>NW_026262581.1:124462770-125662770 GCF_021869535.1 Mytilus californianus
GTAACCATCCTCCTTAGAAGACTCACACATTTTTTTTTTCTGATGCAAAGTTTGTTCATAGATTGAAAATGGTAACTGTTTTCAAAAATTTTAAATGATAAATTTACCTTTTGGTTCATTTTTTATACATGTTGCTACCAATTACAAGTACTAAGATATGCATTTTAACTTTAGGTGAGAAAAATAAGAGTAGAAAAAAGAATGAATGAAATTGTAAATAGACTTAATAAAACAAAAGCAGAACGAACAGTAGATTTACGTGCAGAGAGAGAGCAAAGAGATAGAGAAGAAAGAGAAGATCAGAAGAAAAAATTACAGGAACAAAGAAAAAGAGAAAAGGAAGATGAAGATAAAAAGAAAAAGGATGCTGAAACTAGGTATGAATGTTAATACAGAAAATAAAATAGATAAGTGCAAAAATGTCAACACATGTATCGAGACAATAAGGTGTGTAAATTCAATACAATATTCTATGTTGTAGTTAGAACAGGGCTTTGTTAATTAATCAAAAGAATAGCATCATCTTAGAATCATTGATAACCTGGGTATACATTGTGGATTACCTGGATATGTGAAAATTATTGGTACCAGCTATCCTATGACCCCAAATCAAATTGGGATCTTTTTATTAACTCGCATAAACTTATCTTAATTGATTGAATCAAAAAATCAGAAAATAATGATCATGACTCATTTGAGTTCAAAAATAGTGAGGGAAGTAGAACCTAATTGATCAGTTATTATCTGCAGATCTGATTGTTTTGTTACTGATAGCTAAATAAAAATCAAAAGTATAATGGATGAGAGAGGACTTTGACCTTCAAAAGATAATCATACATATCAAATACAGAGAAAAGAATATATGGCATTAACTTCAATTAGACAGAAACCTAACATCACAAAGCAAAAAAGACAATAAAATGTACTCTACAACATGTATAATAGACGAGGATTATTTCAAAATTGTAATCTTCCAAATTCAGGTTTTGAATGATTTCCAAAGATAATACTTAATATCTGGTATGAATACCAAATCCTTAAATTAACAAGCAACTTTTGAAACATATGTTAAATTTTTAACTCTTGAATTATTGTAGGTTTTACTTTAAACAAAAAACAAAATTAATATTTTATTCTTTTGATTTTATAGATCTTATGACTCACTTATGAGGCCGGAAAATATGACATCAAATGTGGTGAGTTTCAGAAATGTTGTGAAAAAAAAATGTACAAAACTGTTATGTTCACTAAATGCATGATATACTTTGGATTTAGTACTATCTGTGGTAAAACAATTTTTTGTGAATACCATTGGTAAAAGTTGACCATGAATCTTTTCTTCAACACAATACAAACTTACTAAAGACTTGTATTCAGAATTTGCTAAAACCAAAAAAATCAAGTATCCATAAAAATACAATTTGTTCTGAAGTCACGAAAATTGGTACCAACAAAAATTAATAAGTATATTGTATATACCCAACCCCTGCCCCCTCTTTAATGTCTGTTAATGTTTAAATCATAACCAAAAACAATTTGCAATTTCATAGAAGAAAAAAAAATAAAAGAACAAAGTTCCAATGTCCCCCGCATTGCACATATTTTATCTATCCAGGGGCAATAACTAAAAAAAAACTTTTTTTTGTTGTTCTTTAAAACAATTTATAAATAAAAAGTGTCCGCAGGGGACAAAAAAGTTTTTTTTATTGTTTACTTAATATTTCAAACAGACTTTCAAGGGCATTACTTATAGTATACTATAAGTTTAATAAAAAATTGTACCCGTAAGAGCGCTAACGAGGCCATTTTCCATAAATTTAATATTTCCAGGGGTCATAACTCTTTTAAAAAAAGTTGATCGTCCACCATTATAGAACTTGTCCGAGATATTGCTGATATTTACCTATAGTATAAGTTTTATAAAAATCTGGCAAGAATTGTACCTGTGAGAGCGCTAACGAGACCATTTTCCATAAATTTAATATTTCCAAGGGGCATAACTCTCTTAAAAAAAAGTTGATCGTCCACCATTATAGAACTTGTATGAGATATTGCTGATATTAAACCTATAGTATAAGTTTTATAAAAATCTGGCAAGAATTGTACCCATGAGAGCGCAAACGATGCCATTTTCCATAAATTTAATATTTCCAAGGGTCATAACTCTTTTAAAAAAAGTCGATCGTCCACCATTATAGAACTTGTTCGAGATACTGCTGATATTAACCTATAGTGTAAGTTTTATAAAAATCTGCCAAGAATTGTACCTGTGAGAGCGCTAACAAAACCGGACTGACAGACACATGGACTGACGCCAAGTATTTCCATGTCCTCCGCAACGCTTTATGCGGGGGAGAAAAATCATATAAGAAAGAAAAAATCAATTTAAGGAATTTATTAATTTATAATTATTTATTTGTAATTCAAGTTATTGAATATAAGATAACCAGAATCAATTAATTTTATTATTTTACCTGACCTAAAATGCAGTTCATAAGATATTAGAAAAAAAAGTCTTCTCATCTAAATTGTTAATATTTAAGGATTAACAGTATTGTGTTTGAAGAGTTGCCACCATCAAAGATGGTTTCAAATGCAGTTTACCCTAGGATACAGAGCAGAGCTAGTAATGCAGATATTTGCTAGTCAAATACCAATTGACAGTGGCAACTGTACAAATACATTACTGTTTTGTATAAGTAATCTATGGATTTATAAACAAGAAGGAGTTTCATGGAAGGGCAATAGCCTGGAGTTGAGATGTAGACTAAAAGCTTCCTCTAGTTGAAAGACCATAGATAATCTGCTATTTTCCTAGGCAACCTCAATGACCTGTTGGCTTATTTAATAGTTATCTTCTCACTTAAATCAACTGAGAAAAACTGAGAAAAACTCAGTTGAGTCACATGAAATGGTAAATAATTGTACTAAAAAAACAAAGTAAAATTTAAGAAAATATGGATAATTCTATTGATATTCTACTTTACTTCTTACATATGAATCTGAAACATTTCTAATTTCTGTATAACAAATAACAAATTTTATTTTCATATGTAATATTTGACATTGAATTTCATAAATAGCTGACAACATGTTGTTCTCATACAAAAACATCCATCTACAAAATAAAAAAAAAAGTTGGAATGTTTGTATCATGCATGTAAATGCAAACTGTGTTGATAAAATACCTGTTAAACTGGTTAGATGTGAACTTAATTCGATAGATGGAAAAAGCAGAACGTCTTGTTATCATCGAAATGACCAAACTATTCACAAAAAAGCAAAATACATGTGCTAAAAATATTCAAAATGAAATGAATTCTAAAATATTTAAAAATAAAACTTTTAAAATTTGATGGAAACATCTACTGTGATTGCACAACGTCATTGCCAATGACTCTGAACGTCAACAGTGGAATTGACAGCAGACCTTATTGAGTGAAAATGTGTAGAAAAGTTCAACAAACATCCAAAACAGATTGATTATATTGGTGAATTGTTTATCTAATCTATATTTGATTACATATGTGGTAAAGATGATATAGGTTTCCTGGAGCCTCTAGTTTTGATTTTATAATCTAATATGATATTTATTTTTTCTATTTTAGGATGCTGATAATGACTCAGATGATTTTATGTGAGGACAATTTAAGAAACTACTCAATGTCTTTCATCCAGTGTATTACTGAGCTTTGCTATTCTCTGTTGAAAAGGAAAATGCTATGGAAGTAAATTTGAATAAAAAATCATGACATCTTTGGAATTAAAAATGACAGATTAAACTACAAGAAAAAGACAGAGTTAAATATAGAGGTTATCAAGTGTTTTCCTTAACACATTTATATTTTGTATTTGCTAAATTTAATTATTTTTGAAGAGCTATTTTTTTTTCAATTCTCATACATATAGAGAATTGAAGATGGTAATGTAAAGAGATATCCAGTTTTGACAGTGTGCTCAAGGTTAGCAGTCAGAAGAAAGGAATAAAATAGAATAATGAAGATATATATTGGTTTTATATATGTATGTTATGCAAGGAAAATGCTGTTTTATCAACAATTTTGCTTCCAATGAATCAGTTAAAATGCTTTGAAAAGGGTTTCTTTAAGTCCAGTGTTGTTTATTCTTTCCATATTTTTTATCTCATCTGGGATGAAGTAGAATGCAAGACATCAGTATGCCAATCCATGGCTGTTAACAGTTTCTGACAATTACCTTTTGTATAAAACTTAATATTTTAGATGGTAGAAGAGCTTGAAAATTCTATATATAGGCAGATATCTTATAGTCTGAATTTTCCATCTGGTATACTTTTGTCTTTTATCTCAAGTTCATGGTTCAATAATTGCCTAAAAACTTCGTAGTTTTTTTTACTATTGTTTCAATTCTTTCCTTAGGCATCTGCCTCACCAACCAGGATGTAGTTTTGTTAGCCACTAAATCTGTTTTGAAATATAGTTATATTCTTCTCCAAAGGAGGGGGTATACTGGCAGGTATACTGTTTTACTACTGTCTGTCCCTCCATCTGTCCATCAGTAGTCCATCCTAACACTAAACTTCTATTGCATTTTTCTCAGGAACTACAAAATCAGAGCTTCCTGTAGTTTGGTATCAGATTTCATTTGAAAGTGCTGAAATGTGTGGTACATTTTCTGATTGATTGCTCATCAACTCATGTAAAACTTATAGATTATGCATAGTTACATGAGTGTAATTATTTGTTTACATGAATTCAGAGCTTCCTGACATTTGATATCAGACTTCATGTGAAAATACTAAAACATGTGATACGTTTTCAGATTCATTGCTCATCAGCTTCCTAATTATAGATTTATTGGTCCCAGGTTGTATCATGTTTATACTGAGGAATTACACGGATTAACATTTTAGTGCTTTTGATCACTTTGATTTATCATGTGATCTTCATAATAAGTAACATGTAATTTACTTTTAGTGTATAGAAGTATGTCAATCAAACATGATTCACCTGAATGTATGCCAATCAAACATGATTCACCTGACCTTGACCTCAGTTTTATGCTTTATTGATCAACATTATATTTGCATAATTTGGTCACTTACAGCTATTATGAATAAAAGGTCAGCTATATTTGATAGTATATAGAATGTGTGTAAGGTGTACATGTCTGTTTGACAGGTTTCCTCTTACTTTAACTTCAGTTTAATTGGTAAATGTCACGTTTTCAGGATTGGGGCAGTTTCTTAATAAAGAATGATAGTCAAATATATTTGGTGAACAGAATTATTATAAGGTGTACATGTCTAGTTGACAAGTTACATCTGACCAATGTTAAGTTTTCATGATGAGGAAATTTGCTCACTTTTTAAAAAGCAATAGATCAGTTACATCTATTATTTATTTCTAATCATTGTAAGGTCTACATGTTCGTTGTACTGATAATGTCTATCTGACCCTAACAAAGGATTTGTATAGAAAGACTATACTATACAAGTCCTTGCTCTGACCTAACTTTCATGGAATCACCAATCAATGTTGAGTAATGTGATAACCGTAAGCAGATAGGTCAATGCTGGTCTAATACGGTAATAGGGCTGTTTATACATTGAAACATCAATAATGTATAGCTACCATACCATTGGTGGATCCAAGGGGGGGAGGGGGACTCAGCCTTTTTTTCGATTTTTGTTTTTGTTTTGTTTTTGTTTTTTATGCCCCGCCATGAATAAGTGTTACCGTTGTCCTTCCGTACATACGAACTTTCCAAAATTAGTTTCCGTTCTCTAACTTTAGTTTGCCTCAATTAAATGTTAAGACACATTCTCCATTTATTCAATGATGTGTTTGTTTCATGGTGTTCCTGTACTCCTTTTCAAAATGGCTGGATCCACGCCTGCATGCAGTTTTCTCGTGAAACTATTGCATGATGGGAAAAATGTTTATCGTCTATACCATCCAAACTTTAAATTTCGAGTGTTCCCTCACCGCCCATGTTGTTATCATTGTAAGAACAACTTTGAAATTCTGGTGCATCCCAAAGTTAAAAAATAAGGTTGATTTTAATGTCATCTCTCCTATTATAATAGCTGTTTTAAATTTAAATTCTGATTTAGAAATAACAACAAACTAATCACAATAATGAGACATTGATTGTAGGTCAGTAAAACCTCAATCTTCTGGCATTTAGGTACAATATGCATCCAGGGTGCAGGTATACTCTCTGGTGATTTTTTCCCTACCTACTTTCTTAGTGCTTAAATTGGTTGCTTGTTTCCTCGTTCTGCAGTCTATTATAGTGAGTAATGTAGCTAGGTTGGTTTACCTTACCCCAACATCTTCCGTTATTTTATAGTACATAATTCCCCCTACATTTTCGTAGAAGGGACACTTCCGGATAAATTAGTATTTATGGTGCTCACCATTTGATAGATCAATTGGCGTTTCAGTAATTGTTTATCCTATTCTCAGTTGGGCGACTATGTCCTTAATGGTTGGTATTTTCTTGTGTAGTCATTGCCTTATTCTCATTTTTCCAATATTTCTGCCTTTTTAGCTCACCTTTCCAAAGGAAATGTGAGCTTTTGCCATCACTTGGCATCCTTTGTCGTCCGTCGTCGGCGTCAGTCCGTTGTAAACTATTTCAAACATCTTCTCCTCTGAAACTACTGAACCAATTCCAACCAAACTTAAGCTGAATGATCCTTAGGGTATCTAGAATAAAGTTTGTGTTTAACTTTCTGTTTCGTCAAAAAACATGGCCGCCATGGCTAAAAATAAAACAGGGATAAAATGCAGTTTTTGGCTTATATCTCAAAAACTAAAGCATTTAGAGCAAATCTGACATGGGATAAAAATGTTCATTAGTTCAAGTTCTATCAGCCCTGAATTTTTCAGATGAATCTAACAACCCATTGTTGGGTTGCTGCCAGTAAATTGGTAATTTTAAGGAAATTTTGCAGTTTTTGGTTATCTTGAATATTATTATAGATAAAGATAAACTGTAAACAGTAAAAATGTTCAGCAAAGTAAGATCTACAAATAAGTTTTATATGACCAAAATTGTCAATTGACCCCTTAAGGAGTTATTGCCCTTTAAGGAAAATTTTACACAATTTGTTTATCATGTTTTCTAACTTTAAAAAATCTTCTCCTTTGAAACTGCTGAATCAATTTCAGCCAAACTTGGGCTGAATGAGTTTCAGAGTATCTAGTATAAATTTTGTATTTTATTTGCTTGTATGTCAAGAAACATAGCCAATATGGCTAAAATAGAACATAGGGGTAAAATGCATTTTTTAGCTTTTGAAGAAAATATGACAGATACAAAGAACATTTAAATGGCATTTTTAAGCCACTCATTAATATATATTGAAAAGCAAAAATATTCATTGATGAAAGATTTAAGCAAAAAAATTACAGGTGAGTCCTGTTTTAGTTGTAATCTCTGTCGTGTCTTTTTTATTTTTCACTTTATTCGGTCCTGCATTTTTTTAAATTCGTCCTGACTTTTTTTACATAAATTGTCATCCTGCCTTTTTTTTGTTGCCAAGTTGCTCATCCTGCATTTTTTTTTACTCAAAACTCCTGTCCTGTTTTTTTTTCAAATTTCATCCTAGCACCCATAAAAATCAAATGGTAGCTCCCTAAAATGGATTTTTTTGCTTTTGAAGAAAATATGATAGATACAAAGAACATTTAAATGGCATTTTTAAGCCACTCATTAATATATATTGAAAAGCAAAAATAATCATTGATGAAAGATTTAAGAAAAAAATCACAGGTGAGAGATTCAGGCTCTTGAGAGCCTCTTGTTTGCGGTGCTCTTGTATGTCCTATGTTTTTGACATCATGTTAGGTTATAATGTTCCTCTCTAGTGGTATATCTTTTGCACCCAGTGTAGATGTTTTTGTAAGGATGTCGGCCTCATCATTTCTGGGGAAAAACGGCGTGTCACGCCTGTTCTCCATGATTTTAACAAATTGTTTTGCTTTAGATTTTCAGTTTATTTAATTTCTCAATGGATATTTATTTTTGCAAATTTGCAGATCTAACATTGTTAGGCTAAATTTGACTCAAAGTATATATAAATTGAGGTGTTAGCCCGGCGCCGGCAAAATAGTAAATATGCTATTTTGAATATGCTATTTTGCCGGCTCTAGGTAAGTGGAAGCCAGTTTTGCCGTAGAAAACGATTTTGTTTACAGAAATGCATTTCGAAGAACTGACTATTATTTCAAAAGCAAATGATTTAAACACTTTTGATTTTGAAGCTATATAATATGTGATTGATTTTGTTAGATTGGATAATGTTTTATCAAATTTATATGCAGTGAGATTTTTACCTTTTGTTTTTTTCACAACATACAATTTAAAATTAGGCTGTAGCATGTAGCATTAGACTGAATGATTTTTGAAGTAATTTCAACTTTATGTGTTTTGAAATGATTTCATTGCTACGAATGGATGCTCGATATTTTTATTTTTATTACTTTTTACAAATTCTAAGTTTCACTTGGACTCATACAGGTTTTCAGTCTTCTTGGTTTACCACAGTCCCAGCAGCCCAGGTTTGTAAAATTGCTTTCGGGCCTGTAAAAATCATCTCTACAGGCCAACAGAATATAACTAAAATTTCCAAAAATTTAGCTCCAGGCCTGTAGATTTAAGAGTTTATCGTGAAGACTGTTTTTAAACAAATATATTGTTATCTTATTTAACTATATAATTAATAATTTTATTCTTTTATATTGGCAATGCACATTTTCGTAGTACTTTTCAAGAGTAAATATTAAAATTCACTCACACCAAGGATTCAGTGTATAGTAAGACTATACAAATCCTTGCTCACACAAAGAGCCGGCAAAATAACAAATTCATTATATTGCCGGCGCCGGCAAAATAGCCATTGCTATAGAAATATGCTATTTTGCCGGCTTTAATTCAGATATTTTAATCAGTGCCAGCAAAATAGCATATTTTCTATTTTGCCGGCGCCGGCAAAATAGCCACTGCGTATATAATAAAATTAAAATATGATGACCCATTATCATCCTTTACGACAGACAAAGCATAGCTGATCTGAAAGATACACTATTTACTTGCCACTCAATCTAATTAAAATATAGATCTCGGATTTCGTTATACTACGTTATACTACATATGTAGTATAACGTAGTATAACGAAATCCGAGATCTGTAGTATAACGTAGTATAACGAAATCCGAGATCTATATTTTAATTAGATTGCTTGCCACTATAAATCATGTAATGTACTGGGTTACAACCCTAGATAAAGCCGACGAGGAAATGAATTCGATGTAGTAATCGACTAACGAACTCTACATGGTAGCCTAGTTGGTTTATTGTCTAGGGCGCTGGACACAATGTGCAAGCGGTGTTGCCACGATGTCACAGAAGCAGGGGTTAATAACCCCCATCATTATGTTTTTAAATATCAAACAAGGAGATGTGGTATGTTTGCCAATGAGACAACTATCCACCAAAGTTCAAATGAAGTGGATGTTAACAATAATAGACAACTGTACAACGGGTTATCTGATGGATAACGTCTGTCGTAAAGTTGTAAAATTTTTAGACGAATTTAAAGAATACACATAGATTATGGTAATAACTGTTATCTTTTCAAATCTCGAATTATATACTTATATGTGTATAAATACTAGTATATAGTTATTCGGCGCCATTACTGACTGAGGGGTCCTACAGCACTCTGGCTGTCTCAGAAGGTCTTGAGTACGCGTATGGAGTTGTGTATGTTTTCAGTTATGCAATATTCAAGTCACATGAGTATTGCAATTATAAAGTTCTGCCAATAGCATGGAACCTCTTTGTGTCTTATATCTTTGTAGACGCATATGTACATATGGACTTAAATAAAATTACTATAAACAATAAAATAAAAATAGTCTATAGAATTACATATATACATTATGTACAGTGGCTTTGGTGTGGGTCCTTCAAATGTTAGAGTGGATATTGTTGAGAATACCGCGGGAGTTAAGACGTCGCGTTTTACCAATTGTATCTAGGGTTGACGTCAATGCGGGACGTAGCCTTAGCAGCTCGGATATATATGAAGTAAACGTTAAACTGTATGGTTGTGTTCTTTCTGTATAACGATAGTTGAGTTAGCCCCGATATTTATGGTGCCGTAACCAAAGGATTACATCGAAGATGGAGAAGTTAAAGAATATTAGGACTGGAAATAGAAGTGCAGTGACGAGACTTTTCCGAAAATTCGAGGAGGCGAAGGAAAACACGGACTTCGACAGAGATGAACTACTTGCAACATACGAAAATCTTACGCAAAAGAAAAAATTGTTGGAAAAACTGAACGAACAGATATTGGAAGCAACGGATTCAGACAACGTTGAAAGTGAAATAGTAGATACAGATGAGTATTCAAATAATTTAGACATTAAACTTACTAGTAGACATTTTCGTAATTTCATACAAATTGGTCAAAACCGTACACCAAGTTCCAATGTAACACAATCTTCATATCAAGTACTCAATGTAGAAAGCCCTCCTTTCCGCCCGGCAAATGTTGATAACTTTCAAAACGCAACACCATTCTATGCTTCATCCGCCGCTCAACCACAGACAAGCTACAATGGCTCTGATACAGGTCATATTGCTCCACAAAATATAGCTAGTACTAGTAACCATCGTTTACCCAAGTTATCACTACCGAAGTTTAATGGCAACATTTTAGATTGGCAAACGTTTTGGGACTCGTACGAATCTGCTGTACATTTTAATCCTACTTTGACAAACATTGAGAAATTTAATTATCTGAAATCGCAACTTGAAAGCGAGGCATTAAATACGATAACTGGATTTGCGCTTACAAATGGTAATTACATGGAGGCTATAAATGTACTCAAGGAACGGTTCGGACAAACACACAGAATTACGGAAGCCTACTTACAGGCACTTTTAGATATTGCCCAACCACGATACACCTTGTCAAGCTTAAGATTATTTTATGACCGATGTGAAGCCTACGTAAGAGGTTTAGATTCGCTCGGACAACCTGAGACGTCATATGGAACTTTACTGGTACCGATTATCATGAGAAAGTTACCAAGTGAAATCAGACAACACTTAGCAAGAGAACATGGACCGTCCAGTTGGAATTTGAAAGATCTGAGAAGGAGCATATTGAATGAAATTCAAATCATGGAGGCAGGACAAAATACAGGTACATATCTCGAGTCTTTAAACCGTCAGTTCGCAATTGCATCTACTTGTACATTTCATACAGGAACAGAATCACCGCGAGAAAACACATCACACAACGCGAAGAGCCAACCCCAGAATATTACAGAAAGACAATGTGTTTTTTGTAAAGAGATACATGCACCAGCACACTGTACCAATGTTAGTAATCATAAAGCTCGCATGTCTATCGTAAAACGTGATGATTTATGCTTTAATTGTTTAGGTAATCATCATGCTAATGAGTGTCAATCGAAACGAACGTGTCGACACTGCAACCAGAGACATCATTCCAGCCTATGTAGTGCAAGTAGCAATGTTAACAGCGAAGGTTTAGCATTCATTACAAGCAATACCGATAAACAGATTCAATCTATACCCGTCAATCTTATAAATGACACTGAAAACGAGGAAGATACTAAAGTTTTGCATTCATCGACACAGATGCGTACGAATGTGCTATTGAAGACTGCTGTAGCTCCTGTATGGTCAGGTAATATATGTATGGATACGAATGTTTTATTTGATGAGGGTGCACAAAGATCTTTTTTAACTGATGATCTAGCGAAAAAATTGAATTTGAAAACTGAAGGAGTTGAAATTGTACATTTATCGGCATTTGGAAAGGATAACACCAGCACGAGCGAACTACGTAAATCCACCGTACACATTGAAACAGAGAATAGGCGTAAATTTCCTATTGAAGTCCTTATTGTTCCTACTATAGCAGTTCCAATACATAATCATATGCGGTACGTAAACCGAAATATGGATTATCTCAAAGGATTAAGACTCGCTCATCCAGTTACTCAGGACGATTCTTTTGAGATATCGTTACTTATTGGTGCCGACTACTATTGGAACTTTATCGAAGACAAAGTAATAAGATCGCGGTTAAGTCAAAGCTTGGATACTTACTATCAGGACCCTTACAACCAGGAAGGGTACATTCGTCTACGACATCAAGCATCTTGAACGTACTGGTTTCGAATAAATCAGAGGAATTTGGCTTAAAAGAAATGATAAAGGAACAGACACGTCGCGGATTTATCGAGAGAGATGAGGAAGCAGGACCGACAGGGAAAATATTAAAAGATGGACTGAATGATACGTATCTAATGAACTGTTGTGACTTATTATGGACTGTTACGAAAATGTTTGATTTATTGACTTACTTTCAAAAACCTATAATATGATACTATTTCATTGAAAGAAGGAACAGGTGCACGGAAAATATAGACATACTGTGATTTGTGTATACGAGATAGACTCATTGTGATTTAATTCGAAGATAACTAATCTGGAAGTTAATGACTGTGCTAAAGTTATTAAGTTAAAGTCAAGTTTAGATTTGATAGACAGTAATTTTCATTCATTTTTACTTTATTGTAATTTAATTTTAATATTTACTTTTAGCGGCCCGGAGAATGTTGAGAATACCGCGGGAGTTAAGACGTCGCGTTTTACCAATTGTATCTAGGGTTGACGTCAATGCGGGACGTAGCCTTAGCAGCTCTAATATATATGAAGTAAACGTTAAACTGTATGGTTGTGTTCTTTCTGTATAACGATAGTTGAGTTAGCCCCGACAGATATGCCACTTTTGAAGGATTCCAGGGTGTCAGACATACCTATTGCTTCAGGTAGTGAATTCCAGTCAGAGATGGTGTTCGGATAAAAAATATTTATAGAAGTCTTTATTAGTTGAAATTTGACGAAATTTATGTTGCCCCCTAGTACGTCTATCAGATTTTGTTAAATTGTCCTTTGGAACTTCTACTACCCCCAATTAATTTTATATAGCATCGTAAATCTAGCTTTATTTCGTCTATTATATGTAAACTTTCCCATTGCAAAGAATTTATCATGTTGGAAACTGCTCCCGGTGTTCTGTCTTTATAATCGTTAAAGACAAATCAGGCTGCTTTACGCTGAATCTGCTCAAACTGAGTGATGTGGTGCTTTTTGTACGGATCCCAAACAGGGGAAGAGTATTCGACGACTGGACGGACAAGTGATGTGTACGTAAGGTTTTTAACCTTATGTGTGCAGTTTTTAAATTTCTACGAAGAAAACCCAGTAAGGTTTTATTTGCCTTACACATTGTTACAGGTAATATTATGTGTTCCCCAGTCAAGATCATGGCTTATAGTTACACCTAAATATTTACTGTCTTTAACAGATTCTAAAACATGATTATGCAATGTATAATCAAAAGCAGAAGGGTTATTTTTATTAGATATATGTATTACATAACATTTTTCAGGATTAAAATTCATCTGCCAGTCCTGTTCCCATTTCACTAAACTAGATTAATCATTTTAAAGTAATTGTGCATTAGAATTATTATTTACATTTCTATACAATAAGCAGTCATCTGCAAAAAGTCTTGCAATGCAAGTTACATGTTCTGGTAAGTCATTAATAAATAGTAAAAATCATTAATTTTGGACCTGTTCCACAGGGTCCATGATTCCCAATGCATGATATATTGGTTAAGTATATTGCTTGCCCACAAATGATCGTCACTTAACATGTTATAGTCGTGATATGTATGAAATATTTGCCACTGGACGTTAATCATCAATAGTTTGTTTAATATGGTAATCACAACAATTAAAAGTTATTTCTAAAGCAAAACTATACATTGTTTTAGTTGCCCCACAAAATCCCATTTCCTACAGGAATTATTTTCTTTCATATTCACTTGAAGGGTGCTTTCAGCATTATGTCAAAAGTTATTTATTCTGCCTTCTATCAAACATCGTTTTTCAAGTACAGGCAGTCTTGGGAAAAGTTCAAAGGGTATGCAACCAATCAGAAAAGTTAGAATTGTTGATAGACAGAACATCATCAATATTATTAGTTACACAGTGTGCTAGTGACCTAATACGATATATATGGGGTCAGTAAATTCCATATGGGTAAGAGCGAAACTCGCAACCCATATGGAATTTACTGTATAGGAGGTAAGATAAATCTGTATGTGCGTTTCGAGATATAGTTCCAGTTGCGTTTTGAGTTAAACTTTGAGTTTTAATTTGAGTTCTTATTTCCCCCGAGTACTTTCATAAAGGGGATGGAGGATCCCGCTGAAAAAAAGGTAGTAAAATATGAGAAAAGGGTACACAAAAACTATATTTGATAGTATATAGAATGTGTGTAAGGTGTACATGTCTGTTTGACAGGTTTCCTCTTACTTTAACTTCAGTTTAATTGGTAAATGTCACGTTTTCAGGATTGGGGCAGTTTCTTAATAAAGAATGATAGTCAAATATATTTTGTGAACAGAATTATTATAAGGTGTACATGTCTAGTTGACAAGTTACATCTGACCAATGTTAAGTTTTCATGATGAGGAAATTTGCTCACTTCTTAAAAAGCAATAGATCAGTTACATCTATTATTTATTTCTAATCATTGTAAGGTCTACATGTTCGTTGTACTGATAATGTCTATCTGACCCTAACAAAGGATTTGTATAGAAAGACTATACTATACAAGTCCTTGCTCTGACCTAACTTTCATGGAATCACCAATCAATGTTGATTAATGTGATAACCGTAAGCAGATAGGTCAATGCTGGTCTAATACGGTAATAGGGCTGTTTATACATTGAAACATCAATAATGTATAGCTACCATACCATTGGTGGATCCAAGGGGGGGAGGGGGACTCAGCCTTTTTTTCGATTTTTGTTTTTGTTTTGTTTTTTATGCCCCGCCATGAATAAGTGTTACCGTTGTCCTTCCGTACATACGAACTTTCCAAAATTAGTTTCCGTTCTCTAACTTTAGTTTGCCTCAATTAAATGTTAAGACACATTCTCCATTTATTCAATGATGTGTTTGTTTCATGGTGTTCCTGTACTCCTTTTCAAAATGGCTGGATCCACGCCTGCATGCAGTTTTCTCGTGAAACTATTGCATGATGGGAAAAATGTTTATCGTCTATACCATCCAAACTTTAAATTTCGAGTGTTCCCTCACCGCCCATGTTGTTATCATTGTAAGAACAACTTTGAAATTCTGGTGCATCCCAAAGTTAAAAAATAAGGTTGATTTTAATGTCATCTCTCCTATTATAATAGCTGTTTTAAATTTAAATTCTAATTTAGAAATAACAACAAACTAATCACAATAATGAGACATTGATTGTAGGTCAGTAAAACCTCAATCTTCTGGCATTTAGGTACAATATGCATCTAGGGTGAAGGTATACCTACTTTCTTAGTGCTTAAATTGGTTGCTTGTTTCCTCGTTCTGCAGTCTATTATAGTGAGTAATGTAGCTAGGTTGGTTTACCTACCCCAACATCTTCCGTTATTTTATAGTACATAATTCCCCCTACATTTTCGTAGAAGGGACACTTCCGGATAAATTAGTATTTATGGTGCTCACCATTTGATAGATCAATTGGCGTTTCAGTAATTGTTTATCCTATTCTCAGTTGGGCGACTATGTCCTTAATGGTTGGTATTTTCTTGTGTAGTCATTGCCTTATTCTCATTTTTCCAATATTTCTGCCTTTTTAGCTCACCTTTCCAAAGGAAATGTGAGCTTTTGCCATCACTTGGCATCCTTTGTCGTCCGTCGTCGTCGTCAGTCCGTTGTAAACTATTTCAAACATCTTCTCCTCTGAAACTACTGAACCAATTCCAACCAAACTTAAGCTGAATGATCCTTAGGGTATCTAGAATAAAGTTTGTGTTTAACTTTCTGTTTCGTCAAAAAACATGGCCGCCATGGCTAAAAATAAAACAGGGATAAAATGCAGTTTTTGGCTTATATCTCAAAAACTAAAGCATTTAGAGCAAATCTGACATGGGATAAAAATGTTCATTAGTTCAAGTTCTATCAGCCCTGAATTTTTCAGATGAATCTAACAACCCATTGTTGGGTTGCTGCCAGTAAATTGGTAATTTTAAGGAAATTTTGCAGTTTTTGGTTATCTTGAATATTATTATAGATAAAGATAAACTGTAAACAGTAAAAAAGCAAAAAAATTACAGGTGAGTCCTGTTTTAGTTGTAATCTCTGTCGTGTCTTTTTTATTTTTCACTTTATTCGGTCCTGCATTTTTTTAAGTTCGTCCTGACTTTTTTTACATAAATTGTCATCCTGCCTTTTTTTTGTTGCCAAGTTGCTCATCCTGCCTTTTTTTTTACTCAAAACTCCTGTCCTGTTTTTTTTTTCAAATTTCATCCTAGCACCCATAAAAATCAAATGGTAGCTCCCTAAAATGGATTTTTTTGCTTTTGAAGAAAATATGATAGATACAAAGAACATTTAAATGGCATTTTTAAGCCACTCATTAATATATATTGAAAAGCAAAAATAATCATTGATGAAAGATTTAAGAAAAAAATCACAGGTGAGAGATTCAGGCTCTTGAGAGCCTCTTGTTTGCGGTGCTCTTGTATGTCCTATGTTTTTGACATCATGTTAGGTTATAATGTTCCTCTCTAGTGGTATATCTTTTGCACCCAGTGAAGATGTTTTTGTAAGGATGTCGGCCTCATCATTTCTGGGGAAAAACGGCGTGTCACGCCTGTTCTCCATGATTTTAACAAATTGTTTTGCTTTAGATTTTCAGTTTATTTAATTTCTCAATGGATATATATTTTTTGCAAATTTGCAGATCTAACATTGTTAGGCTAAATTTGACTCAAAGTATATATAAATTGAGGTGTTAGCCCGGCGCCGGCAAAATAGTAAATATGCTATTTTGAATATGCTATTTTGCCGGCTCTAGGTAAGTGGAAGCCAGTTTTGCCGTAGAAAACGATTTTGTTTACAGAAATGCATTTCGAAGAACTGACTATTATTTCAAAAGCAAATGATTTAAACACTTCTGATTTTGAAGCTATATAATATGTGATTGATTTTGTTAGATTGGATAATGTTTTATCAAATTTATATGCAGTGAGATTTTTACCTTTTGTTTTTTCACAACATACAATTTAAAATTAGGCTGTAGCATGTAGCATTAGACTGAATGATTTTTGAAGTAATTTCAACTTTATGTGTTTTGATATGATTTCATTGCTACGAATGGATGCTCGATATTTTTATTTTTATTACTTTTTACAAATTCTTAGTTTCACTTGGACTCATACAGGTTTTCAGTCTTCTTGGTTTACCACAGTCCCAGCAGCCCAGGTTTGTAAAATTGCTTTCGGGCCTGTAAAAATCATCTCTACAGGCCAACAGAATATAACTAAAATTTCCAAAAATTTAGCTCCAGGCCTGTAGATTTAAGAGTTTATCGTGAAGACAGTTTTTAAACAAATATATTGTTATCTTATTTAACTATATAATTAATAATTTTATTCTTTTATATTGGCAATGCACATTTTCGTAGTACTTTTCAAGAGTAAATATTAAAATTCACTCACAC
Organism: Mytilus californianus; assembly: GCF_021869535.1. Taxonomy (NCBI): domain Eukaryota; kingdom Metazoa; phylum Mollusca; class Bivalvia; order Mytilida; family Mytilidae; genus Mytilus; species Mytilus californianus. The sequence goes on from NW_026262581.1 coordinate 124,480,393, forward strand.
CAAGGATTCAGTGTATAGTAAGACTATACAAATCCTTGCTCACACAAAGAGCCGGCAAAATAACAAATTCATTATATTGCCGGCGCCGGCAAAATAGCCATTGCTATAGAAATATGCTATTTTGCCGGCTTTAATTCAGATATTTTAATCAGTGCCAGCAAAATAGCATATTTTCTATTTTGCCGGCGCCGGCAAAATAGCCACTGCGTATATAATAAAATTAAAATATGATGACCCATTATCATCCTTTACGACAGACAAAGCATAGCTGATCTGAAAGATACACTATTTACTTGCCACTCAATCTAATTAAAATATAGATCTCGGATTTCGTTATACTACGTGTAGTATAACGAAATCCGAGATCTGTAGTATAACGTAGTATAACGAAATCCGAGATCTATATTTTAATTAGATTGCTTGCCACTATAAATCATGTAATGTACTGGGTTACAACCCTAGATAAAGCCGACGAGGAAATGAATTCGATGTAGTAATCGACTAACGAACTCTACATGGTAGCCTAGTTGGTTTATTGTCTAGGGCGCTGGACACAATGTGCTAGCGGTGTTGCCACGATGTCACAGAAGCAGGGGTTAATAACCCCCATCATTATGTTTTTAAATATCAAATAAGGAGATGTGGTATGTTTGCCAATGAGACAACTATCCACCAAAGTTCAAATGAAGTGGATGTTAACAATAATAGACAACTGTACAACGGGTTATCTGATGGATAACGTCTGTTGTAAAGTTGTAAAATTTTTAGACGAATTTAAAGAATACACATAGATTATGGTAATAACTGTTATCTTTTCAAATCTCGAATTATATACTTATATGTGTATAAATACTAGTATATAGTTATTCGGCGCCATTACTGACTGAGGGGTCCTACAGCACTCTGGCTGTCTCAGAAGGTCTTGAGTACGCGTATGGAGTTGTGTATGTTTTCAGTTATGCAATATTCAAGTCACATGAGTATTGCAATTATAAAGTTCTGCCAATAGCATGGAACCTCTTTGTGTCTTATATCTTTGTAGACGCATATGTACATATGGACTTAAATAAAATTACTATAAACAATAAAATAAAAATAGTCTATAGAATTACATATATACATTATGTACAGTGGCTTTGGTGTGGGTCCTTCAAATGTTAGAGTGGATATTGTTGAGAATACCGCGGGAGTTAAGACGTCGCGTTTTACCAATTGTATCTAGGGTTGACGTCAATGCGGGACGTAGCCTTAACAGCTCGGATATATATGAAGTAAACGTTAAACTGTATGGTTGTGTTCTTTCTGTATAACGATAGTTGAGTTAGCCCCGATATTTATGGTGCCGTAACCAAAGGATTACATCGAAGATGGAGAAGTTAAAGAATATTAGGACTGGAAATAGAAGTGCAGTGACGAGACTTTTCCGAAAATTCGAGGAGGCGAAGGAAAACACGGACTTCGACAGAGATGAACTACTTGCAACATACGAAAATCTTACGCAAAAGAAAAAATTGTTGGAAAAACTGAACGAACAGATATTGGAAGCAACGGATTCAGACAACGTTGAAAGTGAAATAGTAGATACAGATGAGTATTCAAATAATTTAGACACTAAACTTAGACATTTTCGTAATTTCATACAAATTGGTCAAAACCGTACACCAAGTTCCAATGTAACACAATCTTCATATCAAGTACTCAATGTAGAAAGCCCTCCTTTCCGCCCGGCAAATGTTGATAACTTTCAAAACGCAACACCATTCTATGCTTCATCCGCCGCTCAACCACAGACAAGCTACAATGGCTCTGATACAGGTCATATTGCTCCACAAAATATAGCTAGTACTAGTAACCATCGTTTACCCAAGTTATCACTACCGAAGTTTAATGGCAACATTTTAGATTGGCAAACGTTTTGGGACTCGTACGAATCTGCTGTACATTTTAATCCTACTTTGACAAACATTGAGAAATTTAATTATCTGAAATCGCAACTTGAAAGCGAGGCATTAAATACGATAACTGGATTTGCGCTTACAAATGGTAATTACATGGAGGCTATAAATGTACTCAAGGAACGGTTCGGACAAACACACAGAATTACGGAAGCCTACTTACAGGCACTTTTAGATATTGCCCAACCACGATACACCTTGTCAAGCTTAAGATTATTTTATGACCGATGTGAAGCCTACGTAAGAGGTTTAGATTCGCTCGGACAACCTGAAAATCATGGAGGCAGGACAAAATACAGGTACATATCTCGAGTCTTTAAACCGTCAGTTCGCAATTGCATCTACTTGTACATTTCATACAGGAACAGAATCACCGCGAGAAAACACATCACACAACGCGAAGAGCCAACCCCAGAATATTACAGAAAGACCATGTGTTTTTTGTAAAGAGATACATGCACCAGCACACTGTACCAATGTTAGTAATCATAAAGCTCGCATGTCTATCGTAAAACGTGATGATTTATGCTTTAATTGTTTAGGTAATCATCATGCTAATGAGTGTCAATCGAAACGAACGTGTCGACACTGCAACCAGAGACATCATTCCAGCCTATGTAGTGCAAGTAGCAATGTTAACAGCGAAGGTTTAGCATTCATTACAAGCAATACCGATAAACAGATTCAATCTATACCCGTCAATCTTATAAATGACACTGAAAACGAGGAAGATACTAAAGTTTTGCATTCATCGACACAGATGCGTACAAATGTGCTATTGAAGACTGCTGTAGCTCCTGTATGGTCAGGTAATATATGTATGGATACGAATGTTTTATTTGATGAGGGTGCACAAAGATCTTTTTTAACTGATGATCTAGCGAAAAAATTGAATTTGAAAACTGAAGGAGTTGAAATTGTACATTTATCGGCATTTGGAAAGGATAACACCAGCACGAGCGAACTACGTAAATCCACCGTACACATTGAAACAGAGAATAGGCGTAAATTTCCTATTGAAGTCCTTATTGTTCCTACTATAGCAGTTCCAATACATAATCATATGCGGTACGTAAACCGAAATATGGATTATCTCAAAGGATTAAGACTCGCTCATCCAGTTACTCAGGACGATTCTTTTGAGATATCGTTACTTATTGGTGCCGACTACTATTGGAACTTTATCGAAGACAAAGTAATAAGAGGAGACGGACCGATCGCGGTTAAGTCAAAGCTTGGATACTTACTATCAGGACCCTTACAACCAGGAAGGGTACATTCGTCTACGACATCCAGCATCTTGAACGTACTGGTTTCGAATAAATCAGAGGAATTTGGCTTAAAAGAAATGATAAAGGAACAGACACGTCGCGGATTTATCGAGAGAGATGAGGAAGCAGGACCGACAGGGAAAATATTAAAAGATGGACTGAATGATACGTATCTAATGAACTGTTGTGACTTATCATGGACTGTTACGAAAATGTTTGATTTATTGACTTACTTTCAAAAACCTATAATATGATACTATTTCATTGAAAGAAGGAACAGGTGCACGGAAAATATAGACATACTGTGATTTGTGTATACGAGATAGACTCATTGTGATTTAATTCGAAGATAACTAATCTGGAAGTTAATGACTGTGCTAAAGTTATTAAGTTAAAGTCAAGTTTAGATTTGATAGACAGTAATTTTCATTCATTTTTACTTTATTGTAATTTAATTTTAATATTTACTTTTAGCGGCCCGGAGAATGTTGAGAATACCGCGGGAGTTAAGACGTCGCGTTTTACCAATTGTATCTAGGGTTGACGTCAATGCGGGACGTAGCCTTAGCAGCTCTAATATATATGAAGTAAACGTTAAACTGTATGGTTGTGTTCTTTCTGTATAACGATAGTTGAGTTAGCCCCGACAGATATGCCACTTTTGAAGGATTCCAGGGTGTCAGACATACCTATTGCTTCAGGTAGTGAATTCCAGTCAGAGATGGTGTTCGGATAAAAAATATTTATAGAAGTCTTTATTAGTTGAAATTTGACGAAATTTATGTTGCCCCCTAGTACGTCTATCAGATTTTGTTAAATTGTCCTTTGGAACTTCTACTACCCCCAATTAATTTTATATAGCATCGTAAATCTAGCTTTATTTCGTCTATTATATGTAAACTTTCCCATTGCAAAGAATTTATCATGTTGGAAACTGCTCCCGGTGTTCTGTCTTTATAATCGTTAAAGACAAATCAGGCTGCTTTACGCTGAATCTGCTCAACCTGAGTGATGTGGTGCTTTTTGTACGGATCCCAAACAGGGGAAGAGTATTCGACGACTGGACGGACAAGTGATGTGTACGTAAGGTTTTTAACCTTATGTGTGCAGTTTTTAAATTTCTACGAAGAAAACCCAGTAAGGTTTTATTTGCCTTACACATTGTTACAGGTAATATTATGTGTTCCCCAGTCAAGATCATGGCTTATAGTTACACCTAAATATTTACTGTCTTTAACAGATTCTAAAACATGATTATGCAATGTATAATCAAAAGCAGAAGGGTTATTTTTATTAGATATATGTATTACATAACATTTTTCAGGATTAAAATTCATCTGCCAGTCCTGTTCCCATTTCACTAAACTAGATTAATCATTTTAAAGTAATTGTGCATTAGAATTATTATTTACATTTCTATACAATAAGCAGTCATCTGCAAAAAGTCTTGCAATGCAAGTTACATGTTCTGGTAAGTCATTAATAAATAGTAAAAATCATTAATTTTGGACCTGTTCCACAGGGTCCATGATTCCCAATGCATGATATATTGGTTAAGTATATTGCTTGCCCACAAATGATCGTCACTTAACATGTTATCGTCGTGATATGTATGAAATATTTGCCACTGGACGTTAATCATCAATAGTTTGTTTAATATGGTAATCACAACAATTAAAAGTTATTTCTAAAGCAAAACTATACATTGTTTTAGTTGCCCCACAAAATCCCTTTTCCTACAGGAATTATTTTCTTTCATATTCACTTGAAGGGTGCTTTCAGCATTATGTCAAAAGTTATTTATTCTGCCTTCTATCAAACATCGTTTTTCAAGTACAGGCAGTCTTGGGAAAAGTTCAAAGGGTATGCAACCAATCAGAAAAGTTAGAATTGTTGATAGACAGAACATCATCAATATTATTAGTTACACAGTGTGCTAGTGACCTAATACGATATATATCGGGTCAGTAAATTCCATATGGGTAAGAGCAAAACTCGCAACCCATATGGAATTTACTGTATAGGAGGTAAGATAAATCTGTATGTGCGTTTCGAGATATAGTTCCAGTTGCGTTTTGAGTTAAACTTTGAGTTTTAATTTGAGTTCTTATTTCCCCCGAGTACTTTCATAAAGGGGATGGAGGATCCCGCTGAAAAAAAGGTAGTAAAATATGAGAAAAGGGTACACAAAAACCAAATTTTCGAACACAAAGGGAATGTTCTCTGTTCAATGGTTCCATCCCCTATTTTTTCACAGTTACTATTTGCAAACAAATAGTTAAGACAAAACTCTTTCAGTGTTATAAAAATCCAAATACTATAGTAGTTGCTTTTTCAAGATAGTGCGAGGTATATCAGAGAATGCAATTTATCGAAATAAAAGATTGATGTTCGTATATACTAGTATGTAGGCATCAAATCTATACCTACACTCAAATCTGTGTCCATTCCTCAGATCTGTGTCCTATTCTATATTGCGTCATGGACGTCACAAATCTGTCCTTTTCAACAAGGTATGCACTGTCCTATCTGATGATGTCATTTAGGGATCCTGGAAATGAGGGGCGAGAAGCTGTAGTCCGGCAGGGGCCCGAATCCCAGGGAAGAGGGGGGGGGGAATGAATATGCTTGAAACGTTACTTTGACCGATGTCAGTCTGGGGGTAAGGGGAGGGGAATGATAATCAAGACCGGTCCCTGTTAACCTCTCTACATAGGACTAACAGTTTCTTATATATATATAAAGTGCAAAAAAATTATTTTCCAATCAAAGAAATAGTTTAATAGATAAAACAGTTCGAATGTTAAAACTATTGTTTTCTCTCAATATAGACACATTAGTCATACACGCTTTTTTTGTGGCGGTCGTCAAATAAGTAAAGAAGTCTATATATATATAAGGCAAAACAAACGGTAAACAAAATTTGTATATCTTGTTGTTTTTCTTAATTTTTGTTTTGTAAGTTGAATTGTGAGTTTTGTGCCGATCTGACGAGTCAAGTGAGCCCTTTCCAACTGATGTTATGCTGTATTCTTAAAACAACGTTCCAAGATTAAGGTAGACAGAGGGTAGCTCCATATACGCTAACACGCCATTGCGTGCACTGCATCTGATCACAAAACAATTTGAGAAATGAAAGAAAAAAATTAAAAGATATATTATTGATATTTTATCTAATTTCTTTATTGTATTAAACTAGTCTACTGCTACTGGTCATCAAAAATATATTGCTATTAACGGCTTATAGGTTCATTAAATTTTGAAACGTATTGTGTTTATTGTGGTCACTAAACGTTTCCGCTATTGGACTGTTTTCATCTATTTTGGCATAGCTATTTCATCCTCTCTTTTGGCCTCACATGAAAAATAAGAACGCAAAACGGTAGTTTCTTGTGCAGGCCGGTTCCTGTTTTTCAAAAGATTGGAAAATCTAGGTTTATATTTTCAAGAGAAGTCTCCTTACAAAGATTTTGTTAGGCTTAGCCACGTATATACACAGGCAGCTTTTTCTGTTGGCTTTGGCTATCTCTACATACAAATATATTAGTTTTCTGGTTTGAACTGTTTTACATTTGTCATTTCGGTGATTTTTATAGCTGACTATGTAGTATGGAATTTTCTCATTGTTGAATGTCGTATACAGTTGCTAACTTCTACGTCATTCGGTCCCTGGCGGAGAGTTATCTCGTTGGCAATTATACCACATCTTCTTTTTTCATATATGACCAATTATGGATCACCTTTGATTGATTGATTGATTGTTGTTTGCTTAACGTCCAGTGGCGGATCACCTTTGAAAAATTACTACAGCTATTATTAAACTTTACACATTGTTTTCTGTTTTGCAAGTAGCTTTGTAATCAGTCTATTAATATAAAAAAAAGGAGATGTGGTATTATTGCCAATGAGACAACTATCCACCAAAGTTCAAATGAAGTGGATGTAAACAATTATAGGCAACTATTAAACTATTTTATTAACCATAACTCATGCGACAAACAGTCGATTGCCTTACAATATTAATTCGACGAACTTTTTATCGTCTGTTGCCTTCTATCCATCCTCGATAGCTCTTAAGTAAATGTACAGATATAATATTATCAACAGATAATAAAAACCACCACATATAAGACAGCTGTGGCGTTCCACAAATAAAAGTTTTGGACTTCGATTTGATACTGCGACGTCAAGATCATAGGAAATTGGGGACAGGACAAATTTTTTTTTACCCTCCCCCTTTTTTCTAAAATCCGTAATTTTTTTATCTTCTTTTAATTTCAATCATTTTCGCGTTTTTATGTGATATCATCACAAATATACTGGAAAAAAACATGTGTTTACCATTTACTATTAATCCCTAGTTTGCTGTCCACTGCAGTCACTGATTATATATATATTTCAGCATGGATTCTCTATTTACAGATTTTAGACGAAATCGAAAAGAAGAATGCATTATTTTAAGAAATGAAATTAAAACATGCTTACAACACAAAAATGCAAAATAAGGACAAAATCCAGCTGACACTACTGCGCAGCACAGAATACTGAGGCCCATAGACAATTAAATTATTTTTATGCTGGGTGACACATTCCATGCATTTCTATTTAGATCTATCAGAAAACATTATATGATTGAATACAGACAAAAGACAATAGACAATCTTTATTTGTACGAAAACATTTATAATAAATGGTTAAGGCAAGACAGTAACAACTACTATCAAAGCATAGTTTCTTATCAAAACAAAGTTGTCTGAGACATTGGCACTCATACCACATCTTCTTATTTATACTGATATTAAAGATTTAAATCATTGATCTGAATTATAGATACAAAATTTTTATTTAGCTTTCTTCAGAGAATAAATGTTAATGGTTAATGACTAATGAAGATAGTTATGTTATAAAACTTATATCAAATATGATATCTGAACTGACGGAAATTCGGACCGCACATCTAATATGAGTGTGATGGAGTTGTCTCTCTTTGTCCAAATCTAGATGAATATCTTCAATAAAAATACATTAATGTTGACATTTCAATTTTATGATTAAGTTAAAAATATATATACAATCAATACAATTATTATGCAAATGAACCATTAGTGTCTTAATAGTTAATATCGTTTCGTTTGTTTATTACGTTATAAATAATTATACATATCGTAATATCGTAATTAAGCTGTCCTCCAAAGGGCACCTTGGTTGGTTGATAAAATTATCTGTATCGATGGGTGCAAGACAACTTGGCCAGAAGACAACTCGGGACCGTATATGAACATAACTCGCAGTCTGTGCCAAAAAATTTTCCAGCTACTAGCCCGATTTCAACATTATTCCTACATAAGTAAACAAAATTTCACTAAATTTTCACTAGCCTGAATCAGGGATAACACAATTAGATAGCTCTGGTCTGGCTGTTTAAGATCTTAGAATTGAGATGATTATATTCATATTTATATATGATTACCAAAATTATTGTGCCAGTCAATTATCAAAATCATTGTAATAAATTACTTTGCTCTTCATGGGCCCTTTAATTGGAATAAAAAATATCTTATCTTATATCTGATCTTATCACTGTCTGAATCAATTTTTACTAGACCTGGGCATAGTGCTAGTGGCTGAAGGCACAGACTGGATTCGGACCGTCAATAAGTCAACACGGACTGTCTATAAAGTCAACTCGGACCGTCTGTAATGTCAACTCAAACAACGTATTAAAGGAGAGTTTTTACTATATAACTGATGATTGAGTGTCTACTAAAAAGACAATTCGGACTGTCTATAGAAACAACTTAAAGCCTTACATTTTGTGTAGACATGCATCTGTCTATTTTTGAAGATTGGAATAGTTAAATTTACATTAATGATGGTTAATTTAATTCATTATGACTTCAGGTAAAATGCAATGAGATTATATCATAAAACAAATAAAATAAAAAGACGAATTCAACAACAACAAAAAAAGCAAAAAACAATCAGCTTCAACGAGTCCCCCCCCTTTTTTTAGGTATAAATTAAGTATTATAATAAAAAAATAAAGATAAGTAGAAATTTGGATTCACATTAAAACAAATTGTTTTGATAACTTTAAAAATTCAGCATCATTTAAAGATTTAAGTTTCTTTTATGTGAAACATATAACATTAAAATTAAAATTTTAGTTCCTTCTAGAATATTACCGAAATTATGGTGATTAAATAGAAATAGTCATTATTGATGATAAAAAAGAAATATTAAATTTGTGTTTACACCTATTTCTGCTATTTTTATTTGATATCTACATTGAAGATATCTATAAGTTTTGACTTTCTTATTCGAGCGTTACTGTTGAGTATATAGACGAAACGCGTGTCTGGCGTACGAAAAAAGTAAAATCACAAAAATACTGAACTCCGAGGAAAATTCAAAAAGGAAAGTCCCTAATCAAATGGCAAAATCAAAAGCTCAAACATATCAAACGAACGAATAACAACTGTCATATTCCTGACTTGGTACAGGCATTTTCTTATGTAGAAAATGGTGGATTGAACCTGGTTTTATAGCTAGCTAAACCTCTCACTTGTATGACAGTCGCATCAAATTATAAGCCTGGTATTACGAATTAACCGCAATACAGAGACACTTACTTATGCAACTCTAATTGTTAACGTAACGTATTGTAACGTCATATTATTATTAGTATCTGATAAAAATAAATTAACAGAGCATATATTTTAACATTTTTGCAATCCCTTGTCCATACTTGAAAATCGGACTATTTGAATGATTATATAATAAATGTTGCAAAATTAAAAAAAAACTCCAGTTCCCCCGTGGGCCTCATCAAAGCGAAAAGCCACGTGCGAATGTAAGTAACTCACGTGACCTATGCTAACGGTTTATTTTTAGCTCCAACAAGAAGCTTATAATATTCAAAAGAGTGGAAGCGAAGATATTCGCTTTTATCTTTTTATTGATATTATTATCTTTGTGTTGTTGTTCTGTAAACACAAAGTTATCTCAAAGCATGCCCCAGTTGTTAAGGGACGCAAAAGGTCATCAATAGCATCTCCGCCATTTTAAAATTCATTTTCATATTTTACGCAGAACATGCAACAGGATATTTCTCCGATAAAATAATTCCTCATATTCTTTAATTTTCTGTACTTGCGACAAATGAAATACTTTGTCTACTGAATTTTTTATTGATTGTTGTAAGGAATTATTCAAGTTTCAATAGTTCAATTGTATGTTATTCATTCAACTAAAAACAGGATATGCAGAAAATAGTTCAGTTCCTGTGCGGATGAATATTTCCTTTTGCTGACGCGAGGAGTCTGGCAACAGTTGCCGTAGGAATAAACGCCATAGCCACCGTAGCTCTGACGACTGTTACCCACCAACAATTAAGGTGAATTTTCTTTACATCTAATCATATGTAGTTAGAGCGCATCATTTGAAATTATGATACCCTTTAAAATGAAGAGAAATTTCCCCATTTTGTGTTTTAACACACCCCAGTTACTGTCGTTGTGTAAACAAGTTAAAATGGCGAATCATTAAAAAAAACATTGATTTGTTAAAGTGTATTTCAACTTTTAAAACTTTTGTAATTTTACCCTTAAAGTTTTAATTTATAATATATACACCCATTATTGTATTTTTGGCTAGAAATGTTATAACAAAGACGTTTTTGGTAGTAAATAACATTCGAAACGTCGATTGGTTCGTATGTAGGGCAAATGCCATGGTTGTTGGCCTGATACCAAGGACCAAAAAGAGGGTTGCTAAGTAACAGGATCGAATTCTTAAAAACGTTGTCGCAGGTATTAAAAGTGTGATAAATATGTGGGAATTTGCTAGTTTTATTATTAATGTTTAAACTCTTGACTTAAGTATTAAGAATGAATATCTTGTGTGTTTAATATTTTCTGACATTGGTATTATAAGAGAACATGTCCAATCATGTGTCATATATGAATTCATTGTAATTTTTTTGTCTTGTTTATTTAGATACAGCATGTATATATATATATGGATATATTGAATTCTATCACTAATGATTATCAAATGAAAAATATGCATTTTGCAGAATACTCAGTATTGTAGTGAATGTACATTTAAAAAAAAAATAAAACATTAGGCCACATTTGAATTAAAGTAACATCAATTAATACATGTTCAACCTATATAATCCTTCTTAATGATAAATATGCATTTTGCAGAATACTCAGTATTGTAGTGAATGTACATTAAAACAAAATAAAACAGTAGGCCACATTTGAATTAAAGTAACATCAATTAATACATGTTCAACCTATTTAATCCTTCTTAATGATAAATTTTCATTTTCAGTGTATACTCAACATATTGTTTTAATCTTGTGAATATTTTTTTTTACAGAATTAGGACTTCTTTTTAAGTTCAATATATAATTTGAAAACTTATAATGGATCCAACCTTATACTTAATATATATATTTACTTTTCATTTTGAACAATTTCTTAAATTCAGATATACTGAAAATAATATTGTTTTAAATTAAAGCAAAATACAAGCAGATAACATTATATAACTCTTTGACTTAAATATTCAGAATGATTATCTTGAGGGTTTAATGTTTTCTGACATATTTCAACTCTTGCGGAAGTTCAAGTCAACAGAGGCCGAAACTTGTAACATTTTGAAGCGTCAATGAAAATGTCCATCATTGTTTGAGAAGTGTAATATAAAACACTTACATGTGTTGAATTATATGAACTTTAGGAAATCGTTTTTTTAATTTGTTTAGAATCCAATACTTACCATTGTATGAGATATAGATATTAGGTACTTGATGAAAAATGATTTAAATGGTAATGAGAAATCATATTGCTTTGACTAAGAAAACTGTTTCAAAAATTCTAGAGAATTTTATTATTTAATCATTAAGTAAAGAGTATTTCTGTGCTTTCAATGTGCCCTATTCAATGTTGGCTCAGTGTTGTAATATGGATTCATTGACCTAGATAGTTTTCGTGTGTGCAAGTGTTGTATCTGAGAAAATTTAACAATGCATTAAATGCATTTTTTCATCACCTACAAAAATGAATTGATTACACTCATTCAAATCTTCTTTCATTTATGATGTCCAGTCATGTTTAACCTGAAAGCAAATCAGCCTGAGCCTAATTGGAGTGAAATCTTTGAATAAGCAGGAGGCATTGTCATTTTTTAAAGTTCATCCAGAATCTATTTTGTTTAATTTGAAATCCATTCCATAAATAATATCTTTTGAGAGGGAGTGTTGTTTTTTTTTTAAATTACCTTGGTTGACACCTTATTGATCTCGCACTTATTGCCCTTATTTATGACTGAAGAATTCAGGCTTGTATTGTCCGCTGTTTTATTCTCCAAAATTAAAGCTGCCAGACATGGTTGCGGATAATGGAGTATGATAAGCAAGAAAATAAGAGAAAAACTCTATTTCGCAAGGTTTGTTTACGTTCCACCATGTTTGTTATTGAAATTGTAGAGGGCGCCCTTACATGTATTATTTTCAAAACTAATATTTTACCTAACCCATGTAAATATGCAATTTTAATTAAAAATCCATTATAAAAGTGATAAATTTCAAAAATAAATGTTTATTTACAAATTTTTCGTTTGTTTTCACAGCATTAAAAAAGTGTATAAGTCAGCCAGGAACCAGATTATGAATAACGATGTATAAACTACAAAATGTAATCAGTTATTTGTTCCGTTTTGGTGATTCAAACTGAAGCATGTGTTTTGTTTTAGCTTGAGATCCTTCAAACATCAATATGATGGATATGTTGAACGGTATTTTACTAAAGGATGGAACTGTATTACTTTCAAAGTAGTATTCTAGTGTTATCTATTAAGTTCGGATTTTCTGCATACTATCACTGTATTTATTTTCGATTTACACATGCTATTCTTGCTTCCGGATATTTTTTTTTGTGATTTTGACTTATTTTAACACTCGTGAAATGTCCTAGAATCATTTACAAGCATTTTTAACTTCTTGATGATGGAAAACCAGTTTTTCCAGGAAAATATTGCAAACGATCCAAACATTTTTCATGTCGGGGCCTTTTATAGCTGACTAAACGGTATGGGTTTTTCTATTGTTGAAGGCCGTAGGGTTTCCTATAATTGCTTACATCCACTTCATTTGAACTTTGGTGGATAGTTGTCTCATTGGCAATCATACCACATCTCCTTATTTTTACCTAGCTTAGGTACTTTTTTCAACATGTGGGCTAATGATTAGTAATGGGAAAACTATAACTATGAAAAATGACAGCCTTTTCCATAGCCTTGACATTTACCCCTCCCCCTTTTTCAGTAAAAACTTGAGAGGAAAGGTCCAACTATAAATAAACATTGCATTCCTCCTAGCCCAGGCTCCTTTGTTGACCCCCATCCCCAACAAATGGGCAGTGAGGAAAACCTGGGACTACATTATGCTATTAGTATTCAGTACAAACTGAGAGAAAAGGTCCAAACATCAAAAAAATTTGGGCAGCACCCCCTTAGCCTAAAGGATGGTAAAAATCAGTGACATATTAATTACATTATAAAAAAGGGCAAAGAAGGCAAACTTGGGCAGGCCTCATTTATATAAACATGATACTGTACAAACCTTCTTTAAAATTTTTAAACTTCAAATAGAAAGTCTTAACCTGTTAATGATTCTACTGATTTTGAATTTTTACTGTTAAAGAAATCATTTTATTTTTGTCGTTCTTTTCATTCCGTTTCATTTATTGACATTAAAAATATTGCCTCCTAAAACTTTAAAATTTTGGTTTCTCATTAACTATCCATTGATAACGTAGTTTTTATTTCAACGCCTCTCTTGCTTTTAACTAAACAATCTTGATCATTCATGCGATTGATTGAATATCATATTTGAATGCAGTGAAATGTATTAATGACACTGATTTAAGTTAACTTAACTCCAGTTGGTTATAAAAGGGCATCGTATTTGTAAAATCTATGAAATTAAGAACTCCATGAGACAATTCTCTTAAAAAATATTTATTATTTAAGCATATGAACCGGAGATTTCCGTCTTTTGAAACGGCTACATTCTGCCGGGTGCCGGTTCTTAATGAAAACCCTGACAGTAGTTTCAAGAAATGTTTTGACCCGTTACAAATATTTTTTTACTTGAATTCTCGTGGCTAGAAGGGGTTGCGGACTATGTACCAGTGTAAACTATACAAGGCTGATTACAGTATTGAATATTGTCTTTATTTGTGATAACATTGTTTTAATTTTTGATAAATTAAAATGTAACTACATGTAGAAATACAATGTATGTGGCTATATTCAGTATATATATATTTAAAAACACTTTTATCCTAGTGAAAACCCTGTAGGATGTAGGAAAAAAGTGTTTTTTAAAATATTATCCTGCCTATACGTTTACACAAAGCCATGCTTTTCTCAGACTGTTTATGACATCTTTACACTTAATCACTTAACTTGATTAAAACAAACTCATGAGAAATACAAATTTTCTAGTAGAGATCTTTCAATGATAAATTATATAGAATAAAATAGAATAAATTTCATTGTCTTACTGTTGGACTCGCCATAGCCAAAAACGACAAATGCATGAACTTGCCTTCAAAAATCCATAGACTGCTTAGTGAGAACCCTGGTCTTGCGTTTAAATAAAGCAACACCTATTTCAGATCAAAACAATACCTTATCCTGGCTTTTGTTGAAAAATTTTACAAACCTTCAATTGCATATAAGGGCACGCTGCTTCCTGGATGTTTGGTAGATAAAAATCAGATACTTCTGATCTGAGCTTCATGGCAAATATGCCCTTCTATTTTAATTTCATAATTTTTTTTTTCTAAAACTTTCAAAAAGGGTTTAACAGTAATCCCAAGTCTTAAGCTTTCATTTGATATAAAAATGACCAAAATATTTTACTTATTTACAAATTTACAGCTATGTGTACATGTAGGAACCATTTTGTTTAAAAAATGAACAATTTTTTTGTATGTTCTTCTTGACCGGACCTAATGAAGTTCTACATGTACACCTCAAGGGAAAGGAGATATAGATGTAACATTAAGAAAGATTTTGTTGCCAGTACATTTAAAATAAAGTTGAAGTAGAAGTCATCTTTTAACAGTTTTCATTATATTTGTAGGCATGAGACATGGCTACACAGACCTTTGTAACGGATCTTCAAGCCATGAATCCAACAGTAGTACAGTTACAGGTAAGAATAAGGACATTACTTGTGTTGTTATGTACTAAAGCAGTTATAGTAACCACTACACTTAGTCATTTCATCTGTCCAAAAGACCTTGTGTAGAAAACTTTCATCAAAGCTTTCCTTGCTTCTACCCTTCTACATGTTTATGCAATGGAATGCTTTTGTTTTTGGTCAGCTGTAATTTGTTAATGTTGAGTTGTAAAATTGAGAATGAAAATGGGGAATGTGTCAGAGAGACAACAACCCGACCAAAGAGCAAAAAACAGCCCAAGGCCACCAATGGGTCTTCAACACAGCGAGATAATCCTGCATACGGAGGCGGGCTTCAGCTGGCCCCTAAACAAAAATGTGTATAAGTTCAGTAAAAATGAACATCAGATGTGAGCAATTTATACTTCGCAATGGAGCCACTTCCTGATTGCCAAAAGTTTGAATTTTTTCCAATACTTATTGTACACCGAAAATTTAAGTCCATAGATTTCTTGCCTTAACGAAAGGGAATGATCTGTTTTGCTTCAGTTTAAATGTAACCGCAATCAATTGCACGCAGCGACGCAGATGCAGATACAGTATTGGTCTTGTTTACCAAGGATTGAAGTTCTGCTCTCAATCGTAAAACATTGTACTGTTATTCAGTATTTATACCAGGTTTTCCAAAAAAATGCTAGTCAGATATTTTTATGTCGTATATTGGTATGACGTTGGCATCGTCGTCCGAAGACACAATGGTTTTCGCACTCTAACTTTAGTTTAAGTTTCTCTGAAATTGTACTGCAAGGTACCATACCACAAAGGGAAGGCTGGGATTGATTTTTGGGGTAATTGCCTCAAAATTTTTGGAATAAGGGGCCAAAAAGGGGCAAAAACATGCATTTTTCTAGTTTCAGGACAATAACTTGTGTGTAAGTGTATGGATCTTTATGAAATTGTACTACAAGGTTCCATATCACAAAGGGAAAGCTGGGTTTGAGTTTGGGGGTAATTGCCCCAAACATTTAGGAATTTGGGGTCAAAAAGGGGCCAAAAAACAAACATTTTTCTAGTTTCCAGACAATAACTTGTGTTCAAGTGTATGGATCTCTCTGAAATTGTACTGCAAGGTACCATACCACAAAGGGAAGGCAGGGATTGAGTTTGGGGGTGATGAACCATAAGGGGGTTCAGCTGGGATTGAGTTTGGGGGTGATGAATCATAAGGGGGTTCAAAAAATTTGGGGGAGGGATTTTTTTTTCTTTAAAATTTTCCATTTTTAATTGGTTATTTCTGATTTATATATAAAAGTAAAAAATAATGATATGGTTTGAATAGGTAAATTAAAAAATTTTCAAGTTCTTAGACCACATTCATTCTGTGACAGAAACCTATGCTATGTCAAATATTTAATCACAATCCAAATTCAGTGCTGTATCAAGCTTGAATGTTGTGTCCATACTTGCCCTAACTGTTCAGGGTTCGACCTCTGCGTTCGTATCAAGCTGCGCCCAACGGAGCATTTTATTAACCACTGTTTGAACCCCATTAAACAGTGAACATAAATACAACCATCAAAAAAACCAAAACAAGGAATTTTGTCATAACATGAAAGTGAATTGTGTGTATTGTTTCTGTTAATAATTATGTTGATGATAATAGTTATCACCTCCAGTGTAACAATGATTTTTTTATGCCCCCGCTGTAGCTGAGGGGGCATTAAGTTTTACTCTTGTCCGTACGTACGTTCCGAAATTGGTTTCCGTTCTCTAACTTTAGTTTGCCTCAACCAAATATTATGAAACTTATACACAATGCTTATTACCACAAAACACAGACCAAGTTTGAATTTTGGTGGCGTCACTTATACCATTCTAGAGTTATGCCCCATTACAAATTGAAAATTGCTGAATTTTTCAATTCCATTCTCTAAAGTTTGCCTCAACCAAATGTTATGAAACTTGTACACAATGCTTATTACCACATAACTCAGATCAAGATGAATTTGGGTAGCATCACTTTTATCGTTCTTGAGTTATGTCCCTTTATAACGTTGTATGCAAGCGGGGGCATCATCTGTGTCTAATGGACACATTCCCCATTTATTTTACCTACAAGTAATAAAGCTCAACTTGTCCCTCAGGATTACAACCTGTTGTAATATCATATCAATTTAAACTTATTTATGTATAATTTTTGCTTTTGTACTCTCAATTTATGGAGTTGAAATTCTTGTTTCCTTTCATTGGTATCAAAATATTTTCTTTTTGTTATTTTGTGCTGATTTAGTTTTCTTTTTATACACCCGTTTATTTCTCTGTGTACTGTTTAAACCCCTTGTTTAAGAGTTAATAGAACAGTTGTCTTTCTTTTTAAATAGCAAAAAAAATGATTCCGTTAATTTGTTTGGAGGAACTTGATATTTTATTACCATTCAGAAAGTAGCATTCATAATCCTTTTCAATAATTGTCATAGATAGCAACTTACCAGTCGGCGTAAAGTTTTACTTGGCCAGACAGGTTCTCAGCTATGTCAGGCAAGTCATTTCTAAAACTATAAATAATATTTTAAGTAAAAAATCTTATCAAAAGTGAACCACAAATGCCAAGGAATCATGATTATACAAAGGTTAAAATGACTAGGGAGTTCTGGGAGTTGTAAATTTTATATATATATTGCAGAGTTCCAAACAGGCACAGCAAGTTCAGAATTCAGATTCATCTCAGAAATCCCAGGGCACAACAATAATACAGTCTGCACAGGGTCATCCTCAACAGTTTGTTATTACAAGTAAGTCTAAGCAAACTGGCAGTACAGTTGAATGCTATAAGTTCAGAAATCATGTTTTAAGTTGTAAGCATTGGTTTGATTCTCCTCATTCAAACAGACAATAACATTAGGTATCCCAGTTAATCTCATTAAAAGTCATGATCAGCTGTTTTTAGTTGTCTTATAGTTATGGAAAAAATGATGCAATGTACATACTAAATAAATGTTAATGTCCAAAAAAGAGTACAGCACCACCAAAACTCCAAAAGTGATTCAAAAAAATATAAATAAAAAAAAGGGGTTCTCATTAAGGTGCATACACACATCTTGAGAGTCCTGTAGATTAGATATGGATGGTATCATACCAATTAAATGTTTGAGAAAAAGACAATCCTTTTTCTTCTTCTTAAATCTAATTGATTATGAAATGGATCTTTTATGTATAAAAAAGTATGTTCAAGCAAACATATTAGCACAAATTGAATTGTTCAGACTGTCCACATGCCAGTGAACTGTTTAGATAAAAATATTTTTTTCATTTTAGCATCAGCTGTCCAGGAAGCCTTAGAGAACCAGCATGGACATGAAAATGTTACACTACAACAAGGTGGACCAACTGTTTATTCCACCCAAGTACAGTATGTAGATGATCCAAGTCTCTACTCAACCAACGGGCAAATGTACGAATACTATAGATGTGGCAGTGCAGTGTTTTTTGTTGTGGCTTTCCATTTATTTTGCACAGTTGCTCATAGGCTTTTGGTTTGCATGTTTGGAAAAAAAGTTTCCCTTTTTTATGTCAAACAAAATTAATGTCACTAGAAAGACACACCAGTATATAAAGATAAAATCAAGATCATCTCGCCGTGTTTAATAAAATTGTACATAAAACCTAGAAAGGTGCATTTTAAAATTTTCTTAGTAATTTTTAAGTACAAGAAGTAGTTTAGATGAAAAATAAACTCCTTTTAAAGGGATGATTAAAAAGATCTTGAAATATGCACTTATTAATACAAAGTTCAATGTCAGAAAAGACTAGCAGTGTTTTAAATATTTTAAGCTTTTGGAAGTATTTCTGAAAAAAAAACTTATTTTAAAATTTTTTTTTTTTATCATTTATATTTTTTTTACACCATATGTAAATCGAAAAAATTACCGTTCTGCAACAGTTTTCTTGTACCTTTGGTACTCATTGAAATCAATTTTTAAAGGTAACTACTTGAATATCAAAAATATGAATTCCTGTTTTTCAACATTTTCCAAATGGCTATTTTTCATTAATGAATAATTATTTATTTTATAGAAGTATTACAGTCAAACCTGTATTAATCAGTCACTCCTGGGAATTATCAAAAGTGACAGCTCAAGAGAGTTGACCTTTTTAAAGAGGTTCCAACGAATTCCTACATGGCCCTTTGCGGGGATCACGGCAAAATGTTTTATTGTCTTTAATCAGTAGAGTTATCTTTCTTGCCAACAAACAAATAAAAAATGGTGGATCAGGTGTTGTAAATTAGTAGAAAACTTAGCAATATGTTAATATTCTTTAAAAAATAAAGTCTATGATACTGTTTTCAATGGAAACTAAAAGATGTAGAAGACGAGGAATTCACCTCCTATTAGGGGTCTCAGTTGAAAACCGGTTCCAATTCTCATTTTGACTTCCATACTGAATGCATTTATTTTCTGTCATATTATATTGATAGTTAAAATGACCATTGTTAAAAGTTGAAATGACAATTTTGTGTCAATATTAGGTGACTGCCAACTCTGTCCAGACAGGTGACTGCTGAAAAAAGTTAATTTGTATTGAGAAAGTGTTTGGGAGGGTCTGAAAGTGACTGTTATTGACAGGTGAGAGTTTAGGCAGGTTTGACTGTATTTATTACCGGGACCAAGTTCTGTCCTGACTCTAAAAAATACATATTTTATTCAATTAGTTCTTTGTAATGATTTGAACAACATTTTCATGATCTTCCATACAAAATATTGTCCCTGAAATTTGTCCACAGGATTAAATTTATTGCACAGTTCATGTAAACATAGCATTTTAAGGCTTTTATTGTTTTGTTTTTTTTCTGCAACATAAGAATGATAATCATGCACTTTGTTCTAAATACTTTGACCTGATGTGTTTGTTTTCCTCACAATTAACCTGTTTTACCCTTTACATTTTGTTGTACCTTTAAGCATATTTCAAAAATGTTGTTATCTTCTTTATTTTCAGTTCACTACATTCCAAATTTTGTTTCACTTTAATATTTTCTTAGTAGAAATTTTAAATGTACTTATTTTGTATAAGTGTAGTAATGCATGTTTTGATGTACTTTTTAATCTGCAAATATTTATTCAGCTGTATAGGTTTATAAATTATGCTATAGGTACCTCAGGTGAAACTGACATATCTTATTATTTTGAGTAGCTGTTTTAGGTGCATGGTTTCAGATGATTTTATCTTTACATACATGTTCAACATTTGTTTCATCTTTCAGTTAATGTTTGTTTAAATTCTCATCTAAGTTTATTATTTTTGCATTGATCACATCGACTCATGATGATGCGTACATTTGCCTGGTATGTTGGGAAATTACTAAGTATACAAGAATTATTATTTATTATATGATATTATATGAAAACTTAAAACTTTTTAATTTAGCCAAACTAGGACTGAATAAAAAAATTTCCAAGTATTCATTTGAATGAATCGCACATATTTAGTAAAAGTAATGTGACACAATTCATATAGCCTTTCCTAACATTCTGTTGTACTTTATTGTACAGAATGCAATCACCAGAACCTCAGTGGTAATTATTGGAATGAATTTTTAACTAACAATCAAAGTCAGTTGTTTGAAGTTGTGTGCACTAACAAATGTATAATGGGTATCAAAACCTGGTCTAAATTATGGGAGGGATTGTTACCAGTTTGAAAATTTTGATTCTGTAATGATTTGAAGATTGGTGTGTTAATGGAACACATTCACATTTATTTCTATGCAAAATTCACATTTGATTCATGTATTTCACCTCAAATCATTTTATACATTGAAATGTTAGCTATCTAATGGAATAAAAATATCACTAGAATGGCAGTAATATTTATTGGACAGCAAATAAAACAGCATATTGGTTTTTATACGACTGCAAAAAATTTTTTGGGATCGTATAATGGTATGATGTCTGCGTTGTCGTCCAACGACACATTGGTTTCCGGACAATAACTTTAGTTTAAGTGAATGGATCTCTATGAAATTTTTTAAGAAGGTTTAATACCACAAAAGGAAGGTTGGGATTGATTTTGGGGATGATGGTCCCAACCATTTAGGAATTAGGGGCCCAAAAGGGACCCAAAACAAGCATTTTTTCTAGTTTCAGGATAATAACTTGTGTATAAGTATTTCGATTGCTCTGAAATTGTACCACAATGTTTGATACCACAAGTAGAAGGTTGTGATTCATTTTAGGGGTTATGGGGCCAACAGTTTAGGAATTGAGGGCCAAAAAGGGGCCAGAAACAAGCATTTTTCTAGTTTCCAGACAATAACTTGTGTGTAAGTGTATGGATCTCTCTGACATTGTACCACAAGGTTCCATATAACAAAGGGAAGGCTGTTAATTGCCCCAAAAATGTAGGAATTAGGGGCCAAAAACAAGCATTTTTCTAGTTTCCAGACAATAACTTGTGTTTAAGTGTATGGATCTCTCTGAAATTGTAGTACAATATTCCATACTACGAAAGGAAAGGCTGGGATTGAGTTTTTGGGTTATTGCTCCAAGGGGGGTTTCACAAAATTTTTTTTTGGGGGGGGGGGGGGGGGGGTTTCCAATTTTTTTAAGTGATTCATATTTTTTTTTCAAAATTTTTCAAATTTCAAATTTTTAAAAAGTTTCAAGAAGAAATTTTCAATCAACAGTATTGCGCAATATATTTGTAAGATCTTTGACCACATTTATTTTGTGTCAGAAGCCTATATTATGTCAAAAATTTGATCACAATCCAAATTCAGACAGTATCAAGCTTGAATGTTGTGTCCAAATTTGCCCGAACTGTTCAGGGTTTGACCTCTGCAGTCGTATCAGGCTGCGCTCAGTGAAGCATTTTATTTGTTATTTTTAATCAAAATTTATTTTGGTACATGTATTAGAAATGGGAGACATATTTTCTGTTTACCTTTACACATGCTCACTTACATTTTGTAACTACACTGTGTTGTCTTTCATGGTATTTTCAGTTTGAGTTCACATGGCCCTTGTGAGCTTAAATGGACTTTTTATTGGTGACTGAAAAACTAAGACCTTAAAATGTATTTAATTTTAAAGTTTTTAATTTATCAATAACTTTGTCAAACCTTGATGAAATTTTATGACATTTGGATAGGATATTTTTTATGACCAAAAGACAGTGTCCAGAGCAAATTTTGAAACTCTTAACATGTAGACACCCAGGTATTTAAATATATATCTTGGACAGAAGCTCCTCTTCAAGAAATAGCATCTAAAGAAAAAATTGATTATTTATTTTAAATTATGTTATTTACTGAAAAAGGCAGCATTCACAGGGACCCACGAAACCCTTTACAAACTTTTCATTTAATGGATGAACCCTTGTTATGAATTTCCCTAATATCAACTTGGAACTCATGATTGCACTTGCTACTTGTTTTAATTTCTTACCTTTTCTGCAAATGTTACTATATACAAGCTTATTCTAGGTTGAGAAAAAGGTACCTTTGATTGTTGAAGTTTTGTTTATAATCTAAGGCAGTTATCTCCACTAACTAAACAAATGACAAGAAACACATGATTAACTTGAGTTTTTAAATTATTTTCTGAATTTAAATGTTTCAGTCCCCTCGGCTTAAAGCTTATAGCCTTAAGTAATTCTGTTATGCAGTACATATGTCATATCTCTGCTGATGGTGTCACAAAATATTAAACAAAAATCTCTTCTCAACAAATATATAAATGATATCCAAATAAAACTGATTTTTTTTGGGTATGATTGTATGGTCTATGTTTGGTATACAATTTGTAGGAAAGATTTAAGAAGATAAATTTGAAATACAGTGAGTTGCCCAAGATTAAACAGAGTATAATTAATCTGTGTAAAGAATCAAGCAGGGTCATTAGCAGACTTTTGAACATGAATTATTATATGCTCTAAATGATATATTTTAGGCAGGGTACAACTTTCCAAACAGAATACGGACAAACAATGTACACACCAGTATCTGGTACTTACTACCAGACTGCTTCTGGTACACAGGTAAGATTTTTTCACAAGAAAACTGTGAACTTTAAATAACAATATCATTGTAATAAGAAAATATTTTTGGAAATTATTATATGTGCATTTCTTATCTGTAGATTTTATTGGTGAAGAAAATTGCAGCATTTGCAGAAAAACGCCAATCAAATAATAATACATTATTTAGCTACTTGGCAAATAGATTTATTCTTTATGCTTATGGGTTTAGGTGGCAGAGTGGTGTAAGTAGTTTATCTACAGTGATCACTACAATGTCAACAGCAAGGTTGACAGTTTAAATATCCCTCGTGGCAGATGTGTTCAACATTAGTCTTAATTGACTATGATTGCCAATTTTCTTGTCTAAGGTCCACAGATCTCTCTGGTGGTCTGACTTCCTGATCGCCATGATATAGCCATGAGTGCTGAAAGGCGTGAAACACCAAGAATCAATGAATTTTCTGTAAATCCACTTTGTTTTGATTTGCCTATAGATGGGTTCTTTTAAGAATTGTAATTTATCATTGTTTTTCATCACTATAAACTCCCTTTATACTTTCAATGCATTTTGACTCTCCATGAGACACATATTACTCTGCCTGACAGTTGTTGCCCATTTCTCAGAGACATATCATGATGTATCAATCCCGTATCAAGTCATTTTTATGTGGTAGGACACTGGTCAGGAACACCAGTATAATATTCTACATTTCATGCTTGATGACATGGTGAAGTTGTGTGATTTGATGTATGGTTTGGAGGGAACTGTTTATTTCATTGATATACCTCTACTGCAGTATGCTAATTATTGTTTGGAGGTGAAATTTTGATTTCTTTTTCGTAGGCATGTTTTGACTGAATTGAATTGATCCACAGCAATTTCAGAAACTAATATGAATTCATTATTATTTGTGAGGTACTTATTGTCCCTGCTCATCACATTTGTCGGTCTAAAACACATCACTTCTCCGGCTGTTTGACATAAAGCTTTCATACTTGACGGGATTATTTTTTGTCATAATGTTTTGACTGTGCTATATTATAAGTTTGATTAGACAATTTTTACAGGAGTTTTGGGACTTTAAACTTTTTTTATGCCCCCCCAACTGAAAGTTGAGGGGCATATTGTTTTACCCCTGTCCGTCCGTCTGTCCTTCCTTCCTTCCATCTTTCCGTCCGTCCTTCCGTCTGTCCTTCCTTCTTTCCATCTTTCAGTCCTTCTGCACCCCAAGGGTGACTGGGGTATAGAAGTATGGTCACCATTGGTCTTCTCCGACCGGCAGTAAAACCCGTGCTAAAATGGGGCGTCCGTTTGGCTGTGCGGGATGTACAAATTTGCAGCCACGTCCGGTCAGAATGGGGACATTAAATCCGATGCCTCGTGTAAAGAGAGTGCCACGCTCTTTGCACGTTAAGAACCCTTGCAACAACTCTCTGAGGGGTCCGTAGGTGACCTGTTACAAGGCTAAATTTCTGTCCCTATCCAATATACCCTCATTTCCCGTGGCAGTCTAAATTTCTCCGACCTTAATCCCTTAATCTATTACAGATCCTACCTATTGTATTTATTGTGAACTTGTTCTCGTCCTGAATATGCATGAAATATTTGCCACTGGACGTTAAGCAACCAACAATCAATCAATCAGTCCTTCTGTCTGTCCTTCCCATTATGGGTATATAGCTATTCCAGATAACTCCTCCTACAGTTTGAATGCTAGGAAGTTTTCACTTTTCTGGCTCAGTGGCTGTTTGTACATATATATTGGAGGTGTGCATGTGGTCAGGGTTTTGAATTTTATTGATATTTGCTCTTTTAGGAGATAGTTGAACTTTGTTATTTTTTGGAACATATACTTGCATAAGAGGTGCATAGGGTTTCCAGATAACTCCTCTTACAGTGAACCATAGACCTATGTGCTCCCATGCTCATTTTTGTGTATTTTAAAATAACACTTTGCATCTGCGGGGGCATCATTTGTGTCTCCCAGACACAATAATATCTCAGAGAAAGTCCTACATTGACTTTGTTATAAAACAGTTACTTCAGAGTGGAGTGCGGGGGCATCACTTTATCTAGTTTTTGTATTGTGACAATGACCTTTTGAACACAACTCTGAGTCCAGTGTACAGAAAGCTCTCATACTTGGTACAGTTGGTTGCCATCTTGTTTTGTTGAACATATCACATCATCTGTTTAATGCAAACATTTTTATGGGAGTTATAGGACTTTGACTATTTTTGGATCATTGTAATAGTGTCACCTTGTGAAAGCAAATCCTCTGAACCCATATGACGGAAAGCTCTTATACTTGGTAGGATTGTTTGTCATCATATTAAGTTGACTATAATATACTGTCATTTCGATTTGATATATGTAATGTGAGTTTTGGACTTGTACCATATTTTGACTGGTACCACAATAACGCACTGTGACAAGATTGAATTCCTCATTATACAGGGCAGGGGACATTTTGCTACGGCATAGCAATCTTGTTTTTCATACTTTTATTGTCATTAATTTATGTAGGTAGCTACAGGATTAACACAATTGGGTACTATGCAAGGACAAATATTACAACACCAGACAGGTACATACCTGATACAGGGAGGGACAATGGATGGAGAAGGTACTCCACTTACTACCACTACCAGGGCATCACCAGCCACAGTAAGTGCTACGGTAAAGGACTTCATAATAAAAGCATGTTCTGTTTAGATAGACTGTTGTTTTGCTTTTAATGTTTGTATGTTATGAAAGTAAAAGGTTACCCTGTATGTATGTACATTCTGTATTTTATGTACATTAAAGTGATCTGACAATGAATTTCTAGTGGTCAACTTGCATGCTTTTATCATGATCCTTTATTGTCTTATGTTGTTAACAACTAAAAGCCATGTATTGCAGTGAAAAGGTTAATAAATCATTGCACCATTTTTGTTTCAATACTAACTGATAGTAAAAAAAACTTATATATAGGCTGAACACTGGAAGTTATCTAGGCGTGGGTGCTATATTATCATTCACTTTGTCTGTTCTTGTCCAGCAATTATTTCAGTCACATTTTTCTCGGGTACTACTGAACAGAGAGACTTCATACTTGGTCAGCAGCTTGATAATGATGACTGAGGAGGGTAGTAATGGAAGATACTTTATGTTAATGGATAATAATGTCTTGAATTATTTCTTTAAATTTATTTGTTGGTAAATGATTTAAATGAAAGTTTGTACATGCATCTGATAAAGTGATGAAGAGCATTGGATGTGTTTAAAAAAGTTTTTATATGATAATTATTGGTCTTAGAATTTGCTATTATAAATACAAAATTTACCTTGGCATAGCACTTTATTAAGTGACAGGAGGTAAATTAAGTAAAGTATATAAGGTAGAAAAAGAGTTTTAGCAGTTCAGTGTTAATTTACGGCAGTTTAAATGATTTATAATTTTTTAAAAATAATAAGAGTTAGGCCACACCAAATTTATACTTTGTTCGTCAGATTTGCAGCATGTTTAAAAAGGTCAGCAAGAAAAAAGATTTGTTCGATGTCTGGTTGACAGCTGCTGTACTATATGCAAATTTTTCACTGACTTTTTATGCCCTTACCGCAGTGGAGGGGGCATTAAGTGTGTTACCCTTGTCCATCTGTATGTCCGTACGAACCGAAATTGATTTCCGTTCTCTAACTTTAGTTTGCTTCAACCATATGTTATGAAACAATGCTTATTACCACAACACACAGATCAAGTTTGAATTTGGATGGCGTCTCTTTTACTGTTCTAGAGTTATGCCCCTTTACAAATGGAAAGAATTTTTCGTTTGTTCTCTAAATTAAGTTTGCCTCAACCAACTGTTATGAAACTTATACACAATGCTTTTTACCACAAAACTCATATCAAGTTAGAATTTGGTAGCGTCCGTTTTACTGTTTTTGATTTATGTCCCTTTATAACGTTATATGCAAGCAGGGGCATCATCTGTGTCCCATGGACACATTCTCCATTTATTTTCAATTTAAATGAAGGATTGCATGGAGATTTCTTGGCAAAGAATTAAAGGAGGTGGACTCCTTGTTAAGTGCATGTGTCAGAAAATGAATTGATAAGCTATGTGTAATAACTTTAAGGCTAAGTAAGATAAATAGAAATATAAAGCACAAATGATGCTCAGTATCTTTTATTGATAGCTAAAGAATGTCCTCGAACAAATTTTATATAAAAAATTATTAGACAATTGCCACTCGCTTAAATAGAATCAATTTTCTTCATTACGCATTAAAATTGTTCTAAAAAATATTGTTGCTAGCTTCTGTTTATCAACTATAGGAGTCTGAAGAACTAGGAATTAATTTATTGTGGCCTGATGTAAACATTGTTTATACTAATTTATAGCAATTTTCTTTACTACAGGTTCAGTGGTTGATAGACAATTATGAAACAGCAGAGGGTGTAAGTCTGCCGCGGAGTACATTATATAATCATTACCTTCGTCATTGTCAAGAGCAGAATTTAGACCCAATGAATCCAGCTTCCTTTGGTAAACTGATAAGATCTGTGTTTCTTGGTCTGAGAACAAGACGTTTGGGAACAAGGTAAACCTCTGCAAAATTAAAACTTTTTTACATGCATGATTATTTGTAAACTTCAAGATAAAATGGAGATTTATGTTTCAGATTTAAGGTATAGAAAATATGTCATTATAACTTCAACCTTGCATATAACTAAAATTTCTGTCTTTCAGAGGAAATTCCAAGTATCATTACTATGGTATTAGAATAAAGGCCAGTTCACCTCTAAATCAATTTACAGATGATCAAACAATGGCCATGAGACAACAACCCATGTATCAGGGTAAAAAGTAAGTGATTGTTTAGTGTAGGTAACATAGAAATATAAAGTTGAAGATTGTAAGCACTGTCACACCTACATTTCTTGTAGGATTGTATGAAATTTATATATCAAAGGTTTATATCAGGACTGGATGGGACTAGTTAAAAATTTAAGCACTGATCAATTGTTTTTTACAGGAGCAATGTCCCTTTAAAATGTAATTTATATTGAACATTGCATTGTAAGCACTCTCACAACTACACTTCTTGCAGGAATTTTCATGAAATTCATATCAAAAGTATATATCAGACCTATTTCAAAGGCTGCTAAGAACAGAAGTAATTTTATTGTATCTTTTTTGAGGTGTAAGGGGTTAATTATGAGTTCTTTTTCCAAATAGTTAACTCTTAGTGCACATTTAAGGTCAAATTCTGTGCATAGGGCCATTAGTACAGTTTGAAGAAACTATTGTAGAATGAGGCCCTCAGGCAGAAATATATTATTGTCTTCTTAAATTGATTTCCAATAAGAATTCCTCAAACCAAATTGATTTCAGAAAGCCATCTTAAAATGGTCTTATTTAAATGGACTAGAGTAGTTTCTTCCCATTGAGTTGGTATTAACTAATCTCATCCCTTTTAATGTGCTTAATTTGTATATTAGATATGGATTAAGAATTAATGTGTTTTATTTAAATACTTTATTTATAGATTCCGTCCACCCAACAAGTCAGATGAAGACAGTTATGACAGTGCCCAACATGGACCAGTAGATGCTGCAACAGCTCAACAGCAACAACACCAACAGTTTCTTGGAGATGCTTCTGGAGCCTTACCTAACTTTGGAACAATAGACACAACAAAAATACCCTTACCAGATGGTGTTACCCTTGACCATATCAAAGCCTTTGAAAAAATGCACAAAGAACATGCTGAGGTGAACATGCTATGTAGTTTGTTGAAATACTTTTATCAAAGTTTTAAAGTGTTAACAGTCTAAAATGAAATGGGAGAAAGTTGAAATTTCAACAGCATGAATGGACTTGAATGAATATGAATGTAGCTCACAGTTTTAGCACATGAAATACTGTTTACATGCACTGCCAATGATAGTAGGAGGGCATAGTCATGGAGTTTTCTGGTGTGTGAGTCTAACCCTCTCATATCAGGTTAAAATGTTGGTTAAAGGTGTTATGAATTTTGATTTTTTGTAGTTTGCAATGAAGGTGTGGTCACATCAACTAACTTAGTACACATGAACATTATGCCAGGAGCTTTTTGAATTTTATGTAAAATGAGGGTCTGAACCCTGATTTTTCGTGGTTTATTTAACAGAAAAAAGTTACATGGTGTTTAATGGACAACTGTTCTTGTGTGTGACTGTGTTTATTTGATTATGAAGAAAGGAAATTCTCATGTCTAAACAGTTAGGATTTTATGTTATTGATGAACTGACTGTCCTCTTAAGGTTTCATGGTTTTCTATTTCAATGATTTATATGGCATGAAGATGCAATTTCATTGTATACAAAATTGGAATGATATCAATCTCAACAAACATATTTATGTGGGAGCAATTTTGATTCTATATATGATAACTCTGAATGAATCTATCTGAACACAATAAAAGATCTCAACATGACTTGTCTTTTTCATAGGCTATAGTGGATGTAGTGGTCAATTTACAGTTTTCTTTGATTGAAGCTTTATGGCAAGGATTTTGGAGAAATACTCCTCCTGATCAGATGATGTAAGTATTATAGAAATAGATTTATGACAGTTTATTTTACACTGTTAATCTACGTGTTGTCTTTCACCCTGTATATGCATTAAATGTAAGTTACTTGTCTTGCATAAGTCACATGCATTGTCAGTTGACCTATTTTGTTATTTAGTATTGTAAGGTGTACATGTCACTGATCAATCATTAAGATTTCAACCTTATGTTAGTCACTTGTAACCTAAGAGTAAAATTTTCAACTTGATTTGGCTAAAGTTTGGTTTCAAGGTGTCTGTACATATCTGTCACTTGATTTTGACCTCATTTTCACAGTTCATTGATTATGCTTGAGTTTTATATAGAAAATGTATAGTAAGCCATTTATCTCAAAGACTGTCAATATATTACATAGTTATTCAATCATCTAAGCAGGTGAGAAATTTCAACTTGTACTTAATAATTAGTTTATTCATGACTGTATGACATTGATTTTATTTGTTCAAATTTGTTATATGGTTTAACATTATGGGTTTGAATGTTTTATGCATTACTTACATGTTTTATAAAAGAATGTTCTTTTAATTTCAGAGCAGATAATGATTATGAAAAGAGATTGCCAAGGGAAAAATTATATGCTGTTAGTTTATATGAACCACTTCAAGAATATGTTAGAAAGGCAGATTATGCTTTTTATCAAGCCTTAGTAGAAGTTCTTATACCTGATGTGCTGAGGCCAATACCAAGTAAGTCCAAAGTTTTTGCAATGAAGTTCTCTGTAGTATGTATTTTGTTTTTAGTGAGAAAATATATTTGTTTCTTTCTGTTGAAAGTAACTATATGACTATAAAAGTTGATAAGCATTAACTTTTTGAAATAATGACAGATTACAGAAAACCAACTTAATTTTAGAAAGCAATTTATTTTGGAATTGGAATGGAAAAATAGCCTGAATATATATATATAAGTACATCAAGAAACATAGAAAAATGCAAAAATTGATAAACACAAAGTTAGCTGGAAAGTGCTAAATACAAAAAGTATCCCAAAAATAAGTTAGTGTACAGCACATCTTTTGATGTTCTTGGAAAAAGAAAATTGTTATTTACATGAATTTTCTCTAATGAGGGTACCTATTATCAGTAATAAATAATAACTGTAGTGTTATTGAAAGTAAGGAAGACTTTTGAATAAAACTACTAAATCTGCAGTTAACAAATAAATAGACTGCATTCAAATAATTTTCATTACAATTTTAGATATGAAATGAAAATGTGCGATTTTTCAGGTTCTCTTACTCAAGCCATCAGAAATTTTGCAAAAAGTTTAGAAAATTGGTTGAAGGGTGCAATGACTGGTGTTCCTGATAAAATGTACAAAGCAAAGGTATGGATAATTCTTTCAAAGTTGTTCACACTGTTATCAAAAGTTTACTATCTTGCAAGTTGTCATATAATCTATTTTAATCTTAACTTCCTGAATATATCAAGTATGCATTAAAAATTTGTTTTATTTAAATGATATTTGGAAATGATTGTAGAAGAGGCTTCATATTAAAAAGGTTCTCCTGCTAAAATTTTATTCTGTAAAGACTAAAGCAAATGCTCAATGTTAAAGATCCAACATTTGTATTTCAGGCAGGAGCAGTTAGTGCTTTTGCCCAAACATTAAGGAGATACACATCATTAAATCATCTGGCACAGGCAGCTAGGGCAGTTTTACAGAACACATCACAGATAAACCAAATGTTAACTGACCTCAATAGAGTGGATTTTGCTAATGTACAAGTAAGTACTTTCACAGGTAGAAAAAGAATGTTGCATACTGGGAAATCATTTTTATTGATTTTGAAATTAATATTAAGATATTAAGTAGTACATGTACTAATTTTTGTTGCTTCAGGGAAAATAACATTTCGTTGGATAAGTCAGTAAGTTGATCAAAGTTCCTGGAAAAATTTTAAAATATGAAGTTCCTGAATTGCTTTATAATTGATAAAAAAAATTAATTTTCAAAATCCTACCTTTGTAATTCTAGATTGAAGTGTTCATTTCAAACTTTTATTACATGTGTGTATAGGTTACTAATTTATTTGCAAAATCACTGCCATGATTGTCGTAAAATAACTGCACTAGAAAGGCAGAAATGATGCAAATATTTCTTGTGCACTGTTGTTTAAGGGGAATCTATATAATTTCAGGGGAGATAATTATAATATACAATAATTATTGATGTCCCATTGTTACTTGTTATTAGTCCCCTACCGAGGAAGTCGAAGGGGACTTTAGGTTTGCACTCCGTCTGTCCATCTGTCAGTCCAGCAAATCAGTTTTCCAGACTTTTTTTCTTGTGCTTGAAGATATTGATTTGATATTTGGTTTATTGATTTATCATGACAAGTTACAGGTCAAGTTCAATTTTCACGATTTTAGATTTTCTCTTTGTTCAGTTAAAGCCCTTTCCCTAGAATTAAATTTTTGATGAAATACTTATTAATTAGAAGATTTCTGTTCAAAGGGAAATAACTCAATTTTCAAAAGACTTAAAAGACAAAATGACATTTGGATTTTTTTCCTTTTTCTTTGGTAAATTGTTTGAAGAATTTAGTGGTAGGTTTGTTTGTCACTCTTCTTGAAAATATTGATTTGATAATTAGTATATAGTTTTATCATGACAAGTTACAGATCAAGTTGGAATTTTGTTCCAGTCTGATAATTTGTGCAGAGTTATGGTCTTTTGACATAGAAAATTCACATATATAATCAGTTTTCAACAGTTTTCTCGTTATGCTTGAAGATTTTGACTTGATATTTTTATGTAGCTTACACCATGACAAGTTATAGATCAAGTTAGAATTTTGTTCCATTACAATGAATTTGTAACCTGTAGGGGACTATGTATTGCCATGCAACACTCACAGAACGCTTGTGTTTATGATATCTTATCAGAATCTTACCTCATGACTTCAAATCTTAAAAATCAATAATTGTGCAAAATATCCATCACTTATCCACATTTATCATAGCTTTTAAATTAAATAAATTTAATTCTTAAAATACCAGCATAAGAAATCTTTTGATGTGTCAGAAAATTTCAACAAAATTACAAACTCCAAATTTATCAAATTTAATAGTTGGATATAAATATATATTGAAATCATAAAAAAATCAATAATCAGCATGGTACTTAAGGAGATTATCCAGTACATTTTGTGACAATTAAAATTGAATACATTTCAATTTTACCTAAATTAATTAGCAAGAAGACACTATCAGCTTGGGACAAAATCTTAAATAAACATAATTTGTATAGGTGTGTTAAAACATACATTGAACAGTTGTAAGCTGATCAAATAATAGGATTTAGTTGGCTATTTCATTCTAACTTTATCTTGAGTAAATTTAAAAATGCAAATTATCTCCATCCAAAGATTGATCATATTTCAAACGAAATGCTGATTGTGAAATGCAAACTTAGTTCCAGTGCTATGCAGACATGAACTGTATAGAATATTTTAGGAAAAGGATACGACGATAAACTTTAATACATCATTTTATGTAAGCATACACCTTGATAGATTGTAACGTCATATGGAAAATATTTCATGCAGGTTCAGGATTAGAACAAATTAACAATTAATCAATAGGCAGGTCCTGTAATAGAGGTCAACCGGTTTGGAGGATAAGACATTTGGAATGCTACTGGAAAACGAGGAGGTATTCAAAAGTTACAGAAATTAAGCCTTGTAACAGGCCACCAACTCACCTGCAAAGAGTTGTGGCAAGGGTTATCAACGTGCAATGATCGCGAAACTTTCTCTACTCGAGGCATCAGATTTAATTTCCCTATTTTGACTAGACATGGCTTCGAATTCATACATCCCACACAGCCAAAAGGACACCCCATTGTGGAAACTGTTTTACTACAGGTCAGAAGAAGACCAAAAATGTCCATTTTTTCATTACCCCAATCACCCATTGGCTACATTCTCTTCGAACATTAACTTCATACCGGTTAACCGGTCGAAAGATTATCCGAGTAACTGGTTAGTTAAAAATGTTCAATTTGACAACACTAGTTTTTAGTAACATTTATATAAAGAGTTTATCACAGTCTATCTTCCAAAACCATGTATATTCCTCTGACAAGACAAATTTGCAAGACTTTTTGAAATATTTCTTTAATGTATTTCCTAGTTTATCAGCATTGATGTTTTCTGGTCAAAACCTAGTAAACATTCAGTATTGTTCTATCAAAACAGGAGCAAGCATCATGGGTATGTCAGTGTGAAGACACAGTTGTTCAACAGTTGCAAGAAGATTTCAAACAGACATTAGAAAGACAAAACTCTTTAGAACAGTGGGCTGTATGGTTAGAAAGTGTTGTAAACAAAGTGCTCAAACCACATGATGGAACAGATAACTTTCCTAAAGCTGCACGACAGTTTTTGTTAAAATGGTCCTTCTATAGGTGAGTAACACATTAAGCACTAATTTAGAAATACTTGTAAAAAAGAAATCCATGCTTTGGACATTATTTTGATATTTCTGTCAAGTTTGTTTTTAATTCATGAACCAGTTCAAGTGTATGATAGCAGTGTGACAAAAATACAATCAGTTCTGCATAATTTTTTATATAAATTGCTGCAATTGGGAATTGTAAAGCAACAAACAAAGTCAATTTATCTCTGCACACGGTTTCATCTTTTCATTTTGTCATTTATTTTGGCAAGAAGGATGGGACTAGTTTTTTGAATGAACCATAATTGCAAAATGTATGCCCAAACAAACTACAGTTTTCCACATCCACTAACAAAAGGACTCTTTAATATATATATTAAGAAAAAAAACAAGTTTGATAAAATTTCTGTTTGAAGTTACTTTATGTACTGAAAATGTACTTCATTATTTATTCCTGCCACACAACTAACAATGGAAAAAGCATCATAAAACATTAGAGCATACTGATCTTTTATCACACCATGTACTTTTAATAAGAAATTTATGACATCATATGTTCTCAGTTGAAAAGTAAGATATATAACCTAGAAAGTACTTTCTCTTGAGTAAACCATATCTAAAAAAATGGAACAGGTACAGAATTTCTCGCACAGCAGTGTAAGAATCTTGAATTTGATCAACGTAACTTTATGGGAATACTTTTTTGTTTGATCAGCTCAATGGTGATCAGAGACCTGACCTTACGTAGTGCAGCAAGTTTTGGATCCTTCCATCTGATTAGATTACTGTATGATGAGTACATGTTTTATTTGGTGGAACATAAAGTAGCAGCAGCTACAGGAGAAACACCTATAGCTGTTATGGGAGAGGTCAGACAGGTTTGTTATAAAATTCATCTGTTTTACAGATGTGTCCTTCCTTAGTTTCATGGAATTGGATAATTTTTGAGATGGTTAAAGTCTGTAAATATTTAAACGCTTGCTGATTAAAACACTCTTGTCAGCAAGAAAACAAAAATGAAATACAAGTTATAATGCTAAAAATCAGGTAGTTAAGAGAACAAATTGTGATATTTCACTTAATGTAAAGTCACCTCATAGAGATTGTTTATAAAAGTTTTTGTCATCAGTTATCAGACTTGTTTTGTCATAGTTATGAGGAAAAGAAACTTTTACAATAATGGATGATCTATTGATAAAATTTACGTTTTTAAGCTTCAGTTAATTGACCTTAGTAGTGCTGTTATAAAATAAGGAAGGATCTATTTGATAAAATGTATGTATTTATATTTCAGTTCATTGACCTTAGTAGTGCTGTTATGTTAGGAACATTAGAATCTGATTCCGTGCCTTCACCTGTTATAAACAAAGCTCCAGCCAGTAAACCAGCAGTTACGAGAGATCATACTGGTCAGGAACATACAACTACACTTATGGTTCTGACATCAAATTCAGGTTCACACAATGTCAATGGAAATGTGATATCCACAGCCGCTAATCCTACAACAGTGACAGTCCGAGCAGCTACAGCCCAAAATTCTGTCCCAGGGGCAAAAACTATTGTTGTTATGCCAGTTTCCAATGCAGTTGGATCTGGTGATGCAAGTGCCAAAAGACTGAAAGTTGAATAAGCTAGTCGTATCAAGGACAAGGATCTTTGATCATATCTCATATGTATATAATTTTTCATATGCATAAACAATGTTGCTAGTGTTATAAGATTTGTGATATTCAGACATTTTAGTAGTGTTTTTCTTAGCATTAAGATTGTTGTGTTACTATTTTATCTTTTTTTAAACAATGAAAATCAATGGTTTTTACAATGAAATTATTCTTGTATGATTGAAATAATTTAGCTAGTTTGATTTCCCTTTATTTTTATTGTTTGTTAGATAAATAGTTACTTTTCCCCTTCACATTCCAGAAAATATACCATTTCAAAATGAAATCTCAAAAGTTTCTCATATTTCTAATTCGTACAGGGTTTAAATGCCTACTATCTGCAAGTAGAATGTTTCCATATTTTTTCTTTATTTGTTGTTGAAGCTTTTTCATATTCCTGTTTAAACCAGAAAGATGATGTAACCAATGAGCGAGAACAAACAATAAATAGAGATTGTCCTTAATCATTGTCTGTTGCTGACCACTAAAAGAAATATTACACATATATTGTTTAGACAATAAAAAATCATTAAAACATAATTTTCAGATGATACTCAACTTTTTAATCTTGCCATCTACATTTATAATGATGGCATACATAATGCATTGCAGACTTAAACATTTATATTTTTCACTGCCCGTTTTAATTTGGCCATTACTTGCTTTCATTTCATTTTTTCATTTAAGGTGCTTTTTTAACAAATAATCATTTTATACATATTTTTGGTATTTACTTACACGATAAAAACATGTTTGATGAAGACATGAACATGGAATTTGTATAAAAGCAACTGTAACACATTGCCGCACACTTAAGTCTATGAACAGAGATTTAGGATTGTACACCATAAAAACAAGTTGAATACTTGTGTAACATTAATACAGACCTGAATAAAGTAAACATTAGACTTTTTACTTGTAGGAGTTTTTGTTATATCATTCTCTAGCTGTACTTAAAGAAGTTTCAATGAATAACTGATACGTGTCTAGGTACCTAGGTAATGCTGTCTAATCAAATGGACCTTGTTGACCATTCAAGAAGAAGTATCAAGCAGTGATATAATTTTTGATACATCATAACCAAACAACTGTTTATTCTCAACAGTGCTTTTTAGCTCACCTGACCTGAAAGGTCAAGTGAGCTTTTCTCATCACTTTGCGTCCGTCGTCCGTCGTCCTGCGTCCGTCGTCCGTCGTCCGTCGTCCGTAAACTTTTACAAAAATCTTCTCCTCTGAAACTACTGGGCCAAATTTAACCAAACTTGGCCACAATCATCATTGGGGTATCTAGTTTTAAAAATGTGTGGCGTGACCCGGTCAACCAACCAAGATGGCCGCCACGGCTAAAAATAGAACATAGGGGTAAAATGCAGTTTTTAGCTTATAACTCAAAAACCAAAGCATTAAGAGCAAATCTGACATGGGGTAAAATTGTTCATCAGGTCAAGATCTATCTGTCCTGAAATTTTCAGATGAATCGGACAACCCGTTATTGGGTTGCTGCCCCTGAATTGGTAATTTTAAGGAAATTTTGCTGTTTTTGGTTATTATCTTGAATATTATTATAGATAGAGATAAACTGTAAACAGCAATAATGTTCAGCAAAGTAAGATTCACAAATAAGTCAATATAACCGAAATGGTCAGTTGACCCCTTTAGGAGTAATTGCCCTTTATAGTCAATTTTTAACCATTTTTCGTAAATCTTAGTAATCTTTTACAAAAATCTTCTCCTCTGAAACAACTGGGCCAAATTAAACCAAACTTGGCCACAATCATCATTGGGGTATCTAGTTTAAAAAATGTGTGGCGTGACCCGGCCAACCAACCAAGATGGCCGCCACAGCTAAAAATAAAACATAGGGGTAAAATGCAGTTTTTGGCTCATAACTCAAAAACCAAAGCATTTAGAGCAAATCTGACTGAAGTAAAATTGTTTATCAGGTCAAGATCTATCTGCCCTGAAATTTTCAGATGAATCGAACAACCTGTTGTTGGGTTGCTGCCCCTGAATTGGTAATTTTAAGGAAATTTTGCTGTTTTTGGTTATTATCTTGAATATTATTATAGATAGAGATAAACTGTAAACAGCAATAATGTTCAGCAAAGTAAGATTAACAAATAAGTTAACATGACTGAAATGGTCAGTTGACCCCTTTAGGAGTTATTGCCCTTTATAGTCAATTTTTAACAATTTTTCGTAAATCTTAGTAATCTTTTACAAAAATCTTCTCCTCTGAAACTCCGTGGCCAAATTAAACCAAACTTGGCCACAATCATCATTTGGTTATCTAGTTTTAAAAATGTGTGGCGTGACCTGGTCAACCAACCAAGATGGCCGCCACGGCTAAAAATAGAACATAGGGGTAAAATTCAGTTTTTGGCTTTTAACTCAAAAACCAAAGCATTTAAAGCAAATCTGACATGAAGTAAAATTGTTTATCAGGTCAAGATCTATCTGCCCTGAAATTTTCAGATGAATCGGACAACCCGTTATTGGGTTGCTGCCCCTGAATTGGTAATTTTAAGGAAATTTTGCTGTTTTTGGTTATTATCTTGAATATTATTATAGATAGAGATAAACTGTAAACAGCAATAATGTTCAGCAAAGTAAGATTTACAAATAAGTCAATATAACCGAAATTGTCAGTTGACCCCTTTAGGAGTAATTGCCCTTTATAGTCAATTTTTAACCATTTTTCGTAAATCTTAGTAATCTTTTACAAAAATCTTCTCCTCTGAAACAACTGGGCCAAATTAAACCAAACTTGGCCACAATCATCATTTGGTTATCTAGTTTTGAAAATGTGTGGCGTGACCTGGTCAACCAACCAAGATGGCCGCCACGGCTAAAAATAGAACATAGGGGTAAAATTCAGTTTTTGGCTTTTAACTCAAAAACCAAAGCATTTAAAGCAAATCTGACATGAAGTAAAATTGTTTATCAGGTCAAGATCTATCTGCCCTGAAATTTTCAGATGAATCGGACAACCCGTTGTTGGGTTGCTGCCCCTGAATTGGTAATTTTAAGGTGATTTTGCTGTTTTTGGTTATTATCTTGAATATTATTATAGATAGAGATAAACTGTAAAAAACAATAAATGTCGGCAAAGTAAGATCTACAAATAAGTCAACATGACCGAAATTGTCAGTTGACCCCTTTAGGAGTTATTGCCCTTTATAGTCAATTTTTAACCATTTTTTCGTAAATCTTAGTAATCTTTTACAAAAATCTTCTCCTCTGAAACTACTGGGCCAAGTTAATTATAGATAGAGATAATTGTAAGCAGGAAAAATGTTCAGTAAATTAAGATGTACAAACACATCACCATCACCAAAACACAATTTTGTCATGAATCCATCTGCGTCCTTTGTTTAATATTCACATAGACCAAGGTGAGCGACACAGGCTCTTTAGAGCCTCTAGTTGTTTATATTTATGAAAACTTAAATATGCTGTTTTATAGCAAAGAAATAATGTTGCAGGTTTTTTTTCAAAGTATACAACTACCAACTGATTCTTAAAATAAATAACAGTATTATCATATATAATTAAGATTATCATTTTAAAAACATTTTTGACATTTTACCAGAATTCTTCATATTCTTATTTTCAGAAAAATTGTTACTTTTTTATGTATTTTTTTTAATTATCAATTGTTCTTATTTTCTGTGTATGTTTGCCTTAGATAACATTATTTATATCATTATTAATGTACAATACAATTGTAAATAGTAGCCAAGCAGAAATTTGCTATTATTTATTGTGTAATTTATTATTTTTTTTGGCACATTGTGTTCATAAGGTGGCCATAAAAAAGACTGCTGTCACATTTTGCAAACAGATGAAAAATTTTATTTTGGATAATTAAACATAAAAAAATGTCATTCAGAATAAAGGTTACTGATAAAAGAATTTTATTGCCTCTTTTACTGTTTGATCCAAAACTTTTGCCATTGTGGACCTTCATTATAGAAAACAAATATGCAATGAACGATAACATCACACACTACAAACAGATAAATCTGTAGCTTTCCAGTAGTTACAGAAACCAGATATATTGTAGTCAGACAATAGGAAATGCCTCTTTTACTGTTTGATCCAAAACTTTTGCCATTGTGGACCTTCATTATAGAAAACAAATATGCAATGAACGATAACATCACACACTAAAAACAGATAAATCTACTACGTAGCTTTCCAGTAGTTACAGAAACCAGATATATTGTAGTCAGACAATAGGAAATGTTAACCCTTCACTATCTTTGATTTAGTTAAAAAAAGAAAAAGAAATAGGTTTCAACTAAAATGGGAAGCAAGGCTTGAGGTACTGGCATCACTGTCTTTTGTTGCATTCATTTTACACAAGCACTCTCTGAGACAAAAAATAAACACATTTTACATTATTTCGATTAATAGTACATAAAATTATATCAGTCATCATGGCCATCAGAACTAATAAATAACTTTTCCTTTGAAACTACATCCTTGTCAAACCACACAATCTATGCAACATTTGTGGTACATGTATAAATAACCTGAAGTGGTCTTGGTCTTGTTTAATCTGTATTTCACTTGGTCATATAATAAATGTTGAACATGTTTTATGGCTAAGTTTTACTATAAAACATGTGTACATAGTCTTTCCTTTAAAAGAAAATCCCTTTTTCTTATCCGAATCTTTGAAATGTACTGCTGTTGAATTATTGTCTTCCCATACTCTATTTTCTGAAATCTTTTTTGTATGCAGTGACCTTAACCATGACACCTTTCGTGAGAATTTCAGCCACAGCACAAGTGCCAGGGATTTTTATACGACCGCAAAAAAAAATTTTGTGGTCGTATATTGGTATGACATTGGCATCGTCGTCGTCGTCCGAAGACACATTAGTTTTCGCACTCTAACTTTAGTTTAAGTGAATGGATCTCAATGAAATTTTACCATAAGGTTCAATACCACAAAGGAAGGTGGGGATTGATTTTGGGGGTTATGGTACCCACAGTTAAGGAAAAAGGGGCCAAAAATAAGCATTTTTTTAACTTCCAGACATAACTTGTGGAACGGTGTATGGATCTCTCTGACATTGTACCACAAGGTTCCATATCGCAAAGGGAATGCTGGGATTGATTTTGGGGGTAATTGCCTCCAAATTTTAGGAATTAGGGGCCAAAAAGGGGCAAAAAACAAGCATTTTTCTAGTTTCATGACAATAACTTGTGTGTAAGTGTATGGATCTCTCTGACATTGTATCACAAGGTTCCATATCACAAAGGGAATGCTGGGATTGATTTTGGGGGTAATTGCCTCCAAATTGTAGGAATTAGGGGCCAAAAAAACAAGCATTTTTCTAGTTTCATGACAATAACTTGTGTGTAAGTGTATGGATCTTTATGAAATTGTACTACAAGGTTCCATATCACAAAGGGAAAGCTGGAATTGAGTTTGGGGGTAATTGCCCAAAAAGTTTAGGAATAAGGGGCCAAAAATAAGCATTTTTCTAGTTTCCAGACAATAACTTGTGTTCAAATGTATGGATCTCTCTGAAATTGTACTGCAAGGTACCATACCACAAAGGGAAGGCTGGGATTGATTTTGGGGGTAATTCCCTCAAAATTTTAGTAATAAGGGGCCATAAAAGGGCAAAAAACAAGCATTTTTCTAGTTTCATGAAAATAACTTGTGTGTAAGTGTATGGATCTTTATGAAATTGTACTACAAGGT
This sequence comes from Mytilus californianus, assembly GCF_021869535.1. Taxonomy (NCBI): domain Eukaryota; kingdom Metazoa; phylum Mollusca; class Bivalvia; order Mytilida; family Mytilidae; genus Mytilus; species Mytilus californianus. The sequence goes on from NW_026262581.1 coordinate 124,522,224, forward strand.
TCCATATCACAAAGGGAAAGCTGGAATTGAGTTTGGGGGTAATTTCCCAAAAAGTTTAGGGCCAAAAAGGGGCCAAAAATAAGCATTTTTCTAGTTTCCAGACAATAACTTGTGTTCAAATGTATGGATCTTTATGAAATTGTACTGCAAGGTTCCATATCACAAAGGGAAAGCTGGGTTTGAGTTTGGTGGTAATTGCCCTAAATGCTAAGGAATTTGGGGCCATAAAGGGGCCAAAAAACAAGCATTTTTCTAGTTTCCAGACAATAACTTGTGTTCAAGTGTATGGATCTCTCTGAAATTGTACTGCAAGGTACCATACCACAAAGGGAAAGCTGGGATTGAGTTTGGGGGTGATGAATCATAAGGGGGTTCAAAAAATTGGGGGGAGTTTTTTATACGACCGTAAAAAAATTTTGTGGTCGTATATTGGTATGACGTTGGCGTCGTCGTCCGAAGACACATTGGTTTTCGCACTCTAACTTTAGTTTAAGTGAATGGATCTTTTTGAAATTTGACCATAAGGTTAAATACCACAAAAGGAAGGTTGGGATTGATTTTGGGGGTTATGGTACCAACAGTTAAGGAATTAGGGGCCAAAAATAAGCATTTTCTAGTTTCCAGACAATAACTGTGGAACGGTGTATGGATCTCTCTGAAATTATACTACAAGTTTCCATACCACAAAGGGATGGTTAGGATTTGCTTTGGGGGTTTATGGCTCAAACCGTTTAGGAATTAGGGGCAAAAAAGGGGGAAAAACAAGGTTGTCCTGGTTAATGGACAAATACTTTAGTACAAAACATGATTTAAAGCAGTGTAAGGGAGATAAATCAAATACATCATTGAAATTATCTCCCTTACACTGCTTTTAAATTATGTATAAAGTAATGGTTAATGAACAATAAAGATAATTTAAAACAGTGTAAGGGAGGTAATCCAAATACAACGTTTTGGTTACTTCCCTTACACTGCTTTTAAATTATGTAATTAAAGAAATACATATTTATAAAGGAAGAGCAGTAAAAATATCTTCAAATGTTGCATCTTTTTTTTTTACAAAAAAATTCATATGAAAGATTTGACACTATATTTTTAATTCTATTATAAAATAGATTAAGTTAGCACTATGGTAAATTTAAATGGGTAATTATGGTTGCCAACTCCATTGGAAATTTGAATTGAGATTATGACCATATCTTGAGGGAAAGAATTTTTTTGGGGAAAAAAGAGGGGGGGGGGGGGGGGGGATAAAAAGAAATTGTGGGGGGTCAATTTTTTCTCATTTCAGATTTCAGAAATTAAAAAGAATTATTCTTCAAATATTATTTTTTTTTCAAATTTCAAATATTGAAAAATTTCAAGAAGTAATCTTTAATTGCACAGTATGGCGCATTAGATCTGTAAAATCTTTGATCACATTTATTTATTTGTTATGCCGAATCTTACAGTGTATTTAGATTTTTAATTTTGGGTCCAGTTTTCAAATTGGTCTACATTAAGGTCCAAAGGGTCCAAAATTAAACTTTGTTTGATTTTAGCAAAAATTGAATATATGAGGTTCTTTGATATGCTGAATCTAAACATGTATTTAGAATTTTGATTTTTGGCCCAGTTTTCAAGTTGGTCCAAATTGGGGTCCAAAATTAAACTTTGTTTGATTTCAACAAAAATTGAATATATGGGGTTCTTTGATATGCTGAATCTAACCATGTATTTAGATTTTTTCATTTGTGGACCCCGTTATCAAATTGGTTCATATTGAGGTCAAAAGGGTCCAAAATTAAACTTTGTTTGATTTCATCTAAAATTGAATTATTGGGGTTCTTTGATATTCCAAATCTAACCGTGTATTTAGATTTTTAATTTTGGGTCCTGTTTTTTAAATTGGTCTACATTAAGGTCCAAAGGGTCCAAAATTAAACTTAGTTTGATTTTAACAAAAATTGAATTCTTGGGGTTCTTTGATATGCTGAATCTAAACATGTGTTTAGATTTTTGATTATGGGCCCAGTTTTCAAGTTGGTCCAAGATAGGGTCCAGTATTTAAACTTTGTTTGATTTCAACAAAAATTGAATATATGGGGTTCTTTGATATGCTGAATCTAAACATGTATTTAGATTTTTGATTATGGGCCCAGTTTTCAAGTTGGTCCAAATTGGGGTCCAAAATTAAACTTTGTTTGATTTCAACAAAAATTGAATATATGAGGTTCTTTGATATGCTGAATCTAACCATGTATTTAGATTTTTTATTTGTGGGCCCCGCTATCAAATTGGTTCATATTGAGGTCAAAAGGGTCTAAAATTAAACTTTGTTTGATTTCATCAAAAATTGAATTATTGGGGTTCTTTGATATGCCAAATCTAACCGTGTTTTTAGATTTTTAATTTGGGTCCCATTTTTTAAAATTGGTCTTCATTGAGTTCCAAAGGGTCCAAAATTAAACTTAGTTTGATTTTAACAAAAATTGAATTCTTAGGGTTCTTTGATATGCTAAATCTAAACATGTGTTTAGATTTTTGATTATGGGCCCAGTTTTCAAGTTGGTCCAAGTTGGGGTCCAAAATTAAACTTTGTTTGATTTCAACAAAAATTGAATATATGGGGTTCTTTGATATGCTGAATCTAACCATGAATTTAGATTTTTTATTTGTGGGCCCCGCTATCAAATTGGTTCATATTGAGGTCAAAAGGGTCCAAAATTAAACTTTGTTTGATTTCATCAAAAATTGAATTATTGGGGTTCTTTGATATTCCAAATCTAACCGTGTATTTAGATTTTTAATTTTAAGTCCCGGTTTTTAAATTGGTCTACATTAAGGTCCGAAGGGTCCAAAATTAAACTTAGTTTGATTTAAGCAAAAATTGAATTATTGGGGTTCTTTGATATGCTGAATCTAAACATGTGTATAGATTTTTGATTATGGGCCCAGTTTTCAAGTTTGTCCAAGTTGGGGTCCAAAATTAAACTTTGTTTGATTTCAACAAAAATTGAAAATATGGGGTTCTTTGATATGCTGAATCTAACCATGTATTTTGATTTTGGACATTGGACCATAATAGGTAAATTAAAAAAAATCAAGTTCTTAGACCACATTCTTTCTGTGTCAGAAACCTATGCTGTGTCAAATATTTAATAACAATCCAAATTCAGAGCTGTATCAAGCTTGAATGTTGTGTCCATACTTGCCCCAACTGTTCAGGGTTCGACCTCTGCGGTCGTATCAAGCTGCGCCCCAGCGAAGCATTTTATTTTCTTTAAAATTTTCCATTTTAAATTGGTTATTTCTGATTTATATATAAAAGCAAATAATAATGATATGGTTTGAATAGGTAAATTAAAATTTTTTAAGTTCTTAGACCACTTTCATTCTGTGAGAAACCTATGCTGAGTCAAATATTTAATTACAATCCAAATTCAGTGCTGTATCAAGCTTGAATGTTGTGTCCATACTTGCCCCAACTGTTCAGGGTTCGACCTCTGCGGTCGTATCAAGCTGCGCCCCAGCAGAGCATTTTATTGAATAAAGCTTTATATTTCAGAGAGTAGAAGACCTAGATGCTTCATACTGCACTTCACTTTAGTAAAGGCATTACCTGAGATAGAGATTGGGACATCTTGAGTGTGTCTAAATGTAAAAGCTTTCTTATCATATGTTCAGTAAGAGTAAAGTGTTTTTGTCTCTTGTGTCAGAAGTCTCAGAACGCATGAAAAAGGATTAAAATCTGATTGTGGTGTCATAATTTATTTGTATTAGGCTTTATATATCAGAAGGTAGAATATCCTAGATGCTTCATACATTGTAGGACGTTAAGCAACCAACAATCAATCAATAATACCTTGTAAGTAGATGCCTTGTGTTATGAAGTTTCAGTCTGTCATATGTTTATTGTCCTTGACCTCATTTTCATGGCTCAGTGATATGGTGAAAATGTTATATATTTTTTTTTGTCATGTGAAATACTCGCTTATGAGTAAAAGGATAACTATATTTGGTATATGGGATCCTTGCAAGGTCTACATGTGTGTCAGACAGGGTTCACCTAACCTCCACCTTATTTCATGGATCAGTAATCAAGGTTAAGTTTTCCTGGTCAAATCTGTATCTTAGATACTATAAGCAATTGATCAGCTGTATTTGGTGTATGGTATGATTGTAAGATGAACATGTCTGTCTGGCAGGTTTGATCTGACCTTGACTTCATTTTCATGGTTAATTGGTCCATGTTGAGCTTTTGTGGTTTTGTCAATTTATCAATTACTATAAGCAATAGGTCAACAATATTTGGTGTGTGGAATGATTGCATGGTGAACATATTGTCTAGCAGAGTTCATCTTAACTTGATCTCATTTTTATGGCTCATTGATCAATGTTCAGTTTTAGCAATAGGTCAACTATATTTGGTGTATATATTTGTTTGTCTGGTCTCTGACTGGATCTGGCCCTGACCTCATTTTCATGAATAATGTTAAGTTTTTGTGATACTTGTAGTAAACCTTCATCATACAGACTTAATCACATTAAGTAAAGAAGGGAGACATTACAGTGTGTGCACTTTTGTTTTTAAAATTTAATAATGAAATCATCTAATTGAAACATGTCTTCTCAAATTTTCTACACCAAATGTTCCAAAATCAATGTCTTTTTCTAATCAAGCTGGCATATGAGTTTGGTCAGGGCACCAACTCCAGTAGAGGAAAACCATAATGTTGTGTGGTGAGGAACATCTTAAATTACCCAATGACAACACTAAATGTGTCACATGTAGTATTGAGCACATGGCTTCCTGGGAAAATTGGTAATGTAAATGCTTATCAGTCTCTTACATATTTTGTCACCAGACTGCTGTTGTCATTACACACACTGATTATACCTTGACTTCTGAACATGCTCTTCCATTAAGAAAACATGTTTAGACTCCAATGAACAAAAATGTATACTAGCAAAGAAGGGGATTATAGCTTTGCACTCTGTCCGTCCGAGAGGTAATTTTTCCACACTTATTTGAAAAGATTGGAATTATTGTTCCAAGGCATCAACCTCTTCAACCAGCCAAGCCAGGAGATTTAATTCTCTTAATTATAGCGGCAGATGTAGCCATGTTAACCACTTGATCTATACACTCTGAAATATAGTTCCTTATACTTTCAGGTCTATGTAAATATGCATGAATGAACTCAACAATTTTGGTTAAATCTTTTAGAACATCTTATTGAAGTATGTATTTCATTAGTTTTGTCATTTGCTAGCTAGTTTGGTCATTTTCGTCTTGCCTTCCATGAAAGTCACAGAATGGATAACATAGGGATGCTAATTGGAGGTTGGCTGCATTAACTATTTGTATAAAGCTTTATATTTCAAAAGGAAGCAGACCTTGATGCTTCATACCTTGTATATTGATGCCTTATGTTGTGAAGTGTCCTGTCATATGTCCATTGTACCTGACCTCATTTTCGTTGTTCATCTACTGCTTAAAAAACTCGTTTTTTTGTCATGTGAATTTCTCACTTATTACAGGTAACAGGATAATAATATTTGGTATAGGGGATCCTTGCAAGGTCTACATGTCTGCCAGATAGGGTTCACCTGACCTCAACCTTATATCATGGATCAGTGATCAAGGTTCAAGTAAAGTGATTGTGTCCCTTTCTCATATACTAGGAGCAGTAGGTCTACTATATTTTGTATTTGGAATGATTGTAAGGTGTGCATGTTTGTCAGGCAGGTATCATCTGGCTTAACCTCATTTTCTCTGTTCATTTGTCAATGTTAAGGTTTTGTGGTTTGGTCCATTTTTTCAAAAACTAGAAGCAATTGGTCAACTTTATTTTAGTGTGTAAGATGATTTGTATGGTGACTGTGTTCAAAATTGTCTGGCAGGTTTCATCTGACCTTGACCTCATGATTATGTATCAATCTATTGGTCTGTAGGATACTACAAGCAGTAGGCCAACTATATTTGGTGTATGGAATGATTGTAAGGGATGCATGTCTGTTTTGAAGAGATCCTATGAACTTGTTATCATTATTAAAAGTTAAGAGTACTGATACAATACTAATATGATTGACAACTGTCATAATCAACAAACAGGCAAAGGTTGAGCTTTTATTGGAATCCTCTCCTGTTTAATGCCAATCTTAATTGACCAAATAAAACAACCTACCTTTGTCTTACATAATTTACTGGACACTTCATTACATAACTCAGTACACAGTTCTTGACCTCAAAAGTATGTTAGATGTTTGATGCAAAGAAATAAAAAGATTTGAAAAATTGTTTACACACTTAATGCTTTTAAGCAATGAACAGTTATAAGGTTAATAGTCCTATCATAAGAAGTTACAGATCAAGTTTGAATTTTGTTCCTGTAGGTGAATTTTTTGCTGGAAATAGCAAAATGCTTGAAAATCTTAAGTTTCTGCAGTTTTTTTCTGTAAGGCATGAGGCAATTGATATGATATTTGCTATCCAGTAATATCATAAAAAGTTACAGATCAAGTTTGTCTCATTCTGTTTAGGGGTAAATTCAGTAAATAAATATACGTCATCAGGGACCGCCCATTTGGGGGAGAGCTTTCTGTATAACACTGAAGTCCTGTGCTCTTCTGATTGGTAGATAATGTTTGTAATTTTTTTTTTTGATAGACGGATCAAAACTATAGTTGAAAAAAATAAAAGAATGAATACTGAATGCACTTAATTTTTTTACTACAGGGTTGAAAAGTAATGGGGGTCAGTATAGGAATTAAGTGCGAATCTACAGTGTTTGTAAACAAGGACATGTGAATGCCAAAAAATGCCGCATAACCCTATGTTTTTATTGTTGCAAAAGATGGGGCTACATTTGTACTTTAATGAATGATATATGAAAGCTTCTGATTTATAAAGGTAAATCTGGTATAAATTTAATTCAAGAAAAAGATTTGCATTAAAGTCAATGGGAGTTTTTTACTGAATTTACATAGGCGGATCCAGGGGAGGGCCATGGGGGGCCCAGGCCCCCCTTTTGTGGGAAAAATTTGGTTGATTATATAGGGAATCACTGAAGCATGACTGGAGCGGGCACCCCACCCTTATGAAAAGTTCTGGATCTGCCACTGATTTACCCCTTTAGACCTATGGTAACAGAAAATTGCTTGAAAATCTGTATTCACACTATTTTCCGTACTGCCTTAATCTATTGATTATCATTTTCTTTAAAAAGTCATACTAAGTTGCAGAAGTTTTAGTTTTCTTACAGTTGAATGACTTTTGCTGAAGTTACGGCCATTGGACATAAAAAATTGGTTTAAAATAGATGCCTCAGGGATCAGGTTGGGCAGTGGCGGATCCAGGGGAGGATTCCGGGGGTTGGAACCCCCCCCCCCTTTTTTTTGGACGATCAATGCATTTGAATGGGGACATAGAGTTGGAACCCCTCTTTCTCCTGGGTTGGGAACCCCCCTTTTAAAAATGGCTGGATCCGCCCCTGTTGGGCCAGCAGTTTCTTGCTAAGTTAATGAGAGGATGGAGAGCCCTTCTTCATCAGTAGTACCTTAAGGTGGCTCTGCCCTTTAACTAACAGTGTGCAATTTTTAGCGCATGCTCCTCATCTTGGAAATAATTCGTTTGAGGGGTCTTCTCAAAAATGATTTTGACGATGAGGCGAGTCTGAGAGCACCCTTTCCCATATGAGTGTAAACACATCTAATTTAAAAGGTACTTTGTACTGCAATTACCCTAAGAAATATTGTTGACTAATATTATGTATGTTCAATAGTAGCATGACACATACAAAATGAAGTAAAAATATCTATTTATCTAAACAAATTTATGACAATAATATATTATTTATCAAAAGTTATACAACAACAATTTATCAACAAGAAATAATGACAACCATATTAATTGATCACTGTAAACAGAAAATAACAGAACCTTTTAGACCTGAATACAAATAATGAAGTATGAGCTGTAATTACTACATATATAAACATATTCACAATTCTGTTACACACCGTCCTGTAAACATGCTAGCACTTTCCTCATTTGATGGTTTGCAGAATATTGATACCACTGCCACCTAGTTTTATCATTAACCATTAGTAAAAGAAAATCAGACAACACCATGGTCCCAAAAATAGGATGAAAAGATAAACAATAGTCCACAGAAATTTATAAAGATTAATCAACACAAAACCCACCAAATAGCAGGGGGAGAACTCAGATGTAAATGTGAATGCATGAATTATGAAAAAGCTGCATATAATGAGAATAAAAGAATACAAGCAAGGAAGTCTGTTTGGATCTTGTGTAACGTAACTTTACTTGACTGGTATTCATTTTATTTCATTTTTCAGTGATTTTGCATTCTGACAATTTATATTTTCTTCACATTTCAATATTCAATTAGTTTCAAAGTTCCTCTCTTTCTCTGTAGCAATAATTAAAAGTCTTGTTGCACAGGATGTTATTGCCCTTATCTCTCTGATTTGTATTCTACATATGTAGGACTCGGAAGTGCGATGGTCACGCTGAAGTGTAATGGTCTTCGCTGAAGTGCAATGGTCCTTTCGCTGATGTGCGATGGTCTTCGCCGAATTGCAATGGTCCTTTCGCTGATGTGGGATGGTCTTCGCCGAAGTGCGATGGTCCATTTGCTGATGTGCAATGGTCTTCACCGAAGTGCGATGGTCTTTTCACTGATGTGCGATGGTCTATAAGGGGCTTGATGGCTAGGTTAAAATTGATGTTCAATTATCATGAGAGCTTGATTATATTATAAGTTAGTATATCAATACCAAACATTCAATATTTTCTCCAGTTGCAGTATAACATACCGGTGATCTATCTTATTCCTTGTTCTTATTCACAGCAGCAGTATTCATTTTTCTCTTATTTTGTATCGTTCTGACTAACCAAGAAGTATTTGCATTTCAAACAACTACCACATGTTTTTCAGTCATTGTAATTAGCACTGCTTTTAAAGAAAAATAGTTTTTGTATGTAGCATCAATTTCTGAACGATTGTATGAACGACAGATGTTTATTAAAGCTATTCACAAAGTGTACACTACAACGTTACAGTGAGGACTTAACTGCAATGACTATTTATCTTGACTGTTTTATATAAAACGGGTCATACTCTCGATGATTTACATAAAAAAAACCAAAAAGCTCCTTCTAAGAAAGAAATTGACTTCCACATCAAAATGTAAACAGGAAAAACTTTGAAAATTTGATTTATGTAATCCATCGCACTTCAGCGTAACCACCATCGCACTTAGGCGTAGCTATCAACAAGATAGCATCACAATGCCACCATCACACTTCAGCGTGATCAAAAACACACCTCAGCTTGACCATCGCAGTTCAGAATCCTACACATATTTAATAGTATTCTAAACTGTTCAATTTTCTTTAGTTGAATACTTAAAATAATCAAGATTTTTCTAATGGCTAATTAGCCATTTATCACTTTTTTCAATATAACTTTTAGTGCAGTAAAATAAACAGAGTCAGTGTCAATACATCTGTAATATGCATAAGAAGTCAGAATTTTTTTGTGTACTTCAGTTAAGTTTAAACTGGATTTTTCAAAAATATGATGTTTGAATGACAATAATAATCAATATAAAGTAAACTGATGCACAAAACTTACTCAATTACATATGTAAAAGTTCTTCAAATACTTTAAACTTCATCCAACATATAATGCAACTGATTTTCAATAAAACTGCAAAAAAATGGCTTAAAAAACAACCTCACCAGTGAAGAATGTGGAGATTCCATTTTTTTTGTTCCTCTGATACTCACACTCTTTTTTATGTACTAGTTGTATTTTAGTTCAATAATGGGTAAACAAAAAGCCTCCTATCGTTTTATTTTCAGTTTCATCAAACTTAACCTTCTTTTCCGTATGACTGAAATTTATTCTCACTGAGTATTCAAACCAAGATTATGAATGCTAAAATTGTTTTACATATAAAAAAAAATAGAAATATTCAAAAAAATCTAAACACATGTACCATATCTTAAAAAAAATATTGATTTCACATATAGATGTTATCCTGTTGACACAATAGTAGGTGTATTGACAGGCTTTTCAATATATTCAGTTGTGTCTGGTATTATTGTATAGAGTGGTGTTCTTCCTCTGTATAGCACATAATGTTGGATAATAAATAATATGTCAAATAAAATGGAAAAGAATCCAAGACCAAACTTCGTTGGATCTCCAAATATAGAAGACCAGTCATCTGAAAAAATAGACAAATAGAAGCATTTTAATTGTATTTTGGTTACTAACATGTTACTTCTACTGATAAGAAATCTGTCCCATCTGTTACCACATGGACATTAAAAAGATCAAAATGCTAGGTTAAAGTTCATTAAATAACTTCAGTAAGCATTTAGTTGCTCTCACAATTTTCAGAAATGGCACATATACATACATGTATTTTTTTCACCAGAATATTTATTTTTACATCTTATTTGTTATATTACAGTGATGTTCAATATTCTTCATACTGTGGATTCATTTATATTTGTGGGTACCAATATTCATGGATTGAGGAAATATTTTTATATTTGTGGGTACCAATATTCATGGATTGAGGAAATATTTTTATATTTGTGGGAACCAATATTCATGGATTGAGGAAATATTTTTATATTTGTGGGAACCAATATTCATGGATTGAGGAAATATTTTTATATTTGTGGGAACCAATATTCATGGATTTAGGAAATATTTTTATATTTGTGGGAACCAATATTCATGGATTTAGGAAATATTTTTATATTTGTGGGAACCAATATTCATGGATTTAGGAAATATTTTTATATTTGTGGGAACCAATATTCATGGATTGAGGAAATATTTTTATATTTGTGGGAACCAATATTCATGGATTGAGGTTATATTTTTATATTTGTCGGTGTCAATATTCATGGATTGAGGTTATATTTTTATATTTGTTGGTGTCAATATTCATGGATTGAGGATATATTTTTATATTTGTCGGTGTCAATATTCATGGATTTAGGAAATATTTTTATATTTGTGGATACTTGGTTTTGTGTTTTAACATAATCTGTAACAAGACTATAGAAATTTTATTTTGTTGAACAATTAACTTCATGGTTAACCTTTACCCCCACAACAATGAGTATCCAATAATGAATCCACAGTTTATTCTAATATGAAAGTATTTTTCATTATGGTAGGGACATCATAAACATACAATTCAAGTTGTTCACTTCTATGTCATTTGATCTCTGGTGAAGAGTTGTCTCAATGGCAATCATACCTCATCTTCTTATTTTTATATTGGTATAAATAAAAGAAGATGTGGGATTTATGTCAATGAGACAGCATTGTACACTAAATAATGTGATTTGGTAACAATTCCTAACATAAAATGTATGGCCCTTGTCAGAAAAATAAAGAACTATTTTTACTACAAGTACTTGGTAAATGTAAAAAGTTACTATCAATCAAGTACAACTGATTAAAGTTAGATCTAAATTATCAACTAGAGGATAGTGATGGAGAGCCAGTACAGAGGGCGCCACTTGGGTAAACAAGTTAAGTTAATTGATTTAAACATAACTTATAACCATGAACTGCAAAATTTTCTAATGCACCACTTATTTATCTCCAAATTCAAGGGGCTAACAGTTAGAGAGCTGAAACATTTTTGTACATAGGCACATGTACATGGCTAAGTTGAAGTTTTGACCACAACTTTAAATGTATGCTTTCATTCCTATAAAAAAGATCAAGTTACTTCTAGGAAAAGTGCCAGGTAATATTCATATTCCTACTAATGATTGCTGTCTAATTAACAAAGTTTCAGATATTTTGGAAACAAACCTGAACTATCTTAGATTGTTAAATGTTAAGTACATTTTCAGAATTCAAGAAGATGTAGAGAGAGCTATTGATCTCTAATGATACCCTCCTATAAATGCTCCATGTGCAGGAAGTTTATTAGAAATGGGAGAGAAAATGTATCACACGGTGTAACATGCTCACAAGAAGCTTCATACTAAATTTCAGGAAGACCTTATTCATACTCATAGTTCATAGTTACTGCAAAAAATGTGACTAAAATTTTTAAATACATAGCCATAATCATTATATTTAATAAATATGTGTAAGAATATATAAAAAAATATTTGTTATAGGAATTGATGAGCTATGCATGTGGAAAGGCATCACACTGTAAAGCATGCTCACATGACGCTTGATTAAAATTAAAAGGAAGCACTGATTTGTAGTATCTGAGTACAGATGAATGGACACACAGATGGAGTATGGATGGATGGACAGACGTAAACAAGTATACCTCTTTTCTCAGGAGCAGGGGTATAAAAATAAACTTACCACTATTGTAAGCCAATAGAAACATCTGTAACAAACTAAATGATCCACCAGTAAAATCTAATATAACATTTCCAATACTCCAACCTTCTGTGCTTTTTCTTTTGAAATTCATATATGCCTATTTAAAAAAATAAGATTAAGTACAAATCATTAATGTATTGAACTTCTTATTTGATATGCAATACCCAAAAAGTTATCCACCTGAATCAATTACATTGTAAATCAAACAGTTAGTTGCTTGCTTTTTGTGTGTTTGATATCATATAGCTAGATAAATGATTCTTATCAACTTATTCAGCACTTTCCTCCATACTGAAGCTTTTTGAATAACCAACATCCTTGGCATCTTATATGAAACCTGAACAAAATTATGCAGTTCAGTTTACAATATAAGTTATCTACTTTCATATCTGAAGATATAGGTATTTTAACACCCTGAAGTACCCCAGTACACCCTGAGGCGAACGAATTTGGGAACAATGTGTAACATGAAAGCTACGTTTCTTTTATTATCTAAAAACGTTTTATTGAAATTTTGAAATTTGACATATTTTTTTACAGGTTGTAGGACACTAGAACTACCTTTGGTAGATTCAACCCTACAGGTAGCAAAATATAAGACATTTTTAATCCAGAAAAACAGAGAAACTAAAATAAATCAAATTTGGCGCTCAATGGTGAGAGCGTAGCCTCATAGATGATGTGATGTCAATGTGGGTCATTTGCATAACTAAATCAGTAGTTTCATTCATTGACGACGTAGTAGCCAAGGGATGCATTTACTGAAATGAATGCCAATGATTGGCATAATAAGATAAAATCATTAGTGAATTACATATTTAATTACAGACATAATGAATAATTTACAGAATTTAATTTTTCACTTGGAACAACCACGGAAATAACCTGGAAAACAAGCCTGAAGTTCCCCTGGAGTAATGGGTATCAATGCCCAGATATATGGGTTAGCAACACCAGGGACTATGAGTTTTTTAATGACATGTTATTAGCCAATCGAAATCCGAGAAATAATCTAAGCCAAGGATAAAAAGATGTATTCATTTTGTGAACAATTTCTGTCAACTGAAATATGGAATCGTTTAAAACAAAGTTGACAAAGGAACTACAATTTAAAGGTAAGGTTTTTCTTGTAGGTTATAATGTTAACTTATGCAGGCTCATGACAAGAAAAGGTTATGCCTGGTTGTGTAAAAATATTTGCCATGGTCCCTAGGACATCTAAGGAACCCTAATGCATAGACATATATACACTTTTATACAAATTTGTCCACCATTAATAAATTCACAAAATTCCAGCAAAATATTGCATCACAATTTTAAAAATTTGACTTCATAATTAAAAAGAGATTGTTGCTTGACGTCAGAAGGTTATTTTGAGAAAGAACTAAAGTCATTCCTAGACAAAATTCAGCTAAATACCAAATGTGTTAATATGTCTTTTATTATTGCAAAGATTCTGTTAAATGCTTCTTACCAAACATGTATATTAAGATTCTCTCTATTTATATGATGCAATTTTTATCAAGCAATTATAAACCTGAGGTACATATCTTATATTACATTGGTTGCAATGATATACCATGAATTCCCAGTGAAATAAAAACCGATAAATTTACATGTGAAATAAATTTGAAAATTTCACTCCTGTGATGACCAAACACTGATAATTTTATACTCATGCGCTACATGCATTCATGAATTAATGTGTTGTATACCTCTCGTTGAATATTTTTATATATTTGAATTCTTGAATTAGTTATGAGATCAGTTATTCTATAAATATTTAATAGGAGAAATAGTAAACATATATGAGGCATGCCTACCCGAGGTATTTATTCTACAAGTGAATTCCAAACATAGAAGTGAAGATATAAGAGGTATGGCTTACCTGAGGAACATATTTTATAAGTGTAACTCCTAACTTGACATAGGAGAAGTAGTACAGATATGTCAGCCATGTTATAACTTTAGCTACTGTAACAAATAATGATACCAGTATAAACAACCATGATCCTGTCACTAACAATAAACAAACTTTGGAAAGCTTCTGTCCACCTCTCTGGAATGATAATACAAAATATTCCATATTGATAGAAATTTAGTAGGTTTTTCTACATGAATGGGATTTCGAATAAATAGGCATATTCACCTGCGGAAAAGTATATTCACCGCGCAAAACGTTGCGTGCTTTTACGTGTATAATTATGTTAAAATCGTCCGAAGTCAACATACCTTCATTGGTCAATAAAACATAAATTGACTGATATGAAAAGGTTACAATTCTTTTATTATAACATGCTATTATTCAAAAGCTTTGACTTTAATATCTTTCAATAATGATCATTCAACATATACTTTTGTCTTATATAAAAAACAAGAAGATGTGTAATGATTGCCTATGGTTTAGTCCATTGCTTTTCCCCCTTTGCTGCTATGTTCAATACTAGCTACCTCCCCACACACTCTATGATGCTTCAGTGTTATTTTTTTCAAATAGTCCACAAATAGTGAGCAGAATTGTGAATAATAAAAACACTAAAATGTGTGCACGGTTTTTATTTCCAAAAGCTCTTTTTGTATGTTTCTCCTTTTCTATTATGCATGTCAAATTTAAAACCTTGCAAGTCCTTCCTCTAATTTACTATTTTGGTTTTACAGAAAATTGATAAAAATGCTAAAATTGGCTAAAATTGAATTTTGAGGGCAATAACCCATTTTTTTTAATGTAACATAGTCTCAATTTGTTAAAAACTGTGAATTGCCTTTCAGGAAAATATTTTTTTCATTTTCAAAACTGACTGAGTTTTTTATTTCATTTTACAAAAAGAAAAAAATGTACATACCTCATACATTGTGCACTGGAAAATAGTAATAATAGTGACAAATACTGCATGTATTGTAAATATAACATCATTTAGCTGTACTGGATTAATTCCCCTTGGATGTGCATCTGCATATTCTTTCTGTAAACAAAAATAAAATAATAATATATCAACTTCAATTTAGATAATAAACATGATAAATTTCTTTACATCCAAGTCAATACGAAGCCCCAAGGTACATTTTTTTCTTCTTCTGCACACACAGTAGTACTAAGAAGTAACCTGAGTTACTTCTTAAAATCTAAGATTGAAAGAAAACATCTCCAGTTACAGTAGTCTATAGATATCCATTTTGGTAAAAAAAAAAACTGCCAAAATTTTAAAATAGCTGTTTCATGGCCACCCTCACATCAAAACTTTTAAATATATTAGATAAAATGTTGGAAACTTTCTTGCTTCTCACCCCTTGCCTTTCTAAATGTGTCATTTGAAAAAGTTAAGCTAAAACCACAAAAAAAAAGCCATTGTTGGCAACCCATATTTCCAAGTTTTCTTTCCCTTAGCCATTGAATTCTTCAGAATGCCTTTGGAAATAGCCTCCCTCTGAGAAAGTACAGAACATCATTGCACCTTTATAATGAAGCAAAATAACTCAAAACTGCATGTGATGTTATATTTATTCAGTATTGATAATATATTTTCAATCGGTTGAATGTAAACAGTGATGCAAAGTTGAAACATTAATAAAATATGAAAAAGATGATTGCCAATGAGACAACTCTCCACAAGAGACCAAATGACACAGAAATTAACAACTATAGGTCACCGTACGGCCTTCAACAATGAGCAAAGCCCATACCGCTATAAAAGGCCCAGTATGACAATGTAAAACAATTCGAAAGAGAAAACTAACGGCCTAATTTATGTACAAAAAATGAACGAAAAACAAATATGTAACACATAAACAAACGACAACCACTGAATTACAGGCTCCTGACTTGGGACAGGCACATACATACAGAATGTGGCGGGGTTAAACATGTTAGCGTTGATTTATGTTATATTAATAATATATTAATAATATATTTTCATTCAGTTTAATATAAACATTGATTCAATCATAAAAAGTTGATTTCTGACAAAACTTTCAACATTGTTCCTTTTAAAAAAAAATTTGTTTGACAGGAATAAAAACTTGAAAATTATGATGTTCAAATTAAGATCTTCTTAAATGTATTCTATAACTAGACAAAAAAAAAAATCAAATTTCAATAGGAACATTCATAAAAATTTTGTTTGAAATCAACTTTTTATGATTGAATCAATGTTTATATTAAACTGAATGAAAATATATTATTAATTTTGAATAAATACATCATATCACATGCAGTTAATGAGTATAAAAAAAGTATTTTTGTCTATATATGAGAATTTTTTTTTACTCAGTGAGTGATAGATTTCTCTTAGAAGAAATTTAAAGGTCCCAGTGAATAAACTACACAGAGAAAAATAGCTATTGTATTCATTCAATAGGACAGGTGAACTTACAAAAGTTTAAATACCTGGTCAAGATAGAGATGGCACTGTGGAAAACTTTCATTGGGCTCGCAATAATATAGTTTTATATGTTTCATTTGTATTATGTTTAAATGTACAGAGTTAGTGACTTTGACCTTGAAGATAGACATTCCAACATACAGTGGATTCATTATTTTCTTTGTATACTAATTTTCATGGATTTTGTGGGTATAGGTTAACCACAAAATTAAACTTTCAAAGGTTCTATAGGCTGGTATACAAACTTTAGCAAAACCACAATATCAAGTATCTTTGAAAATACAATTTTTCATCAATCCAAAAAAAATAAACGAATCCACAGTTATTCTTTGGTTCTGGTCCCACACTTATAAAGTAGGATTAATTGAACAAAGTATAACCAATATCATTTAAAATTCTGGGCTAAGACAACTTTGTATAATTTTATATACGATATGCAACACTGGACAAAGTTTATGACCCTCTCCTTTTTTCCATCCTATCTTTCTCTATTGTAGGTCAACACAAATAAATAACCGTCCAGGAATTCCATTTCTGAGTCAAACCCAATTTGTACAGACTCTTAGTCAAACCCAATTTGTACAGACTGACAATTGGGTTGAAAGAGAAAGAAAAATCTTATATAACCCTCCACTTTGTTTGGAGGGCGTGTATAAAAACTTGTTTCTGTAATTGATGTAGTTAAATTTTTTTGTGTAAGCTTATTTATATTACAGACATATACCATACCTTCACGCTATCTACCCAATACATTCCAACATTGAAAAATCCATAGGCAAGGAAACCAGTAATGTTGTAAGCCAAAAAGTCAAAGTTTAGTCCAACAACACTGAAAAATACAAAAATGAAATACATGATGTAAAATCAATTTTCCCCCTTAACATACCAACAAAGAAAAGCTGTAAATACCAATTTTGAAATCTTTGGTTTGATCTGGCTGGAGATCAGACCAATCATGATCTGGCTGGAGATCAAACCAATCAAGATCTGGCTGGAGATCAGACCAATCATGATCTGGCTGGAGATCAAACCAATCATGATCTGGCTGGAGATCAAACCAATCATGATCTGGCTGGAGATCAAACCAATCAAGATCTGGCTGGAGATCAAACCAATCATCCTCCAAATCAGAGATGATCACATGTACACTATCATATGACTACTTGGACACAGAGATGATCACATGTACACTATCATATGACTACTTGGACATAGAGATGATCACATGTACACTATCATATGACTACTTGGACACAGAGATGATCACATGTACACTATCATGTGACTACTTGGACACAGAGATGATCACATGTACACTATCATATGACTACTTGGACACAGAGATGATCACATGTACACTATCATATGACTACTTGGACACAGAGATGATCACATGTACACTATCATATGACTACTTGGACACAGAGATGATCACATGTACACTATCATATGACTACTTGGACACAGAGATGATCACATGTACGCTATCATATGACTACTTGGACACAGAGATGATCACATGTACACTATCATATGACTACTTGGACACAGAGATGATCACATGTACACTATCACATGACTACTTGGACAGGTCCTATCTTTTTGCATACTTATATTTTCTTTGTGAATTAAATATTGTCTCCCAGTCAAGTTAGTTTTATGTTAATTGCAGAGGTAATTATAACTGTTGTTTTGATATGCAAACTTGCTTGACTATGTTTGTAATATCCCAAACACTCCAATAAAATTGAGGCCTCACTACAAGCTGTTAATAAGCAATTTAATCATTAAATAAATTGATGAGACTTTTGCAGTGTTACTTGAACAAACAGAACTTATTCAGTTACAATAATACCTTTTTCTCTTCCAGTTGTAGATGACTTGTGGATAAAATGACACTGACCAGGCAACAAAGTATATCCATCCAATCACAGCATTGATAATGATCAGAGCTTTATTATGTACTAATGTTATTCTTACATAGCATTTCTCTAAGCTGTTATTATAAAATAGAACAATAATGCGTTTGATGTAATACAAAATATATCTTCAACTGTAGTGCATGTAAAATAAATTTTCCATTACTGTATATAAGATCATATAAGGACATATAAAATATTGTCATATTTGGTATCAAATTCTTTGCTTTATCTTTTTGTTTCCAATATTCCTTCAAACAAGATGCAATGTGATTTATTGATTTATGTTATTATTTAGAAATAATCCTTATTCAAAGCAATACAAGACAATCTATATAAAAAATAATTTCTGCATACATCTTTATCAGCATAATAAAATGATATGTTAGCCATTTTTGTGACTACATACATGCAACAGGATATAAGGGATACTTTATTTAATTACACCATGGTAAGCAGGTTGAAACCTTCTTTAAATTTTCTTTACTATGAATTCAAAACTAGCGAGGGAAAATGTACTTTGTACATACATTTAATCAATTTTTATATGGGATACAAGTATGACAAGACATACTAGCCTTTTCATATATTTAAACTATTTCAAAATAAGAATTCATTTAGAATGGCTTATAATGTGGTTTTATTTACTTTTTTCATTTTTAATATTTGAACAGTTCTCAATTGACCTTTTAAATATGTGTTTTATATACATATGTAACATCCATACTTTTCTATTTCTGATGATGATGAATTGACTCGTAACGTCAGATGTCCTGCAGTTACTGCTGTTATATTGACCTTCACTCCTTGTGTTGTGTTTCCATGTATAATTACATTAGGTACTGGTACTATCAAATTATGCTTCTCTTTGTAAGAACTGTCTTTACCGCTTTCATACATAAATAAAATGGTTGCATCTTCAAGGATGGTTGGTCTGTAAAAAAAAGTTTGGATATATTATATAGATTCTAGTAATCCTTCTAAGTCTTGGAAAACATGGCTTGTTTTTTATCTGAATTAGGCTTTGAACTATATGTAGCATTCAGTTAACTTTGCATACTTTTTTATCAGTACTATGTTTGTGCTTAGCAAAGATCTGATGCGTCAAGCCCTTTCCAAACGATTTTCCCAATATGTCCTCCAAGGGCCCTTTTCAGATTACCATATAGTATGAGATTATATCATTATTTTATTAAGGCTGTATGGTGACCTGTAATTGTTCACAAATTTGTCCTTTGCTCTATGATGGACAGTTGTCTAATTGGCAATCATACCAAACTCCTTATTTTTATATTTACCGTCACAACTTTTGAGAAAAGACTTATAAAAAATTGATAAAAAATGCATTGAAAAATTTGGTGAAGTATAAAAGCTTGTAAACTTATCACTGAGATGTTAAAAATTTAAGAGAAACTCCAAGTCAGAATACAATTTTTAATTACACAATTTTAAATACCTAAACATATTCATGATATTGGTTTAAATATTGTCAGGTGAATTTCCTTCCATTTAGATATTTTATAAAATCATCGAACATAAGTTGTGCTTTCATTCACACTGTATGTGGTAAAACAATCACAGTTCTTTTGTATAAGTCAATATGCTTAAATAGAATAAGGAGACAATATTTCCTTTGGTTCATATAAAATGTACCGGTACCTTGTTTAATATTGTCTGCCACAAAAATTGCATAAGGACGTCTAGCCTGAAATGATATGACTGAAATAACTGTCATGACTGTGAGATCCTAGTCATATTCAATTATTAGTCTTGTAATTTTATTTGATGACTGTATTACTAGTAACATGTAAAAAAATATTTACTAGGATTAAATTTATTAAATTTCCATAAAACCTGGAATCATCACTGAAACATAATCTTGTTATAACATCAGGGCTATGATATTTTTAATTTACTGTGGAGAGAGTGTTATAATATTATATGGCAAGTTTTAACTTACTTTGGAGAGAGATTAATAATATTATATGGCAAATAAAGGCAACAGTAGTATACCGCTGTTCGAAACTCATAAATCGATAGAGATAAAAACAAATCCGGGTTACAAACTAAAATATAAGAGGAGAACAACGACACAACAAAAACACAACATTAAAATGTAAGAACACACAGAAACGAACTATAATATAACAATGGCCATTTTCCTGACTTGGTACAGGACATTTTAAGAAAAAAATGGTGGGTTGAACCTGGTTTTGTGGCATGCCAAACCTCCCGCTTTTATGGCAATGTTAAATATAACATTAAAATGACAACATTACATGACATGACTACAATACAAATAAATGGGAGAACATATAGGACAAAGAAACACACGAATAATAGCTAACAAAAGGTACTAGGTTTAGAATTTAATACGCCAGACGTGCGTCATGTCCACACAAGACTAACCAGTGACGCTCAGATGAAAAAAGTTTGAAAGCCAAAAACAAGTACAAAGCTGAAGAGCACCGAGGACCAAAACTTCCAAAAAGTTGCGCCTAACACGGCCAGGGTTTTCTGCCTGGGACAAGAACATCCTTATTATTTAGAATAATATATACTTTTGCAAACAGTAAATTTTATAAAATGACTATATACATGTAATAGATATACCTGATAAAACCGAAGTGGGGACTAACTACAGAATAAAAACAGATACATTACATAAAACAACTTAATCCAACACATAAAAATACACAGCAGAGTTAGCCAAAGCCTCAACGCACAAAGTGACGTCACATTTGAAATACTAAAAAAACACACAAAGTGACGTCACATTTGAATTTGTAAAAATATTTCCCAAAAATAAGATTGAATAAGAATTGATTCAAGATTAGATCTGTAATACTGACATTACATTTATTAATAACAATGAAAATTACAATACTATTAATATCAAATTGTGGTAGTAATTAGATAATTAATTGTATTATCTAGCTATGTCAGTGTTTCTTCTGAATCAAACTGTAAACCAAATATATCGTTGAACCAAACTAAAATCTAATAAATGAAGGGGGTGATTAATTATCTTTACCATAACACATGAATATAACAGAAAAGACGTAAGACATTTGACAAAATCCGACGAGAATAACAAATATAACATCAAAATTAAATACATGAATTTGGAATAGAAAAGTACAGTGACACGTCTTATAGCAATGCGGTTTCACACTCAGCAAAACAGTCACGTTCAGTAATTAAAAGATCAGACGTCGTAATGACAAACCACAATCTAACACGTGGTAAAAATGTCCTTAGTTAGTTTAGACAAAGACACAACGTATGGATCAACCAATTCGTGATAATGTCCGTAAAATTTACGGAGTGTCATTTTTAATCTGTCCTCCTCATAACTTTGTTGGAGCAGTTTCTGCGTAAGGAGCACACTCCTGTATATGAAGTCCGTATAGTGTGAACAAGCACGAGAATAACATATCAATTGAGATATGTAAACACCATACGAAGGGGCAGAGGGTATGTTACTGCTGAGAAATGGGAAATTGATAATTGGGAAGTTGAAATCGTCCATAGATTTTTTTGTGAAGTCGTCCATCTGTGTCAATATTGAGGAAAAGATCAAGTTATGAAGCAGTCCTTCTAGTATCAGTAGTATCCTTAATTTCAAGTTCACTGGGATATATGAGATGTAAGTATTGGCTGAAATATGGGTTATTCAATGATAGAACATCATCAATATATCGGAAAGTAAAATTAAAGAATTTCGAAAGGTGCTTTTTCTTTTTGTCTTTTAGAAGGTTCTGAATGAATTCTGCTTCATACGAGTACAAAAACAAATCGGCCAGTAGGGGTGCATAATTAGTTCCCATTGGAATACCGACTGTCTGTTGAAATATAAATCCTCCAAACTCAACAAATATTGTTGATTAACAAGTCTTCCCTTACTATGGAGAGAGTGTTACAATATCATATGGCAAGTTTTCACTTACTATGGAGAGAGTGATATAATATGAGCTGTGTCGGATAGAAATCGACCTTATGAAAGTGCATGTATACATGTACATGTATAAGACATTGATTGATTTGGTACATTCAAATACAAAATAAAAGATGAATTTTGGTCTGTTTTGTAGGGTTCTTATAACAACTCAATTTTCAAACAGTTCTAGATTTCTCATAGAAATTATTTCAAACCGAAATGACTTAACAGATGTATTGATATTCATTTGCATAAGGTAAATTTTTATCCGACGCAGCTCATATCATATGGCAAGTTTTCACTTACTATGGAGTGAGTGTTATAATATCAAATGGCAAATTTTAACTTACCGTGGAGAGAGTGTTATAATATCAAATGGCAAATTTTAATTTACTGTGGAGAGAGTGTTATAATATCAAATGGCAAATTTTAACTTACTGTGGAGAGAGTTTTATAATATCAAATAGCAAATTTTAACTTACTGTGGAGAGAGTGTTATAATATCAAATAGCAAATTTTAACTTACTGTGGAGAGAGTGTTATAATATCAAATAGCAAATTTCAACTTACTGTGGAGTGTTATAATATTATATGGCAAGTTCTCACTTAATACTATGGAGAGAGTGTTATGATATTATATGGCAAGTTTTCACTTACTGTGGAGAGAGTGTTATAATATCATGAATATCAAATGGCAAATTTTAACTTACTGTGGAGAGAGTGTTAATTGCTCTGTAGAATCAACAGCTAATTTTATATCAGTCTTGGAGAATGTCAAAGTTGATAAACATGTACATCCTGTAAAAATATGAAAACATTAAATTACAATTCATATATAGAAAGTTTTGTTAATGCTAATTGCAAATAATCAATATAAAATGTGTTAAAACTATTCACAAATGACTGTTAAGAAAAGATGTAGATTCTGCAAGGTGCTAGGATTTTTTCAACTAACTTCTATGCACAACTATTCAGCAAAATATTTGTAAACAATAGTCATGAGGTTTCTTTCCTTCATTCTGAATTGAAATCACATACAAGCAGAATAATACATTAATACTTGGTCAAAGCAGACTTTAAATTAAAATATCAATGTCTGTGCTTAACCGTCTTCATTTGTATATCATAATTTTAGAAATCATGATGGACAAATATGATCATCATGGCAGTTGTTGTAAACAATCCATTACTATAAAGGGGGATCTCATTGGTACATTTTTTTAATATAGGTATGAATACAAAGTTTGGTAACATTAGCCCTTACAGACTTTTTTCTTAATTGCTTTCTTCAGTTTTATCAAATTTTCTATTTTGGTAAAAATGGCACACTTGGTATAGTAGTAGTTAGTAGAGAACCAGAAGTAAATCATTTCCCCAAAGATGTGTTTTAAGACATCAAATACATTTATTGTACAACACCAGCATACGGTATACCTTGAACAACCCAGGGATGTAGGCACAGGGGACCTGGTGTTTCATTGGTCAGGGTTGAAAGATGGAATGTTTTATAAGCATATTTTCAATCTTCAGAATATAAGTTACAAATGTGCAGACTGTCTAATTCATTACACATACATTATATTCAAACATTTTTTTTCCAAATAAATACACTACATTTATCAAAAGACACAATGCAAATTCAAACTTATGATCAAATTACTTTACCTTTTACTCATAAAAAGGAGAATGTCCTGAAGGGACAAATTTTGGCCTAAAAAAGTACATATGATGAATATTTTTGATATTTTTTAAACACTTCAGTGTCTACTTCAGTTGATTCAATTAGTTTATGTAAAAGATTTGAACTGATGTGGTCAGTACAGACGCTCAAATTCAAGTTTAAAAATCTATCAAATATGCCACAAAACGTCACTTTTCAGAAGGTTTTTGTCTAAATTTTAAAAACATACAAAGACAAATAAAAAGAACACCATAACGCGTAATTAAGATGATAAACAATGTCAGTACCTAGAATCTATTCTTCAAGACAACATCATGTATTATTTTTGAAGTTGAAACAGAATATTTATCAACAAGGTCTCGGTATCTGATGATGAACTTTTTCAGAAAAAGGATGAGACGTTCTTTGACATAACCCTGGTTCATCAACTTTCTGCTCAGACACTGGTGACGTTTTATAAAGTAGCAGCTGCAAGCTCTTGAATACTGAATGAGTTCGGAAATGTATATATCCCATATGCCATGGAAGTTGGTATATTGCTGCTAAGGTGTTGGAAATTTATAATTTCAAAATTAAACTTGTCTTGTTTGTTATAGATTCTGGTACTGAGATGACCACCTATGTCAAATTCGAGGTATAAGTCTAAAAAAAAGGCGGAGGAAGCCATGTCTGTTGTTTCTTTATTTTCTAGCTGGTGTTTTCAAATATTGCTAGTGGCTTTGGATATCCATTTTCTAAATTGACTTACAGTTTAGAAGATGGTTATCTAATTCCTACTTTCCCAGTGAAAATTGTATATCAATACATACTTTTTATAATCTGGTATAAATTATATTTCACTGTATACACAAAACTTACAATTAGTACCTGTATGAACTATCAAAACAAAACCATCATCAATTCTTATTTCATAATGCAACTTAACTATTGTTGATACAGACAGATACAATAACTTTATTAGCACTAACACATTAACAATAAATGGTTATGGCAACAAAATACAGACAAACTACAATAACATATGTACAATGAAGGAGTGACAGTGGATAAGTATGAGAAAAAAATGATAATAAAAATCAAGTATCTTTTGACAATGAGTTTCTTACCAACAAGCATTCATTCAAGTAATTTACAACAATTTTTTATACTGTTGGAGAATTACTATTTAGAATTGATATAAGCAAGTTATATGATAAATTTTGTAATTTGTTGTTGAATAGAACATTATTTAATTTTTGTATGTGGTTATCTCTCAATTATTTTAGAGGTAGAACATTTTAAAAGAAAATGTTGTTCATCTTCAATGTCTCCATTGTTGCAGCATAGACATATCCTACTCTGCTTCCACATATTTAAATGTCACCCTCTTTCAACTGATAAAGTATGAGCACTTATCCTTAACTTACATTATGTTGATCTATCACATTTGGATTTTGCATTGATCAACATATGAGGATCTTATATTTGGTTTATATACAATGTAGTATATTAAAAAAGTTTAATTTTTAATTTTGATTGGTATCAGTCTCTTCCCTTTGAAAGACTGCATCTTTGATTGTCTCTACAATAAGTTTACAAAAAATCTTAATATTAAAAGAATTTAGATTAATAAAATGAAATCCAAGTTTTGAAATAAGATATTTTATAGTTTGTTTCTCTTTCAGTTGCTTTGTATATAATCCTAGAAATAAAAGTGTTTTGAAAGGGGAGAACTGTTCAACTCATCTGACCCTGCAACCGTGTTATGAAAAGGGAGAACTGTTCAACTCATCTGACCCTGCGGTTGCACAGACATTTTTCCCGTAAAAATAACTTTTTGATAGGAATTGGTTTTTTTCTTTCACAAAAACACAGTATAACTATAATAACGACCATATAACGACACACCCAAAAATATATTGGAACCTAAATTATGTATACAATTTACCTCTAACTATAAAAGTGACAAAGCACACAATGGTTACTGAAAATATAGCCATCGTAATGTGTTCAAACTTCTTACAAAAATGAAAATAACTGTCACATTTTCACATGGTGGATGTAAACACACATGACTTGTCACATGACAATGCATTTTTTGTACATGATATAAGCCAAATATTCTCAATATAAATTATTATTTTTCTCTTTCGGTATGATACTTATTTAAAAAAAACAGTTCTATCATAACTAGATAAGAATATGTACACTAATTTGAGCATATAACGATTTTTTTGCAATGATATGATACCGGAAGTAGAGAAAATACAAACATGGCTGCCTTACTGAGGTGAAATGACAACAAACTTTTTCATCTGTTAATTCCTTTATACCTTTATCTTTGGGTCCTTAATTAAGCCATGGCTCTACTGACCCCTCATCTTGGAATGTCGTAATGAAATTTCTCATCTCATAATATATCCCTATATTGTTTAACTATACTTTCTCACTTTTTTGGTCTTTTGGAAAATGTTGTTTGTGCTGTATTTAGACCCCTCTACCAAGAAATTTGTTTTGCATGCACACGTATAAAAATTGCGGTTTTTATCAAACGCAATCATAGGTTTGAACGTTGTTTTCAATTTAGACTTGTATATATATAGAAAGGTATCACCCGGCCACCGAAAGTTTGATTTTATCGAGCCTAGGTGGTCGAGTGGTCTTGCGTGCCGAGCACAGTGCAAGGCGATTTGGTGCCACAATATCTCAGTAGCATGAGTTCGAATCCTGGCCAGGGAAGAACAAAAATTTGCTTCTGCAAATTACAGATCTAACATTGTTGGGCTGTTATTTAGACGAATTATATATCGTTTCGATTCCTAACATCACTGAAGAGACATTAATTGTCGAAATCCGGATATGGTGTACTTATTTTTGCACCTCTTGTTTGCGGTATACCATCTTTTCCGCAAGTTTATTGTTTTCTGTTTGGTATTAAACTAATTAATAAGATCCATTTTGTTACATCTGGTGATTAGTTTATTTGGCAATCGCCAATGGCAGTCAGCAGGGTTTAAGAACATCCGTTGTTCGACTTGCTAGTCAAATGCGTTTTGTTAAAATATACTTTTTCACTTTTTTGGTCTTTTGGAAAATGTTGTTTGTGCTGTATTTAGACCCCTGTACCAAGAAATTTGTATTGCATGCACGCGTAAAAAAGTGCAAAAGTATATTTTAACAAAACGCATTTGTCTAGCAGGTCAAACAACGGATGTTCTTAAACCCTGCTGACTGCCATGGCGAATGCCAAATAAACAGATCACCAGATGTAACAAAATGGATCTTAAGTATTAATTAAATACCAAACAGAAAGCAATAAACTTGCGGAAAAGATGGTATACCGACAACATGAGGTGCAAAAATTTATACACCATATCCAGATTTCGACAATTAATGTCTCTTCAGTGATGTTTGGAATTGAAACGGTATTTGGAAGGCCATATAATTTTCCTCAATTTAGGAATGGCTCTTGAATTTTGAAGAGTCGAAATAGGATGAATGGATTATATAAACCCGAAGGCAAATATAATACAAGCCCAAACGAAAAAATATAAACAAGTCTTAATTGAAAACAACGTTCAAACCTATGATTGCATTGGATAAAAACCGCAATTTTTATATGCGTGCATGCAAAACAAATTTCTTGTTAGAGGGGTCTAAATACAGCACAAACAACATTTTCCAAAAGACCAAAAAAGTGAAAAAGTATATTTTAACAAAACGCATTTGACTAGCAAGTCGAACAACGGATGTTCTTAAACCCTGCTGACTGCCATGGCTATTGCCAAATAAACGGATCACCAGATGTAACAAAATGGATCTTAAGTATTAATTAAATACCAAACAGAAAACAATAAACTTGCGGGAAAAGATGGTATACCGCAAACATGAGGTGCAAAAATTTATACACCATATCCGGATTTCGACAATTAATGTCTCTTCAGTGATGTTAGGAATTGAAACGGTATTTGGAAGACCATATAATTTTCCTCAATTTAGGAATGGCTCTTGAATTTTGAAGAGTCGAAATAGGATGAATGGATTATATAAACCCGAAGGCAAATATAATACAAGCCCAAACGAAAAAATATAAACAAGTCTAAATTGAAAACAACGTTCAAACCTATGATTGCGTTGGATAAAAACCGCAATTTTTATACGTGTGCATGCAAAACAAATTTCTTGGTAGAGGGGTCTAAATACAGCACAAACAACATTTTCCAAAAGACCAAAAAAGTGAGAAAGTATATTTTAACAAAATGCATTTGACTAACAGGTCGAACAACAAATGTTCTTATTATACTTATTGAAAAATAAAAACTTATATAGGTGTGCGTAGCTACTTCTTCTTCTTCTTCCGATTACGGGAAAGCCGGAGTGTGGAATATCCTGGATTAACAATTAACACCAACTTATAAATTTATCCTGGTTTCAGTTTTCGCCATTTAACGCAGACTTAAAATTATTCAAAGTCTTTGCCGTCACTGTTAAATCTGACAGGTTATTCCACTGATCCACTACTCTAATTGAAAAAGTATTTAGTCTATGTGTTGTCTTACACTGTTCCTTAAATAGTTTTAAAGAGTGATCTCTAGTTGTATTAGATGGTGCTAAAGTAAATAGATTCATCCAGTTGATATCATCAATACCATGTAATGCTTTGTAGACTTGAATCGTGTCGTTTCTGTCTCGACGATATTCCAATGTTGGCAATCCCAATGAACGTAATCTATCCTCATAACTTAAATGATTTATATCCTTAACAAGTTTAGTGGCCCTTCTTTGGATAGATTCCAAGTTACAAATAATCCTATTGTCCCATATTCACACAAGATTTTTGCTTATGAAAGTCTTTCAAATTTTTTTAATATTCTTTCTTTTCTCAGAAACAAATTTTGTCTAGCATTTTATGGTCCATATAGGTCAGAAAGCAGTTGAGCCAAGGATATTTTTCCAATAGGGGTCCCAGTATTTTAGGGTTTGGGTTTATTTATAGTTAGGATTAGATAAGGGTTAGATCTAATGTTAATTGCACGTGTAAATACTGAACATGCAGGTTGATGTTTGCACAGCAGTATCTGCATTATGGATTTCCACTGCAGATCAATAGTATAGATAGATAGATAAATAGATCTAGGGTAGTTTTAGGTTTTAGGGTAAGGTCTTGAGTTAGGATTAGGTATGGTTAGTGTTAGATTAGAGTGAGTTTTGTATTTATAAATAGCTCAGGTCTATTTGCGTTGACTTGGCCCGAAGACAACACTGACTGTCATTAAGTCAACTATCAGTACATCTCTTTTGACGACCATTTTGAAGTGCTGCTCTCTAAGTCATGGTCCACTCCAGAAACTTTGAATTAATAAGCAATGTTCTGTCCATCGGATTGTTTTTTTCTGAATTTTCTGTTGACAGGTCAGACATATCTCTGCATCAACAGTTTATTTTGGCATAGAACAGCATTTTTCTCCTTCAGAAAAGAAAAATGTCTAGGTGTGAAAAGAAAGGACAAGGGTGCACAAAAGGGACGAGAGAGAGCTGTGCCCTATATTTTGGGCTAGGCAGGACATTGTTCGCCATATTTATTCAAATTGGGGAGCAGGATATATCAGTTTGTGAGCACTGTCCACTGTTGTAGTATGAGGCAGGTGTTACCTAATGAATTCCAGAAGTTTAGTAGTGGATGATAAATGACCCAATTCAACCCTTCTGCCATTTAATAATATGCTTCTTTCGGTATAATAAAAATATCCTATAGTTTTTGATTTAAGGTTGTTATTGGAGACATGCAATTTAAGTTGTGACCCTAATTAAAAAATCTAACATGGTTTTCAGAATTTACATTTGGTTTGCAATCTTTCCATCATAAAATTCTGAACCGAAAATAAAGGAGGAGATGATGTCACAAGAAATTTTGAGAGTCAGATGAAGATTACTATAATCTGAAACTTTCTCTCAATAGGGTTGAGACATTGAAACATCAAGACATATAACCTAAGTTATATGCAAGTTATATGAAGTTTTATTTGCAATTTTTGGGGTATATAGATAGAAATGCACTACTTATGCTTAAGTAAAATTTTTCACTCTTACATTCATTATTCAATCTTTTATTTAACTTACAACTTTATTTTTTATCCCCTTAATTTCTGCACACAAGAATGAAGTATTATAATGTCTTTTATTTCCAGGAACACATTATCCCTTTGTCAAAAATGTTCCTTCTTCAACTTACCACTACAGACTGTAATGATCTCAAGTCGTCAGAATTCCAATAGAACATCTGTATGTCGTGTGAAGAGATCTATCTTTAGACAAATGTATCCTACCACTTTAGTATTACCAGATGGAGCAACAATTAATATCAGATATCATGAACCTAGAAGAATAATAAAGGTAATTTCTGTCACATATTTGCCAATGATATGATGATTGTGAAAATCAAATAATTGTAACAATGCATGTATATAGATATAAGAAGATGTGGTATGAGTGCCAATGAGACAACTCTCCATCCAAGTCAAAATTTATAAAGTAAACCATTATAGGTCACAGTACGGTCTTCAACACGGAGCCTTGGCTCATACCGAACAGTAAGCTATAAAGGGCCCCAAAAATTACCAGTGCAAAACCATTCAAACGGGAAAACCAACGGTCTAATCTATATAAAAAACGAGAAGCGAGAAACACTTATGAACCACATCAACAAACGACAACTACTGAACATCAGATTCCTGACTTAGGACAGGTGCAAACAAATGCAGTGGGTTTAAACGTTTTAATGGTACCAAACCTTCACCCTTTTTCTGAAACAATAGTGTAATATCACAACATAGAAAGACACACTATAAAATATCAACTGAAATAGCTTAACTCAATCAAAGGACATATTAACACTATTGAACATACACTGAACAAATAAATTTGACCTATGATACAATGTAAATACAAAATAGATAAACTAAGGGAAGAATATTAAAAGTAACATGTTATATCGGTATGAAATGTTAAACAATTAAAGAAAAACAATATGCTCGAACAAAAATATCAGCCATTTGCAATAACTTTAAACACAGGTAAATGAAAATAATTTGTTGTTAGGTATACGTGTACATGTGAATTATACTCATTTTGCATTAAGCAAGAAACCATTCTATTTATGTGGAGGTGATTTTCAAGCAATGGTTATTCCAGTTGGCTATTTCAACCCTAACAGACCTGTTATAATATCACTCATAGTTACAACAAAAACCAAATTATTCACTACATTTTCAATCATTTGTATTGTTACTTACAATTAGGAAATAACAAATTTATAGATTCTCTAGTTTTTGTCTCGCCTTGACGGAGTCAAAAAGCGATACATAGGTATGCTGTTTCCGGCGTCGGCGGCGTCAACAATGTATTAGTTTATAATTAGTCCCCTACCGACGAAGTCGAAGGGGACTTTAGGTTTGCACTCCGTCTTTCTGTCCGTCTGTCTGTCCTTCTGTCAGTCCGGCAAATCAGCTTTCCACACTTTTTTTCTTCGTTCTTGAAGATATTGATTTGATATTTGGTATATAGTTTTATCATGACAAGTTATAGATCAAGTTCAAATTTTGTTCCTGTCTGATGATTTAATCCAGAGTTATTGACCATAACTCTGGACCATATCTAATGTTAGAGTACTATGTTAAACCATATTTCTGTAGAAAGGGAGATAACTAATTTTTTAAAAGACATTCTTTGTTCAATTATTTGAAGAATTTTTTGGCAGGTTTGTTAGTTATTTAGTATAAACTAATTTTCTGAATGCTATATATATAAAAAAAAATTATGAAGAGAAATCCTTTAATTAGATAATAATCTATTTTTATTATGTATATATTTCAATACATTACATTGTGTAGATAAAAGTTGTTGACATTTTATAGATAAGTTACAAATCTATATTAGTTTGTGACAAATGAAAGAAAAAATATTTGGAACTATTAATTATATTTGATTATAATTTGAAAATAGATATACATTGTATTACATCATATCCAATTTTAGAGAACTATTAATCATATCTAATATTTTTTTCATCATGCTTATACGATATTGATTGATAATTGGTATATAGTTTTATCATGACAAGTTACAGATCAAGTTCAAATTTTTGTTTCGGTCTAATAATTTTGTGCAGAGTTATGGTCCTTGGACTTGAAAAATTCACTCATATAATCAGTTTTCCACACCATGGCAAGTTATATAACCAGTTAGCATTTTGTTCCAGTGTAATGAATTTTTACCCGGTAGGGGACTATGTATTGCCATGCAATACTCTCAGAATGCTAGTTTAAAGGTCTAGTTTATGGTGAATCACTAGTGGTAGGTCAATGATATTTGGTATGCAGTTGTATTAGCATTGGCACATCTCATTACCATGGAGATTATTTTGCCCTGCCCCCTCAGTCATGGCTATTGACTTTGAAACTTTGCTTAGTTTACATGTATTAGTTTGTGATTAGGTCTAGTTTATGGTGAACCACTAATGGTAGGTCAATGATATTTGGTATGCAGTTGTATAAGCATTGGCACATCTCATTTCCATGGATAATATTTGGTCCTTACCCCTCAGTCATGGTCTATTGACTTTGAAACTTTTGCTTAGTTTACATGTATTAGTTTGTGATTAGATGGTCTTTGGTATGCAGTTGTATTAGCATTGGCGCATCTCATTTCCATGATGATTGTTTAGCCCTGTACCTTCAGTCATGGTTCATTGACTTTGAATATTTCCATAACTTGTATGTTAAAGTATTGCTATTTTAATTTCAACATTTGCATTATCCAAATAACAAATAGGTGAGACATATCTCTGTGTTAACAGTTTATTTAAAGAAAGATTAAAAATCAGTGGTAGAAATGAAGAAAATTTTATTTAAACTGATGAGACAGGGTAGACAATAACAATAAATTAAGGACAATTACAGGCATATTATCAAAGAAAGTATTCGTTTATTGTTTATAATGATAAGTTACTACTGATAAAACTACACAAAGACATGAATAGTTTTTTTACATTATTACGATAATTGTTATGTTGTTATTCATTTTAAGAAAACATTGATAAAGTTTTATCATTTAAAATTTTGAGAAGTCTTACAAAATTATGAATAATCATTTTGTTTCTCAGAAAACACAAGTTCATCAATCTTGAACCTATTTTTGAAAGAATTTTTTATTATAAAGAAATGAAATTTAACAATGACCATCATCATAATAGAGTTCAGTAAATATTGATAGATTGTCAAGTAACTCTGTTAGTCTGGATAATGTAGGCCACAGCCACCAAGTTTTGATTCATGAAGTCCCCTGAGGGGAAATATAAAATATAATGCCAGTTTTAATATATCTCCTTTAATAAGGTCTCTTCAGTATGTGTGCTGCATTTTTTAAAACAAATATATGTAAACAAAGACCTAGACGACCTTGAATATTTGCATATAATCCTTGACATTATAAACTTAAAAAAGTTGCTCAATTGTAAAATATATAGTCAGTATACAATTATACCACAGAAATGAATTCTATTGTACTATTTCTTCTTAGGTTTTTAGAAACAGACTTGTCATTCAAAACTATGCATGTAATAACTAAAGATTAACTGACTGACAAGTCTTAATGCCTTATTTTAAGGTTATAGTTGTGTTAAAATTATTTTGAACTACTGTGGATATATAAAGGTTTGATATAATTAATGATACTATTGTGAACTGCCTCCGGGTGCAGGATTTTCCCGCTGTGTTGAAGACCAATTGGTGGCCTTTGGCTGTTTTCTGCTCTTTATTCGGGTTGTTGTCTCTTTGACACATTCCCCATTTCCATTCTCAATTTTATCATTGTTCTGATGGTTATTTACAGTTGCCATTAGATCTGGAAACATTGTCTGAAGAAGAAAAGAAAAAGAGACTGAAAAGAAGGACAAAGATAAGGAAAATAGAAGTGAAAGATGATGGGAATGAAGATGACTTTAGTATGAACAAATATCAGTATTTATGGAAAAATAAGAAAAAATAAAATTATTTACTATACTACCTTGTTAGTATTTCAGATGTAGCAAGTTCTTATTTGTGCTTTTCACATACTGCAAATTCTGTTGAGGTAGACAATAACTACTGTGAAAGTACTTTTATTCGTGGGTATCAATTTTCGTGGTTTGAGCAAAATTTACATATTCGTGGGTTCTTAAATTCGTGGATTTTATTTTTTTCATAAGAAAAAAAATGTGGTGAAGAATTTGATGCCATCTGAAATGAATACTCATGAAAATAATCATATATTATTTTATGATAATTTGTTGAACATTGCAAAATAAGGTGTTCATTTTCAATTACTTGTTCGTCTTTCATTACTGACAACATACATCAACTTTTAATAAAATAATTGCTCTCGGAAATAAGCTGATTAATCTATCCTTACAAATCACCTCGATTGAAGGAAATTGCAAAGTAAACATTTTAATAGTGGCATAGTGTAATCAGAAGTGATGACACTAATTCATTAACCCAAGATTGATTGATCAACAGATTAACGTTCACCAAAGGTGTTAATTGGGCCATAAACATGTCATTTAAAGAAAACGGTTACATACAACATTGCTACAAATGTACTTTGAATTGTATAATTAATTCTAATGAAATAAAAAAGGAAGCCAAATATGATTATTTTGTCGTATGAGAATTATGAGGAGATAAAATGAACCCTTCATCATCGCATTTCATCACCGGAAGTCTGACTTTTATCGATCAAAACAAATTTTTCATGAGAATCAAATGGTTAAAAGTCATACAGGCTTTTTAAAGATTAAATGGGTAAAATCATGCCTGAGGTTGTATATATAGTTCATAGTGTGTTTGCTGATATTCAAATGTATTCTCTAGATCATATGCCCATATCTATGTAATCAAACCTGGGACTATATATACATAATATATTATGTCCCAGATCAAACCTACAGTAATTGGGATCTTTCCATGTCTTGATTTCGTTGGACACTTAAACTCGTGGATAAAGCCATCCACTAAAACAACGAAAATTGGTACCCCACGAATAAAAGTACTTTCACAGTATACAAAATTCAGAGTCTTTTGTGAAATGATCATTTTGTTTTTAAAAGCTTTAATAATAGCAAGACAATTTACACTCCTGTGGTTTTAATTTATTCTCAAAGAGAATTGTGATTTTCTTGGCAAATATGTTCATGTCTATTATCTAAATAACACGAAAGCTCTAGGTAAATCATCTTTGACACTTTTGAGGGTAATGATGAAAGTTTTGATGTCTTGGTTTGTATATTCAAAATAGACTTTTGAGTTTCGAACATTGGTAAACTACTGTTGCCTCTTTTGGAAACATTTATGGTATATGAAATTGACCTGAAACATGGTCAGAATGAAATTAAATGTAATTAATGCCTTTAAAATTTACTGCTTTGAAAGTTATTATTACACACCTGATACAGTAGTTAGAAAGTTATGTTTAGATATGATTAAACTAACTAAAAGTTGCACTTATATATTTAGAATTTGCAAATCTCATTTCCACAGAGGTTATTTGACCACACCCCTCAGTCATGGTCTATTGACTTTGTAACTTTGAAAAATGATATACCCTAGAGTCAAAAGTCAACATATGAAAATAGTCTATTACATTAAGACAAGACACTTCTCTGTGTCAACAGTTTATGTTAATATTAGACCAATTTTATTTTCATTTAAGATTGTTATGGTGCATTGTTTGAAATTTTGGTTGTTTTTGGTTAAATCATATTTTCAGATTGATATGTTATGGTGTGTTGTGTTGTTTGAATATGTTAATGGTTTTTGTCTCACCTGGGATTAATGTCTCAGAATGCAAGAAATAGTGATGATAATCTGACAGCTGCAACAACAAGTACATGTAGTGATATAAAGCTTTATATTTCAGAAGGTAGAAGACCTGCATACCTCATATCTTGTATAGATGCATAATGTTATGAAGTGCCTGTCTTACATGTCAGTTGTCCTTGACATTATTTTCATAGTTCATAGATTGTGTAAAAAACTATATTTTTTTCTTGGGTTAAATGAGTTATAAGCCAAGTATATTTGGTAATTGGTAATATACAAGGTATACAAGAATGTCTGCCAGGGTTCATCTGATCTTGGCATCATTTTGTGAAGAAGTGATCAATGTAAAATTTTTGTGGTTATTTCTGTTTCTCAGATTCTATAAGCAAATGGTCAGCTGTCTTTTGTGAATATGATTGTAAGGTGTACATGTCCATCTTGTATGGTTCATCCGACCTTGACCTCATTTTCATGGTTCATTGGTCAACCTAATGTAAGGGTAAATAGGTCCGTTTCTCAGATGCTATAAGCAATAGGTAAACAATATTTTTGTATGAAATGATTGTAAGGTGTACATGTCAGCCTGACAGGGTTCATCTGACCTTGATCCTATTTTCATGGTTCATTGATAATGTTAACTTTATGTGATACATGTGGTAAAAAAATGGGGGAACAGGAAATGTTAATTTGTGAGAACAGTCCACTGCTTTTTAGTATAAGGCAGATGCTTCCTGATGAGCTCCTGAAGTTTATTGCTGAATGTTTAATATTACTTATCATCATACTTTTCGGTAAACAGATATATAAATCTGTGGGAAATCTTAAACTCACCAGATACAAAATCCTGCAAAATGTTAGCTCATTAGATACAAATTTGTGGTAAATTGTATGCTTTTTTATGATGTTTTACAAAAAATCCCCAAAAGGACAGAAAAAAACGAAAAGGGTTTTGGTAAGTAGTATTAAACAAGGTATTCAAGAATGTCTGCCACGGTTCATCTAACCTTTCACAACATTTTATGGAGAAGTGATCAACGCTAAGTTTCATGGTTATTTTTTTCTTTTTCTCCGATACTATAAGCAAATGGTCAGCTGTATTTGGTGAATAGGATGATTGTAAGGTGTACATATCCATCTTGTATGGTTAATCTGACCTTGACCTCATTTTCATGGTTCAATGGTCAACCTAGTGTAAGCGTATTTAGGTCTGTTTCTCAGATACTATAAGCAATAGGATAACAATATTTTTGTATGAAATGATTGTAATGTTTCCATGTCAGCCTGGCAGGGTTCATCTGACCTTGATCTTATTTTAATGTAAAATGTATGTGATACCTGTGGAAAAACCATTTTCTGACTTTCAACATAAAATTGATTCATGGCTTGTGAATTAGGTAAGACAAATCAGGATTTGCACCCAGTCATATCTTACAGATTCCTAAATGGGAAACGCAAATATATAGACATAAGCCAGACTCGAATGACAGAGAAAACATTTGGTAATATGTTTTCTTAACTATTCCCAAGATCATCTGATTGTCTAGCTTAATTAATGCAAAGTGGAAAACAAACTTTATTGTTCATGCTAGCTTAAGGATGCATAGCTAAAATAATTAACTTAATCTGGAAGATTGAGAATTGACACACATATATAGGTCTCCTTAGCATTATTGATGAGGTATTGATTGCTCGTCTAACTATTTGGAAAATCTTTAATTTCTACAGTACAACTGAGAAGGTTTTGCACCATTTTAAAGTTCTGGGTGATTTTTTGGTCAACTCTTGCCTTGCTCTTTTTGTATTGTCATCTATAAACAACTACAAGGCATAATTATATCAAAACATTCTGCATGTTTCTTGACAAAGTGTATGCTTAAACAATTGAAGTATGTCTCTGAAAATCGGTTTTGGTAATTACCTCTCCAGGGTGAATAGATCGAGGAAGTTTCCGCAATTAATTTAGATTGTACCCTTAGGTCTAGATCGTCACTTGACCGTTGACATCTACAATAAAAATAATACATAATTCATCTATCCCATTGACAATCTGCTTTTGTTACATATGGCCTGTTAAAATCAAATGTGTATTAATCGGTAACCCAGGAAGTTAAGCAGTTTGACGGCTGGAACAGACAACACGAAGAATATCTGCAGATTGATCTACAGGTCTAAGTCGGTGATCATTTTGACCAACCGAGGCCCCCAAAGTACCAATTCTAGTTTAAACTCCGGTCTGGGTACCAGATATGGCAGTGGCGGATCCAGAGGGGGGCGTAGAGGGCGTACGCCCCCCCTTTGCATGAACTTTTTTTTTTTTTTTTTGTAAAATGATTAATCAGACTAGACTTCGTGAACTTTGCCATTACCCGGCCGTGTATTTAATTTTTATGCGACAATTCTTTACTTATAAAGATATTTTTCGCTCGTATTTACTGTAATATATTATTGATTATGTCAAAGTCATGTGATTCGCTACGGTGGAGTTGATCAGTACGTCGAAAAAAACGTCACTCAGTGATTTTGAAATTTAAATTACAGTAACACATTGCTTACAGCGGAGGATGACAAGCATGACTCTTTCAAAGCGACAAAGGATTGAACAAGAACCACGTATTGACTTCTATTTCACAATTCCACTCAACAGAAAGTAATACTCTATTACACTCTCATGAAAAAAAAGTTCAAAAGCAATATTATTTACCTACAAAAATATGTTTAACCCCAGACGCCCCAGCCAATTAATAACATTGCTGAATAGTGATCCCCAGTCAGTAAGCTCTAGATAGATTTAAAGTTTAAGGTACGGACCATTTGATTTGATAGGGCAGTCTGAGATATTTTAGAGAAAAAATTCTGACCCTGATTTTTGCCTTAAACAAAAATTCTGGCCGTATCTGTATTGAAAACAATTCTCGTGTCCCCTTTTTGCTATCAGAAAAAAAAATCCAACAGAATTATTCAGCATTAAATGAACATGGTGAATAAAAAAACGGGCGTAAATTTTTTTGGGGGTTTGCATGTAAATCCCATATCTGACCGAAATGTCTGTTTCGCCGAACTGATATACTGAATACTTTTTTCAAGGCCCAACTGCAACCTGCCTGCTGGGTGTGGCCTTTATGTATCCATTTGTCGACCGTCATTCACAACTTCGTTGTCATTTGATTTTCAGACTCATTCGTAGCCTTTGGTTGATTTGGTACCCCTCACTTCCCTTGTTGGGTGAAACATTTCAACCAAACATTTGGATAAAAAATGCTTGTTTGTCTTTGTTCGTGTCGGTCGTATTATAAACTTCTGAATCATTGAATAGCCGCATATCATCATACATGTTTACAGAAATCTGTGAGGTTATGCTAACTAACCATACAACAAACGAGAATTGTCCATGTCCATTTTTTACTGACAAATCCCACATCAAATATATTAGTTGTACATAGCTTTGGATCCATTCAGTCATTTTATAATAGACAATTAATGGAGAGAATACGGCATCAAAAATGTCCAACCCTAGCTTACACTTTAACTATAAAATATACATGCCCTACGTCAGGAACCGTTAAAAATGTGCATTTTACACTTATTTTATGTTTTTTAGCCCCAAAAAAGGTCTAAAAAAATGTTCGCCTCGCTCCGCTCGGCGAACTTTAAATACTACGCCCCCCCCTTTCCAAAATCCTGGATCCGCCCCTGGATATGTGTGTGTGTTTGGTTTCAGAGGCATACGAAAATGGGTTAAACATTATTTCATTTAAAATAAGAATAAAAAGTAAAATCAATGCTGTTTTTGTTAAAACTAATTTTTAATAAAATCAAACTATTCTTTTTTGATCCCCCTTCTTTTTGTGCCTAATTTAAGTTGGTTGTAAAGAAGGCTAAGTCATTAAAATGAAGTAAGTTCGTCTATATTTTTCTAGACACATTTAAAAACAAAGAGTGCACACGCTGAAATGTCTTGCCTGCTTATGTTTTAATCAAAGTTGAACAATAATGATGATGTCAAGGTCAAATGAACCCTGCCAGATAGACATTCACCTAACAATCATTCCATACACCAAATATATTTGACCTATTGCTTAATGAACCTGATAAACTGACAAAACCATGAAAACTTAACATTGACCAATGATCAGTGAAAATGAGGTCATGGTCGGATGAACCCTGCCAGACATACAGGTACACCTTACAATTATTTCATACACCAAAAATAATTGACCTATTGCTTATAGTATTTGATAAACTGACAAAAATCATGATAACTTATCATTGACCAATGAACCATAAATTAAAAGTCAAGGTCATATGAAATCTGCCAGATAGACATCTACACCTTACAATCATTCAGTACACCAAATATAGTTGACCTATTTGTTATAGTATCTAATAAACTGACAAACTGACGAAAACTAATCATTGACCAATGCACTATAAAAAAATGAGGTCAAGGTCATATGAACCCTACTAAACAGATATGTACACCTTACAATAATTCCCTACACCAAATATAGTTGACCTATTGGTTAAAGTATCTAAAAAAACTGACAAAATTAAGAAAAATAATCATTGACGAAGGAACCATGAAAATGAGGCCAAGGTCATATGAACCCTGCCAGACAGACATGTGCACCTTAGAATAGTTCCATACACCAAATATGATTGACCTATTGTTTAAAGTATCTGGGAAATAAATCAAACCACCAAAACTAAACATTGTTCAATGAACCATGAAATTGAGGTCAAGGTTAGATGAAACTGCTAGACGGAACGTCGTAATATAAGGCATTTTCATACAAGGTATGAATCATCCAGGTCTACTATCTTCTGAAAATTAAAGCTTTAAACAAATAGTTTACGCCAGATTGTAATCCCTATGTTACTAAAAGAAATATTCGTTTCAATAACATTTATTTCTTGCTAAAGGTCGTTGATAAAAGTTTTTTTAATTCATCATCACCATGACGAATGCATAATGTCGCAATCCCTGTCTGAAGCAAGTGTTGAATACAATCAATTTCACATGTGTAGAAAAGTTTATTGTTGAACAGTTTTAAGCTGTTATTTACAAGAAGATTAACTCCAGGAAAAAAGTATGGTTCTAAATGACCGCAATCCATAGCGTTCCCAATTCGATTGACTATCTTCAAAGCCCATATCTTTGCTAAATGATCCGGACATTCTTGGGTATGGGAGATATTGTTAATGTCATCTTCAAGTTCATGCAAGAAACATGTTTTGATAATATATGTTGTAATGAATCGCTTCCGATAATAGTCTTCATCAATAACATATATTTGTGGAAAATACAACGTGTTGATTAATGATTTCACTAGTATATAACCTTTTAGTGCTGATGCTGGAATTGATTTAAATATTGCCACTTCGACGTCAGATAAAGAAATTCGGAATAACGTATTCCAATTTTGAACAAATCTGGAATCCGGAGTCTTAAAAACTACTGAATATG
Organism: Mytilus californianus; assembly: GCF_021869535.1. Lineage (NCBI taxonomy): Eukaryota > Metazoa > Mollusca > Bivalvia > Mytilida > Mytilidae > Mytilus > Mytilus californianus. Next base: position 124,563,839 of record NW_026262581.1, read on the forward strand.
TATGATGAGGCTCTAGTCCAAAGTTCTGTAACATTTTTTGGGAATTGTTGATGTATCTAGGAATCCAGTTAGGTGGAGTAAGCGCAGGCACAATATCAATGTCTATCAGCATGTTTTTATATGTACAACCAACCCATCTGAATGATAAGGTGTCAATGGAACCCTTTTCTGTCTTCAAATATTTAACAGGATATAACTGTCCGTGTGGTGGCAACTCGAACAAGACGTCATTGATTATGGTATAAAGTGTTCGTATAACTTTTCGTCCGTCTAGGAAAAAACATTCATCTAGGAACTCACTGAACAGTGAATCTTTATATTGTTCTTTTAAACGGAACTTTACATAACTTCGAATATTCTCGTCATTAGATTCAATCACCTCAAAAGCCGTGCTGAACTTCGTTAAAATCCATTTGAAATCAAATTCATCTGGAGATGCTATTTTTGTTCCTTCTTTCCAGCTTCCAGCAAGTTGAAGTTCGCATTCAAATAGAGTATTTTTCTGTTTGACACCGAAAGCCAGTTTTTCTAGAAGCTTTTGAATAGTCTCTGCTACTAAGTTATTCTCGATGATATCTAGATAGAGACCCATATTATTTGTATTAAGGATGAGTTCCATATAATTAGCCAAGGACTGCCTATGCTGCTCACAATGAACTACCCATTTAACAGCATCGACCATTTTATTGTGGTTAACGACTTTTTGCAATAGTGGACAATCGCACCACATGTGATCCTCACCAATGCATTCTTCATCTGCACCACCAAACAAATCTGTGTACGTATCTTCTGACAAATCAATGGTATTTGACCTAGAATATGTAATATTTTGCTCAGAGCAGTCACTTGATGAATCGTCAGATGACAATTTGCATTTACCACTCGGTCTATTTTGTGCCTGTTCTCTAATATTCATTTGTTCAGGAATTTTCTCGTCTGAATAAGTCCCATCTAATAGCATTTTAACCTCTAGGAAGACATTCAGATCAGTTTCTCCTGACGGATATATCTTGCATGGTAGTGGATCAGTTTCTCTACAGTAAATAATACCCAGCGCCTTGAACAAAGATGTTCGTTTCGAGATAATTGCATACTGTACAGGCGATCTCCCTTCGAAATCACAAATATTTACATCGGCACCAGCTTTTAAAAGTTGGTAGATACAATCTTCTTCAAAATAATAGATGGCCCAATGCAGTGATGTGGACCCAAAATTATCTGTGGCATTTATTTCACATGTTTTACACCTATTTAACACTTCACGTAGAAGGTTAGGATATAAAGTAGCCCTGTGTAATGCAGTTTCACCAGTCATAGTCCGCAAATTGGTATCGGCACCAAGTTCAAGTAAAGTGCCAATAATTTCTTGTTTTAATTCATATCTCAGGGAATAATGAAGTGGTGTTAATCCATTTTTATCTACTGCATTTACGCTAGCACCGTGATACACTAAAAATGTTAAAATGTTGGAAATATTTGTTTTGTCTTCTTCGTCATCTTCCAATTCATCTGGATGAACAAATATTGACGGAATGACACAAAGATGTAATGGTGTTAAACCGCAATTATCCTTTAAATCGGGGTTCATCCCTTGATTTATCACTGTTTCTATTGCTAACTTACTTACTTTGTTTGATGTTGTTATATAATGGAGGATGTTTCGTCCTTGGTTATCAACATTCTTAAGGGAGGAACCAGAGTCAAGAAGAAGTCTCAAACAAATCTGAAAACCAGGACGGTCTTCATTTTGACCAAGAAAATGAAGCGGTAGTTGACCAGAAATAGTTCGTGCATTTGTTTTTGCTCCATGATCAATAAGATATTGTACAGCGCCTTCACAGCACGCCATTGATGCATAATGTAAAGGGGTTAAATGAGAACCGTCTTTTAAATGTACAGATAATCCATTTTGAGTTAGGACTTCTAAGTATCGTATACAAATATGCCTCTCTGAAGTGTCTGTTTTTGATATATGGCACCTATGAATTAAAGGAATGAAATGAATAAGTTTCAGATCTCTGCTGCTACTCAGTTGAAAATCAGTGCCACATTCTAACAGATTGAACAATGTTGTAGACTGGAAGTTATAAGCTTGATCATCAGTACATCTTATTACAAGCTGAATGAACGGAGTATTCCCAGCCTTATTTTTATGGTTCTTGTTTGCTCCATATTTGTAAAGACTCTCTTGAATTGAAGTATCGCAATCGGAAAAAAGGGCTTCAAACAACGGGGTTTCTCCATCCTCGTCTTCGTAGTTTGGGTCAGCACCGTATTTCAATAGTATATCTACAAACCTTGTTGATCCTTTCCTTACTGCGTTTGATAATATACAAACGTTACCTTGTTCACTATGATAGAGGCACGAATTGCTACTCACACCACTTTCCAGTAACTTTACGAAAGTTTCCTCGTCGTTATCATCGAATGCTTCAAATAATTCATCAGAATAAAAGCGATTTGTCTCCGTAGTCATATTTAATAAATCATAAATAAATGTTGCAGGTGATTACAGCTCTAACTTCAAAGTTATTGATTTACTTCCTTGTCATATTGAGAACGGAAATGGCATTTGTGAAATGAGGAAGTTTGAAATCAAACTTCAGTTACGCTTTATAGAAGATTCATCATTGAATAACTATTGGCATCCATACCACTAAAATAAAACAAGGTCATATCTTTGGTCAACAATAAAAATGTTCGTAAAGAAAGTCATTGAACACCATAAATGCAACAAAAGATCCAGTTCTTTTAAACTTTGTTGTTTAAAGAACAAACCGATAGGTTCCTCATGATTCCCTTTTAGCGCAATTAAGGACTGGAACACACTTGTATTGTGACATTAAAGATCGAAACCTGTTCGTTTTTAACTTTGCATTACCATAATCAATAAAAACATCACTGACACAATGAACTTCTTCGTCCATGTGGATTAAATCCGTGTCTTCAGGCATTGATTCAGTAATGGGTCAATAATTTACATATTTTCCGGGGGAGAAGGAGTTGGGGGCAAAAGAAATAGAAAACTATATACTTTATTTGAATTTAGTATAGTATAAAACATATAAACAAAAGCTCTGTAGAGCTATTTACCGAATGTAGAAAAGTAAATTTATAGCAATTAAAACAAAGCACCATGCACATATGAAACATACAACTGGATACACCCATACATTCAACCAAAGTAACAGATTTCTAACAAGCTTATGTAAAAATATAGATAGAACTGTCTTAGGGGACGACCATTTGATTTCCCGCTAAAATAAGCATGCTTAACAACAGATGAAAATGAAATGAGCGTCCCTTTACAATCTGAAACATCAGCCCATGTGACAAGCGTCTAACTGGGACTCCCGACAACAGAATTAAAACACGGGGGGGGGGGGGGGGGGGGGGGGGGGTGGGTGGGTGGAGGGGGGCATTATTTTTGTTTTTTTTTATTTTTCTCTATTCTTTAATTGATTTGGCCAATTATTTTCTATTCTTCATATTTAAGCACACCAATATTCTCTTTTCTTTATTTTTTGTATCTATTTTTCTCTATTCTTTATATTGTTGTCCATTATTCTCCCAATCCAGACCCTCATTTGTGGCAGCATTTCACTATATTAGTTACTGTTTTTTTTGCCTTTAGTGCACCATTAAATATAAATTATAGATTTTAGAAATGTTTATTGTATTTAATTTTAAATATGGTATTCAATGAATTGCAATTGGTCTGTCTAACTTATTTATGGATGATATAAAAACAAAATTTTTAAGTACTATTGTGACATATAATTTTCACTGATCAAAGTTCAGGAGAAAATCATAAATATGACAATTTAATTTTAGGGAACATTTCTCAATAGATAAATGAATCATTCATATTTGTTTTCCAAGTACGATAAGTCTAAACTTCCTTGAACACGGAAGTTTATTTATTGAACAGACTTTTAGTGACAATTGGTAAGTTTGACTGTTCTAAGTGATTTTGATTTTCTATAACTTTATTAATTTAAATAATAACAAAAATAATAATATAAAAGCGTTTAGAGCAAAACCAAAAATGCATCTCAATTTAACCAGAAAGTTCTATTTGCGAAAACAAGAATCATAGGGAAAACGGTAGTATTTGTTTTTCCTCCAAAGGCAATTTTGTATATTTGCGTGATATTAGTGCTTTATTGTACTGTTTTAGATATTGAAGTCACAGGAAGATATGACCATCTTCCCTGCAATCCTGTTTATGGTATCACAGTATCAATAGCAACTGTCATTTTTCATCAAAATTTATAAAAAAAATAAGTAGACTTTCCGCATAATTCTCAAGAAAATATTTCCATATGTTTGAAAATTGATACACTGTAAATGTAAACACTGTAGTTACCCACATACCCAATTACATTTAAATGGAGTCCGACATGAAAGTCATTTTTTACATTGTGCTGTATTGGTATTCAAGTTTAGTATTCTTTTATTTTATGCTGTAAAGAAATAAAATATGGATTAATTTCTGTTACTAAAATTGGCATTGCTAATTTTACTTTGAGCTAGAATGGGCTAAGAACTTTAAGCTAAAATGGGTTATACTTTTGCGCTAAATCGTCAGATTTTTTTTTTTTTTGCTTAAATGTCCTATCAATCCGGTATAATGTACTCCGCCGAATCACAGAGCTCCATTATCATTCATGTTTAAAATTTAACATTTGACTTTATTTTGTTTTGACAATTTGCGGCCATATAGACCATGAAGTCCGCAAAATGTCACAAATATCACAAAGACCATAAGAGCCAAGGTTCCGCAGCTAGTAGTGGGATACCGGTATATATATATATAAATATTAACAATTCCTTTCAGTTTTGTAGAGTACCGGTAAATTTGCTTTAATAACATTAAATATGTCCGGGTTACAAGGGTTATGAAAAAAAGTAAAATCACAAAAATACTGAACTCCGAGGAAAAATCAAAAAGGAAAGTCCCTAATCAAATGGCAAAATCAAAAGCTCAAACACATCAAACGAATGGATAACAACTGTCATATTCCTGACTTGGTACAGGCATTTTCTTATGTAGAAAATGGTGGATTAAACCTGGTTTTAAAGCTAGCTAAACCTCTCACTTGTATGACAGTCGCATCGAATTCCATTAAATTGACAACGATATGTGAACAAAACAAACAGACACAATAGGTAAAAATGTCACAAATAGGGGAACAACAGCAACACGAACCCCACCAAACACTGGGGGTGATCTCAGGTGCTCCGGAAGGGTAATCAGATCCTGCTCCACATGTGGCACCCGTCGTTTTGCTCTTTAAGATTCCTGAATAAAGTGATTGCTCTTTTTAAGATTCCTGAATAAAGTGTTTGCGTTTTTTTAGCCTTGGTTTGTGTTTTTGTTTTGACTTCTTGAACGGCTCTTTGATTTGAATCTATTTCTTTCGAGATTTTGACGTCGTTGTCTGAATTCCGCTTCTTTCAACGGGGTTTTGTGGATATTTGTTTTCTTTTGACTGGTTATTTGGTTTACCGAATTTTCGGTGTAATTTTCTAACCATTTTTCTTTTCCTTTCCACCTTTTTAGAGATCTTTCTTCCTCCTTTGAATTGAATAATCCTGTATCCATTTCCTCCTCCTTTGAATAATCATATATCCATTTCCTCCTCCTTTGAATACTCCTGTATCCAATTGTCGGCATTCCTATGGGAACGAACTGTGCGCCTCTCCTTGCCGACCTCTTCTTATTTTCATATGAATCGGAGTTCCTTCAGACACTTGTCAAAAACAAGAAGATCAAAGAAGCCAGATTATTTAATTTCACTTTCAGATATATTGATGGTGTTCTTTCCATTCATAATCCGAACTTTTCTGATTGGGTTCCATTAATATATCCCCCAGAACTAGAAATTAAAGAAACAACAGACACGGCTTCCTCTGTCTCATTTTTAGACTTATATCTTGAATTTGACATACACAGTCATCTCAGTACCAGAATCTATGACAAACGAGACGATTTTAATTTTGAAATTATAAATTCCCCCCACCTTAGTAGCAATATACCTACTTCACCTGCATATGGGATATACATTTCCCAACTTATTCGATATTCAAGAGCTTGCAGCTCCTACTCAGACTTTGTAAAACGTCACCCGAGTCTGAGCAGAAAGTTGATGAATCAGGGGTATGTCAAAGAACGTCTCGTCCTTTTTCCAAAAAAGTTCATCGGAAGATACCAAGACCTTGTTGATAAATATTCCGTATCAACTTCACAAATAATACATGATGGTCTTGATGTATAGATGCTGCGTACTGACGTTGTTTACCATCTTAACAACGTGTTATATTGTTCTTTTATTTGTCTTTGTTCAATTATTAATATTACTTTTACTGTTTGGTCTGTTTTCTGTGATATCCATTTGACGTGGCTCGGTACTTATACATCCCGTCAATGTGTTTGTATTATCTTTTATTTTTGCTGGTGTGTTTTGTATGTGCGACTTTCTGTGTTTCTTTGGTTCATATGACGTGACTCTGTACTTTTAAAGATCCCGTCATTATGTTATTGTTCTATTATATGTCATTATGTTATTGTTCTATTATAAATTTGAAAATACTTTGAACGACAAACGACAAAATTATTTTACTCGCGTAGTGGTATTAACCATATGTGGATTCTTGAAAATTCTAAAGAACTTCTGGATAATTTTAAATCTCTGTCTGTTTCTGAAATTAGTTCTAACACAACTTTTGATTGTTTAACCCTGTATACCACCATTCCCCATGTGAAATTATAATTATTTTTTTTTAAATACTTTGAACAACAAAATTTCTTCCTATGTGACGTTTACATTTTCTGACGTCAGACACGCGAAGCAATGAATGTGTTTTTAAATTTTATAGATGCTTAACGATGTTGTTGTCCATTCGTTTGATGTGTTTTATGATTTGATTTTGCCATTTGATTAGGGACTTAATTTCCGTTTTGAATTTTCCTCGGAGTTCAGTATTTTTGTGATTTTACTTTTTTGTGCTTTTTTGTTAAATATTTGTTTGTTTTAAGATTGTGACACAGTGATGACTGCTGTACCCATATTGTGACTATTTTATCTATTATGTCTGTTTTGTTCACGCACCGTTGTAAATATAACGGAATTTGATGTGACTGTCATACAAGTGAGAGGTTTAGCGCTATAAAACCAGGTTCAATCCACCATTTTCTACATTTGAAAATGCCTGTACCAAGTGAGGAATATGACAGTTGTTGTCCATTCGTTTGATGTGTTTTATCATTTGATTTTGCCATTTGATTAGGGACTTAATTTCCGTTTTGAATTCTCCTCGGAGTTCAGTATTTTTGTGATTTTACTGTTTTCTTCCTCCTTTGAATTGAATAATCCTATATCCATTTCCTCCTCCTTTGAATAATCCTATATCCATTTCCTCCTTTGATAACTCCTGTATCCATTTCTTCTTCCTTTGAATAATCCTATATCCATTTCTTCCTCCTTTGAATAATCCTGTATCCATTTCCTCCTCCTTTGAATAATCCTATATCCATTTCCTCCTCCTTTGAATGAGTGCTTACGAATGGTACAATTCGATCTTCTTGTTCTCGATTTTTGGTGGCCCTGAGTTTCGTCAAGGGTACACATTTTGCCATAATGATTTCAATTCCATTATTAATTAGTTGTTATGGATACTTCTGTTTCTGCAGAAAGCTACGAATTTCTCCTAATCGCAAGATCCTATATATATTCTTTTGTTGAATATCTACCAATAATTCATCGGTATTTCCTTTCGGTGTTGGTGTAAATTTGGAACCCTTTTCTTGAAGTTTAAATTGATAATTATCTAAATTCTGACTTGAAAGAATAATTTTCTTTGGGTCGACTATGTAGCGTCTTCTGATTCGTTTGTTCCTCCTCTGTGAAAATGATCTTGTACAGTGTTTGTCCGACCTTTTCCTAAAAACGGATTTTACGGGTATTTCGTTGTTGCGATCGTGGCTGGTAATTTTTCTTTTTTGTGGGTGCTTAGCTGCAGCTATTCCCTTATAAATAGATTTCCATTGGTTTTTTTTTGGTTCTGCAGCATTATTTTGTCGTCCACTTTTTAATATTGCTGAATAAAGTGTTTGGGTTTTTTTTTTAGTCTTGGTTTGTTTTTTTGTTTTGACTTCTTGAACGGCTCTTTGATTTGAATCTATTTCTTTCGAGATTTTGACGTCGTTGTTTGAATCCGCTTCTTTCAACGGGGTTTTGTGGATATTTGTTTTCTTTTGACTGGTTATTTGGTTTACCGAATTTTCGGTGTAATTTTCTAACCATTTTTCTTTTCCTTTTCACCTTTTTAGAGATCCTTCTTCCTCCTTTGAATTGCATAATCCTATATCCATTTCCTCCTCCTTTGAATAATCCTATATCCATTTCCTCCTCCTTTGAATACTCCTGTATCCATGTCTTCCTCCTTTGAATAATCATGTATCCATTTCTTCCTCCTATGAATAATCATGTATCCATTTCTTCCTCCTTTTAATAATCCTGTATCCATATTTCTTTAATTTTGTCTGTTACATTCGATGATGCGATTTTACTTATCGTATTCCTTATATTTGTCCTTAAACCTTCTTTCCGAGATTGAAGAAGACCTATTTCTGTTTCAATCTTTTTGATTGTAAGATTCCATCTAATTACTGTCTCCTCTTCTGATTCTCGTTTTATTTCTTTAATTAAAAATTTCTTAGGAAGAATGGGGATATTTCTCTATTTTACCACTCGCTATATACACGAGTTTAGTTTTGCAATTTAAAGCGTTCCAAAAACTTTTCATGAATTAAATAATTTACTCCAGTTTTTGTTGTGCCTCTTTTTACGATATGCTTCTTTCTCAATGGAAGAAACCTTTTTTTGTTAACTGATCTGCTGCTTCTCCACCTTCCACACAGCATTAAGCAATAAGAGCAAAAACTGGTGGTAAATGTTATAATTCAATCTGTGATATGTCTTCCAGTGCACTCACATGGGTTAGGTTGTCTACTCGAGTATGTTCCATGCTGTTAACCGTTGAAAATATGCCAAAAAAGACGAAAAGGATGATTTTTGACGTTTTCTTAAATAACAGAAGAAAGGGAATAATTGAGATGTTTTAATTTAGTTTCTTGTGAGATCAAAGGCAAGCAACTAAATAATGGTCTTCTATACTACTTCAGCATGCATAATACAAAAGTGCTCATTTTTAGAACATCTGAAATTGGGGGAAAATGCTCACAGAGTCCACTTTCTTTACCCAAATCCACACAACACAATCAATCATTCTGTAAAAAAACGATGCACTTTCTTAAAATCTTGCATTTTACAGTTTAGACATGTCCGAATTCGGTAGTGTTGAGTTCTGGCTTTGTGTTTATTTCAGCTATTAAATGCCCTTAAAATGGTTATTTCCAACAACATAGAATGTTAACTGACACATATCTTAAAAGATATCCAAGTAAACAAGTGTAATCGACATTTTAAACCGCATTGCTGTTTTTGCTTTGATCTGGATCTCATTTAACTAGTGAATATTTTCTTGGTATTGATCTTTCGATGCAGGAATAGCAGAATCTGTTGGTCCTAACGACGAACCATAGGAGTTAAACTATTCGTGTGATTGGTCTATTCCAAATGGATTTACAAGTTATGATAATCCATTTACTGTTGCCTCTTATTTGACCCTTAATTTATACGTTGTCTCCAATTAATTTGACAGGATAGAATATTAGTAACCGATCTTGACTTCCTTTTCATACACGACTTTTAAATCTGACTCGTATAGGACATAAGATCATATTAGTACTTACCACAAAAACAAATCTCAAAAAGACAAATGACACAAATTACAGATGTAAGAGTACTCGAAATTACTGAAATCAGGTTCAAATCCAAATTTCAACTGATCAACAAACAATGTTCTATAAGACTTTAATGTCAATCGGTACACTTCAAACGGATTTTGCACAACATTGAAACTTAAGTTCACAAATTAAAAAATTTTGCATATACTACACTACGTTGAATCTTACGCTCACAACTGTCAATGACATGCGTATACTTTTCGAACTTTTTTGATTTGAGCGTCACTGATGGGTCTTATGTAGACGAAACGCGCGTCTGGTGTATTAAATTATAAGCCTGGTACCTTTTTATAGCTATTATTTGTGTGTGTCTCTGTCCTGTATGTACTCCCATTTATTTGTATTGTAGTCCTGTCATGTAATCTTGTCATTTTAATGTTATATTTAACATTGCCATAAAAGCGGGAGGTTTGGCTAGCCACAAAACCAGGTTCAACCCACCATTTTATCTTAAAATGTCCTGTACCAAGTCAGGAAAATGGCCATTGTTATATTATACTAGTAGTTCGTTTCTGTGTGTGTTGCATTTTAGTTTTGTGTTTCTGTTGTGTCATTGTTCTCCTCTTACATTTGATGTGTTTCCCTCAGTTTTAGTTTGTAACCCGGATTTGTTTTTTTCTCAACCGATTTATGAATTTCGAATAGCGGTATACTACTGTTGCCTTTATTTATACATCAGACATTCAAAAGTCATCTGGAAGAAAGTATTTTACAGTTAAAAATGGGATGGAGATTTCATACTTATCATAGTCCAAGGAGAAATGTATACTATTTTTGGCGCAAGACTTTAACCCTTCTGTGCACTAATATTTTATATATTTATCCTGTTGCAGGAAGTGTTGGGCACCCCACCAAATCTCATATAAAATGAATAAATGTTTAAAATCTTTCTTCGTCAATATGATCAAAATACAGATCATGTGGTCAGCGTGACAAAGGATCTGCATCTTAATCAGATTGATTTTCATGGACTCTCATCCACGTTAACATCTCTCTTCCTGGTCTACGGTGCCAGATGAACTATTGGCATCCTTTGGCATCCACCGTCTGTAAATTTTCACAACCCCATCTTCTTCTGTGAAACCCTATTCCTTATTTATGCTTGACAAGTTTTCCGATTAATGGCTGTTACAAATGCATTGGCAAATAAAAGTAAAGTTTTTATTATGTATTCATCATTTTGTCAATTTGTTTGGACACTACTGTGAATATTTGAATACAAGCACATTTATTGACATGCCACCCTTTGTAGACTTATTTGTAGATCTTGTGTTGCCATAATCAGTTTAACTATAAAAAATAAATGGAGTAGACTAATGATTTTGTCCATATTGACTTTGTTTAAATCTTATCTGATATTTTTGCTGTTCAAATTATCTCTATGTATTCTATAATTTTCTAGATAATATAGCCAAATATGCAAAAAGGGTACAACTACTAGTATTCATTCAAGGGTAATAACATTTTTATAAGGAGTAAGAAACAATTTCTCCCATGTTATCCTATTAGTAGATGCTATTTTGCTGATCATTTTTTTTTATATTCACAATATCTCTCTTTCTGCTATATTTTCTGCAGAAATCACATAAAAATGGGTAAAAATAATCATCATTCAAGGGACTTAATTGTAGAACTTAATTTGCCGACAACTTTTGCTATATACAGTTTCTCCGTATCTACGATTAAAATCGTCCGTCAAGGATAATTACTAAACAAATAGGGAGTCAACTGACAAATCAGATTTGTTTATCAAACTTTGCCGTTAATTTTTACTTGAATTTAAAATGTTTGTCATTCTAAAATTTGTAAAACTACCTTGAAAGATAAATACCAAATTCCAGATGGTTGTGCCGGAATGTATGTTAATGCATGCATTGTTAACTGGATCTTTTGCGTAACCTTTTATTGCATTTACAAACAAGAATATGTCAATAGCTCTCACTATCATATTCCATGTTCAGTGAACCATGAAATCTGTGTGAAAACAACAATTTGGCCTATATTTATTTTAAAATTTCACATAATAAACATGTGTACTACCAAGTTTCAAGTTGATGTAACCACAATTTAATAGTAAACTGCTTTAAACTTAACTTTAACCTGAAATGGGATAGACACACAGACAGACAAAACATACTGTTCCCTATTAACGTAAAAGGGTTTACAAATCTGTTCATGGATAGAAAATAACAAATAAAGTATTCTATGTTTTATGTCATCATTCCATTTTTAAAATGAACAACTTCCATTTAAACTACGTAATAATCTGTTTACCAAAGTGACGAGTTTTGTCTTCATCTTTGAACGAATTGAGTAAAAGAAAAAAAAATGAATTTGCCATCGATAATGATTGTTCATCCTAGTATACCAGCTTAAATAAGAATTAAAGAAAATGTACAATTGTTTACAATTTAATATTATTGTAAGCAAAGAATAGGTAAACCTGTTGTCCTGTACTTTTAGATGTTGGCTTTTTCATGTAGAAAATAAAGCTAAACAGTTGAATCCCATACACACAATATTTTAAAACACCTTTTAAATATCCTACCATTGATGACATCATTGGTAGGGTACAAAAAATTTAGAACACAGGGAGTACTTATTTTGACACCAGCTTTTTAAAAGGTGAACATTACAAAGATAACACTTATCGACCCATCTCTTTATTTGTACCTGCTGCAAAATATTTTATGATCCTTTATGACTAGTTACATAATTGACTATATAGAGGCAAATAACATCCTTGATGACTTCATACTTTGTTTCTATAAAATATCATTTGATAATGGTTGTAATATGTTATTATCAAACTTGATCTGCATATCACAGCAGGCCTTACCATTGCAAAGTTTTATGGTCCTATACAAAAGTGAACTAAAGTCATCATCTAGAAAATGTTGCACCTACAGTGAAAATCAAAATAGCCCTGGATATCATGTAGATAGTGCAAAGTATTAACGACCCAAGACCAAAGAACTTTTAAGTTGTCATCCAGAAACTACTTTAACTATTGTGAGATAACACAAGAGTCAAACTTTGGAACAGTAATAGCAGCAACAATGAAAAATTGTTCCGGCCTTCATGGCAGTAAAAAATGTACAGATGTATGCACATATAATTGGACAGTAAATTAAGACGACAGTAGTTTACCATTGTTCAAATCTCGTAAATCAATTAAAATGAGACAAATCAAGGTAACAAACAAAAACTGAGGGAATCGTATGAACTCCAAATGGAACATACAAGTGCTTCGACAGGATAAGTGTCTCTTGCAGCCCTGCTATGCAAGCATCACCTGCCATGCGATTTCCACTCAGTCAAAATGTCACAATCTGGACTAGGATTATGTAGTGTCTATTTCAGTCGTTCTTCATTAAACCTATATTAAAGTAATTAACAGTGATTGATTTCCAGATTAACATAGAATACCCACACTATGAAAATTAATTTGCAAGATATTTTGTTTTAATTTCTTTAAAAAAAAAGTTCCATTACTATGCATTTTTTAGCCATTAAACTGCTGTACAGTACTGTTAATGTTATTATAAGAAAAACAATCTATCAAAAGTTAATTAGTCACTCAAGATGTTTTTGTTTCATATCAATCATATTATTCCTATTGAGCCGTATGGTGAGGTGACTTATAGTTGCTAACATCAACTTCATTTGGTCACTGGTTGATAGTTGTCTCATTAGCAATCATACCACATCTCCTAGTCTATATTGTTGAAAATTTCAAAATCAAAACTATCCTGAATTTGAAAAGTTATCATTTTGAAATTTGTAAAACTACATTGAAAGATAAATACCAAAATCCAGGTGGTTGTGGCATGTTTATGCATGTGTTGTTAAATTGTTCTTTTGCATAACTTTTTATTGCATTTACAAACAAGAGTATGTGCCAATAGCTTGCACTATCATACTCCTTGTTCAGTAAACCATAAGATCTATGGCAAAACCACAATTTGCATATATTTTAAAACGTTCACATAATAAGGAACATTAGTACGAAGTTTCAAGATTTGAGACAGACAGATGAACCAGAAAACATAATGCCCCCTATAAACATAGGCTGAGCATAACATATGTCCAGGCATAAGAAATGACAAATGAAGAATTCTATGTTGTACATGTCTGTATTTTTCCAAGTATTTATATCATTCCTTTCATGTAAACTAAATAAAAACAAACTGTTATAATAATTTTTCTAATATGCTTCAGTGATGAGTTTTGTCTACAGTTTTGAACAAAGTGATCACTGCACATTTCCTTGGTAAAAACCTCAATTAAAAAAAAAACCAAAACTTAAAAAAAAACATATATAAAGTGTGTGAACATTATAGTATATAAAAACATTGAATGTACCTGCATTTCTTATGTATTTTAATTCCTCAGTTTGAAATTCAAGCATGAACCTGTGAAAAAATGATAGCTGAAAAAAGGGTCACTAAAGTGAATAAATTGGCTCATATAGAAATATAGCAAATTAAAATGTAACATTTCATTTAAATATTTCAAAAATAAATCAACACTAATTTTTTATTTTCAAACAGTAAACTAAACCTATTAATTATAACAAAATATTTCACTTAATAACTGTACCTGTGACATTGATATGTTGTTGCATAATCATGATAATATGTAACTTAAAACTTATAACTTAAAATTTTCACATCAAAACATTTCATTGCTAATTAATTATAATATTTTTTCCTTTCCAGAAATATGAAATAAATCAAACATATTTAATTAAACCTTTCATATTACATTCAAATTTTTCAAAAACTAAACTTTCATTGACTTAAGTACACCTCTATAAATTAATCCTTAACTACAATATGATGTAGTATCAAACATGTCAAATGTATTTAAGGGTAAATATGGTTGTAGGGAAATAATACTGTCTCTAACAAGAAGCTCCAGGGAGCCCAAACTGCTCAAATGGCAAAAGTATGGTGTTTTTTCTTGAATATCAAATTCACTTGTTCAAGATAATTTTTGTTTAAACATACAGCTTTTCTAGACCAATTATATTTTTCTACAGTGACAGGATCACATTTTTTATTTACTTTAGAGATCAGGAATTTTATTTTGCAATTCAACATCTTCCAACTAAGACCTCCAACCAATAACAAAAAATAAACCTAAAAGGGATGAGGATGAATGACACAAGATACTAAGTGACAGAGCAGGTAAAACAAATCATATCTTTTTACTTAAATCATAATACATAATATTATAATAAGAAGCCCATTGAAATCCATGATTGAGTAATATGATACACATATTAAAATCAACTTAATTCATGCACTATACCAAATTATTAGTTTTTACTACAAAATTGTTTCATTATTTATTTTATCTTCAACTATTTCACTTTGTCTCTTCTGTTTTATTTCAAAAATAATATTTGTCTTTTAAGAAAAGTCAATTCACACTCACACACACACACAAACCCCAAAACCCAGCACCTAATTGGTGAACATATTTAGCTTTATAAACTTAATAACAGTCTCTTTTAGAATATCTGATATATGAGTATTCATGTGTTGTTTTAAAATATCTGATATATGAGTATTCATGTGTTCTATTTTAAAATATCTGATATATGAGTATTCATGTGTTCTGACACTAGGTTTTTGTTTACAAATCTAAGTGCTGTCATGCACTTCTAAAAATTAAAAAAAAATTAAGGGAAATTTTCATGAGTTCCCCTCCCCGAAATTATGCTACTTAATTCTGATTTTCCTGATAAGGGCTATTCCATTAAAAAGGAGGTACTAGGGTCGGAAGGCAATTTTTAAGTACCCCCATGACCAAGAGGAATGTACCATGTATCTTAACACCAACCAACAGGAAGTCGTTTCATAATAAAACAAGAACCAACTGGAATATATTTAACTTATTTTATTCTAATTTACCACAACCAAAGGGATTGTTATTTAAACATTATAGTTGCTGGACAATTTAGAGGGGGTGGACAGGGTTCAGGGAACCTGGGAATGAGGGGGAGGGAACTGGGAGGTTTGTTTTTTTTTTTGGGGGGGGGGGGGGGGGGGGGTTGGGGGGTTGGAGGGAAGAAATAAGATCAAACTTCATTGTGTTTTAAATCTTAAATATGAAAAACATAATTTGGTCACCAGGGTTTGAAACATTTCAAATCTTATAAAAATCACTAATGAAAATTAGAACTGTGGTTTATAGAACTGCAAATGGATTGTTCTGTTAACTTAATATATGTTGGCCACGTTTGCTTCCAATTGGTGTTGTTGGCTCAGAGATGTTTGAAAAAAGTTTACGATGACGCAGACAAAGGATACGAAGAATCAACAAGTGAAACTGCGAGCTACTGCTCACTGATGATACCCCCAACCAAGAAATTACCTCTTGCAATTGTAGTTATGTATACTCTATAAAAACATCTACATGTAATATCAACATTTATTAATGATAAAGAAAATTACTGTCACATAATTTTTATTGGATTTTGACATGAAAATTTGTGAACTAAAAGTTATTTTGAGTTTCTGTATATTAAAAATATTTCATGCTTTTTCTTTCTTTTCCGTATATCTTTTGGTTTTCAATTCTAGTGTTTATATTTCATCATCATAGATGTATTTTATCACCTGCCTGGAATTATTTTTTTTTTTATTGTATTTGATCCGCAAACCCGGAATTACCCTTATCCGATCCCGGAATCTTATCCGGTATTGTAATCGTCTTCATTTCCGGTTTAGGGCATCCATTGTTTTTCAGTGTTATCTTTGACTGGAGATACGATTTTACTCGTATTTACACATAACTTGTTGGCGATTTTCAGTATAAAGCTAGCGGTTGAACAAAATGAGCATCGCTGTCATGAATAATAAAGATAAAAATAAATTTTGAGATCGTTTGGAATTTTTGGTCTCAAATTGAAAATTGGGGAAAACGTAGGGTATTTGCCATTGCCAATAGGAATGGGTCCGGTATTTGGAGCCTGTGGAATGCTAGCCTAGCTAGTAACCAAAACAAAAGTCCGATTGCAATAGTGGAAGGTCGCGGACCTCGGACCACCGCTAATTTGAACCTCCGAATATTATTTTCAATAGAATTTGACATCTTTCGTCATGAGCTTGTCATTAAAGGAAAGTAACTCTTGCACTTCCGGAACTGGTACCTTAGGTAGAATACAACGTTGCGCCTGCCGCTGCGTAAGTCGCAGGAACAGTTATGTTTTCCAAAATATCACGATAAGAGCAGGAGACAAAAACAATCGGTTATATAAGTCCTTGCAAAACAAATAATAATAAAAAACGAAAAGTAACACAATGAAACCGACAGTCACGAAAACTGACTGTCAAAGAAGACCAACAACCAACAATACTTAGTTTCTCAAAACACCAAGGGCCACTGGCCATGAACGCTTCAACACATCAACAACCAACGGGATTTTTTTATAATTGCCATCCGACCCTGGTACATTCTTTTTAATGAAATAGCACTAATCTAACTCATGAGGTGAAACCTTCATACAAATTTGAAGAGGATTTGATGCAAATTAAGGTGCTATCCAGGTGACAAGAAATACAACAGGGATATCCCTCCAAAAAATGGCATGGCAACTAAAATAACATGAGCTATTTATACATTCTTCCCTCCCGAAAAATTGAAAAAAGGTCTCCTATTTAAAATTTTCTGATTTTCAAAATTATTCTGGGTTGTGATAAAGGAAGACTTCATGCAGATTTGAAGAGGAAACAAAATATATTATGGGTTATTTTTTAAAACCCTCTATGGAAAATGGTCTCCCATTTAAGACCTTTATGATTGTTGAATTTCTTCTTTTGTTCTCTATGGAGTGGAAACTTCACCCAAAATTGTAGAGGACATTACAAAAATTTAAGATGCTAGCATTGCAACAAGAAATAATATGGGCATTATTTACAAGTCCCCTTCCCCAAAAAAATGGTATTCCATTACAAATTTTTTCTGGTTATCTGACAAATCATAATTTTGATGACTGGAAACCTTCATCCAAATTTGAAAAGGATTTGACAAAAGAATGAAGGTGCTAACACAATGACAACAAAGTGGTGGCTGACAGACTGAAGAATGGGTCAAAAACATTACTGTATATCCTCAACTGTGTGGTGTAAATTATAAACATGTATGTCATATTTCAAAAGCTTACCATGAAGACCAATGCATATCTGTAATAACATAAATGATTTATTTACACTGCTGTGGCCTTTTTAATCTTTTCACTAACCAGCAATACAACTTTGAATTTCAATATATGACTGAAGAACTATTGCCTATATAGTCATATTTAAGAAGTGTTTCCTTGTTGATACATGTATATACTTCAAAATGTTACATTACATTCCTTGAGAAAATTGAAATAGACCATGTCAGTAATAAAATAACTAGCTCCTCACAATGCTGTATTGATAAACAATAAAATAATCCTAAACCCTTAGCCAGCATCCATGCCATTATTTTGAATACACATCAACAAAGCTAACTGCATGTCTAGTCTGTCTGTTGTATTAGTGTCACATATCTTCCTAACATGGTCCTCAAACTTCAACAAATATTTCTTCATATTTCGTAATATTTTGACTTCTGAGTTATTTAGTTTGTCTTTCTCATCTGCAGCACTGTCAGTGTAGTTTTCCTTATCATTGTAAGTAGACATGGTTGTTGTCTTTGTAGCAGTTATATATGAACTGATCAGGAAGGATACAAGTGACACATACTTAACACAGTCTTCAACAGAACAACATCTGACCTTTTGTCCTTGACCTAAAACTTGTTCATAAAGATGACTACCAGGTACTTGTCCCTGGCTACTTTCTGAAAAAGGAAAAAAACATCAGTTTTTCATAATTCCATTGATTAATTTATGTGATATTTGAAAATTTAAATATATAAGATTTCTTATATACTGGACCTAGAATAATTCCAAGAAAAATAGAACTTTTATGGTAGTTTGGATTGTTAAAATATCAATTATTATTGTTATCTAACATTTACATACATTTTTAGTTATGTTACTAGTGTCAACCAAGTGATTGGTGCTATTCCCATGTACCTGGTAAACTAGTGACCACCAAGTGATAAAATCTTACTTTATCCATGTACCTTGCAACTTGTGACTACTAATGCTTACATGTACCTGTGATTTTTCTACATACCATATACACTTGAGATATCAAATTAGTCAATTCTTTAATTTCTCAACCTTAAGAACTAATGGCACACAAGTAATAGAAATATAGTGATTTTTCTACATACCTTGTGAACTAGTGACTGCAGAATGATCATCGGAGTAAGACAATAATAAATCCCTCATATCATCATCTTCAGACATTTCAATAGGTGTATATCCCATCACTGTTTTTTGTTTTAAGAGAACACCACCTAAAATGTTTCAATGAATATAGAATTTAATAATTGTACAATGCATAACTAAACCTTCAACAAGTAAAGAAACCTAGTTTAATGTCTTAGTACAAAATATATAAATTTAAAAAAAAAAACAACCACCTATGTATGAAGGATCCTATGTATCAACCACCTCCAGCTTGTTCTGAATTAATTAAATCCTAGTGATCCTATGTATCATCATTCCCCCACCTTGTGCTCAACTCCACTATCATAGTAGAAATCTTCATGCTGTTTGCTGGTTGCCATTTTTTTCAGAATTTAAATGCATCAATTTTTTTCCTTGGATAAATTGACCTATTTAACAATATCTGCACCTTTCACTTTAACACTGTTGTTTAACAAAACTATTCACTTATATTATTTTATCGTGAAATGAGCCAAATTAATTTCAAATATTAAAACTTTACTCCCATCAGTGCCATATATAATAGAAAAGAAAGAATATGGGGTATCCATCCATGACACAAAATCAGTACATGCACAGCAAAAAGTAACAGCGCTTTTATTGCTGTTCTTCATCTCAAAGTCACAGTGAGGCCTTCAACACAGAGCAAAGAAAACTCTCACCTCACTGCAAGTTTAAGACAGCCCCTAGCACCAGTTTGAGCAGAATTCTTTGCAAACTGACAATCATACCACAATTGTGTATTGAAGGACAAAGCCATGGAGTCATATCAATAAAATAAATCTGGCATAAGTTTGTCAGAACATTGGGGAATTTTGTTTTTCAAAGTCAACTTTATGAAATAAACTATTTAATAAATAAATGGAGAATGTGTCACACTATGGGCCACAGATGCCCCCACTTGTAAATATGCATGAGTCAACTTCCACATATAGATGCAGGATTCACGTAGTTACTACCGTTTTGTGATTATAAGCAATGTGTATAAGTTTCATAACATTTGGTTGAGGCAAAAAAAAGTTAGAGAACGGAAACGACAAAGTTAGCAATTTTGCCATTTATAAAGTACATAATTCAAGAACAGTAAAAGTGACGCCATCAAATTTCGATCATGATCTGTGTTTTATGGTAATAAGCATTATGTATAAGTTTCATAACATTTGGTTGAGGCAAAATAAAGTTAGAGGACGGAAACGAAAAAAGTTAAGCAATTTTTATGTTTATAATGGGGCCTAACTCATGAACGGTATAAGTGACACCACCCAATTTCGAACCTTATCTGTGTTTTGTGGTAATAAATATTGTGTATAAGTTTTATAACATTTATTTGAGGCAAACTAAAGTTAAAACGAAAAATTCAGCAATTTTTATGTTTATAATGGGGCATAACTCATGAACGGTATAAGTGACACCACCCAATTTCGAACCTTATCTGTGTTTTGTGGTAATAAATATTGTGTATAAGTTTTATAACATTTATTTGAGGCAAACTAAAGTTAAAACGAAAAATTCAGCAATTTTTATGTTTATAATGGGGCATAACTCATGAACGGTATAAGTGACACCACCCAATTTCGAACCTTATCTGTGTTTTGTGGTAATAAATATTGTGTATAAGTTTTATAACATTTATTTGAGGCAAACTAAAGTTAAAACGAAAAATTCAGCAATTTTTATGTTTATAATGGGGCATAACTCATGAACGGTAAAAGTGACGCCACCCAATTTTGATCTTGATCTGTGTTTTGTGGTAATAATGGAAACCAATTTTGGGGACATACACAACTGACAGACAAGGGTTACACTTAATGCCCCCTCCATTAAGGTGGGGGCATCAAAATCATCATATCAAACTGCAATGCAGGCTTTTTAGAAGACATCTTATTTCACATTTGACCCTTTAGTAATATTATAAACCAGCATGATCATCTGTTAAATAACTCTTCAGATCTGTAGGATTTCCTAGACCATTTCTGTCATTGTTCAAATAAATCAACTAAAACAAACTGACTACTTGCCTGCATGCTGTAGCAGTAACTGGCAGATGTCCTTCCTGTTATTTAGTACAGCATCATGTAATGGTGTTATCCCTTCATCATTCCCAATCAGTAAATCAGCCTTCTTACACCTGGGGCCACCTATAAAAAACATACATGTAATAACCAATGAAATCAAACCACCTGATAAATAAATCCTTAAAATAGTTAGATACTGAAGCCAATTTGATAGTATTTCTCCCCTTTGTCACCTAGAACCATCTGTTAAAAATTGTAGGTTTTCCCTGATGATCAGAACATAACATTAATTTGAATTGGCAGTGAACTTATTTTGGAATGAGTGCTTTATTATAATGACAAATGGCCATTTTGAAATGATTGCTTTATTATAATGACAAATGGCCATTTTGAAATGATTGCTTTATTATAATGACAAATGGCCACTTCCAAATAAGTAGATAACAGACAAACAGATGAAAATGTTTTGTGAACCATTTTTGTCTGTTTTCTATTGGTGATGGTGTTGTCAGTACTGTTCAAGACTTATGGTTTTTTATTGTTCTCTTGATATCTTCCCCTTTCTTTGTTATTTCCTCCCAAGAGGAGTATAATAATTACCTGTACTAAAGTAATGATCTACTGTTTTAGCTGGTACAAAATGTAATAATTCTTCAACACACTGTACTCTACCATGGTTACAGGCCTCGTGCATAGGTGTCCATCCTGCATTGTCCTGAATATTTACATCTACACCTACAAGAATCACATTGTCAATTTTTTCATTCATCTCAAAATGTAAGATACAAATAGCTATAAATAGAATAAAAGCCTGTTTTTTCAGTAAACAGAATTGAAAGAAGACTCTCATGTCTAATTAAAACATTCATTGGATAATCCACATTACATTACTTAGATTCTGAAGTATCTTTAGTGCTTAAATAAATCAGCATTTCCCTGTTTACATACATCAGTCTTTAACAAGTATGACAGAGTGTTTAACTCCCTCCAAGTCAATACAAATATGGTACGGTACATTCAATTTACCATGGGATAGATTTGTCAGGTACTGGCTGAAGATAAATGGTTTACCCTGGCATAGGCACCTAGGTTTTTCAACCAACAAAGGAATCATTCTCATAAAATGAAAACGGCATTGAAATAAAAAAAAATGGGGAATGTGTCCATGGGACACAGATGATGCCCCCGCTTGCATATCATATAAAGTTATAAAGGGACATAACTGAAGAACGGTAAAAGTGACGCTACCCAAATTTGTACTTGATTTGTTTTGTGGTTATAAGTATTGTGTATAAGTTTCATAACATTTGGTTGAGGCAAACTAAGTAAGAGAACGAAACAAAAAATTCCTCAATTTTTCCATTTGTAAAGGGGCATAACTCTAACACAGTAAAAGTGGCACCACCAAAATCAAACTTGATCTGTATTTTATGGTAATAAGCATTGTGTGTAAGTTTCATAACATTTGGTTGAGGCAAACTAAAGTTAGAGAACGGAAACGAAAAATTCAGCAATTTTTCTATTTGTAAAGGGGCATAACTCTAGAACGGTTAAAGTGAGGCCACCAAAATTCAAACTTGATCTGTGTTTTGTGGTAATAAGCATTGTGTATGAGTTTCATAACATTTGATTGAGGCAAACTAAAGTTAGAGAACGGAAACCAACTTTGGGACGTACGGACTTACAGACGGACAAGGGTAAAACTTAATGCCCCATCCGCTACGGCGGGGCATAAAAATAATTTCAATTTCAGAAATATTGAGAGATTCCAACCCAGGGTTTAAATTTTTTTTCACCAGCCAGACATTTATTTTCAGTCTGTTTTTATTTTGATTTCTTGTGCTTTCATAGCTATAGGCCTTCAAGCCAATCCACTGTGGGATCAAGGGCAAGGCATTTCGTTACAACAAATGAAATGATTGATTCAAAATGATCACTTCAGACTTTGATCACTTAAACATACTTATGTTCAACCCTCGTCTATTAAGTTGTAGATGTATACCTCCCAATTCTCATTAAGGAATATTTACCTGGAACTTTCAACAGCTGCTTCAACTTTAGAACATCATTCTTTATACAGGCAGCATGTAATGGAGCTTCTCCTGAAATAATATAACTAACATTACTAACATTTCATATGATGCAAAGATTGAAATACTAAGGATAAAGTCTGAACTATAATAAAATAAACAAGAGAGCACACGCTGAAATGTCTCACCTGCTTTACTATTCATGATTGATTTAATGCTGAAAGTCTTAGAAAAAAAGCTTTTATTACAAGTATCACATAAACTTAACATTATCAATGACCAATGACAATAACCCTGACAGACGGAGGTGTACACCTTACAATCATTCCATACACCAAATATAGTTAACATTTGCTTAAAGTATCAAAGAAACAAACCAAACCATGAAAACTTAACATGACAGACATTGACCCATGAACCATGAAAATGAGGTCAAGGTCAGATGATACATTGCAGACAGACATGTATACCTTATTATCATTCCTTGCACCAATCACAGTTAACCTTTTGCTTATAATATCTAAGAAAAAAAATTAACCCAGAAAATAAAATATTGACCAATGAACCATGAAAATGAGCTCAAGGTCAGATGAAATATACCAGACATACATGTTCACCTTATTCCATGCACCAAATATAGTTGACCTATTGCTTATAATATCTAAGGAACAGACTTAACTTGGAATAATAAACATTGACCAATGAACTATGAAAATAAGGTAAAGACAGACATTTGAACTTACAATCATTCCATACACCAAATATAGTTGACCTATTACTTATAGTATCTGAGAAGTGAACCAAACTACAGAAACTGAACATTGACCAATGAACCATGAAAATGAGGTTGAGGACAGATGATACCTGCCAGATAAACATGTAGACCTTATAATCATTCCATACACCAAAGATAGTTGATCTATTGCCCATAATATTTGAAAAAAGATAAAAACGCAAAAACTTATCATTGACCGATAAACCATGAAAATGAGGTCAAGGTTAGTTGAAACCTGCCAAACTGACATGTAAACCTTACAATCATTCCATTCACTACATATAGTTGACTTACTGCTTATAGTATCCGAGAAACGGACCTTATCATGTAACTTTTAACCTTGATCTTTGATCCATGAAATAAGGTCCAGGTCAGATGAACCCTGTTAGACAGAGATGTAGACGTTGTGAGGAACCCATATACCAAATATAGTTATCTTATTACTCATAAGATGTTAGAAATTCACATGTCAAAAAAAACTATAATTTTTTTCAAGCAGTTGCTGAACCATGAAAATGAGGTCAAGGACAATGGACCAACGAATGATGTTAACTTCGTAACAAAAGGTATCTGTTTTATACAAATAGTTTATGCTGCTGTTGGTTAGTAATTCCTATGTCTCGCATACTGTGACTTTTTTTGCAGGTGAAACAAAATGTAATAGAACAATGCACTGATATGATCTAAAAGATTCATTACAAAAGATAAGGAGACTGACTACAATAACAAATTTGTTTCTGTTAAATCTTCTGTAAATTGCATTTTAAGGAAAGAAATCATTAAAAATATCTGCTGGATATATAATATGTATATTGCTACCTTTGAAATTCTTTTTATTTATATTCTTCATAAGCCTATTTATTCTCCTTTCAGGTGTATTACTTGTTGATGATGCTGGAGATAGTGGAACTACTTTCTGTGGAGTTGACAGTAGTGACATTCTCTGTGACATTGATGGAGACTGAGGTGTGGAAGGTCGAGATGTTGATATTCTACAAGCATAAAAAATTCAATATTCAACAAAGTTTAAAGACAATAAACTATATAAAATATAAATCATTTTAATTCTGATTTTGGAAAAGGTTTCCCATATCAGGTCATCCCACTTTCATTATGCTCACACAATACTTCAGACATAGATTATATCCTCAGAACTTGCCTTGCGGTTCACTATGGTAAGATCACTTGATCCTATTTGAAGATCATGTGGAAACAGGCCTCTGGAATAAAATGTTTAATGGATGCATCTATTTATCTGATTCAACCTCAAAATATCTTCTTCATATTCTTTAAATATCAACAAAAGTAAATGCATGCAACAAGAATAACTTGAAATAAATGGTTTAATGGATGAATACCAAGGGACAATCTCTCAACATTATTCAAAGGAATAAAAGTTAATGATATATGAGTAAAATCGTCTTGTGTTAGAACAACACTCAAAGGATAACAAGCAGTCTGCAGGAAAACGTCATCTCAATCAGACAAATAAGCTTCATAGCAAAAAGCCTATCCTGTCTTTTTTTAAACGCTGAAGCAGGGAACACCACTGAAACAGTCTTTGGTTTGACCAAGCCAGAAATTGAACCCATAACATCCCACAATCAAGGTGATCACACCAATAATCACACCATAATAAATTGTCAACCTACCTTTTCTTGTGTGGACTTCTGATTAAAGGCTGAGAATTTATACGTGGCAACAAGTAAATATATTTAGATACCTGAAAAAAAAGTTTAGCATAAATGAACTTTCCAGGTATAGCAAAAGCAATTTAAATCTATAACAATCAATGTTTTGTTTTTAGTTCTGGTGTTCTGTATCTGTAAGAAAAATATGAGGAACACAGAGAAAGCAAGTTGATTCTGGAAAAACTGCAGAAAACTTACATAATTGATTAATAAAATCATTCTGGTAATATGCACACACATTACATGTATGTTAAATTTTGCAACTTAAAATAATCTAGCTAGGTAACCTAAGGAGTTGAGCAGATAAAGTATGTATAATTCAGTGAGTTATAAAAATTTCAACATCCTTTCATTCTGTTCATATTCACTTATAGAGAAATCCTGATAAAATGCATATCTTTAAAGTATAAGCATAAATATGGATATCTTATAAAACGAAAAGTGTAGGAAAATTGAGCATACCTACAGTGCAATATACTGCAAAATTAAAAGTATCAACTATAAAGTTAAACTTTTTGTGATTTCTAAAGTAATTCAAGAAAATCATAATCATGACAACATGCGTACCTCTAGTACATGTTTAACATTCCACAAAATAAAAACCCTCTTTCCTGGAAACTATGGAAGGAGTTGAACAGTGAACTGTATATTCATTTATGAACAAAAATTAACTAAAATCAAAATCAGGAAAATAATCAACAATATATAACATTAGAATTACTAACAGATACCCTTGCTATGGGTAGTACTTCAGCAAGAACTTTGCCAAAAAGTATTTAAATAGTAGTTCTTCAACAAAAACTCTGCCAAAAAGTTATTCAATACATTAAGAGAATGACATACTATATCTTTAAGTGATATCCTTTCTTTGGGTAGTCCTTCTACAAGAAGATAATCATCGTACTCTGCCAACAAATAACTACAAACACCAAGACAAAACCAGGACGGTTGTAAAGTCATTAATACTTCCTTTAACAAACATTCATCTAAGCTGTTATCTGAAAATCAATAATCTACAGTACTAAAAAATATCCATAATTAACTAAATAATTGTTCTAACAGTTGTGTGTTCAACCAAAAAAGTTTTCAGATCTAGTCTTAAAATTGTGATAATAAAACAGTTTAAAAGGGATCCACCTTTGATTATGATTATAATTATTTTCATCCTTGGAATTTGACAGACCTATACTTGTATTGAACAGGTACATTTACAGCTAAGCATTGTACAACAGTAAGCCCCTAACCTCATTTTTTTTATGAGGAACTAAAACTTAGTTTGCTCTTAATATAAATATTGTAATAACTGAATGCTTGATCTAAACTACTAATATTGTGTTTGATTACACTATTCATTGGGTAGAAATATTCTTTAGAACAAAAATCTTACTTATAACTTTTGTAACTTCATGTAGAAATGTGGAAACTGTTTTTCCAAATATAGCTGTACTGACAGACTGTTGTGACATGTTGTTTTCAATAAGGTAACACAGATTCATTGCCATGCTAAATATACTCATCAACAACTTCAGTAAGTCAGACTGAAAAATAGAAAAATAATCACAGATTATAACATAGATCATATCAAGCCTGACTCACAAAATCATATTTTCATGTTTAGTGAACCATGAATATGGGCCAAAACCCTAATTTGGCATACATATTGGGTAGTTCACTTCACAATGAACATATGTACCTAGTTTTAAATTAATATAACCACAAACTACCTCACATCAAAATTTTAAACTGATACATGTTAGCTGGACACACAGACCAGAAAACACAATCCTGCTTGTAAACATGGCATAAAAATAATGTATATATGTATATATAAACAAGAAGCTGTCAAATTGACAGGAAACAGGATTTCCTGCATGAAAATGATATTTGCAAACCTGGATCCCCAAACAATATCAAGTAAAAAAAATAAACGATTTTTTTTGTAGAGATCAGAAATGGAAAAGCCAAAATCAATCTAAGTATCACTTTTCACTACTTAAAGGCCTAAAACTCAACAACGATAAAAGCTATAAACTGTTGACATAGAGATATGTCGTGCCTGTCAGCATAAAATTCAGAAAAGACAATCTGATGGACAGCAACATGGTTTATTCATTCAGTCGCTGGACCATTATCTAGTGGACAGGGCCTGAAAACAATCGTCCAACTGATATGTAAAATATGACTGAAGCAGAAAAACTTAACATTGAAAATTGCAATTTAATTCAAAGTCACTGGACCATGACAAAGGGGCAGGGCCTCGAAATAGTCTTCAAACTGATATGAACTGATAGTAATGGAACTTCATACAAAACATCATTGATCTATCACAAGTAGATCCTATCAAACTAACTAAAGCAGAAAA
This sequence comes from Mytilus californianus, assembly GCF_021869535.1. Classification (NCBI taxonomy): domain Eukaryota; kingdom Metazoa; phylum Mollusca; class Bivalvia; order Mytilida; family Mytilidae; genus Mytilus; species Mytilus californianus. Next base: position 124,591,926 of record NW_026262581.1, read on the forward strand.
CTTAACATTGAAAATTGCTCATTAATTCAAAGTCACTGGACCATGACCTAGGAGGCAGGGCCTCAAAATGGTTATCAAAAACTGATATGTACTGATAGTAATGCAACATTAAATATCAATGATCTATCACAAGTAGTTCCTATCAAACTAACTAAAGCATAAAACTTAACAATTGTTGACGCCATCGCCACAGCCGCAGCCGGAAAAGCAATCTCTATGTCTTGCTTTCTGCGAAAAATCGTGAAAATCGAACTTGACCTTCATTTAGTCACAGGAAACAACATATATAAATTTGAAAAGATTTCGTCAAAGCGTTTTCAAATTCTTGCACAGACAATGCTCTAAGTATCACTTTTCGCTACTTAAAGGTCTACAACTCAAAAACGATAAAAGCTGAAATCTTGAAAATCGAGTTTGACCTTCATTTAGTTGCAGGAAACAACATATATAAATTTGAAAAGATTTCCTCAAAGCATTTTCAAGTTATTGAACAGACACTGTTTGGCAGCCGCCCGCGTTGCCGCCCAGCTGCTGGCCCTCCCGCCGTACATCACCAAACTGATAACCGATATTTTCCTTTGGAAAGCCAGTTAAAAATTACAAATGCATCCAATGATGTGCATTCTTTCCTTTATGTTTAAGAATACTGAAAAATAGTCCTTAGTCTTTATATTTTGAATTGATAAATTTGATATTAATGCTAATTTCATTTACCAGTATTACAAAGTGTGGGAAGAAATTTCTTACCTACTGTAAACTCAGAAATTATTGCGATGTTTTTATTATTGCGAAAAATGCGACAGCATTATAATCGCAATAATTTAAACTCGCATTTTGAAATTTTTTTATATAAATTAAACAGGATTTTTCTCAATATGGCAAAAATTAAAATCGCATTTTAGTCTAAAATGACAAAATCGCAATAATAAATGCACGCAATAATTTCTGAATTTACAGTATATAAAATGTGTGCTTATAACAATTTGTTTCTACTTTTATATAAATGCTGATTAAGAAAACAAGAAAGCATTTAGGTAATGACTTTGTTGTAATTAATAACACATTTTACTGCTAACACCAACGTTTGTTACAAACCTTATCTCCTGGTGGGATTTCAGATGTGATAACTTCTTCTACAAATCCCAATAGATCTCGACATCTACTGTTGAAGAATATCTGATTGAGTGATGACCATAAGAGCTGACCTAACATGGAAGATCTTAACTTCTGTATACTTCCTGGACTGTCTTTGTACCTGTAATAACATATATATTTCCTGTCAAGGGATCTAACATATACCTTGATCTGCTATATAGTTGTTTTTTTGAAAGTTTGTACTGTTTCTGTATTTTGCGGTGAGATTGTCCGTCAGTTAATGATTTTTCTTGTTGGACTTCTTTGCCTAATGGATAGTTTATATAATATACCATTACAGCAATGCAGATCAAGCAGAACGTTTGCAGGCTGCTACTACAGCTAATAAAATAATACAAGGTTTAAACTAGAGGTACTGTTACAAAAAGTTTCACAAAATTCTGTTAAGGTCTAGGTATTCATTTTCTTTCTACTTCATCAATCCACCATCAATACAGTACATACCTCTGTATAACAAATGAATAATTCTGCTCTAAAACAGCTACCAGGTACCTTAAAAGGTGAATACCATTACTTCTAGGAACATCACCATGGACTGTATCACTGAATAAACATTAAATTTCAATACTTTTTGAACACATAAGGATGTCTTTTCTGAAGTGATATTAAGCAAATGGAACAATGGAACCCAAAGGAAACTTTGGATAGTCAAATTGACTAAAATTAAAATCGAATGTGGAGGGACTTCGGAAAAAAAACCTTCCTTCCCCCATACAATTATTTTTGGAATAAACATAAGTTATAATAAAATAAAGCCTTTCACTAAACTTAATAACAAAATATTAAACAGTGCCAGCAAAACTGGAAGACCAGCTGGTCGAATTAATTGGAGAGAAAATATCTACCTACATTGTTGCTAATGGCATTAATGCATTTAATGTGAATAAAAGGAGATAATATAATGGTGTGCAATTATACTGATACAAAATAAATTTAAACTAAACATTTTCTATAAAACATATTTGAAGGAATGTACAAGACTAAATAAATCGAAAAACATTTAGGAATTGGACTACTTGTCTGCATAGTGCTTGATTTCATGCAATATTCATTGTTCAGGCAATTTTATCAATATTATTACAAGAAAGGAACTCTTATCATAATGCTAATAACTAAGACAATAATTATACCTGATAACATTTTTTATAAAAGTCCAGTCCTGACCTTCTCCATATTCATTAGTTTTGCTGTACACCAATGATTCATTATACATGTTGATAGCAACTTGTGAGATAGGTGGGTGTAACTGTAGTACCTTCATCAGTGCACAGTATGTCCGCTGAGCTACTAAATCCATGGTTTTCTGTCCCTGTAATAATATTTAGGTCACATTCATGTACTCCCTCATTCTACACAGGTGCATATTGGCAATCTTAAAACTACATGAAATTGTGTATGTTGCATTACAGCAATTGTTGGTTTCAAATGCTCCTGTATTCATTAATCTCCAACTACAGGTCTTCATTATGAATTAAAAGAGATCAGGAGCCTGTAGTTCAGTCTAGTTGTTAGCTGCTGCTATTTGTTTTTTGTTTACCGGGGTATTATTAATGTAAATCAGACTGTTGGTTTTCTTAGTTGACTTGTTTCACATTTTGTCATGAGTTTGGCATGGCTTTTGCTCGTTGTTGAAAAGTCATAGGGTGACTTCTAATTGCTTACATCCACATTATTTGGTCTTTGGTGAATAGTTATCTCTATGGCAATCATACCAAATCTCCTTTATATTTATACATAGATGTTTATTTCAAAATACTTTTCTACATAAGGAAATGCCTGTACCAAGTCAGGAATATGACAGTTGTTTTCCATTCGTTTGATGTGTTTGAGCTTTTGATTTTTGACTTTCCGTTTTGAATTTTCCTTGGAGTTCGGTATTTTTGTTATTTTACTTTTCACCATAAGCCTGTCAATTTAACCAGACAACACACATATTATAATCTGAATCTTTTCACTTTGGTTTTTTTTTTTGTGTACATGAAAGCAAAATCTAAATTTTAAACAATTCACACCCTACAGCATGATTCAGACAGCCCATAACATTGTCTCAGTCTATTTCCTTTAATTCATATCTATGTATCTTTAGGTCAACATCTGTATTACTGATTTTGGCACTTAAAAATATGGGTATCCCTTATAATAATTACATACCATTAATATTTGGTTCATTAAAAGATGTAAAGTAGTAGAATTGGGATATTTTTTTGCAGTTACACTTGACTTGAACACTTCCAAACCGGCAAACAGGAAGCGCATTCCACATGTTTCGTCTAAACAGGTATGTATAATATTGGTAAGACCTGTGGAGAACTGGAAAGGAGTCTCTTCTACCTGTAATACAGAAAAAAAATACAAAAAATCAAGTAGGTATAACTTAATCAAATGTATACAGTACAGTCAAACCTGCTTTTGATGTCACCTCTATTAAGTGAAAACCTATCTTATCCAGTCACCCTCTTTTTTGTCCCACTGTAGTAATAACTATGCATTTTGAACCTCAATTCAAAGGTCATCTCTCTTATAAGGTCACTTTTCTCTAGTCCCATTGGTGACCAAAAAGATACAGGTTTGATTGTATTTCACAACATATTACTGTAAATCTGGTTGGGAATGAAATCTAACACCACTATTAAATTTGTATCAATAACTTTAATACCAGTGTTCCAGAAAGAGATATATTATCCTTACATCTAACTGCATTTGCACTTTGAAGTCTTGTAATTAGAGGCTATAGCTATCTTACCATTTGTTCAACTTCCATATCTTCTTCTGATAAAAATAAATTAAGGGTACCAACAACAGGGCACCAGTGATACTTGTCATCATATACCTGTAAAACAAAACATGACTTTGTATCAAATTTTATTTTCTATGTATTCACATGTCAGTTAACTGCTAGTAGTCTGTTGTTATTTATGTATTATTGTCATTTTGTTTATTTTCTTTGGTTACATCTTCTGACATCAGACTCGGACTTCTCTTGAACTGAATTTTAATGTGCGTATTGTTATGCGTTTACTTTTCTACATTGGCTAGAGGTATAGGGGGAGGGTTGAGATCTCATAAACATGTTTAACCCCGCCGCATTTTTGCGCCTGTCCCAAGTCAGGAGCCTCTAGCCTTTGTCAGTCTTGTATTATTTTTAATTTTAGTTTCTTGTGTACAATTTGGAGTTTAGTATGGCGTTCATTATCACTGAACTAGTATATATATTTGTTTAGGGGCCAGCTGAAGGACGCCTCCGGGTGCGGGAATTTCTCGCTGCATTGAAGACCTGTTGGTGACCTTCTGCTGTTGTCTGTTCTATGGTCGGGTTGTTGTCTCTTTGACACATTCCCCATTTCCATTCTCAATTTTACATACTTTTATTTGCATAAAACAAAATTTTCAGTAGGGTAACAAAGTTTATTTCTGTGTCGTTTGGTCTCTTGTGGAGAGTTGTCTCATTGGCACTCATACTGCATCTTCTTTTTTATATGAAAGCCTCTTTCAACTGATTTTTATAGTTCGTTCTTATGTTGTACTGTTACACCACTGTCCCAGGTTAGGGGGAGGGTTGGGATCCCGCTAACATGTTTAACCCCGCCACATTCTGTATGTATGTGCCTGTCCCAAGTCAGGAGCCTGTAATTCAGTGGTTATCGTTTGTTTATGTGTTACATATTTGTTTTTCGTTCATTTTTGGTACATTAATTAGGCCATTAGTTTTCTCGTTTGAATTGTTTTACATTGTCATTTCAGGGCCTTTTATAGCTGACTGTGCGGTATGAGCTTTGTTCATTGTTGAAGGCCGTACGGTGACCTATAATTGTTACTTTCTGTGTCATTTGGTCTCTTGTGGAGAGTTGTCTCATTGGCAATCATACCACATCTTCTTTCTTATATTCATGGTAATTAGCAGCTTCATGTGGGATGCATAAAATCATTAATTTTGTGTTTGATGTTAGTTTAGTTACAAGCAATAACCCTCCTCATACCTCATACATTTTCCAAAAGAAAAATTTCACAAAAACTTGACATTTAGTTACAAATACAATTTTTTTTCTAAATCAATATCTATCACTTCATTCTTTTTTCTACTCCAAATTTGAAGACTTTTTTTTACAATCTAATTGATAAATAAAAGTAATAAATATATAAACCTTCTGTCATCTTACCTTTTGTCGTTTGACATTTCCAAAATTTAAATCTTCCAATTTCCTCTTAGTAGGAACATTTAATATTGAATTTGTACTGCTTCCAATATCTGAACTTGTACCTGCACTCTCAGCACTAATTCTAAAACATTCAAACTTGTCCAAAGTAACTGTATTCTTAACACTGTCTTTGTTTGTTACAAGTTTCTGAGCTTGTTCAATTATCTGTATATTTTGTCTTCGAGTTACAGGTTTGGTATACACATATTTTTTTACTGGTTTACATGAATTCTCCTTGTCTAATGACAGCACGTCATTTTTCGGAGTAGTCTGAGAGCTTTCATCAGATTTGACCTTAACATGAGTAGAATGAAATTGGCCTGGTATTGGCTTGCATAAATCTTTTGTACTTGCAAAGATTCCCCAATCCTGGTTAATGTTGTTGCCCTCACTATTGCACTGTTTAGCACTTATCTGTTGATCATTTGGAACCACTGTGGATATTTCTTTTGAACCAGCATCATTCTGAGTAGGCAATACACTGGCCAAACAGAAAGCACTAGTTTGAACCATTGAGTAAACAGGACTGAAATCCTCTGTACCTGATGAACTTGAATGACCAGAAGTTGTTTGGGATTGTAATGGTTTTATAGGAATTTGATGAGTATTTATGGATTTTGTAATAACTGTCTTATCTTTTTCATTAGATTTTATGGCTAGATTAGATCCTGCTGTATCCTGATTTTTGTAACAACTGTCTTTGGAATCAGATAATGGCTTCACTACAGTTAAGTTTCTATTCAACCTCATCCTTGTTCTCCTTGGTGAGATGACCATATTGCAGGAAGAATTCTCTAAAGATTGCTTTGAATCAGATGTTAATCTGCCTGACACAGTTTTAATCATACTTTGAGACAGACCAGCTGATATACCATCAGAAGACTGATTTGCTATTGGTGTATTTCTGCCTGATCTTCTTCTTATCAAATTACTAGGAGACTGACCGGCTGATATTCCTTCAGAATGATCTGTGTTTGGTGTATTTCTGCCTGATCTTGTTCTAATAAAGTTATGAGGCGACTGACCGGGTGACATTCCTTCAAGAGATTGATCTGTGTTTGGTGTATTTCTGCCTGATCTTGTTCTTATAAAGTTACGTGGTGGCTGACCGGCTGATATTCCTTCAGAAGATTGATCTAAAATTGGTGTATTTCTGCCCGATCTTGTTCGACATGCTGATATTCCTTCAGAAGACTGATCTATGTTTGGTGTATATCTGCCTGATCTTGTACTAATAATGTTACTTGGCGACTGACCTGCTGATATTTCGTCAGGAGACTGATCTGTGTTTGGTGTATTTCTGCCTGATCTTGTTTTAATAAAGTTAAATTGAGAATGAACGAATGATTTTCCGTCAGAAGAATGATCTGAGATTGATGTGCTTCTGCGTGACCTAGTTCTTACAATGGGACTTGGTGATACATCTGCTGGAACCCCTTCTGACAAAGGATTAGAACTTATTATACTTCTTCTAGATCTAGTCTGAACAGCATTCCTTGTATATAATATGGTTTCTGTGGTCTGCTCTGGGGTATTTCTTGTAGACATAGAACTTATACTGCTATTACTTGGCACAACTGTAGACTGATTTACAGTTTCTAGGCTTGAAAAAGTGTTCACAGACTTTATTGGTGTTTTCTGTGGAGAAGGAGTACCACTATGCTTCCCTGTCTGCCTCAAAACAATATCAGAAGCTGAGGATTGAGTTCTTGGAGACTTTTTCAAGGTCACTTGTAACTTGTGCTTAGTTCTTCTGGTGATAGTGTCATGGATGTTTGTTTCATGCTGACTTACTGGTAGAAAACCTAAAATATTATTCAACAATTCAATCAATTAAATCAATGGATTTAATAATATATTAACAGTCTTTGATATAGTCTTAAAATAAATATCATGTAACCTTAATGACAATCAATGAAACATGTAATTGAAGTCAAGGTATAATGAACCCCTGTCAGACAAATCTGTACACCAGACATTGGATTTTAATAAAATTAATGTAGTTCACATATCACCCACAGTATCTGGAAAGATTATCTTAGCAACAAAAACTGTTATTGATCTTTAAACCAAGGCATGTAAGTATTCAACTTACAACATTTCTATTGACCAAATTTAGTTGATGTTTTTCTAAAAACAAATGAGAAACTATTCTCAGTGTTAAAACAAAATAATTTATTTTTGAACAGTGGAAGACTTCTCAACCTTGTGTCACATGTTGGACAGACATGTAACCTTTACAACCATACATAAGACCAAATTTACTTGATTTACTCCTCATTATACACAAGAAACTGACCTAAAAGCAAAAACTGAATGTTGAACATCGAACCTTGTGTTGATGGTTGTGTTTAACACCACTGTCAGCACTATTGGCTATATCGTGGCAATCAGTTTTTACAGATGGGGAAATCAGCCTTGTAGAGGATACGGTTGTGTGACCCATTTCAAGCAGACATATACATTTTACAATACAACAATACACATTACCTCCATTTGTCTGCCATGACTGGAAATCACAAATGTTCCCTTAAAATTTTAATGCCATGGTGGAAATTTAAAGAAACAAAGAACAGCGATATTGTATGACTGTAAAGTCAATAGTTCAGTACCGAAAAATCTTAAACAAAACAATAATTTGGCATATTAAAACTCAACATGTGAACATTCGGTAAGTGCCTGTCTCACATCAGGAGCCTGTAATTCAGTGGTTGTCTTTGGTCGTTGTCTATCATATTTGTTTTTGTTTGTTTTGAATATAAATCAGGCAATTGGATTCTCGTTTGAATTGTTTTACATTTTGCCATGTCAGGACCTTTTATAGCTTACTATATAGTATGGGTTATATTTGTTTTAGAAGGCTGAATAGTGATCTTGAGTTGCTTACATCTATATCATTTCGTCTCTGGTGGATAGTTGTCTCATTGACAATCATACCACAAATTAAACGTAAACTACCTTGACATAAAACTTTAACATGATAGTGGAAAAACAAACCGATTGAAGGACGCAGAAAAAGGTAAACATAATTCCCCTATGATTGTTGGCTTTGCATAAAACAAATCTTTATAAAATTTCGCTTTGATTTTAATCTGAAAAATATTAGAACAATAAATTTTTTTTCAGTGGTCAAAAATTAAATGTCCCAACACTTTTTAGTATGGGCGTAAACATGGTATTTACAATATTAAATTATTTTTGTACCCAGTAGTTGAAAACAACAACAACACTTTATTTTAAGAGGGTTAAGAGGGTTACACAGTTACTGTAACATGATCTAAATTTACCCAGATTATTTGTTGTACTGAGATATTGAGGCACTTCCTGGCTGCTGTACAGGGTGTCCGTCTGTTGGCTGCAGTTTATATCCATTGAAACATCAGGGTCTGCACCATCAGCACTTGGTTGTACTAGATAGTCCATAGGGTCTGGTGTTGGATCCTACATAATCATTGTAAATAAACAATTAAAAATTAACAGGGGGAAGACATATATAAAATATTTTTTTTATTCACTTACTTAAACTAGAGGCTCTCAAGAGCCTGTATTGCTCACCTGATTCTACTTTGGTTTTGGAAGTCATGTAAAAATAGATTAAAATTATAACAGATACCCTAATAATGAGTGAGGCCAAATTTAGTTTAATATTGGTCCTGTAATTTAATAAAAAATCCTGGTGGCCATCTTGAACAGTAAATCGGCAACAAAGTAGCAACACTTTATCAGCACCTCATAAGAAACATTTATGCCATGTTTTGGTTTCATTCCATTCAGTGCACCTCTAGAAGAAGCATTTGTATGTATTTCCCATAGGGTCTTATGTTAAAGGAAGTCCCCCCATTGGCAGCCATCATGGATGAAGGATCAGCTTCAAAGTAACAAAACTTAGTCAGCACCTCATTAGGAACATTCATGCCATGTTTGGTTTCAATCCATTCAGTATGTGGTTCTCTAAAAGAAGACATTTGTATGTATTGTCCATAGGGTCCTTTGTTAAACATTGTCCCCATCTGGCGGCCATCATGGATGAAGGATCAGCTTCAAAGTAACAATACTTGGTCAGCACCTCAAAAGGAACATGCATGCCATGTTTGGTTTCATTCCATTCAATGGTTCTCTAAAAGAAAACATTTGTATGTATTTCTCATAGGGTCCTATGTTAAATTAAGTCCTCCGCTGGCGGCCATCTTAGATTATGGATCGGCTTCATAGTAACAACACTTGGTCAGCACCTCATAAGGAACATTCATGCCATGTTTGGTTTCATTGCATTCAGTGGTTCTCTAAAAGAAGACATTTGTATGTATTTCCCATAGGGTCCTATGTTAAACTAAGTCCCCCGCTGGCGGCCATCTTGGATGATGGATCCGCTACAAAGTAACAACACTTGGTCAGTACCTCATAAGGAACATTCATGCCATGTTTGGTTTCATTCCATTCAGTGGTTCTCTAGAAGAAGTTCAAAATGTAAAAAGTTAACAACGACGACGGAGTCCGACAACGACCCTTCGGGTCAGGTGAGCTAAAAATGCTACAGGTAAGAAGATTATTTTTTTAAACTAACATCATAAAACTCCACAGTTTCTTATGTTAACCAAATGAAACTAGAGGCTCTCAAGAGCCTGTGTCGCTCACCTGATTCTACTTTGGTTTTGGAAATCATGTTAAAATAGATTAAAATCATAACAGATACCCTAATAGTGAGGCCAAATTTGGTTTAATATTGGCCCTGTAATTTAATAAAAAATCCTGGTGGCCATCTTGAACAGTAAATCAGCAACAAAGTAGCAACACTTCATCAGCACCTCATAAGAAACATTTATGCCATGTTTGGTTTCATTCCATTCAGTGCACCTCTAGAAGAAGCATTTGTATGTATTTCCAATAGGGTCTTATGTTAAAGGAAGTCCCCCCACTGGCGGCCACCATGGATAAAGGATCAGCTTCAAAGTAACAACACTTAGTTAGCACCTCATAAGGAACATTCATGCCATTTTTGGTTTCAATCCATTCATTGGTTCTCTAAAAGAAGACATTTCATATATTTCCAATAGGGTCCTATGTTAAACTGAGTCCCCATCTGGCGGCCATCTTGGATGATGGATCAGCTTCAAAGTAACAACACTTGGTCAGCACCTCAAAAGGAACATTCATGCCATGTTTGGTTTCATTCCATACAGTGGTTCTTTAAAAGAAGACATTTGTATGTATTTCCCATAGGGTCCTATGTTAAACGAAGTCCCCCGCTGGCGGCCATCTTGGATGATGGATCGGCTTCAAAGTAACAACACTTGGTCAGCACCTCATAAAGAACATTCATGCCATGTTTGGTTTCATTCCATTCTGTGGTTCTCTAAAAGAAGACATTTGTATGTATTTCCCATAGGGTCCTATGTTAAATAAGTCCCCCGCTGGCGGCCATCTTGGATAAAGGATCGGCTTCATAGTAACAACACTTGGTCAACACCTCATAAGAAACATTCATGCCATGTTTGGTTTCATTCCATTCAGTGGTTCTCTAAAAGAAGACATTTGTATGTATTTCCCATAGGGTCCTATGTTAAATTAAGTCCCCTGCTGGCGGCCATCTTGGATGATGTATCGGCTTCAAAGTAACAACACTTGGTCAGCACCTCATAAGGAACATTCATGCCATGTTTGGTTTCATTCAATTCAGTGGTTCTCTAGAAGAAGTTCAAAATGTAAAAAGTTAACGACGACGACGGACGACGGACGCCAAGTGATGAGAAAAGCTCACTTGGCCCTTCGGGCCAGGTGAGCTAACAAAAATAAAAGCTAAATCAAATGATTTTACTAAAAAAGCCTTCCAACATATAATAATATGTATATGTTACAGGTATTTTCTAAATTTAGGCATTTTACATAATGACTAATTTTTCTAGCATTAAAATGTCTGGAAAAATTGAAAGGCATTTTACAAAATGCCTGAAATTATTTTATAGAATGAAATGTTAAAAAAACAATTGAAAGCTTTGAACAACAGAGCAGTTTTATTGATGATAATCACTGATTGTTAAAGCTTGCAATTTAAGAGTTTTAATAATCAAATCTAAGTTTTACAGACTTATTCCAAATTCACACAAGCACAGAACTCGACAATTATTTGTTATTTCTTAAAATGTTTTTGAATGACAGAACTGTTACACAATATTTGTCCTAATTTTTTGCAAATGCATTGTTTGGCGTAAAATCTGGTTTTAGCACTTCAACCTCATTTGGAGAAACCTGGATCATGACACATTTAGCACTTTCATTGCCTTTTCTGCATGATAAAACACTTAAAGTTTGACAACATTGGGTTTGGCAATAAGCACACACGTCACACATGAATATCTTCTTTTTCATATGTTCCCAAAAGATTCATAGTACATTATCATGATTAATTTAACTTGTACCTTTTGGCTTATAGCTTTTAACGGACTGAAGCAGATCTGCCCATGACAGGTGATGCATCTATAGCAGGAGACACTTACCCTGTCAATGCACCGTTATTTGTCTCTTCTTGATCAATTTTCGAGATTTTAACCACAGTTAACTACTGTCTCATTAATTCATCAGATTGCAAAGACCCATGAATTTCCTTGAGGTACTTCCTTCGTGAAGACGAAGATACTCATATCTTTGCATCACAACCAAACATGGCCTTGTATGGCGAAAACCAATGCCATAGAGAGGAATTTGTTTGGATGTGAATGTATAAATTCTCATTCTTTCTGAATGGGGACATTTAATATATTGCCGCATGTTAGTAAAGTGCAACACTCTCTGCAGGTTAAGAACTCTTTGACCGTTCTGCAGGTGGAATTTTCTGTCCCTATCCAAAATACCTTCATTTCAAGCAGCAGTCAAATTCCTGTCCTTTATCCAGGTTAATCCACTGCAGAAATGACCCATATGATGTATAACCAAATCTTTCTCGTCTTAAAAATGCATGAAATATTTGCTACTGAAAGCAAACAAACCAACCAGTCAATTAAAACAAACTTCTTTTTCTCTGCTTCATATGTTTCACTTCACTGTTTTGAATCTGGATTTTCTAAAAATTCGTTGTTAAAATTTTGTTCTATAAAAAGAACAATTTGCCCTTCTGCCATTTTGACAAAATAATCATAAATTTACTATCTAAAAATACAGAATGAGTATTTACTTAACATAGTTTCACTAAAACGAACATATCATATGACATACAAACTTTCCCAGCTGGTTTTTGAAGAATAAATTTATTCTACCGAACCATTAGTTATTTTCTTTGCAAGATGTTTTTGTCATATGCATATCAATGATATCCTTTTTCCACATATTGGCTGAAACTGAACAGGCAATTTGTTGAATTTTGTTTCAAAATTTCAGTCATTTTATATAATGCCTGTCAAGGTTAGGCATTTTATAAATTGCCTGAAAATTCAGTCATTTTACAAAATGCCTTAATTTAGAAAATGCCTGTAACATATATAAATGCTTCTCCTGAATCACATGGTTTATATGTACTTATATCATATGCAGTAAATCTACATTCTTTTAAATTGAGCATATCATAACATTTAATATTCAGGCTAAAAAAAAAAAAAAACAAACATGAAAGATTATTCAATAATGATTAAAAGTTAAAAGGATTAGTCATATCTTTAAAAGAATGTTTTTTTTCCTAGTACTTCGGTATGATTATTTTCATACAAAAGCTAAATCCATATAATGTCAAAAACCTAAATTTTCCCAAAATTAGATTTAAAAGACAAACCCCACCCTTACCAAGAAAATTTCAGATATGTAATAAATAAAATAAGGAACATAAAATTTCAAAATATATGACTGTATATGGCTACCTAAACTACATTAAAAACCTGTCAATTATTATTTCTTATTGGAAAATGTTATCAATTTAACACTGTATATATTTGAATATTGTTTTTATCAGTACTAACATTTACTGTGTTATTTATGAATCAAAACATAACTAAATATATATTCCTATAACACTTATGGTCCTAAATCATGTCTATACTTATATTTGGCATTGCACAAGATCATGTTTTTCTCAGTTTAGGAAATTTTACACTAAATCCATTGGATGTGTACTAATTGAATTGAATCTGGGGAAATGTGATTTATTTTTTAGTTGTCATTGGCCTTCAACCAGCTTTCAATATCTGCGAGTACACTTAGATTGGTACTTTGTGTCTTAAGTCTTTTTGTTAGTTGTTTCGTTTGTTTCATGTGGATCTGATGAATGAAGTCTTTTACAGCTGGTTTTAATAGTTTGTATTTGAGTTATGTTGTTACACCACTGTCCCAGGTAAGGGGAAGGATTGATTGCTCTCTAAAATGTTCAACCCCGCCACATTCTAATGTGCCTGTCCAAGTCAGGAGCCAGTAATACAGTGGTTGTCGTTGGTCCCTGTCTGTATGTGCCTGTCCCAAGTAAGGAGCCAGTAATACAGTGGTTGTCGTTGGTCGCTGTCTGTATGTGCCTATCCCAAGTCAGGAGCCAGTAATACAGTGGTTGTCGTTGGTCGCTGTCCCAAGTCAGGAGCCAGTAATACAGTGGTTGTCGTTGGTTGCTGTCTGTATGTGCCTGTCCCAAGTCAGGAGCCAGTAATACAGTGGTTGTCGTTGGTCACTGTCTGTATGTGCCTGTCCCAAGTCTGGAGCCAGTAATACAGTGGTTGTCGTTGGTCGCTGTCTGTATGTGCCTGTCCCAAGTCAGGAGCCAGTAATACAGTGGTTGTCGTTGGTCGCTGTCTGTATGTGCCTGTCCCAAGTCAGGAGCCAGTAATACAGTGGTTGTCGTTGGTCGATGTCCCAAGTCAGGAGCCAGTAATACAGTGGTTGTCGTTGGTCGCTGTCTGTATGTGCCTGTCCCAAGTCAGGAGTCAGTAATACAGTGGTTGTCGTTGGTCGCTGTCCCAAGTCAGGAGCCAGTAATACAGTGGTTGTCGTTGGTTGCTGCTGTATGTGCCTGTCCCAAGTCAGGAGCCAGTAATACAGTGGTTGTCGTTGGTCGAAGTCTGTATGTGCCTGTCCCAAGTCAGGAGCCAGTAATACAGTGGTTGTAGTTGGTCGCTGTCTGTATGTGCCTGTCCCAAGTCAGGAGCCAGTAATACAGTGGTTGTCGTTGGTCGCTGTCCCAAGTCAGGAGCCAGTAATACAGTGGTTGTCGTTGGTCGCTGTCTGTATGTGCCTGTCCCAAGTCAGGAGCCAGTAATACAGTGGTTGTCGTTGGTTGCTGTCTGTATGTGCCTGTCCCAAGTCAGGAGCCAGTAATACAGTTGTTGTCGTTGGTCGCTGTCCCAAGTCAGGAGCCAGTAATACAGTGGTTGTCGTTGGTCGCTGTCTGTATGTGCCTGTCCCAAGTCAGGAGCCAGTAATACAGTGGTTGTCGTTGGTCGCTGTCCCAAGTCAGTAGCCAGTAATACAGTGGTTGTCGTTGGTCGCTGACTATTATATTTTATCTATTTTACATTCACCATTTTGTACATAAATTAGGCTGTTGGTTTTTTCGTTTCAATTGTTTTACATTTAGTCATGTCAGGGCTTTTTATTGCTAACTAATATATATGGTATTGGTTTTGATCCTAGTTGAAGCCATACAGTGACCTAAAGTTGGTTACAACTATGTCATTTGGTCTTTGGTGGTTAATTAATTGTCTGCTTGGCAATCATAACACATCTTCTTATTTTATAAAGCAATTTCAAGCAATTACTAAACTTTATTTACCTTAACAAGGTAATCCCCAATATATTCAGGTCTCAAACACAGGATACCATATTCAACCAGATGGAGTAGACTTGCTGCTGTTTTCTCACTTACAAATATGTAAGTTAATGTTTTTGCTACTTTTGCTATATCTTTGACAGGTAAATTCAGGTTATACACTTTGGCTCCTCCACAAGCCAGCAATCTACAATGTAAAACAGCCATAAACTTCTGACTCACAAGAAAAATAAATGTTCACTTGCCAATGGCCAGTAGGCCAGCGCTCAAGTTTGACACAGACTAAATATTCATATACCAAATCAATAGGTATACATGTACATAAAATTCCTGTTTTTTTTTACAACTTAGAATGCAATTAAAAGAACTTGAATTGCAATTCTAGTTTAACACAAGGAAAATTATTGAGAAATCAAGGTTCATAATGGGTAGCTACATCGGGACGCAAAAAGCGTGACCTAACAAGGCAGGTTTTTGTTTAATAGAGGTGACCTTTACAGCAGGTTTGACTGTATATGATTGCATGTCACATAGTATCTAAGAACTAAATTAAGATGTAAAACATAGTCACAGTGTTAAATGTAGGCAAGCATGACCTAATTTTGATGAAAGGCTATTACATTCCCCTAAATACACCTGTACATGTTATGATTGTAGGTCACTTTTTGTCTTATAAATTAGTTCAAAACCAGTACCTCAATGGTCTACCAGAACACACAATTATAAACATGTATATTATTCTAACTGTGGATGTGGATGTAGACAGAGGCCATGAGTACAATGTGAATACTTGAGGCAAGGAAAAAATGTTCGGCTATACCAACTATTGAATGAGTTTGTTTTATTTTTCACCTTCTAATACTACAAGGTAAATGGCCTACTTCCATGACTTCTTTCACATTTATCTGTCTATGTTGTACTTTCATATTAATATGTATAAAGAACTATAAGTACATCTAGGGAAATTTGTAAGTAAATTATATTTTCCTGGTTAAAAACTCTGTGAGCATATAAATTTTGGGTTGAGGTTTGCAAGTGTACAAAACAATATTGTGTCATTCTATAGGCCCTTGACAATACTGAGTAGTAAATCATTTGATTTTTGGTTATTTTCAAGTAGAAAACGTACGTAACAACTAAGCTACAAACCTTCTATAGACATATCTTTTCTTGGGATCTGAAACAACAACAGCCACATTCCAGTCACTGAAGGCTAGTGTTTGAAACACTTCCAAGTTAAAGCGCCATCTACTTCCTGCAGTCCTCATGTCTAGTGAAACACTGGGTTCATTGTAGTTGCTCCATTCAAATAATTCTTCTTGCATCCATTGTCCTTGTTCTGCTGACCTACTTATGAAATTTGGATGCAAAACCCATTTTCCCATAGCACAGGCACCCAAAAATTTCTCACTGCGACTTAATTTTCCACAAACAACATGAGTGCAATTTTGCTGGAAACTCTACAAAAAAGTAACCTCATCATTGTTCATTAAATATTTGTGCATTGAAACCTGTCTAAACCAAAATCTCTTTGGGGCTTCGGATTTTGTTGCATAAAATTTGATATGACTGGACTTAATAACATGTTTGGTTTAGACAGGTTTTCGGTTTATGCAAGATTCAGTTAAGACAGATTTCACTGTATTTTCCTTATGTTTTTTTTTCAACTGTCAAACCTTTTTTATATAGTCTTCGCTCATATTTACAAGCATTCTGTGTAGGTTTTTTTTATAGGGCCATTGATATACAATGTACTCTGATACATGTATCTCAGTGCCCTGTATGAACAAAGAAAACATAATGTTAAACAATGCACCTAGAAATAAGTCAAGCCCTGTCATACAAACATGTGCCCCTAACAATAGTTCATTAAACAAATTATAATCTGTGAATAAAAGAATATGTGGGGTGTACTTCAATGAGACAGCAACCCAAAAACAACAAAAATTGAATGATATCTAGAGGGCAACATACAGTCCTTAACAATAGACTGGCATCCATACAATATGTCAAGCTCTGAACATACATCTATCTGATAATCACATACATGAAGTAATACAATCACCAAATAGATACCAGACTTAGCTTATTTCTAAAAGTAAACAAGAATTTAATTCACATAACTTCAGTCCTATCCATTAATTACAAAGTCCCTGGCAAACTGACAGATTAAGATTTTGGACAAAGTATAAATTAGGAAATCACGTAAATTGTTTTGTGAATTATATCTATTTTCAAAACATTTGACAAGACTTACATCTGCATTTAAATATAACCCTCCCAGTTCTTGTATTAAAGTTGAGAGTACCTTCCTCTCTTCATTATCTATACCAGACAATAGGAAGATCTTACTGTTCTGGAGACGGGTTCTTCCACAAGCCATATCTCTGTAAGTGAAATGTACACACATTATAAATGTTCATAATCTATACTGCCCCAAAGCTGGCCAACTGGTGCAAAAAACACCAACAATTTTGCAAAATTTCGTCCTATTTCTTGACCTGCTAAGACCCAGGGATGTTGATATTTGTAGATTACTATAGTCTGCATAGAGAGTTTACCCCAGCGAACACATGAACCACAAAAGTGTTTAAGTCTGAGAGAATATGTTTTGGTTACAGCTTTTGATTTTTGGCTTTACCTGGAAGCTGTTGTTACTAAAGCATATTCAAATATAAACACAATCAGAAGGTATATTCCCAATTGTTCATATTTTGTTTTCTACTTTTAAAGTTTAGACAAGTTATTATGGTGTGTTAGACTTTATAGTTCATTGTAAGATTAACAATAAATCAAAGTGATGGAAATCACTCATAGAAATATTAGAAGAGTAGTTTGAATTATTTCAAATAACATTTAAGGGAACGACCATTTAACTTCAAGGGGGGGGGGGGGGGGGGGGGGTTATTGTTTTTTCATATAAAAAATATTATGATCCCCAATTTGATGTTTGATGAATAAAAATTTTGTGGTCAAGCAGATAATAAAAAAAAATATATTCTGAATCCAGATTTTCCCCATACCTTATAGTGTTAAATTTTGAAAAAATGAAAGAACCTTAGTGAGCGCGCTCACATACCCCACGTCCCCACATTGTCATTGGAGAAATAAAATAAGTGTAAGTAAAAAAAATTGTATTAGAAAAAAAAATTGAATCATAATTTCCTGTCAATATGCACATCTACATAGTATGTCCTTATTATCTACACAGTTTCATGAAATTCTGTTGTGTGGTTTGAGAGGAGTTGCGACGACAAAAGGTTGCAGTAGTATATTGGGCAAATAAGTTCAAAGGGGCATAACTCCTGGAAAAAAAATTGAATCGTAATTTCCTGTCGATATGCACATCTACCTAGTATGTCCTTATTATCTGAAAAGGTTTCATGAAATTCTGTTGTGTGGTTTGAGAGGAGTTGCGATGACAAAAGGTTGCAGTAGTATATTGGGCAAATAAGTTCAAAGGGGCGTAACTCCTGGAAAAAAAATTGAATCGTAATTTCCTGTCGATATGCACATCTACGTAGTATGTCCTTATTATCTGAAAAGGTTTCATGAAATTCTGTTGTGTGGTTTGAGAGGAGTTGCGATGACAAAAGGTTGCAGTAGTATATTGGGCAAATAAGTTCAAAGGGGCGTAACTCCTGGAAAAAAAATTGAATCGTAATTTCCTGTCGATATGCACATCTACGTAGTATGTCCTTATTATCTGAAAAGGTTTCATGAAATTCTGTTGTGTGGTTTGAGAGGAGTTGCGATGACAAAAGGTTGCAGTAGTATATTGGGCAAATAAGTTCAAAGGGGCGTAACTCCTGGGAAAAAAATCAAATCGTAATTTCCTGTCGATATGCACATCTACGTAGTATGTCCTTATCATCTGAAAAGGTTTCATGAAATTCTGTTGTGTGGTTTGAGAGGATTTGCGATGACAAAAGGTTGCAGTAGTATATTGGGCAAATAAGTTCAAAGGGGCATAACTCCTGGAAAAAAAATTGAATCGTAATTTCCTGTCGATATGCACATCTACGTAGTATGTCCTTATTATCTGAAAAGGTTTCATGAAATTCTGTTGTGTGGTTTGAGAGGAGTTGCAATGACAAACTGTTGCAGTAGTACATTAAAGTAAATAAGTTCAAAGGGGCGTAACTCCTAGAAAAAGAATTGAATCGTAATTTCCTGTCGATATGCACAACTACATAGTATGTCCTTATTATCTGAAAAGGTTTCGTGAAATTCTGTTGTGTGGTTTGAGAGGAGTTGCGATGACAAGAAACAGGACTGACAGACTGACGGACAGATGGACAAACGGACAGAAGGGTCAAAAACATTATACCCTCCGCAACTCGTTGCGTGGGGTATAATAATTTGATTGATAGCGTCGAAAAACTAAAAAAAATGTTCTGACTCGGACAAAAAACCATACCCCCCCCATGAAGTTAAATGGTTGCTCCCTAAGTATTTTGTGGACAAAAAAGAACATTAATATTGCACTATTGGAGACAATTGCATTTACTACATGTCTTTAGAAGGAAAAGCATTTTTTCAGTAAATAAAATGAGCTATAATGAATCAATGAGAGTGAGTCAACAATTTCGTTTAAATAGCAATTAATATCTTAACCAAATACTTTTCTCTGTTATAACATGTTTCACCTTTTACATCTTTAGAAACAGAAGAAACTAGATATCATTGAGATGGGAGCCATCTCTGTGGGCCCCGCTGTGAATAATGTGTGGTAAAAAATTTGTATCTTTATCATTTGACATGGGGTTGTCAAATGAAACCAAAAGTTTTTGACCTTGACCTTTGACCTAGGAAGTTGTACATAAATTATGACACACCCTCTGGTGTTGGTTTATATACATATCAAGTATAAACTTTGAAATCACAACGGTTCTCAAGATATAGAGCGGACACGATCTTTACCATAGGACATAAGGTTGTCAACTAAAACCAAAGTTTTTGACCTTGACCTTTGACCTAGGAAGTTGAACATAAATTATGACACACCCTCTGGTGTTGGTTAATATACATATCAAGTATAAACTTTGAAATCATAACGGTTCTCAAGATATAGAGCGGACACGATCTTTACCATAGGACATGGGGTTGTCACCTAAAACCAAAGTGTTTGACCTTGACCTTTGACCTAGGAAGTTGTACATACATTATGACACACCCTCTGGTGTTGGTTAATATACATGTCAAGTATAAACTTTGAAATCATAACGGTTCTCTAGATATAGAGCGGACAAGATTTGTTACGGACGGACGGACAGACGGACGGTCAGATCACTATAGGGCTTCCACCATTCGGCGGGGCCCTAATTACAAAATAAAGATTCTTCTAATAAAGTTTATCAATTATCCTTGTAGGACATGAGACCAACAATAGACTTGAAACTGAGATCTTTATTGTCTCAAAAAATTAATCTAAAAAGGTTTTTTTGGGGACATTTTGTAAGTTAAAACATAGGTATAGTATTTTCCTCCTCTGAGAATTGCTTATTGATTATGAAAACTATTATCATGATGATGTGACAATGAAGATTAAAAGTCATAGGGTGTATTTTAATTCAATTTATAATTTACTAGAAGTATTTTCCAGAAAGGGTCTTGAAAATGTACTTTTTCAACATAAACAAATTAAAACTTATTTTATTGAAATGGGGATTCATTCTTCATTTCAAAATTATACTTCCTGTATTCAAATTACTAATATTGTTCAAAGAAATTTGTAAACTAAAAAAAAATATTGGTTTGCTCAGTTAAGTTTTTTGAAATTTAACAATTACAAGCCAATAAGTGTACCCGGTAACCTCAATTATTGAATCATAACAGATGATAATTGCACAAATTTGTCAAGTAAAATATAGACCTTACTTGAATACCTTTTTTTATATTTATATCAAATATTTTGTCTTTTCTTTAGAAAAAAAAGATCTTGTTAATCCTTAATTATTTATCTTTCAGACATAATTTATAAAACCATTTTATGTAGATTAGATCAAAAGTAATAGGCAATAAATAAATCTATCATTTCTATATATCAAACTTTCAATATATACATTTGTGTATTCAATAATAAGGTCAAATATTTGTGTATTGAGATGTATAATGAAGATCTGCTTAATTATGTAAGACTGAGGTTGATTAGTAATTTGGTCAATATGATTGGCATTTAAGGAGGTGGGACATTCTAAGACCCCACCTTATCTCTGATTGTTTGGTAATCATGGCAGTTGTCAATCATGCTGGTAATGTATACGTATCATTACTCCAACGTTACCTTATTAAAATGACAAAACTAGCCTGTAAATTGACAAAACTAAAGACACACATATTCATACATGAATAAACTGCTCCAAAGATATAACCCAAACTTTTCACAGTTCATATGTGCAAATGTACGTAGACATGAGAATTACAGGAAACTATATTTCAGTGTGTATTCATTCTGTAGATTTAGTAGCTAACCTGTGCTTCATCATGTTTGTGAGGCTGGTGTCTTAGGAAAGACTTGGAACAATAGTTCCAATCTTTCCAAAAAGTATCAATGAACAATACAGATGGCAAGAATTACTTGATAACCAGAATTCAATAAAAAAACGTATATTCATAATAATCATTTATTTGCAAATAAATATTATACATGCAGTCAGTAAGATTCATACAATGTACATGTATCCATACAAATTTAATGAATTAAGAACCCAATTGTTGAATTATAGAAAAAGGAGCATTTCTACCTAATTTTTTTTTCTACTGTTTCCTTTACTATTATTCAAGTTGTCATATATATGTTAAATGTCAAATGCTCCACAAAATTAAACTTATTTGCAAATTAAAAGTTTTACCAACAACAAAAACAAGTCTTCAATGTAACAGTGAAACTATCTTCTTTAAAGACAATGCTTGTTTGAGACAGTAAAATCTGTTATAAGTTCATGTAGGCCAAGCAAAAACAACTACAGCATGTACAGTTCTAATTTCCTAGAAAACTGAAGAAAAAAAGAAACAGGAATCAAAGTGTTTATTGTGCACAAATGCCATTTGAATATTTTAAGCACATAATTGGTTCATTTTGCCTTATTCCATTGATGCATGCCATCCTGCACTTACATTTTGTACCCAATTTGATACCATTTATTATTGTGTTGACAGGGGACATGAAGGGTTTGTGAATAATCATTTCAATTAATCTGAAAACACAATTTCTTCCTTTTTGTGTTAATTTGTTTTGGTCAAACAGTGTATAATAAAAGCTCACAACATTCTTTTAATACTAGAATTTGTCTTTAGACATAATTATATACAACTGTGGCCATAAACTGATTTTATGAAAAAAACTTATTCAAAACCCTTATACTTGTTCATCTTTTTTTTCCTTTGATATGATCATTTCAGCATGACAGAAGTTTTCATTGTTGAAAGCCATATGGTGACTTACTCTCAAGTTTATTTTGTAAATAATATAATGTCATAAATTTAAATAAAAGGACTTAACCAGGGGCTGCTCTGGCTCCAAAAAAGTTGGAGCCATAAAAATCACCAGCTGCTATATTTTGTCGCCAGTTTGGAAAACTTGGAGCCAACTTTATAGCCAGCTAGAGTCTTGTTTTTCTCTACCCAAATCGAAACCATGTTCAATATAAGTATCTTATGCACTGTACATCATTTAACTTTAAGTGATGATTCGGCATGTAACGTATTGCCCTGTTATAATTATTTCATGTTTTTCCTTCCTTTCTGTGAAAGAACAAAACAAACAGGTTCACTGGCACCAGGGTTAGAGCTAGGATTTTGAGGGCTTTTATCATGTTTATAGTCAATACTGTATGATAAGAAAACCTACCGTTGTTGGGTAGCAGCTTAACATGATAGACTAGGGTAGTTATTACATGAAAAAAAGATGTGTACTTTTATTTTCTTTGTCAGTATTTCATAAGTATACAAATAAAAATATTAACAATAAAGATTAAAACAAAACAGCTGTTTTTCTTCAAAAGATACATATAGTATGTTTTCATTTGATTGTTTATGTCTCCAAACAGGGACTAGTGGGACTTATATAATGACTATTCAGTTTTGATCAATGTTCCTGTCCTTATAATTAGTTTATGGCCTGTATATGCTACAGAATAGAGAAAATGTTTTGAAATTAAAAATAAATAGAAAAAAAATGGGCCAAAAAAATGTGCTTTACTATATACAGAATAGAGAAAATTTGTATAAAAATAAAGAATACAGATGACACAAGCCCCCTACCATCCTTCTACCAAGACCCTATCAACTTTGCCCATAACTTAAAAGACCTCCTAAACTTACAAGTCCTAAAGTCATGAAAGTCAGAAGTATGTAGACATATCTTGAGTAGGTATCTCAATACTAGAAAAAAAAACAAAATTGAGTTATCTTTCTTGTATTCTGGTGTGCTCCTTCTTTGGAGGATTATACACGGTAGAAGTGAAAGGCGATCAATGGTGGTAAACTGGTCCCCTGCTGTTGTTTCGCTCTTATCTACATAAAAGTGGTGCGGGTGGCCAGTTTATCAATGGCAGCCGGTTTTGTTATTTTAGTATCAAAAGTGAGGGCAGTCAAAGATAAATTACATGTGAATTTAACACTTTTAACGGAATACAAGTAAAACAATGTTATTTAATAAGTTTGTTATGGTTTTCGTCTTTCTGTCAATTATGTTTTCATCATGAAACTACGATAAACATTGCAAATTGTGTTGCCGTATAAATATTTCTCCCATACGAAAAGATAAAAGCTGACTGACCGATTTTATTTGAATGAATTAATGTTGATGATCATTAATGACCCATTGGATAAGCGGATTACCTGTAACAACAGATTATGACACCTGTTGTGTCTGTTGATTAGATTGGGATAGTAAACAAAGTCATAAACTTGTCACCAGGTAAAATTTCGAAAAAATTTATTCTTTCACTTTTTACCAATTCAGACATGTTAGATGATGATTGATATTATTACCATTACAGACAAGAAATGAAAATTTCCACATGGGAAAATGTTGGCGCCAGAAATATTTCCAGCATCCGTATTTTGTCGCCAGATGAAAAAAAATTGCAAATTGCAACATTGGCAAAGCCCAGCATGGTCCCTGCTTAACTGAAGGAAGAAATGAACAGTCACCATTGTAAACTTCTTTACTGTCATTCTTTGTGGATAGTTGTGTCATTTGTAATCATACCACTTCTTATTTTTACCTTTCAGAAAAAATAGTTGTGTATACACCACAAAATTTACTCCGAGTACAGGCAAACCTGTGTACAATGTAACTAGAAAAGTTTAAAGGCATGACTGGACCTAGATAAATAAATTTCTAATATAAAAAAGAAGATGTGGTATAATTGCCAATGAGACAACTCTCCACAAGAGACCAAATGACACAGAAATTAACAACTATAGGTCACCGTAAATGCATTTTACGTTTCGCGAAAATTCTAAACTTGACTGGATTTTGCTGTTCACTGTTTTTGGTTCCTGCAGAAGGTGTCATAACTAACTAAGTTGGTAAACATGTTTGAGAAATTAATTAAATTTCCTGTTTAGAATAATTGTAATGCACTGCATTGATTGGCATGAACAATAGAGGGACAATAGATATCTGCAAAACAATAGGTGATTTAAACTGTGTAACTCAGGGAGGCTAATAACAAGTTAAACTCATGCTTGTCTTCTTAATTGCCATCTTCTGCAGATGAGAAAAAAGTACATGGCGTAACCCAGGTAAGTTTTTACTTTTCAGAAGCATAAAATGCATAGAACTAATATATGCACGTATCTAGGTCCAAACATGACAAAACTTTTCCAGATGCATATGTTTGTCTACATTCAGTATAAATTGTGTGTTGTAAACATGACCATATTTGCCTAAGGTAAAGATGAACCTAACATTTAGGATGGACAACTACTATCATGTGTTGTGGTTAGCTTGGGATCCTGGATAACCACTCTACAGTAGAGCCAGGCAGAATACAGCATGTATATTTTCATTGGATGTCAGAATGATGCATCGTGGGATAGCATCATTTCTTGACATGGCAGGATACATGTATATTACATTGACTCAAATTTATTGAAAATTATTTTTAAATTCATAAAAAATGCAAATTCCAGAATAATATATCAATTGTAATCCAAACATTTCTAACATCGTAAATCACTGGTTAATAAAGGATCCGATCAATATATTCATTGTTTAAAGAACATGCACAGTAATTCGATCCTGTTGAATGATGAAAAGTGGTCAATTGGATAGCATTAAGCCTGGCCGGACACGAAGAGGAGGCTTGGCCCAGGATGCAATTGCAAGGCTAGGGTTATGGTCAGTCAGGGAAAGCTTTGTCATGTGTCTATCTAACATGGTCTTAACCTTGCACAAATGACAACACTGCAGTGACAGACTGGTTACCACAGTGGTCAAATTTAATGCCAAAATATACATCTGTACATACTGTCATACATCTGTATATTAAATCATTCATGGGAAAATAGTGTATTATTTCATATATCATTAATGACACAATATCAAACCTTTGTTCAAACCTGAAGTGTTTTGTAAGATTGTTTATACAATACAGACTATAATCGTCATGTTATTGGAATCTTCCTTTCCCCGCAATTTTTCAATTTTTAGCACTAAAATAATAATCTCAGTAACGGATACGGAATGTACACGATGAAAACCCGTTTGGACGGAATGCTTTTATATTTTATTTTTTTATTTGCGGAAGACCTTTGAAAAAGTATTAAATTTAATTATGCTTCATTACTGTTGTGGGATAACTGTACAGTTTAACGTAAGTTGTAAATATCTTTTTTAGACTATATCTTAAAATGTATGTATCCCTTTGGGAGTGCTCCTGAGAGAGGAGGAAATTACCAGTAACAGTAACAGTAACAGCTTGTATTGTTAAATTTGATTAGATAACGGAACAAATTTCACAATCTTTTTTTTTTTTATATTTGAAGATTTGTGACCATTATAAATTTTTATTTGATAGTCGCAAATACCTTATACGATCTTATACTGGCTCACTGAGGCGCTTGGGTACCGCTGGGGCATAATATATATTAACGTTAGTATAATAGTCCTAGGGTACCCTGATGTGATTTGGATAATTGTTTGTCTTATATGTTTAATATAAGGCACTAGCTACGATTACGTTGAAATGTAACAATAATTAAAAAAAGTTATTGTTACGTTGGACACAAGTTGCCGGAATGATTTGTTGGGTAAGCAAGGATACGCCGGCCTCGTATGTAGTATAACGTAGTATAACGAAATCCGAGATCTATATTTTAATTAGATTGGTGGACGCCGCCGCCGACGACGACGACGATGGAATGTAGGATCGCTATGTCTCGCTTTTGCGACAAAAGTCGCAGGCTCGACAAAAAGGAAACATTAAATAGAGAATAATACATGGCAAAATCCGTATCACAATGCCGTATCATCCCGAGATACCAATATCAGCCCTAGGGTCTTTAGGCCCTAGGGATGATATTGGTCGAGGGTGATACGGCATGTGATACGGATTTTGCCATGTTTTATACGCTTTATCATATATTTAAACAAAAGTTGGATAAGGGGTCAACAGCGTAATCATCGCTGGGGACGTCATCGCTGAACACGTTAGTCCACGGAGAGGACGCTAAGGAGAGATAACTGTGTCTGTATTATGATAGATAGATAGATAGATAGATACATTTTTATTTCCAATAGAGGACCCATTATAGACATAATCAGTACATTGATTTTTTTTATCACACAATTGCAATAGTCAATACACAAGAAAATAAAAAATAGAAATACAACTGACAAAAAACATGAAATATAAATTGAGTTAATAATACATGTAGTCACATAAACCAGTATGTTTAGTGTTATGTATTAGAGATGTGTCGTAGTTATCTCGCTTTAGATAAGTTTTAGCGGATTGACTGCTTATAACAAGAGATTTTAACATGTTTAAAGTCACATGAGGTTTTATAACGTTTTTTAAATAAATCTCTAAATAAAGCTTCCATGAAACAGCAACCAAAATGTAATCGAAAAAGATGTTATGTAATTTGAAAAATTACAAAGAAAGAAAACAAATATATACTGCATTTACACTTGACAGCGATTTTACCATAAATATACCAGCTTTTGTAAATCTTTTTCTTCTTCTTCTTTAGCATACATGTACATATACCAGCTTTTGTAAATCTTCTTCTTCTTCTTCTTCTTCTTCTTCTTCTTCTTCAAATACTGCTTAGTATCATTATAATAATAAATATTCGTATGAGAATACATGGCTACCTAGTGAGAATAATCTGTGTCCTTGAGTCGCCCAAGGAACGAAGACTTAACTTGTTGGAGATACTAACCACCCTCTTATAAATTGTTAAACAAGTATATGAGTGTCACTTACCAACCCTTCACATAAAATAAAATCCATGTTGAAAGAGAGACTTTGTCAAAATGTTACATAATGTCTTGTCATCAATTTTTTCAGTATTTACCATATTGCTGAACTGTGGAAATTTTTCAAAACCACATGTGTATGAAAATGTGGGCAATGATCTCTGTTTACAGAATGAATTGTCTATAAGTGTGTCATCTCAATTATACTACTGGCAGTTACATGTGTCTAGCTTTAAAAGACCAATATTTAAAAGCTCTGATAGATCCCGACACGTGTATTTACTATTAAATTTATTGCTCAGTAATCAGGTCGAAACCAATCCAGGACCAAACAATTTAAACGAGTCTAGCTACCCATGTTCAATCTGCTCACGGGAGTGTACTTGGAACCAAGACGCTATAGTCTGTGATAACTGTGATAAATGGTGTCATGCAGGGTGTGTTTACATCAGCTCATCCATGTATGAAAAGTATGGAAATACTTCAGCCCTCTGGATATGTCCAAATTGTGATACCCCCAACCATTCCAGAACAATTTTTCAGTCCTTTTTATCAACAGGAAATTCAGTGTTAACAACAAACTCATTTTCATGTTTATCCCAAACTGACAGTTCAGCTTTTTCAGTCAGTCTTAATGATAATACAGATAATATTGGAAATCCAGTAGCTACGTCTTCTCCAAAACCAATAGCGACAAAAATAAATAAAAGAATAAATAGGCAAACTTCGCTAAGAGTGTTAAATATAAATTTTAGAAGCTGCAAAAACAAAGTGGCCATAATAGAAAACTTAATAACATCATCTTAACCTGATATTATAATTGGGAATGAGACTTGGCTAAATAAGATTGCAAGTCCTCTGAGATATTTCCTTCTTCACTATTTGAGGATGTATTCCGGAGAGACCGAGAATGTAAAGAAGGCGGAGGCGTTTTAATAGCTATTAAAAAGGGTATTATATGCCAACAAATTTATTGTAGTAAAAATGTAGAGCTGATTGCAGCACAAATAGATATAACAGATTCAAAGTCCTTGATAATTGTTTCAGTTTATAGACCACCAAGTAAATCTGATATAAACTATTTTAAACAGATGTTATTAGAATTAAATGATTTAAAATCAAAGTTTAAAAATTCAACCTTCTGGATAAGTGGAGACCTTAATCTTCCTGATATAGATTGGCCATCAATAACAATAGAGGGCAAAATGTACCCGAAGGAAATGAATGAAATCTTTTTAGATTTATTAAACCATCTAGGTTTTGATCAGTTAGTAAATTTTCCTACCAGGAAAGATAATATTTTAGACATCTTTTGTACCAACCAACCAAATCTTATAACCAAAATTAAATCAACACCCGGTATATCGGATCACAACATAGTTTTGGTTGATGCCATTTGTAAGCCTAAAAGAGCTACGCAATGCCCCATAAAAATTTTTTATGGAAGAAGGTAGATTTAGAAAAAATTAAAAATATTACCAAATCATTTATATATGATGTGCTAAGCCAGACCACATTAGAACTTACTATAGATCAGTGGTGGATTTAGTTTAGAGATGGAATAATAAAAACCATCAATGATAATATACCAAGTAAAATGACAAAATCTAAATATACAAATCCCTGGGCAAATAAAGAAATTGATAGTTTATGTAAAAAACAAAGACGAGCATTTAATAAAGCTAAAAAAACTGGGAAACAAATCCACAAAGATAAATACAAAAAGCTTAAAGCAACAGCTCAAAGAGAAATTAGGAAAGCCCAAAGTAAATATATGGAAGAAATCATAAGTCCACAACTTGAGGAAAAACCAAAATCATTTTGGCAATACATAAAAGGGAAAAAGACTGAAACATCAGGAGTCTACCTTTGAGAAGTAAAGATGGATTACTTTATAGTGATCCACAAACACAATCAAATATTTTAAATGAACAATTTAAAAGTGCATTTACTAAAGAAGACAAAACTTCAATGCCACATAAAGTCCCTACCCCACCATGCCAGATATAACCATTAATATCAATGGCATAATTAAACTCCTTAAAAATATAAACCACCATAAAGCTAGTGGGCCTGATAATATCCCTGCTATTTTCCTGAATAAATTCTCGGAAGAGATATCCCCCTTCCTTGTTTTCTTTTTTCAAAAATCCATAAATGATGGAAAAATCCCAGAAGAGTGGAAACAGGCAAATGTTGTGCCAATTTTTAAAAAGGGAGATAAGCATAATGCAATTAACTATAGACCGGTTTCTTTAACGGCTATATGTTGTAAGGTTTTAGAACACGTCTTAACAAGTAATATTAGAAAACATTTAGATTTAAATAATATTTTAAATGATTGCCAACATGGCTTTAGGAGTAAACGGTCCTGTGAAGCACAACTTGTTATCAGCATCCAGGACATAGCCAAATACTTGGCAGAAGGTAATCAAGTTGATGCAATACTTTTAGATTTTTCTAAAGCTTTTGATAAGGTCCCCCATGAAAGATTAATAACAAAACTTAATTATTATGGTTTACGTGAAAATAACTTACTTTGGATAAAAGATTTTTTGTCAAACAGGCAACAGCAAGTCCTGCTTAACGGTGTTCAATCTTCCAAATCTGGTGTTCCTCAGGGCACAGTATTAGGCCCAACTTTATTTTTGTTATTCATAAACGACCTACCTGAGCATGTCTTCTGTAAGGTTTGTCTTTTTGCTGACGACTGTTTACTTTATGAAACATCAAATAATATAAATGAGTCTCAAGAACTCCAAAAAAATCTATCAAGCCTTGAAAAATTGGGAATCTGAATGGCAAATGAAATTTAATCCTGAAAAATGCTATGTCATAAATAGTTCTAAAAAGTCGAAAACTAATTTATTTCAATATAAATTACATAACCATGTACATGAATCTGTCAAAGACAGCAAGTATCTAGGAGTTACAATAAGCAATGATCTTGATTGGAGGCCCCATATTAATAATATAACTTCAAAGGCAAATAAAACACTAGGATTTTTACGTAGAAACATGAAAACTGTACACGTAAGGTTAAAAACCTTACGTACACATCACTTGTGCGTCCGACCGTCGAGTACTCCTCACCAGTTTGGGATCCATACAAACAAAGCCAAATAAACCAAATTGAGCAGATACAGCGTAAGGCAGCAAGATATGTTTTTAATGACTATAACGATAGATCACCAGGCGCTGTCACTGGTATGTTAAACAAACTAAAATGGGAAAACTTGCAATCCCGTAGAACAAAAGCTAAGCTTGTCTTGATTTATAAGATTAATGGGGGGTTGGTCGAAGTCACTAATGACGTCCTGACACAATCTGACAGGCGAACTAGAGGCCTACATAAATTTCGACATATATATACAAATAAAGACTTTTTTAAATCATCTTTTTTCCCAAGTACTATTGCTGTCAGGAACGATCTCCCTGAAACAATTTGCATGTCACCCTCCCTAGAATATTTCAAAGGTGGTATCTCCACCTTAACATTTGGAGGTTCTAGTCTGGCTAATTAATTAGTGTATTTAAGCCACTGTACATAATGTGAATATGTTTAACATTAAGCTACAACTAATGTTATTTTAAATTGTAATTGAACTGTGGCAAATATTTTTATTTTATTATAACAAAATTTTCGACATCCATTTGCATGTACATAGCGCCACAGTTCCGGGATATTCCACACTCCGGCACCGGAGTCTTTCCCGTACCAGGAAGAAGAAGGATGATTATGATCTTTATTAGGCAACTAAATCGTAACTGATTCGTACAGCATTCTTTATTCCGGTAAAAAGAGAAAAGGCCTATTTTCTCTGTATTTTTTTTCATTCACGAGGATATAATCATAAAAAATTATGAATCCAAATATAATTTGTAAAAGTAAATTTTGAAAACGTCCTTTGTCAAATATATCTGAACAATATTATAGTATTTGCCTCATATACCATATACAATGTACAAAAAACGACCTGCGCGATGATCTCTTTTTTGATGCCAAAAAAGTCAATCATTAATGATACAGGGTCGTCAAAATTAAGACTTTTTTCTACAAGTATTTTAAACATTCCTGAGCTTGATTTGTTTTATAATTTCAACTGAAAGGTCAAAAACGCTTATAGAAGGTATGCACCCCAACGTCTTCAGCACGGATTTATTTTGATTTCACTCAACAGTCAATAAATGTTCATTAGATGTATGCTATCCGAATGTCCTGAGCGTGGATTTGTTGAGAGGACTACTGTGTTTTTTTTTTATATTTTTAAGTAATAGAATGTTCAAAGCAGGGATGCATATTCAACATCCTGAGTTTTGATTTTTCTGATGTCCACTGAAAATTCCTGTTATGGCCATAAAAGGTACGCACATCTAACGTGCTGGGCGTGGATTTATTCTGATGTCCTTTTAAAATAGATTATATAGTCATAGAATGTGAGCACATCCAACGTCCTAAGCGTGGATTTTTTTCTGCTATCGACTGAAAAGTCATATTATGGTCATAGAAGGTATACACATCCAATGTCCTGAGCGTGGATTTATTTTGTTATCGACTAAAAAGTCATATTATGGTCATAAAAGGTATGTATATCCAACGTTCTGATGTCCTTTAACATTTGATTATATAGTCATAGAATGTGAGCACATCCAACGTCCTGAGCGTGGATTTTTTTCTGTTATCCACTAAAAAGTGAGTTTATGGACATAGAAGGTAGGTACATCCAACGTACTAAGCGTTATTTATTCTGATGTCCATTAAAAGTAATATTATGGTCATAGAGAGGAGGATTATCCAACGTCCTGAGCGTAGATTTTTTTGCTGTCCATTGAAAAGTAATTATATTATATAGAATATGTTTGCTTTCACAACATGTTCTCATCGCAATTAACTAGGTGATTAAAAATTACATCCATAAGATGTACTCACCTACGTCATAATTTACCTGTGTAAGATACAGTAACTTTAGTTTTAATTTTTGCGTTCAGGTGAACGCATGTTTCTCGTCGACAAAGATTTTTAAATCCTTATGTTTTATAAAAGACATTATTTGTTTTTGGTATATCGTTTTACGATTAATTTAATGTGAATACAGCGCTTCTGTCAAGTTTCTGATATGCACGTTTCGTCAATTTTACAGCTTACGAGTCTGGAACAACGACGACCTAGAAAATGACCTTTGTTTAGCCGCCATTTTCAAACATTAAGTCCGGTCCGAGGAAAGGCAGAATTTTTCTGCCAAAATCGGACATGTTACGTGAGTGCTCCGTTTTTTAGAATTAACGGATGTTTTTAATACTTCTTCCACGCTGACCGAATTTTTAGCTGTTTAGAGCAATCTACGAAACGGGTCAAGTGGAAAGTTTGGATAAGTTGATTGTTTACAATTTTACAGTCTGTACACGAGACTGTGTAAACACATCACTATATTAAAATCAGAATAGGTGTTTTGGCCAGATCTGATTATTTTAATGTGGATAACGTCCTTATGGGAGCGTAGACCACTATTGTCACTATTTTAATGTGGGTAACGTCCTTATGGGAGCGTAGACCACTATTGTCACTAGAACCTCAATTGGTTCAATAAATTTCAATCAGAAAAGGGAATTTGCCCATATCCGATTGTTATTTTATTTGGATAACGTTCCATACAGGGAGCGTAGACCAACATTGATACTCACATTGACTGTTTAAAGTTGATAAATAAATATAAAATAAAATAAATCACAATCGGAATGGGGAATTTGCCCACAACTGATTATGTTTATTTGGTTAACCTTCCATTCAGGGAACATAGACCATATTTATTGAAAATAAAACGTGCACAAATAAAATTAAAATTAGAATAGGGATTTTGCCCAAGTCTATCTGATTAATGTTGACATCGTTTCATCCAGGAAACATAGGATCTAGAACAACATGCATGATTTTGGATCTGTAAGTTGCATGCATTCTACTACAATACAGATTTGATATCTTACATAAAAATCATAACTATTAAATGATTGCACATTGATATTTATGGAGCATAGACCATTGTTGTAAATAAAAAACTTCATTTTTTGACGTACTGAAATAAAATAA
The DNA here is from genome assembly GCF_021869535.1 of Mytilus californianus. Taxonomy (NCBI): domain Eukaryota; kingdom Metazoa; phylum Mollusca; class Bivalvia; order Mytilida; family Mytilidae; genus Mytilus; species Mytilus californianus. The sequence goes on from NW_026262581.1 coordinate 124,625,534, forward strand.
ATTAGAATCAGAATAGTGAATTTTAGTCCAGGTCTATCTGATTGTTGCAGTAAGACATCCTTCCATCCAGGGAACGTAAGGTCTACCCTTATTATATTTAAAACAACCTGCAAGCATAGCTAATTTTTGGTTGCACATTGATTTTTGTGATGAACCAACAGTTCAGTCAATTTACATATAAAAATTACTCATATTGATAATACAATGTAATATATTGAAAGAGTGTCTGGAAATGGTCAAGACAGATAAAAACACTGAAATAGTACAGAGTGTTATCTAGTACAATACAAATGTGTATGCAGATTAAGCATATCAATACACAAATTTTTTAATTATGTCCAGTTTTAATCAGGACAGTAAATTCTCAGAAGCCCGAAATATTTTCTCGGAGCAGGAAATTGCTGTAAATATTTTCTTTACTGATAAATTATTCTCTTACAGATGTTAAGAAAATACTAATATGTTGAGTCAGTAAGAATGGAACACTGTTCTAAAACCAGTTGATAGCTTGTGACAACTCATTTTATCAATTTTTAATTTTCATGGTCAGTTTATTACTGACAAGAAGAACATTAATATTATCAGTATGTTCTGCTATGACCAGTTGGTTGTTTTGTCTGCAGTAACGAAAAAAAGACTTTTATATGTTTTTTAAGTAAACATTAGATTGTCTCTTGGATTAAGAGTTTAGGGGATGCCATGATGCATTTCACAAAGACTCATTCAGGGAAATGGCTTATATTTTGATAACATTATTCAGAGTGTACATTGCCAATGCATATAACATAATATGTACTTGTGCTATTTTGTGTTAAGTACACAAAAAAGGTGATAACATAAGACTTAAGGGTCTATTTTACCCTCACTATATGAGAATCACTGTCAAATAATACATGTATCTTCCAATCATGAAAGGGAGAGATTTTTGGAAGCTCTTTTAAAGATAGAAAATTATGCCTTTACATCTTAAGTTTTCAAAGCAATGCCAACAAGTTTGACAAGATTCTGCTATAAGGGATTCATTCAATGGGTCTGTTTTCAATCTTAATGTGAGATTGGTAGTAAAAAAAAAAAAAAAACAGCTTAACAAACTGCTACACGTTTTTTTCCTTGAGTTTATATGGAATCAGAAAGCTGAACTATAGAGGACTCAAAGATACTGATATATAAAAACAAAGATTATCATTAATTTAGGATTTGTATTTTGAGAATTTAGTGTAAAAATAAAGACATATCAGATAGATTTTGCAAAAAATTAGATATAATTAGTAAAATATTAGTTAAAAAATAAAGAAAATTTAAAGCATTGTGGATGCAGGATTCATTAAAAATGCTAGACATGGACTTGGAGATTGGAGTAGTTCACAAGTTTTAAAAATGAACTATCTAATACAGCTCTTTATATAAAGCTTCTTTTTAGCCAGTCTTTACAAGATGCAGAAAAAAGAAGAGGTTTTTTTTGGGCTACATAATGTACCAATATATACATATATATATTTCAATTGGTTCTCAAATTTTAGCACCAGTGTAGAAGCAGTTAATCTAAGAGCAAAATACATGAAAAGCAGTTTATTTAAAAGACTGATTAATAGTTAGCAAATAACATTCAATAGTCTGTTAGTACATGGGAGTAAAATGCAATATGATAATTCCATGATTATATTAAGTGCAAGACATTTGTTAATATCTAAATTTAAAATGTCACTGTTTATTTTTATTTTTGCTCATTATAAGCAAAGAGTACAAAAAAAATTCTAGTCTTGTCAAAGTCAAGTTGTGACTTATCTACATGCAGGAAGGTTTCCAAATGCGTGCGATTTAATTCCCAAATTGATGGTATTCACTATTCAAATTTCATAATGACCAGTCAATTATCAAACAATATTTCTTAGTCCTTTTTCTGCAGAACTTTGCAGAAATAATATTAATATCTAGCATAGAGTTATTATTTTATGCAAGAATATACTAGACAAAATTGAAATGTGTTTATTAACAGTTACTTTGAATTTTGATTCAATACTGTTTTGAAAGATGTGATTATATAAATCACATTTATTTTGTTTTGTCAAATCTGTGGACAAATGCAAAATTTTTCTGAGTGACTTTTAGTGAACCAAATGACTGGGTTGAAGTCACAAAAATACTACCAAAAGTGTTTTGGTTGGTATATATGGAATCATATCAGAATGTATAGAATTCAGATAAGGTGAACCAAGAGAGAAATAAAATGAGCATTTCTGATTGTGAAACCATTTCTAAAACAACTAAGAACACTTAAGTCCGCAAGTTAGTACAAGTGTTTTTCCATATGGTCAAACGTGTTTTCTTTAAATACACCTATAGAACTATATTTAACAAGTTGCATGTTAGTATTTCTGATTGCGAAATAATTTCTGAAACAAATATAAACAATTGTCAAGAGCAACAGTTCAAGAGTTATTCAATATGTCAAAATTTTGTTTCTTTAAATTTGGAACTGTACATGACAAGATATAATTTATAAGGGTTCTAATTTTAGACAGTATATCATTGTGAAATATTAATTAGAAATATCAAAACAACATTGACAGACAGATTTTTCATAGTTGGAGAAAATCATCTGTCAGCATTCTTTTTGGCTTATTAGGACAACAGTTATTGGCTTGCTCAACATCCAAATGCTCTGTAGAAGCATTATGATACCATTGGAAAACATGTATATTTAAACATTTCCACTGATTTGTCCATTTCTGTATTTTTACACTTAAGTAGTCTAATACGAAACAAAAAGATTGTTCATTGTTGAACTGGTAGACATTGTATTCAAAGGTTCTACCACTCATAGAAATTTCTATCAGATTTTAAAATTTAGTCTGTTTGGAAAATTGTCATTCTATAATAATGCAAGACTTCTCTTGACAAAAATATTTTCGTTCTAAATCTATAAGATACTAAAAACAGTAGTAAAAAAAAAAAAAAAAAAAAAAAAAAAAAAAAAATTTATAGATTAATCCAGATTTAGCATAATCATGAAACAACTTTTGTTTGAGTCTTTATTATACTTTGTTTTGTATTAAGGACACTTATTTACAAAGTATATTTTAATTGATTATAATTCTTTGACAATTAAGCAGAAAAGGATTTATTTCGAAAGATATGATATTGATCAGGTTATCAAAAGATGACAGCAATCATATATTCTCTGTTATTATATTAAAACTATAGAGAAAACAATGGAAAGTTAGAGAGAAGCTAATTGTTTTCAAATAAACTAAAGTTTTGAAAACTAATATTTCAAAGTTGAAAGTAAATGATACTAAGGTTGGATTAGTTCTTGTCGATTTGTACAAGCAATAAGAACAACCTATTCAAAAATAAATGCTTATTTACTGTTGCAATAATATTACAACACATTTAACTCATAATGAAGGAGCTTTAATGAAATAATTTCTATGATTATTTATTCAACAGATATAGAAAGATGTGGTATCAGTGCCAATGAGACAACTCTCCATCCAGTCTATTTTTGCATACTTTTATTTATGCAATCTGCAAAGTTTTGCCATTGATACATACAGTTATACAGCATAGCTTTATTGTATTATAAAAATTCAAATTTAGTAATTTCGGTTTTGACTAATATCCGTATTTACAAAATTAAGTGGAGTTATTTTTTAAAAATTTTGACATAGTTTTTATATGTTGGAAATTGTATATGTGTGAGAGAATTTATCCTCCACCAAAATAAAATACTGCTTGTTAATCAGTAAATATTCTATATAATATAAATGTAATTTCATGGTAAGTATATTTAACCAAATTCATATAAAATGGTTATTTTTGAAATCTCAAGAAGAGATTTTATATGAATTTATAGGGTTAAATATACTTACCACAATCCACCACCACCCCTGGAATAAATTCAGTTTTTTGTTCACATAATTGAAATTATTCAATTAAACGACAAATTAAAACTAAAGTTACTGTATCTTACACAGGTAAATTATGACGTAGGTGAGTACATCTTATGGATGTAATTTTTAATCACCTAGTTAATTGCGATGAGAACATGTTGTGAAAGCAAACATATTCTATATAATATAAATGTAATTTCATGGTAAGTATATTTAACCCTATAAATTCATATAAAATCTCCTCTTGAGATTTCAAAAATAACCATTTTCTTCTGTTATCCAAATATGAGTTTATTGTTATAGAAGATTGGCATATCCAACGTCCTGAGCGTGGATTTATTCTGATGTCCTTTAAAATTTGATTATATAGTTATAGAATGTGGGCACATCCAACGTCCTGAGCGTGGAATTTTTACTGTTATCCACTAAAAAGTGAGTTTATGGACATAAAAGGTAGGCACATCCAACGTACTAAGCGTGGATTTATTCTGCTGTACATTGAAAAGTAATATTATGGTCATAGAAGGTAGGCATATTCAGCGTCCTGAGCGTTGATTTATTCTATTGGCCATTAAAAAGTTAATATTATGGTCATAGAAGATTGACACAACCAACGTCCTGAGCGGGGATTTATTCTGATGTCCATTAAAAGTAATATTATGGTCATAGAGAGTACGATTATCCAACGTCCTGAGCGTGGTTTTATTCTGATGTCCATTGATTAGTAATATCATGGTCATAGAAGGTCACGAGAGGGTCTCAACATGGGATTTTGGGTACAGTTGTGCAGCTGGGATTTTAACTACACCCCCGTTCATATATTGAATAATTGTGAAATCCCTACCTATACATATATTTCTTTCAGCAAATTTAAAATTAAGCAAGACACACAATGAGAATAAACGCAACAAAATTAGTGCAAATATATCACAATTGGGCAATTACTACCTATTGAAATATTTTCTCGGTAAAATTGCACCGCATTGATATATTTGACGTATCAAAAAAGGGACCCATTCCAACGGCACATATGTATATATCTTCATATAGGAAGAGACTCCCCCCCCCCCCCCCCCCCCCCCCCCCCCCCCCGGTGTAGAAGGTAGGCACATCCAGCGTCCTGAGCGTGGATTTATTCTGATGTCCATTGAAAAGTTATACTAGTATTATGGTCATAGAAGATTGGCACATCCAACGTCCTGAGCGTGGATTTATTCTGATGTACATTGAAACGTAATGTTATGGTCAAAGAGAAGTGGCACATCCAACGTCCTGCGCGTGGATTTATTCTGCTGTACATTGAAAAGCAATGTTATGGTCAAACAGAAGTGGCGCATCCAACGTCCTGAGCGTGGACTTATTCTGCTGTACATTGAAAACTAATATCATGGTCATAGAAGGTAGGCACATCCAGCGTCCTGAGCGTGGATTTATTCTGCTGTCCATTGAAAAGTAATAATAGTATTATGGTTATAGAAGATTGGCACATCCAACGTCCTGAGCGTGGATTTATTCTGATGTACATTGAAAAGTAATATTATGGTCATAGAAGGTAGGCACATCCAGCGTCCTGAGCGTGGATTTATTCTGATGTACATTGAAAAGTAATGTTATGGTCAAAGAAAAGTGGCATATCCAACGTCCTGAGCGTGGATTTATTCTGCTGTACATTAAAAAGTAATATTATGGTCATTGAAGATTGGCACATCCAACGTCCTGAGCGTGGATTTATTCTGATGAAAATTGAAACGTAATGTTATGGTCAAAGAGAGGTGGCACATCCAACGTCCTGAGCGTGGATTTATTCTGCTGTACATTGAAAAGCAATGTTATGGTCAAAGAGAAGTAGCGCATCCAACGTCCTGAGCGTGGATTTATTCTGCTGTACATTGAAAAGTAATATCATGGTCATAGAAGGTAGGCACATCCAGCGTCCTGAGCGTGGATTTATTCTGATGTCCATTGGAAAGTAATAATAGTATTATGGTTATAGAAGATTGGCACATCCAACGTCCTGAGCGTGGATTTATTCTGATGTACATTGAAAAGTAATGTTATGGTCAAAGAAAAGTGGCACATCCAACGTCCTGAGCGTGGATTTATTCTGCTGTACATTGAAAAGTAATATTATGGTCATTGAAGATTGGCACATCCAACGTCCTGAGCGTGGATATATTCTGATGTACATTGAAAAGTAATGTTATGGTTAAAGAGAAGTGGCACATCCAACGTCCTGAGCGTGGATTTGTTCTGATGTACATTGAATAGGTTGCATTTCTGTAAATATCGACAATGCAATTTCCCATAGGAACTCCTTTTACGGCTAAAACTGTACCACTTTTACTATGAAGTTTTGAAAAAAATTATATCCTAGAATGGAAAGTTCATATGCACTACTATTTTTTTCAAAGGTCAAAATATAGGGCTGTGCGGTATATTTTCAACGTTTATATGCCCCAAACTTCTACGAGTTTAAACTTACACTAAAATTATGTACTACCCCTACCTTGACTTTAGGTTTTCCACATATTTCAATTTGACCGCTATGCATATATATATTTACTGGTAACATTCCCAAGTTATGTTTCTACGAGATGAAACATAGAAATCATATCCGGGAACCAGTACGTTAACAAAATTAATTATCTATGAATATTATATATCTCCCCAAAAGAGGCGTGGTTTGTGAAACAGCTGTATTTACAAAGTGCAACCTGAAAGGTAATGCTATGGTCAAAGAGAAGTGGCACATCCAACGTCCGGAGCGTGGATTAATTTTTATTCTAATGTCCACTAAAAAGTCTTATAATGGTAAAGGAAAGTATGCATATCCAACGTCCTGAGCTTTATTTTGATGTACATTGAAAATTAATGTTATGGTTAAAGAGAAGTGGCACATCGAACGTCCTGAGCGTGGATTTATTCTGATTTACATTGAAAGGTAATGCTATGGTCATAGAAGATTGGCACAAAGAACGTCCAGAGCGTGGATTAATTCTGATGTACATTGAAAGGTAATGCTATGCCCATAGAAGATTGGCACTTCGAACGTCCTGAGCGCGGATTAATTCTGATGTACATTGAAAATCAATGTTATGGTCAAAGAGAAGTGGCACATCCAACGTCCTGAGCGTGGATTTATTCTGCTGTACATTGAAAAGCAATGTTATGGTCAAAGAGAAGTAGCGCATCCAACGTCCTGAGCGTGGATTTATTCTGCTGTACATTGAAAAGTAATATCATGGTCATAGAAGGTAGGCACATCCAGCGTCCTGAGCGTGGATTTATTCTGATGTCCATTGGAAAGTAATAATAGTATTATGGTTATAGAAGATTGGCACATCCAACGTCCTGAGCGTGGATTTATTCTGATGTACATTGAAAAGTAATGTTATGGTCAAAGAAAAGTGGCACATCCACCGTCCTGAGCGTGGATTTATTCTGCTGTACATTGAAAAGTAATATTATGGTCATTGAAGATTGGCACATCCAACGTCCTGAGCGTGGATATATTCTGATGTACATTGAAAAGTAATGTTATGGTCAAAGAGAAGTGGCACATCCAACGTCCTGAGCGTGGATTTGTTCTGATGTACATTGAATAGGTTGCATTTCTGTAAATATCGACAATGCAATTTCCCATAGGAACTCCTTTTACGGCTAAAACTGTACCACTTTTACTATGAAGTTTTGAAAAAAATTATATCCTAGAATGGAAAGTTCATATGCACTACTATTTTTTTCAAAGGTCAAAATATAGGGCTGTGCGGTATATTTTCAACGTTTATATGCCCCGAACTTCTAAGAGTTTAAACTTACACTAAAATTATGTACTACCCCTACCTTGACTTTAGGTTTTCCACATATTTCAATTTGACCGCTATGCATATATATATTTACTGGTAACATTCCCAAGTTATGTTTCTACGAGATGAAACATAGAGATCATATCCGGGAACCAGTACGTTAACAAAATTAATTATCTATGAATATTATATATCTCCCCAAAAGAGGCGTGGTTTGTGAAACAGCTGTATTTACAAAGTGCAACCTGAAAGGTAATGCTATGGTCAAAGAGAAGTGGCACATCCAACGTCCGGAGCGTGGATTAATTTTTATTCTAATGTCCACTAAAAAGTCTTATAATGGTAAAGGAAAGTATGCATATCCAACGTCCTGAGCTTTATTTTGATGTACATTGAAAATTAATGTTATGGTTAAAGAGAAGTGGCACATCGAACGTCCTGAGCGTGGATTTATTCTGATTTACATTGAAAGGTAATGCTATGGTCATAGAAGATTGGCACAAAGAACGTCCAGAGCGTGGATTAATTCTGATGTACATTGAAAGGTAATGCTATGCCCATAGAAGATTGGCACTTCGAACGTCCTGAGCGCGGATTAATTCTGATGTACATTGAAAATCAATGTTATGGTCAAAGAGAAGTGGCACATCCAACGTCCTGAGCGTGGATTTATTCTGATTTACATTGAAAGGTAATGCTATGGTCATAGAAGATTGGCACATCGAACGTCCTGAGCGTGGATTAATTCTGATGTACATTGAAAATTAATGTTATGGTCAAAGAGAAGTGGCACATCCAACGTCCTGAGCGTGGATTTATTCTGATTTACATTGAAAGGTAATGCTATGGTCATAGAAGATTGGCACATCGAACGTCCTGAGCGTGGATTAATTCTGATGTACATTGAAAAAGAAATGTTATAGTCAAAGAGAAGTGGCACATCCAACGTCCTGAGCGTGGATTTATTCTGATTTACATTGAAAGGTAATGCTATGGTCATAGAAGGGTGGCCCATCCAACGTCCTGCGCGTGGATTAATTCTGATGTTCATTGAAAAAGTAATGTTATGGTCAAAGAGAAATGGCATATCCAACTTTCTGAGCGTGGATTTATTCTGATGTCCATTAAAAAGTTAATATTATGGTCATAGAAGATTGGCACAACCAACGTCCTGAGCGGGGATTTATTCTGATGTCCATTAAAAGTAATATTATGGTCATAGAGAGGAGAGTACGATTATCCAACGTCCTAAGCGTGGATTTATTCTGATGTCCATTGAAAAGTAATATTATGGTCATAGAAGGTCACGGGAGGGTCTCAACATGGGATTTTGGGTACATTTGTGCAGCTGGGATTTAAACTACACCCCCGTTCATATATTGAATAATTGTGAAATCCCTACCTATACATATATTTCTTTCAGCAAATTTAAAATAAAGCAAAACACACAATGAGAATAAACGCAACAAAGTTAGTGCAAATATATCACAATTGGTCAATTACTACCTATTGATAATTTTCTCGGTAAAATTGCACCCCATTGATATATTTGACGTATCAAAAAAGGGACCCATTCCAGCGGCACATATGTATATACCTTCATATAGGAAGAGACCCCCCCCCCTCCCCCCTCCCGTTGTAGAAGGTAGGCACATCCAGCGTCCTGAGCGTGGATTTATTCTGATGTCCATTGAAAAGTAATACTAGTATTATGGTCATAGAAGATTGGCACATCCAACGTCCTGAGCGTTGATTTATTCTGATGTACATTGAAACGTAATGTTATGGTCAAAGAGAAGTGGCACATCCAACGTCCTGCACGTGGATTTATTCTGCTGTACATTGAAAAGCAATGTTATGGTCAAAGAGAAGTGGCGCATCCAACGTTCTGAGCGTGGATTTATTCTGCTGTACATTGAAAAGAATATTATGGTCATAGAAGGTAGGCACATCCAGCGTCCTGAGCTTGCATTTATTCTGATGTCCATTGAAAAGTAATAATAGTATTATGGTTATAGAAGATTGGCACATCCAACGTCCTGAGCGTGGATTAATTCTGATGTACATTGAAAAGTAATATTATGGTCATAGAAGGTAGGCACATCCAGCGTCCTGAGCGTGGATTTATTCTGATGTACATTGAAAAGTAATGTTATGGTCAAAGAAAAGTGGCATATCCAACGTCCTGAGCGTGGATTTATTCTGCTGTACATTGAAAAGTAATATTATGGTCATTGAAGATTGGCACATCCAACGTCCTGAGCGTGGATTTATTCTGATGAAAATTGAAACGTAATGTTATGGTCAAAGAGAAGTGGCACATCCAACGTCCTGAGCGTGGATTTATTCTGCTGTACATTGAAAAGCAATGTTATGGTCAAAGAGAAGTAGCGCATCCAACGTCCTGAGCGTGGATTTATTCTGCTGTACATTGAAAAGTAATATCATGGTCATAGAAGGTAGGCACATCCAGCGTCCTGAGCGTGGATTTATTCTGATGTCCATTGGAAAGTAATAATAGTATTATGGTTATAGAAGATTGGCACATCCAACGTCCTGAGCGTGGATTTATTCTGATGTACATTGAAAAGTAATGTTATGGTCAAAGAAAAGTGGCACATCCAACGTCCTGAGCGTGGATTTATTCTGCTGTACATTGAAAAGTAATATTATGGTCATTGAAGATTGGCACATCCAACGTCCTGAGCGTGGATATATTCTGATGTACATTGAAAAGTAATGTTATGGTCAAAGAGAAGTGGCACATCCAACGTGCTGAGCGTGGATTTGTTCTGATGTACATTGAATAGGTTGCATTTCTGTAAATATCGACAATGCAATTTCCCATAGGAACTCCTTTTACGGCTAAAACTGTACCACTTTTACTATGAAGTTTTGAAAAAAATTATATCCTAGAATGGAAAGTTTATATGCACTACTATTTTTTTCAAAGGTCAAAATATAGGGCTGTGCGGTATATTTTCAACGTTTATATGCCCCGAACTTCTAAGAGTTTAAACTTACACTAAAATTATGTACTACCCCTACCTTGACTTTAGGTTTTCCACATATTTCAATTTGACCGCTATGCATATATATATTTACTGGTAACATTCCCAAGTTATGTTTCTACGAGATGAAACATAGAGATCATATCCGGGAACCAGTACGTTAACAAAATTAATTATCTATGAATATTATATATCTCCCCAAAAGAGGCGTGGTTTGTGAAACAGCTGTATTTACAAAGTGCAACCTGAAAGGTAATGCTATGGTCAAAGAGAAGTGGCACATCCAACGTCCGGAGCGTGGATTAATTTTTATTCTAATGTCCACTAAAAAGTCTTATAATGGTAAAGGAAAGTATGCATATCCAACGTCCTGAGCTTTATTTTTGATGTACATTGAAAATTAATGTTATGGTTAAAGAGAAGTGGCACATCGAACGTCCTGAGCGTGGATTTATTCTGATTTACATTGAAAGGTAATGCTATGGTCATAGAAGATTGGCACAACGAACGTCCAGAGCGTGGATTAATTCTGATGTACATTGAAAGGTAATGCTATGCCCATAGAAGATTGGCACTTCGAACGTCCTGAGCGCGGATTAATTCTGATGTACATTGAAAATCAATGTTATGGTCAAAGAGAAGTGGCACATCCAACGTCCTGAGCGTGGATTTATTCTGCTGTACATTGAAAAGCAATGTTATGGTCAAAGAGAAGTAGCGCATCCAATGTCCTGAGCGTGGATTTATTCTGATTTACATTGAAAGGTAATGCTATGGTCATAGAAGATTGGCACATCGAACGTCCTGAGCGTAGATTAATTCTGATGTACATTGAAAAAGAAATGTTATAGTCAAAGAGAAGTGGCACATCCAACGTCCTGAGCGTGGATTTATTCTGATTTACATTGAAAGGTAATGCTATGGTCATAGAAGATTGGCACATCGAACGTCCTGAGCGTAGATTAATTCTGATGTACATTGAAAAAGAAATGTTATAGTCAAAGAGAAGTGGCACATCCAACGTCCTGAGCGTGGATTTATTCTGATTTACATTGAAAGGTAATGATATGGTCATAGAAGGGTGGCCCATCCAACGTCCTGCGCGTGGATTAATTTTGATGTTCATTGAAAAAGTAATGTTATGGTCAAAGAGAAATGGCATATCCAACTTTCTGAGCGTGGATTTATTCTGATGTCCATTAAAAAGTTAATATTATGGTCATAGAAGATTGGCACAACCAACGTCCTGAGCGGGGATTTATTCTGATGTCCATTAAAAGTAATATTATGGTCATAGAGAGGAGAGTACGATTATCCAACGTCCTGAGCTTGGATTTATTCTGATGTCCATTGAAAAGTAATATTATGGTCATAGAAGGTCGCTGGAGGGTCTCAACATGGGATTTTGGGTACATTTGTGCAGCTGGGATTTAAACTACACCCCCGTTCATATATTGAATAATTGTGAAATCCCTACCTATACATATAATTTCTTTCAGCAAATTTAAAATAAAGCAAAACACACAATGAGAATAAACGCAACAAAGTTAGTGCAAATATATCACAATTGGTCAATTACTACCTATTGATAATTTTCTCGGTAAAATTGCACCCCATTGATATATTTGACGTATCAAAAAGGGACCCATTCCAGCGGCACATATGTATATACCTTCATATAGGAAGAGACCCCCCCCCTCCCGTTGTAGAAGGTAGGCACATCCAGCGTCCTGAGCGTGGATTTATTCTGATGTCCATTGAAAAGTAATACTAGTATTATGGTCATAGAAGATTGGCACATCCAACGTCCTGAGCGTGGATTTATTCTGATGTACATTGAAACGTAATGTTATGGTCAAAGAGAAGTGGCACATCCAACGTCCTGCACGTGGATTTATTCTGCTGTACATTGAAAAGCAATGTTATGGTCAAAGAGAAGTGGCGCATCCAACGTTCTGAGCGTGGATTTATTCTGCTGTACATTGAAAAGAATATTATGGTCATAGAAGGTAGGCACATCCAGCGTCCTGTGCTTGCATTTATTCTGATGTCCATTGAAAAGTAATAACAGTATTATGGTTATAGAAGATTGGCACATCCAACGTCCTGAGCGTGGATTAATTCTGATGTACATTGAAAAGTAATATTATGGTCATAGAAGTTAGGCACATCAAGCGTCCTGAGCGTGGATTTATTCTGATGTACATTGAAAAGTAATGTTATGGTCAAAGAAAAGTGGCATATCCAACGTCCTGAGCGTGGATTTATTCTGATGTACATTGATACGTAATGTTATGGTCAAAGAGAAGTGGCACATCCAACGTCCTGAGCGTGGATTTATTCTGCTATACATTGAAAAGCAATGTTATGGGCAAAGAGAAGTGGCGCATCCAACGTCCTGAGCGTGGATTTATTCTGCTGTACATTGAAAAGTAATATCATGGTCATAGAAGGTAGGCACATCCAGCGTCCTGAGCGCGGATTTATTCTGATGTCCATTGGAAAGTAATAATAGTATTATGGTTATAGAAGATTGGCACATCCAACGTCCTGAGCGTGGATTTATTCTGATGTACATTGAAAAGTAATGTTATGGTCAAAGAAAAGTGGCACATCCAACGTCCTGAGCGTGGATTTATTCTGCTGTACATTGAAAAGTAATATTATGGTCATTGAAGATTGGCACATCCAACGTCCTGAGCGTGGATATATTCTGATGTACATTGAAAAGTAATGTTATGGTCAAAGAGAAGTGGCACATCCAACGTCCTGAGCGTGGATTAATTCTGATGTACATTGAAAAGTAATATTATGGTCATAGAAGGTAGGCACATCAAGCGTCCTGAGCGTGGATTTATTCTGATGTACATTGAAAAGTAATGTTATGGTCAAAGAAAAGTGGCATATCCAACGTCCTGAGCGTGAATTTATTCTGATGTACATTGAAAAGTAATATTATGGTCATTGAAGATTGGCACATCCAACTTCCTGAGCGTGGATATATTCTGATGTACATTGAAAAGTAATCTTATGGTCAAAGAGAAGTGGCGCTTCCAACGTCCTGAGCGTGGATTTATTCTGATGTCCATTCAAAAGCAATGTTATGGTCAAAGAGAAGTGGCGCTTCCAACGTCCTGAGCGTGGATTTATTCTGATGTCCATTGAAAAGTAATACTAGTATTATGGTCATAGAAGATTGGCACATCCAACGTTCTGAGCGTGGATTTATTCTGATGTACATTGAAAAATAATGTTATGGTCAAAGAGAAGTGGCACATTCAACGTCCTGCGCGTGGATTTATTCTGCTGTACATTGAAAAGCAATGTTATGGTCAAAGAGAAGTGGTGCATCCAACGTCCTGAGCGTGGATTTATTCTGCTGTACATTGAAAAGTAATATTATGGTCATAGAAGGTAGGCACATCCAGCGTCCTGAGCTTACATTTATTCTGATGTACATTGAAAAGTCATAATAGTATTATTGTTATAGAAGATTGGCACATCCAACGTCCTGAGCGTGGATTTATTCTGATGTACATTGAAAAGTAATATTATGGTCATAGAAGGTAGGCACTTCCAGCGTCCTGAGCGTGGATTTATTCTGATGTACATTGAAAAGTAATATTATGGTCATAGAAGGTAGGCACTTCCAGCGTCCTGAGCGTGGATTTATTCTGATGTACATTGAAAAGTAATGTGATGGTCAAAGAAAAGTGGCATATCCAACGTCCTGAGCGTGGATTTATTCTGCTGTACATTGAAAAGTAATATTATGGTCATTGAAGATTGGCACATCCAACGTCCTGAGCGTGGATTTATTCTGCTGTACATTGAAAAGTAATATTAGAGTCATTGAAGATTGGCACATCCAACGTCGTGAGCGTGGATATATTCTGATGTACATTGAAAAGTATTGTTATGGTCAAAGAGAAGTGGCACATCCAACGTCCTGAGCGTGGATTTGTTCTGATGTACATTGAATAGGTTGCATTTCTGTAAATATCGACAATGCAATTTCCCATAGGAACTCCTTTTACGGCTAAAACTGTACCACTTTTACTATGAAGTTTTGAAAAAAATTATATCCTAGAATGGAAAGTTCATATGCACTACTATTTTTTTCAAAGGTCAAAATATAGGGCTGTGCGGTATATTTTCAACGTTTATATGCCCCGAACTTCTAAGAGTTTAAACTTACACTTAAATTATGTACTACCCCTACCTTGACTTTAGGTTTTCCACATATTTCAATTTGACCGCTATGCATATATATATTTACTGGTAACATTCCCAAGTTATGTTTCTACGAGATGAAACATAGAGATCATATCCGGGAACCAGTACGTTAACAAAATTAATTATCTATGAATATTATATATCTCCCCAAAAGAGGCGTGGTTTGTGAAACAGCTGTATTTACAAAGTGCAACCTGAAAGGTTATGCTATGGTCAAAGAGAAGTGGCACATCCATCGGCCGGAGCGGGAATTAATCTTTATTCTAATGTCCACTAAAAAGTCTTATAATGGTATAGGAAAGTATGCATATCCAACGTCCTGAGCTTCATTTTTGATGTACATTGAAAATTAATGTTATGGTTAAAGAGAAGTGGCACATCGAACGTCCTGAGCGTGGATTTATTCTGATGTACATTGAAAGGTAATGCTATGGTCATAGAAGATTGGCACTTCGAACGTCCTGAGCGCGGATTAATTCTGATGTACATTGAAAATCAATGTTATGGTCAAAGAGAAGTGGCACATCCAACGTCCTGAGCGTGGATTTATTCTGATTTACATTGAAAGGTAATGCTATGGTCATAGAAGATTGGCACATCGAACGTCCTGAGCGTTGATTATTCTGATGTACATTGAAAATTAATGTTATGGTCAAAGAGAAGTGGCACATCCAACGTCCTGAGCGTGGATCTATTCTGATTTACATTGAAAGGTAATGCTATGGTCATAGAAGATTGGCACATCGAACGTCCTGAGCGTGGATTAATTCTGATGTACATTGAAAAAGTAATGTTATAGTCAAAGAGAAGTGGCACATCCAACGTCCTGAGCGTTGATTTATTCTGATGTACATTGAATAGGTTGCATTTCTGTAAATACCGACAATGCAATTTCCCATAGGAACTCCTTTTACGGCTAAAACTGTACCACTTTTACTATGAAGTTTTGAAAAAAATTATATCCTAGAATGGAAAGTTCATTTGCACTACTATTTTTTTCAAAGGTCAAAATATAGGGCTGTGCGGTATATTTTCAACGTTTATATGCCCCGAACTTCTAAGAGTTTAAACTTACACTAAAATTATGTACTACCCCTACCTTGACTTTAGGTTTTCAACATATTTCAATTTGACCGCTATGCATATGTATATTTACTGGTAACATTCCCAAGTTACGTTTCTACGAGATAAAACATAGAGATTATATCCGGGAACCAGTACGTAAACAAAATTAATTATCTATGAATATTATATACCTCCCCAAAAGAGGCGTGGTTTGTGAAACAGCTGTATTTACAAAGTGCAACCTGAAAGGTAATGCAATGGTCAAAGAGAAGTGGCACATCCAACGTCCGGAGAGTGGATTAATCTTTATTCTAATGTCCACTAAAAAGTCTTATAATGGTAAAGGAAAGTATGCATATCCAACGTCCTGAGCTTTATTTTTGATGTACATTGAAAATTAATGTTATATTTAAAGAGAAGTGGCACATCGAACGTCCTGAGCGTGGATTTATTCTGATGTACATTGAAAGGTAATTCTATGGTCTTGGAAGATTGGCACTTGCGTCCATTGAAAAGTAATACTAGTATTATGGTCATAGAAGATTGGCACATCCAACGTTCTGAGCGTGGATTTATTCTGATGTACATTGAAAAGTAATGTTATGGTCAAAGAGAAGTGGCACATCCAACGTCCTGAGCGTGGATTAATTCTGATGTACATTGAAAAGTAATATTATGGTCATAGAAGGTAGGCACATCAAGCGTCCTGAGCGTGGATTTATTCTGATGTACATTGAAAAGTAATGTTATGGTCAAAGAAAAGTGGCATATCCAACGTCCTGAGCGTGAATTTATTCTGATGTACATTGAAACGTAATGTTATGGTCAAAGAGAAGTGGCACATCCAACGTCCTGCGCGAGGATTTATTCTGCTGTACATTGAAAAGCAATGTTATGGTCAAAGAGAAGTGGCGCATCCAACGTCCTGAGCGTGGATTTATTCTGCTGTACATTGAAAAGTAATATTATGGTCATAGGAGGTAGGCACATCCAGCGTCCTGAGCTTGGATTTATTCTGATGTCCATTGAAAAGTAATAATTGTATTATGGTTATAGAAGATTGGCACATCCAACGTCCTGAGCGTGGATTTATTCTGATGTACATTGAAAACTAATATCATGGTCATAGAAGGTAGGCACATCCAGCGTCCTGAGCGTGGATTTATTCTGATGTACATTGAAAAGTAATATTATGGTCATTGAAGATTGGCACATCCAACGTCCTGAGCGTGGATTTATTCTGATGTACATTGAAACGTAATGTTATGGTCAAAGAGAAGTGGCACATCCAACGTCCTGAGCGTGGATTTATTCTGCTGTACATTGAAAAGCAATGTTATGGTCAAAGATAAGTGGCGCATCCAACGTCCGGAGCGTGGATTTATTCTGCTGTACATTGAAAAGTAATATCATGGTCATAGAAGGTAGGCACATCCAGCGTCCTGAGCGTGGATTTATTCTGATGTCCATTGGAAAGTAATAATAGTATTATGGTTATAGAAGATTGGCACATCCAACGTCCTGAGCGTGGATTTATTCTGATGTACATTGAAAAGTAATGTTATGGTCAAAGAAAAGTGGCACATCCAACGTCCTGAGCGTGGATTTATTCTGCTGTACATTGAAAAGTAATATTAGAGTCATTGAAGATTGGCACATCCAACGTCCTGAGCGTGGATATATTCTGATGTACATTGAAAAGTAATGTTATGGTCAAAGAGAAGTGGCACATCCAACGTCCTGAGCGTGGATTTGTTCTGATGTACATTGAATAGGTTGCATTTCTGTAAATATCGACAATGCAATTTCCCATAGGAACTCCTTTTACGGCTAAAACTGTACCACTTTTACTATGAAGTTTTGAAAAAAATTATATCCTAGAATGGAAAGTTCATATGCACTACTATTTTTTTCAAAGGTCAAAATATAGGGCTGTGCGGTATATTTTCAACGTT
Source organism: Mytilus californianus (assembly GCF_021869535.1). Lineage (NCBI taxonomy): Eukaryota > Metazoa > Mollusca > Bivalvia > Mytilida > Mytilidae > Mytilus > Mytilus californianus. Next base: position 124,643,500 of record NW_026262581.1, read on the forward strand.
TATATGCCCCGAACTTCTAAGAGTTTAAACTTACACTAAAATTATGTACTACCCCTACCTTGACTTTAGGTTTTCCACATATTTCAATTTGACCGCTATGCATATATATATTTACTGGTAACATTCCCAAGTTATGTTTCTACGAGATGAAACATAGAGATCATATCCGGGAACCAGTACGTTAACAAACTTAATTATCTATGAATATTATATATCTCCCCAAAAGAGGCGTGGTTTGTGAAACAGCTGTATTTACAAAGTGCAACCTGAAAGGTTATGCTATGGTCAAAGAGAAGTGGCACATCCATCGGCCGGAGCGGGAATTAATCTTTATTCTAATGTCCACTAAAAAGTCTTATAATGGTATAGGAAAGTATGCATATCCAACGTCCTGAGCTTTATTTTTGATGTACATTGAAAATTAATGTTATGGTTAAAGAGAAGTGGCACATCGAACGTCCTGAGCGTGGATTTATTCTGATGTACATTGAAAGGTAATGCTATGGTCATAGAAGATTGGCACTTCGAACGTCCTGAGCGCGGATTAATTCTGATGTACATTGAAAATCAATGTTATGGTCAAAGAGAAGTGGCACATCCAACGTCCTGAGCGTGGATTTATTCTGATTTACATTGAAAGGTAATGCTATGGTCATAGAAGATTGGCACATCGAACGTCCTGAGCGTTGATTATTCTGATGTACATTGAAAATTAATGTTATGGTCAAAGAGAAGTGGCACATCCAACGTCCTGAGCGTGGATCTATTCTGATTTACATTGAAAGGTAATGCTATGGTCATAGAAGATTGGCACATCGAACGTCCTGAGCGTGGATTAATTCTGATGTACATTGAAAAAGTAATGTTATAGTCAAAGAGAAGTGGCACATCCAACGTCCTGAGCGTTGATTTATTCTGATGTACATTGAATAGGTTGCATTTCTGTAAATACCGACAATGCAATTTCCCATAGGAACTCCTTTTACGGCTAAAACTGTACCACTTTTACTATGAAGTTTTGAAAAAAATTATATCCTAGAATGGAAAGTTCATATGCACTACTATTTTTTTCAAAGGTCAAAATATAGGGCTGTGCGGTATATTTTCAACGTTTATATGCCCCGAACTTCTAAGAGTTTAAACTTACACTAAAATTATGTACTACCCCTACCTTGACTTTAGGTTTTCAACATATTTCAATTTGACCGCTATGCATATGTATATTTACTGGTAACATTCCCAAGTTATGTTTCTACGAGATAAAACATAGAGATTATATACGGGAACCAGTACGTAAACAAAATTAATTATCTATGAACATTATATACCTCCCCAAAAGAGGCGTGGTTTGTGAAACAGCTGTATTTACAAAGTGCAACCTGAAAGGTAATGCTATGGTCAAAGAGAAGTGGCACATCCAACGTCCGGAGCGTGGATTAATCTTTATTCTAATGTCCACTAAAAAGTCTTATAATGGTAAAGGAAAGTATGCATATCCAACGTCCTGAGCTTTATTTTTGATGTACATTGAAAATTAATGTTATATTTAAAGAGAAGTGGCACATCGAACGTCCTGAGCGTGGATTTATTCTGATGTACATTGAAAGGTAATTCTATGGTCATAGAAGATTGGCACTTGCGTCCATTGAAAAGTAATACTAGTATTATGGTCATAGAAGATTGGCACATCCAACGTTCTGATCGTGGATTTATTCTGATGTACATTGAAAAGTAATGTTATGGTCAAAGAGAAGTGGCACATCCAACGTCCTGCGCGTGGATTTATTCTGCTGTACATTGAAAAGCAATGTTATGGTCAAAGAGAAGTGGCGCATCCAACGTCCTGAGCGTGGATTTATTCTGCTGTACATTGAAAAGTAATATTATGGCCATAGAAGGTAGGCACATCCAGCGTCCTGAGCTTGGATTTATTCTGATGTCCATTGAAAAGTAATAATAGTATTATGGTTATAGAAGATTGGCACATCCAACGTCCTGAGCGTGGATTTATTCTGATGTACATTGAAAAGTAATATTATGGTCATAGAAGGTAGGCACATCCAGCGTCCTGAGCGTGGATTTATTCTGATGTACATTGAAAAGTAATGTTATGGTCAAAGAAAAGTGGCACATCCAACGTCTTGAGCGTGGATATATTCTGCTGTACATTGAAAAGTAATATTATGGTCATTGAAGATTGGCACATCCAACGTCCTGAGCGTGGCTTTATTCTGATGTACATTGAAAAGTAATGTTATGGTCAAAGAGAAGTGGCACATCCAACGTCCTGAGCGTGGATTTGTTCTGATGTACATTGAATAGGTTGCATTTCTGTAAATATCGACAATGCAATTTCCCATAGGAACTCCTTTTACGGCTAAAACTGTACCACTTTTACTATGAAGTTTTGAAAAAAATTATATCCTAGAATGGAAAGTTCATATGCACTTCTATTTTTTTCAAAGGTCAAAATATTTTCAACGTTTATATGCCCCGAACTTCTAAGAGTTTAAACTTACACTAAAATTATGTACTACCCCTACCTTGACTTTAGGTGTTTAACATATTTCAATTTGACAACTATGCATATGTATATTTACTGGTAACATTCCCAAGTTATGTTTCTACGAGATAAGACATAGAAATTATATCCGGGAACCAGTACGTAAACAAAATTAATTATCTATGAATATTATATATCTCCCCAAAAGAGGCGTGGTTTGTGAAACAGCTGTATTTACAAAGTGCAACCTGAAAGGTAATTGTCTGGTCAAAGAGAAGTGGCACATCCAACGTCCGGAGAGTGGATTAATTTTTATTCTAATGTCCACTAGAAAGTCTTATAATGATAAAGGAAGGTATGCATATCCAACGTCCTGAGCTTTATTTTTGATGTACATTGAAAATTAATGTTATGGCCAAAGAGAAGTGGCACATCCAACGTCCTGAGCGTGGATTTATTCTGATTTACATTGAAAGGTAATGCTATGGTCATAGAAGATTGGCACATCGAACGTCCTGTGCGTGGATTAATTCTGATGTACATTGAAAATTAATGTTATGGTCAAAGAGAAGTGGCACATCCAACGTCCTGAGCGTGGATTTATTCTGATTTACATTGAAAGGTAATGCTATGGTCATAGAAGATTGGCACAACGAACGTCCTGAGCGTGGATTAATTCTGATGTACATTGAAAGGTAATGCTATGGTCATAGAAGATTGGCACATCGAACGTCCTGAGCGTGGATTAATTCTGATTTACATTGAAAGGTAATGCTATGGTCATAGAAGGGTGGCCCATCCAACGTCCTGAGCGCGGATTTATTCTGATTTACATTGAAAGGTAATGCTATGGTCATAGAAGATTGGCACATCGAACGTCCTGAGCGTGGATTAATTCTCATGTACATTGAAAGGTAATGCTATGGTCATAGAAGGGTGGCCCATCCAACGTCCTGAGCGTAGATTAATTCTGATGTACATTGAAAAAGTAATGTTATGGTCAAAGAGAAGTGGCACATCCAACGTCCTGAGCGTGGATTTATTCTGATTTACATTGAAAAGTAATGCTATGGTCATAGAAGGGTGGCACATCGAACGTCCTGAGCGTGGATTTATTCTGATGTACATTGAAAAAGTAATGTTATGGTCAAAGAGAAATGGCATATCCAACTTCCTGAGTGTGGATTTATTCTGATGTCCACTAAAAAGTCATCAAATGGTCAAAAAAGGCATGCACATCCAACGTCCTGAGCTTGGGTCTATTCTGCTGTACATTGAAAAGTAATATTATGGTCATAGAAGGTAGGCACATCCATCGTCCTGAGCGTTGATTTATTCTGATGTACATTGAAAAGTAATGTTATAGTCAAAGAGAAGTGGCACATCCAACGTCCCGAGCGTGGATTTATTCTGCTGTACATTGAAAAGCAATGTTATGGTCAAAGAGAAGTGGCGCATCCAACGTCCTGAGCGTGGATTTATTTTGCTGTACATTGAAAAGTAATATTATGGTCATAGAAGGTAGGCACATCCAGCGTCCTGAGCGTGGATTTATTCTGATGTCCATTGAAAAGTAATAATAGTATCATGGTTATAGAAGATTGGCACATCCAACGTCCTGATCGTGGATTTATTCTGATGTCCACTAAAAAGTCTTATAATGGTAAAGGAAGGTATGCATATCCAACGTCCTGAGCGTGGATTTATTATGACGTCCTTTAAAATTTGATTATATAGATATGGAATGTGAGCACATCCAACGTCCTGAGCGTGGATTTTTTTCTGTTATCCACTAAAAAGTGAGTTTATGGTTATAGAAGATTAGCACATCCAACGTTCTGAGCGTGGATTTATTCTGATGTATATTAAAAAGTAATGTTATGGTCAAAGAGAAGTAGCACATCCAACGTCCTGAGTGTGGATTTATTCTGATGTCCACTAAAAAGTCTTATAATGGTAAAGGAAGGTATGCATATCCAACGTCCTGAGCTTGGATTTATTCTGACGTCCTATACAATTTGATTATATAGTTATATGAAAATATTGGCGTAAGACGGTGCCTTTTTCGTCGCCATCGCTGTCCCGTTTATCACCATTGAAGGTGAAATTGTTGCATTGGATACAATGGGTCTAAAAATACCAAAATTATTACTGCGTTACAAACCATGCACAGTGACGTACACATAGATGAGGATACAATCGGATACTAGTATTTTAAACCGGAGAACGCCAAGTCTGGTCGATTGTATCTTCTTCCCAAAATACACAAGGTTAACAACCCTAGTAGACCCATTGTATCCGCAAACGGCTACCCGACTGAGAAAATCTCGGAATTCGTAGACTTCCATTGAAGACCTCATGTAGAAAATCTTCCTTCTCACATTCAAGACACCACAGATTACCTTCGTAAAATGGAATCCATGAACCCTCTTCCTCCGGAAACTCTCCTTGTCACTTTGGATGTTACCTCATTGTATACCAACATACCTCATGATGACGGAATACAATCGTGCAAGGAAATGTGGGACTCGCGCAACATTTTTGAACCACCCACCGAATGTTAAGTCCAGCGGCTGGTTCTGAAATGCAAATCATTTCAACATCTTTATTTAAACCTCTGTCTTGGTTCCGTTTCATCGATGATAGAATCACAACAAAAACTGGATGATTTTATCAAACATGCAAACAACACCCACCAGTCAATTAAATTCACATATGAAATTTCCGACTCTAAAATATCTTTCTTGGACACAACTACATCTACAAAGGACGGTGTCATATCAACAGACCTCTACTGTAAACCTACAGATAAACATCAGTACCTTTCTCCCCAAAGCTGTCACCCCAAACACTGTACAAAAAGTATCCCGTACAGTCAAGCTCTCAGAGTAAAGCGGATTTGCTCCTCTGAGGAGGCTGTAACTAAACGGTTACAGGAACTTCGCGGATTTTTGACCAAGCGAGGTTATAAGAAATGGGACATAGATAAGGCGTTTGCGCGTGCTAACAATAACAGCCGTAATGACCTATTACAGTACAAACAGAAAAGGCGAAGCGAAATATTTCCTTTGTTTTAACATACAATCCCGCCTTTACTAACCTCTCTCGTTTGATCCGTGCCAATTGGCAGATTATTGCCAAACATCCAAAATTATCCAAGATCTTTCCCAAACCTCCTGTCTTAGCATTTCGGAGACCAGCAAGTCTGAAAGACTTATTTGTTAGAGCTGATGTCTCCTCTAATGAAAGCTCTTCAACTGCAGGATGGTGCAAGTCGTGTGGTAACAGACGATGTCTGACTTGCCAACAAATACTGAACACTCTAACATTTACTTGCCACTCCACTGGGTCCGTATACACTATATATTGCAATGTAACTTGCAGAACCCAGAATGTTGTATACCGTCTTCAGTGTCGATGCGGCATGCAGCATGTTGGCGAGACAGAACAGCCATTCAACAAACGCACGAATGGTCATCGAAGTGACTACACCTGCAAGCCCGACCTCCCCGTAAGTCGTCATTTGATATCATCACCTGGGCACGCCCAAGCTGATCTCAAAAACCTTACCATCACTATCATAGACCACAACGAGGGTTGGTCAAGGGCCGACAGATTTGCTCGGGAAAGTTTTTGTATAAGGAAGTTAAGGACAGTTTCCCCAGAGGGCATTAATGAAAAAACATAGAATGAGTCCCTACCATCACTTGTTTCCAGTAACTCAGGCTTCAGTACAGGACTCTTACAGTTTTAAGGAATTTATTCCTCCTCCCAAACATCAATATTGAAAAAATTTAGCAGCGTATTGATTCGTGATAATTTGTATAACGATCAAGATTACTATTACAGTGTGACTACCACATGTCAAGATAAGAACCATTTGACATCTTACTGATGAAGGATATTAGTTATCCGAAATATTTAACATTTGTTCGTGATTTTATTTTTTCTGGTGATGTTGTACCCTTTTAGACTTGCTTATTATATATATACTTTTTTAACATCAGCCTTTATTTGCATCTTCATCCGATACTGTTATCGCATGTTTTGTGTGTGTTTGCTATAAACAATTGGCAATTAAAATAATTAATTTCACTTCTTTGTCCTTTGTTCTCTATGGATAGTTTTCTTATGGAAATCATACCACGTCTTCTTATTTTTTCATATTGAAAAAAACCTTAAGAAAATAAAACATCGCTTTTAAAGAAAACAGACAAAGCTTTTTCATTAACGAAGTGAAAAAACATATGGCTATGTCTATTGTTGAAGACTGTATGTCGAAATCAAAATGTCTTTTTGATATTTGTGTCTTTGGGTTGATGTCTCGTTGCGTATACTGCACATCTTCTTTAATTCATATAAAAACTTTAAGCAGGCGAATCTAATTGCCTGATAGACAAGATGATGAAATTTTAAATCTTATATAGAGATTTTTAAATGCTTTAATAAAACTTGATTGCTAAATTTTACCACTAAACAAATATTTAAAGGCCCCCTTTACAGAGATCACAAATATGAAATAAGTAATTATTATCAACAAAAAAATATATAAAGAGGTGTTTTTAAAGTGTATTGAGAGTGCATTGTAGACTCATTGGATTTGTAAAAAAATTAAATCTTTTGTACTATATTATAAGTCTCCGAACTAAATTTCTAATGTACTATATAAATCTTTGTGCCATTAAAGAGTAAGGAAATGTGGTCTAGAGAAAGAATATATCTAATTAAAATTTTATTCACAAGATCTGATAGATGTTAAAATTACCGAGTAAAGGACACAAATCATCATATAAACATTATATAATATGAATGTTGCTTTAATTTAAATATTGTATGTTTTTAAATATTGTCATGTTTGTCTTGGTAACAATCCAATATTTGGATTTTACACCAATAAAATGATTTGATTTGATTTGATTTATAAACTTTCAAAAGATTTCAATGTTATTTCCAGCGACAATATATTGAATATTCAAACTAGAAAATGATAAGAAATTATATAAAATATTCACTATATTCATACATGAATAGTGTAATAAGCTGTTCTTAAAGTGTATATATAGTTAGTGCATTGTAGAATTATTGGATTTATATATAAAAAAATTCAAATAACAATAAATGAGCATACTAAGGCCGATTATATTATTACTAAGTTTAAAATAAAGATTTTTACAGACATTTTTGGCTGAAATGCAGGAATGTGCATTTGAATATTTACCTTTTCTCTTCTAAAACACCTAATAGCATTTCCTTTTTCTCAAGATAATCCTTTAAGGCGAAGTGTACGTAATTAACTACTCCACAGAATTTTTTTAAATTTTACATGTGGATTCTGCTTGTAAAAATACATCACACAATAAAATAAAAAAAGGGGGTAACCGTTTTCGTTTTTCAGATACAAGCTGTTGAAATTAACAGCATGATAAGCCAAAAATACAAAGGATATATAGGGAAAATCATAAAAATCGGCAGATATTTTTACTTTATCAAGATTTTCTAATTCGTTGCTCCACAGAATTTTTTTAAAAATCGATATGCGATTCAAAAATGAACGACGAACCCATTGGTGCAAAGAAAGTCCGTGCTAGTTTTCAAGCTATATCCTGTGGAAGTTTGATTTCTAGCGGAAAGAATAAAAACAATCGGCGACGTTATTGATGTCCTCTGTAACGTCATCACAATTTCTACTCTATAACGCTATTATACCGTACAGTGTCGTAACAAAATCGTGAGTGTGTATAACCCATTTTCCTAATTATTGCAAATGCTCAAACGTTAATTTCTGTGTCAATTGGACTCTTGTGGAGAGTTGTCTTATTGGCAATCATGCCACATGTTCTTTTTTTTATATTGTAATGTTCTAATAATTATGAATCAAGTATCAAGTTTAAAATTGTCCCAGTAAACACAGCGTTGACAGAATGATTCTATACGTATTTAAATAATCGGTTATAATATTGGGATCGCGTATACACGTCTTTTTTAAAATCTTATTTCTGCATGTTTGTATTTTAAAAAAGTGAATATAATTTGCTGCATCTTTTCATCCTCACCATTTCCGGCGCTATTCGAGGGATTGCGCACAAAGCCCATTTTTTGTCAGGTTCACACGCGTGCACGTGACACAACTCTGCAATTTTATTTAAAAAATTTCCTGTCTCGATCGCTTTCCCTTTTCTTTAACTACACGACAAAGCATGATTTAATGTTTGCTGGAGATTTTAAGTAAAAAAGGAAATAATTTTTTGTTTCATAATTTGTTTAATATCCACATGCACGACTCCCAAAAAATAAGAAAACTGCATCTGCATATTATCTTGAGAATTTTGATGACTGTAATAAGGTCAAAAGAAGAACCCGCATATGAATTTTAGCAAAGTAAAACAGATCGGAGTTTTAACTTCACGTAGCACAGATCATTCCCAGTGTTAGCCTTAGCATTGCGTATATTGTGTATAATGCTATAGCATTGTGTATTGTGTAATGCTAAAGCTTTGTGCATAGTGATATGCTATAAATTAATGTACTGGTGTAATGCTATAAGAATGTACCAAGAGCGATGCTATACGAGTTTACCTAGTATAGTGCCATACAAATTGTTCCTGTATATAATGCAAATGAATTGCAGTTTTGTTAATATAATATGAACATAAGGAGCTGTGGTATGATTGCAAATGAGACAACTATCTGCCACGTTTAAGGTAGATCGGGTGTCTTTTTCTGAGCGTCCGTTCTGATCATGTTAATTGCAAAAACTTTTTTGTTTTAAAAATATTTTACCAAGTATCATTTAATATACAACAAAATACCTAAAACTTGAAATTTAAAAATTGAACTATCAAGAAATTAAGTGTCGTAAAGTATATTTAAAATTTTTGGGGATTTTTTCAAGAAAATAAGGCCCGTGACCCCTTATTTTTATTTGATATTTCGGAGTTATTAATGAAAAGCAATTCTCTCATCGAATTTTAGCCAATTCTATCGTTTAATGTTTCCGCAATAAGGAAAACTTAAGTTTCCCCTATATCAACAATATGAAATAACCCAAATTTCGTTAATTTCAATGTGTTATTACGAAAAAACAAGGTCCGTGATCCCCAGTTTTTATATTGAAATTAAAAATTACATTGACACAGAAGTCTTACAGAAGTTTAAGAAAAATCTATCGTCCAACATTTAGACACCCCAGCTACCTTAAAGGATGTGGATGTAAGCAATTGTTATAGGCAATCATACGGCCTTCAACAATGAGAAAATCCATACCGTATATAGTCGCCGGGTTATAAAAAGCCCCGACATTGTTGAACTATTATTCTTCACCCCTACCCCTTCTTCCCCTACCTTATACTACTGCTGAATGATACACAAAGGCACAACAAAAGAGAACAAATTCTGCTATCCCTTCGAAATCGGAATTTGATTAAGAAAAACAGTACATTAACGGGTGTTACACGGACACTTTTTAGTTGTTAAACGGACACTTTTTATGAATAGAATCACTCGTGCATGATCAGTGGGTTCATGGGCACTTTAAATTTCAATTAGATTTGAACTTTTTGTTTCACCGACATATTTCCTGTATTTTTTATTAAAATATTTACGTTGGCATCAATAACTATATTTTTTTCAAACAATTCCAGTATATTACTATTCATATCAGTACACTAGGGATTGACCACTTAACTTCAAAAGGAGGGGGGGGGGGGGGGGGTTATGGTCTTTTCCTAAAAAAATATTCTGATCACCAATTTTATGAGAAAAAATATATTGTGGTCAAGCAGATGACAAAATAATGTTCTGATTCCTGATTTTCCGAATACCGTATATAATAGTGCTAATTTCGAAAAAAAATATTTGGGTGATAGCGTTGAAAAACTAATTAATTCTCTTACTCAGAAAAAAATACCCTCCTTTTGAAGCTAAATGTATTTTTTTTTCAATATATGGACATGAATAGTATTCTGGACAATGCTGAAAGTAAAATAATGCTGGTACCAACGTTTATATTTCAATAAAAAAGACAGGACATATATATAAAAAAAATCAAATCTAATCAAAAGATAAAATCCCTATCAACTCACCAATGCACGATTGATCCTATAAATAAAAAGTGTCCGTGTAATACATGTTCAAATAGGCAGCAAATCTTGAAGAAAATCATTCAACTTATGTCACCAATTTTGGACGGTAAGCTGCAATTGGATCATATTATGACACGTGCCTTATCCTGATCAACACTATTAGAGACATATAAAAACCTATAAGCATGAATTTTTTTTTTAAAATCCAAAATATATGCATATATATATATATCTAATAACAAGTCAAAATCCATTTTTTCATAACATATCATTCACTAATGAAATAGGAAATTCATTCTTTTTATACATTGATATTGTTATTGAATTCATATATATTGAATTCTTATATTTGGGGGCAAACGTACGATTTTTTAATTTTTTAAGGGGGAATGGCGGAATGGAATGGCACATCCTGCATTTTTTCAACAAAAAACAAAATCAAGCCCCCCCCCCCCCTTTTTCGGTTTTTTTCCCAAATAAAAATCAAATGCTAGCTTGCTTACCTCTGAAATGTTTTTCATACATTAGTTACTTAAGACGTTGCATTTTAAAAGTCTCAAATGTGTACGACATTCATCTTTTACTTGACATTGTTCTTTTTTATAAAATTATTAGATTCTTGAATTTCTTGAGAAAAAACTCTCGACTGAAGGGAAGTGAGAAAAGTGTGTTTGAACTGTTACTTACATTAACTGGTATATGGCCGTTTAAGTTTCTAATCTCTTCTAAATGCAAAATGTACTACTTCTTTCTTGAAACGTCGTACAAGTCAGATACAAAACAAAGGTAACAAAAAAACAGGCCGGAAACAAACTGCCGTATAGTTCTTCTGCACTTGTAGTCAGGTCAAGGTCCTCGGCTATCGCCTAGGACCTTCACCTGACTACTCGTGCAGAAAAACTATCCGGCAACGGTTGTTACCGGCCTGTTTCTTTGTTACCTTTGTATTGTATCTAATACATAAAACATCATAAAATTTTCAATTGCATAAAAACGGACATGCCAACGTCTTTCTTGTTCAAGACACAAATTCACATGCAATATAATTATTCGTCACCTACAATTTTACGCTACAGGATCTACAGTACACTGTGCATTTCATTCAAAACTATGGTTTTTCAAAAACTATTGTGGGGTCAATTCTGGTTTGATTTTAATGAATTTGATACGAATAGAAGCAGAATTGTCACTGGTTTATTTTTTATTTGGTTATAATTTTGTTGTTTAGGCGTTTTTACCTTCTGTTGAAATAAACACGAGTCGTATTGTGTACCTGCTCCTGCGTGTCTAAAACAAAAACAGTGGTAATAGAGTCAGACTAACTCACAATAGGATACTCAGATTTCTGATTGGAGTCATTCTAATTATTTCTTTGAAGTTTTGAGATAGCACATGAATACTTGTTTGAATTCATGATAGACCGCACGAAGTCATTTCTCTTTCATGTGCCCATTTTTTCTTTCTTGGAGTAGGGGAGATAACCCGCGTAACTAACGACGCACGTTTTTTATCCTGAATTCCGCTAGAGGCGTGCAATTACGTACACTTCGCCTTAAAGAATTGGATAGAAGAAAACGTTCAACTTGAAATATCGTGAACCATCGTGAAAGTGGACACCAATCAGTTGGATGTTTTGTAAAGATTTGTAAGACAACATACAATCTAAGTCTCTTTCCTCTTGCAATAGTATTAAAACATTTGACTTTTCTACCTTTTATACAAGTATTGCCCATTCCAAACTAAATTGAAATAATTAAGGTCTTTCCTTTTTCAAAAGGGAAAGACCTTACTGTATTTCTTCTGATTATAATTCTTTTTCCGCCAAACTTTGACGAAGTTAGCAGCCTTAACCGTAAGACGTGTCGCTTTCATGTTTACACTTTGTATCGGTGTCATGAATACCTATCCGGAACTCACCCTGCGAAGGGTGATATTTGTTCAGGACCAGACCCTGGTTCTTCGTTACATTTGGTTCGAAAAGATTCAACGACTCATTGGTAGGGTTATGCCCCTATGAAAATTAACCGGTGTCGGTTGGCCACCAAAACTCAGAAACAGTAAGTCGTAGACACCTAGGATCTTCACCAATCATCATCATTTCATGTGACTTTGAAAAATTCCTCAAGGTCAAATTGGTATGTTGACCTTGACCTTTGACCTAACACCTTGTTATGGGATAATCTCAGAAACCTTAATACTTACAGAAGTGTTGAATAGTGTAAAATGTTTGGGTCATTAATGCGCAACTTTGTTACATTTTGACCGAAGAGATTTGACCTTTCTGTAAGGGGCATAAACCCTGTTTTAAGTTTCTGAAAAGTCAAAATCAGCTTTTACTATATAACCAAAGGTCCTAGACCCATGGGGTCTTCAGCAATGACATTGGGGACTAATGACCTTGAGAAGTCCAAAGGTCAAGGTCATGTCCCAGATAGCGAATTATGTGTTTGACATAATTTAAAGGATTTTTAGTGTGTTTTAAAGGTTTTAAAGGTTGACCTTGACCTTTGACCTCACACCTTTTTATTGGATATCTCAAAAACGGTTAATCTTACAGAAATAGTAAATAGTGAAAAATGTTTAGGTGACTGAGGCGCAACTTTTTTACATTTTGACCGAACAGATTTGACATATTCTTAAGGGGCATAACCCCGTTATCGGTTTCTGAAAAGACAAAATTAGCTTTAACTCTTGAACCAAAGGTTCTAGACCCATGGGGTCTTTTAAATTGACATTGTGGACCAATGACCTTCACAAAGGTCACAAAGTCAAAAGTCAAGGTCATGTCCTAAATAGCGAACTTGTTGTTTTTTGTCATATTTTTACAGTTGTATGTGTGTTTAATAGCTTTTCAATGCATCCTACGCCTATTGGAACATGTATTTTACAGTACGAACAGGAAAGACCTCCCAATTGTTCAAGAACAATTGACATTTTAATTATTATTGGTCCTACTTTGCTTCATAAAAAGAATGGCCAACGTAGATACAGGTATCTTGTCTAAGGGAGGGATAAATCGTACTTTGTAAAACACCGCCGTGATTCAACAAATTCTCAGAAACTGACATTATCAAGATGCTTGATTTTTTGATTGACAACATATTTTTTACGTTTGGAGGACGTATTTTTCAACAAACAATCGGCATTCCCATGGGAACTAACTATGCTCCTCTTTTTGTCGACTTGTTCCTTTATTCATATGAGGCTCACTTCTTACAGGAGCTTCTTATGAAGAATGAAAAGAAACTAGCGCTATCCTTAAGCTTCACGTTCCGCTATATAAATGATGTTATCTCACTAAATAATTCAAAATTGGTGATTATGTAGAACACATCTATCCCATCGAGCTGGAAATCAAGGATACAACATATACACTTAAGTCTGTCTCATATCTCAACTTACATCTAGAAATTGACAATGAGGTTCGGTTGAGAACAAAACTTTACTACAAAAGAGATGAATTCAGCCTCCCAATTGTAATCTTTCCATTTCTATGTACCAACATTCCAGCAGCACCTGTATATGGAGTATACATCTCCCAGTGGGTACGATATTCTAGATGATACGATATTCTAGATGATACGATATTCTAGAGCTTGAGTTTCCTATCTTGAATTCTTTGATACAGGGTTGCTGTTTACAAGGAAGCTATTGAACCAAGTGTTCCAAGTGTTGAAGTTGAACTCATCCCTTCGTAAATTTTACGGACGTCATCACGATTTGGTTGACCGTTATGGAATTTCTGTTTCACAGATGACGACGGATATGTTTCAATTGAAACCACAATCTCGTCCTCTTTTCCTCGAATGTGACCTACCGAATTAGACTTATCACCGGATTCGTACTAACACGAGCAACACGACGGGTGCTACATGTGGAACAGGATCTGCTTACTCTTCCGGAAAACATGAGATCACCTCCGGATTTTGGTAGGGTACGTATTGCTCAATCTTTATTTTTTTATGTTGTGTTTTGTGTACTGTTGTTTGTCTTTTCGTCGTCGTTTTCTTGTTTGTTTTTTTGCCATGGCATTGTCAGTTTGTTTTCGACTAATGAGTTTTAATATCCCTTTGGTAACTTTCGCCTCTCTTTTATAGTGAAGGTTTTAGTTGTTTGGTGAGTAACAGTAATATATAGCGTTTGTTATTTATGTGAGCACATATTTTGGCTGTGAGTATTAGGTTTTGTCCATGCCGATTATTTTACAACATTGATACAGTGTCATTTGTACTCTATTTCAACAAGACATTTACCCTTGTCTGCATAGAGTTCGTTCGAATACACGGACTCGAGTCTCTGATCCCCAATATTCAGTGGCCTAAATAAACTGCAAACCAGCACATTTTAAGAATTTGCCAGTTTAATCTGAATGTTTTGACAAATGACCATGAATTGAAAAAAAAAAACCAATATAGTTAGATCCATCAAAATGCTGAGACGCAACATTTCTAATCTATAGGGAGAAGCTATTAAAGTCTGAAAAGTTTGGGTTAGCTTTATGTTGAAAACTGTAAATATCAATTTAAGAAACTGAGAAGTTTATATGACTTTATTGCTTTATGGCGAAAGCTAAGTACCATGGTTTGATTACATATCAAAAGATAATGGGAACGAACGCTAAATAGTTAAAATCTTAATGTAAACATTATATTTAATGGAGAAAAATATACATGTCAAATTCATGTTCACGATTTTGTAATGTAATATTTAAACGTATGATACCGAATTTAGTGTACACGATCGATGTATCTGAATTAAACTTCATTATGTTCGCTCAAAGAAAAATAATTGGGAAGCTAATACTAAGACACAAATAAAACAATCTTTGTATAAGCGAGTTGCTAACAGTTTCAATATAACATTGCTTAGTTTCTTCTGTTATCTATTCTAACATCGGACTCGGACTTCTTTTAAACTGAGTTTTACTGTGCGTATTGCTGTGTGTTTGTTTATTCTACATTGGCTAGAGGTATAGGGGAGGGTTGCGATCTCACAAATAAAATTGAGAATGGAAACAGGGAATGTATCAAAGAGACAACAACTCGACCAAAGAGCAGAAACAGCTCAAGGCCACCAATGGGTCTTCAACACGGGGAGAAAATCCCGCACCCAGAGGTGGGCTTTAGATGGCCCCTAAACAAAAATGACTACTTGTTCAGCGAAAATGGACGTCAAACTGAACTCCGAAACATATAAAAGAACCAAAATTTAAAAAAACATACAAGGCTAGCAAAGACCAGAGGTTCTTGACCTGGGACAGGCGCAAACATGGGCTGTTTTCTGTTCTTTGGTCGGGTTGTTGTCTCTTTGACACAATCCCCGTTTCCATTCTCAATTTTATAAACTATTCTTATGTAAAAATTTCAATTACCAACTACTGGCTCACGGGGAAATGGTACCACCAGGGACTGACAATAAAAAGATAAGAAGATGTGGTATGATTGCCAATGAGGTAACTCTCCAGCAGAAACCAAAATGATGTAGAAGTTCGACAGTTCATCAGCAGTGGTACTTAAAGAGAGACGAAATATACTAAAGGGACATTCAAACGCATAATAGATATAATAAGATGTGGTATGAGTGCCAATGAGACAACTCTCCATCGAAGTATCATAAGTCGAAATTAAACTGACTACACCATGGCAAAAAAAGAACAAAAGACAAAACAACAGCACACAAAACACAAGGAAAAATGAAGACTGAGCAACACGAATCCCACCAAACACTGGATGTGATCTCAGGTGCTCCAGAAGGGTTTCATATCCTGCTCCACATGTGGCATATGTCCTGTGGCTTATGTAAGTACAAACCCGTTGATAGTCTTATTCGGTAGGACTATAGTGGTTGTAGTATCAGTGCGCTAGAACACCTGAGACAAAAACATCTGGGAGCACCAAAGCTAAAGGGACACAATGAGCATAAGATATTCATTACTGTCAAAGTAATTTTGCTTGTTGTTACCATGATGGAATAGCAATATTATGTCATGTCATCCAGATAATCCTGAATTGTGAATGAACGCTGCTGCAAGTGCTGTCCTCCCCCAAAAAAACGAAAAAAAAAAAAAGAAAAAAAAAGACGACATCTAGCATAGCAAAACTTAAAAGAGATGATTATTTTTTAACAAATATGTATCCTGAACACTAAATAGATGTCGAGTGTACCGGTTTTTGATTGTGGCCCGTGTTGATCAATCGTGTTTTCTAATCATGGTGTATTTTGTCTTTCTTTTATGAAGACTTTTGTTTGTTCGCCTCTTTTATATAAGCCCAAACTGTATCAAAGCTATTGTATCCTATAAACCCAGATATATTGTTTTTAAAAAGTGACATATTAGCACAGGCTTACATAGAACTTTATGATTTTGTTATACAATGTAGCATATTCGCCAAAAAGATGCAAGTAATGTGTAAATGATAAAAATTTAAATATTATGTTGTGATTTGATTTGATTAGAGATTTAAAAGAAACACATTAAAGATGACTGTGTAGGAACTACTTATAAATGAAATTAAATGGACGTGAATTAGTAAACTACACGATATTATTCCAAACGCGTATGATTAGCTTACTTACTCTTTTGTGTGGAATTTGATCAAAACAGAGAGAACATCTTAGAAATGGTAAATAATTATAATAATTTCTACTTTGCTTTTACTGATAATTTTAGAGAAGAAACAAAGCTCGTCTGATCATTGATCTGCGATTGGTTATAGAAAAATTAATAATTCTACTATCTCGGAAGTCCTTCTTTGCCTACTCACAATATTGAAAACCAATGGTTTACAGGATACATTTTAGGAAATATGTTTCTCGATAACATTTATCAAAATTTTCTAAGTTTAGTCAAGTTGTGAATGAATCAAATCACACAATGAAATTATTTTGGAAATTGGTATCACTACCCAAATAAGTACCAGAAAAGACGTCAGATCAATCTTTGGCTATAAATCAGAACTGAACAGATGTCAGATCAATCTCTGGCAATAAATCAGAACTAAACAGACGTCAGATCAATCTCTGGCTGTAAATCAGAACTGAACAGACGTCAGATCAATCTCTGGCTGTAAATCAGAACTGAACAGACGTCAGATCAATCTTTGGCTATAAATCTGAACTGAACAGACGTCAGATCAATCTCTGGCTATAAATCACAACAAATTAGTTGTCTGTATACTTTGAAGTAAATTAAAAAAAAATATGTTGTAATTCTTTTTAATTGCAGTGAGTTACAATGTCTTTTTGTTATGTATTGTACGATGAACGATACAACTAACTATCCAAGTCGTCAGACTGAAGCAAAACATTTTGCGGATCGTATAACCTACGTCGAAACTCGTTTTCCTGTTTTGGAAGAAATTCAAATTTGGTAGATGTTCTTGCCCCAGTAATCTTATCAATATAAGTACCAATCATCTCAGTTCCTCCTATCTCTAGTTCAACTCTTCCATGAGAAATTGGTGGCCATAATCCACCAGGTGGTGGCACATAGATAACTGCATGCAATGTTGTTCCTTTGTCTGTAACGTACATTGGATTTGGGGTTTCGGAAACGTATATTTCTACTTTGCCATCTTTTTTTCTTTCATTTTGTCTGATTTCATCTTCATAATTATAAGTCAAAGCTATACTTCGTCTTTCCCCCATATCAACTTGTTCGTCAATGGTGTAACACTTTTTAAAAATATCGTCACATATTTCTTCATCATTATCAATAAATAATTTTTTGGGGTCATGGACGTCATGTTGAAACGGAGCCGTGACAGCCACCCCGTATGTATAAGTACAAGTACGAGATGACACTATTCTAGGGTTGTGACCGTAAAGTACTGCGCCTTGCAGAACAGCTAGCCCTCCCTGTTGCGGAATGAATAATTCTTTGTCCGGGAATGCTTCTTTTATTCGAACACGTATTATTTCTGACTCAGAGAATCCACCAACCATCATAATGGTTGAGACTCCAGAACACTGTGGATCTTTTAAAACATTTGTTATTTCCTCAACTATACATTTGATCGATTCAGCAAAAAAGCTAAGAAATATTTTTTCTGTGATAATTAACTTATCTCTTTTTATGCTCAAATTTTCTTTCATGCTTCCGTCTTGTACTAAATCTGAAAAACTGCAACCGGTTGTTTCGGAAAGAATATCACACAGTGTAACTGGTAATCTTACTATGACATTTTTACCTACAAATGTTTTCTTTTTGGTTTCAAAGTTTTTCATCATATCTGTATAATCATAAATATGGTTTTCCTTAAAATGACGAAGGACCTCTCCACCACATATTTTCGTAAGCAGTCGTCTGTATTCTTGGTTAATAAATTCACCGCCATACGGTCCACCACATGCCCGATGTATTATAGCAAGACCACCATTTTCTGCCACTTTTTGTGCTGATATGTCAATTGTTCCACCTAAAAAGTATATAAGGTTTTTTTTTATAATTAAAACATTGCATGCATTAAAGTAAAGAAAAGGAGGAATCAAGATGCCCATGCAAGCTAGCACGAGCAAACTTCCACTATTCCGATTTACTTTTAAATTTTAATAATGAAAGGCAATTTTTGTTAACCTAGCAAAATTCTGAAATGCGATTTTTTTAGTTTTGGTATTTTAATTCCCATTCACACACGTTTCAATATAATTGAAGTTAAGGATATAAGTTTGATACCATTCCAACAGTACATAAAACATTAAGTGCCCTTAAAATGAATAAGTTAATAAGTGAGATATATTATCTGATGTATAATTGAATTTTGGAATCACTAGTTAAATCTTTATAAAAAAAAAAGATCTGCACGAAAATGACACTAGGTTCGCAAAATTCAAGTTCAAAATTTCAAAGACCTCTGCTATAAGTAAAACAGCATATAAATTTTGAACAAAGATAGTATACGTCATATCCCCTATTATTCGTATATTGAGATGGAGAGAGAGATTTACGAGGATTAAAATACCACAAATATCAAAATGAAAAGCGTTTAATGTCATAAAAATTATTTGAAAACAAAAAGTTCGATTTTATATATGCATGTTCAGATACTATAATTTATTTAAACAGTGAATTTTACAACCGGTAATATTTTTACTAGCTAAGTGTAAATATTTAAGCATAAAAGGAGATGTTTCCCTTCGATCGATATCAAACCTCTGACATCAGTCATACGTTTGATATCGATCGGAGGAAAAAGTCAAATAAATTGAACAGTTTGAGATGCATATTGGTAAAATCAATTAATCAAAAGTATCCAATGAGGATACTTTCCTGTGGTAAGTATAATGACATTTTCCGTTCTAAACTTAATTTACTTAAAGTTGTTTAAAAAAGCACGAACCTCCGCCATCTACAACTATAAATTTTTTCCCAGGTTCAAAGCTCTTCAATGAAAATGTGTTATCATCGCCAGCTACTCTTTCTAGAGGCAAACTTTTAGCATAAATAGAAGCAGCTTCCGGTTCATAAACCAATGCAAATTTCTCCAAATGAATACCGGCCTTAAATATAGAACGTCAAATTTATTCATTATAAACATTGTTCAAAGTGCAAGAAGAATCTTTTGAATATTTTGGAAATTTTTTAAATATCTATAAATTTGATTTCAACTGGTTTTTTTGTTTGTTTTTTTTTTTGTTAACTAAAATAAGTATCGTTTATCGTATTTTGAAATTCTTGTCACCATCGATACACTGTATGAGCAAAAAGGGTGCCACAAGTGGAGCAGGATTGAACCACTTACCCTTTTGAGCATTTCAGTTCATCCTAGATTTTTATGGAATTGAATTGATTTTGTTTAATATTAGTTTTCGGTACCATCTTCGCGGACTTTTGTTTTCTTTTGTTATTATATCTGTTTTATCATGTTCACGACCATAATTAACAGGAGTGTGCTCCTTACACAAAAACTGATCCATCAGAGTTATGAAGAAGAAATCGACACTAAATAAGTTTTGTGTTGGTGGTTCAAATCGCTAGCGACGTGTTTACGCGGTTTTAGATCTTTGGATAACAGTAAAGTAGAATGATCTGTAATTTTACCAATTATGTTCTATATTCCCGATTATGTCTTATGACATTTTGACTGACTGTTGATTTGAATGGCGGATGGTAAATAGATCGCAGGAGACGCTTTCCCTGTCGACGCACCCGGTATCGCTCCTTTCTGAGCTCATGCGATTCCCTCTGTTTTTTGTTTGTTACATTGATTTGTCTCTTCTTAATCGATTTACGAGATTTGAAAATCGTCAGAATACATGCAAAATGTATTACCTGCTTTCATCTTAGATATCGTGTTTTGGTTTAAAGTTGCATACCCTACATACCTTTTGAGCTGACTGTTTCATAAATTGTTTGCATGCATCATCCCATATCGCTGGGACAGTGATTACCCAGGTAATATATTCTTCAGGTACCCCAGTATTTCTGTGTTCAAGCTGGTCAATCACGTGCTTTCTCAAGTAACCAATGGCATAAGACAAAACTAATTTGCCTGAAATCTTTTTCCCGGTAATGTCTTTCATAAGTATGTCCTGCCGCACATCCTGTGAAAAGAAATATGGACGATGGACATTTAATAATGATGCTGTTTATTTGCATGCTCATGTAGGGTAAGAAATTAATTTAATGTGTGAAGGGATTAATATTCCAATAAAACACATCTGACTATCATTGGGTTAATGAGTTGAAAAAGTTTCTACTTTCTTTCACTTGTTTGTTTTTTCAACAAACAGTTGCAGACATATTGTAAAAGAAAAGAAAACAATATAGATAAAAGGCGACATGGGTTAGATTAGAAAGGAACCATACTGTACAGAAAAAAAATAAAAAGACATGTGAATAGTAACACGGTCTTCAAAAATGGTAGTTGCCTATATAAATTGTCAAACTCTAAAACGTCCCGCGTTTAAATATATTGTGTATAATACATTAAATTTGGAACTTAATCTGCTGATGTATAAGTATATTTACACACCGATTTCGTTTGCTATATTATTTTTTTTGTCCTTTCTAATAAGTCTATAAACAATTTTTTTTTTTTTTTTTTTTTATTCAACAACAATATTGCACATGCTGTTAACAGATTTCTTCACTGGTACAGCTATTTCAGTGTAGATCCCTGTATATTAGTACCTTAAGACCAGGGTATCTTCAGGTATATATTTATAATTTTGTTAGTATGTATATTATTTGTCTTTAATACATTGTTTATCATTAATACATTATTTCTCTATTATTTTACTATTATAATTCTGAATATGAACTTTATATATATAGTAAAAAAAAACAGTTTTCTTTAATATACAATCAATTGCTACTATCTGATAGATGTTGAGAATAAAACAGAATAACGGGTTATGTTAGCGTGTTCGGAATTTGGTTTGTGGTTTAATATATTTCTCTGTTGTCCGGTATATAACGGTTTTTCAGTTGTTGTATTTTTGTGTGGATTAATTGCTTTCACCACGTGTCTCCCAAATATAATTGTATTAGGCACGGAAGGTATGTACAAAAAAAAAAATTTAGTCTCATATAGTAAGCATAATTTATATATCTTCCGTATAATCTAAAATTATAGTATATCAATTTGTGGTAGAAATAAGTGGTTAACTTTCACTTTCAAAACTCATTGAAATTGTAAAATGAAATGATCATCTATCAAACCGTTCTGTTAATTTACATATATAATAACAATATTGACAATAATATAACAATGTTGTCAAATATAAGAATATATCTTTTCTAGTATCCCTTTTCCTTCAATATTAATATATTTTTTTTGTAATAATAATCCTTTTTTAAATTCTGACCTAAAAACATTATATAGATTGATTTTTTTTGTCCTATATTCTGACAAATAGTGTATTTTGTGTATAGTGAACACAATAACTAAGTAAAAAGTTTATTTCATAATAATGTTCATCATTAATTTTATATCCCCAGATTAAATTTTTTTCAGTGAAAATGTGTCTACCAATCTTAGCTATTTCAAATAACTTATAATTTCCCCCCAAAACTCATCTAAAAAGTGGCACGTTACAAAAAAATGTTCATAGTCTTCTGTAAGGTTACAAAAATTACAGGTAGAGTTATGGCTTATTTTCCATTGTTTTAACAACACTTTGTTTGGAAGAATAAAGTGTAATAGTTTCCATCTGCACATTTTCAGTTTATTATCTTTTAAATAGTTATGAATAAATTTTTGCATATATTGAGCTTCACTTTGTATATTTTCACATTTTAATATTCTGTTCCACTTATGATACCCTATTGGAACTTCTTTATCATATTCTATTAAAATTGTATAAATTTTCTTCGAATCTAATTTTTCTAGTTTATGTTTGCAATTATTTTTTTCACTTATATATAGTGAGTTATTTGTTAAAACACTAGTTTTTATTGAACTTTCTTCATTTAATATTTTTAACCATTCTTTTGGAATTGCTTTTCTTAATTTTGAGAATTCAGCTATCCAATTCGATTTATTCTTTAATTTTAAACTTATAATTTTTTCTGAAAAGACTCCATTTTCATCAATAATATCATTTATATGAATGATATTGCTATCTATCCAGTTTTGGAAAAGTAGTGTTTTCTTTTGAAATTTGATCAATTGATTTCCCCAAATGACTTCTTGGCGGATAAGTCTGTAATTATTTGGATGTTTAGTTTTATTATTTTTATTTTTTAACCATACTTTAATCATATCAAGATAAAATTCTGGTAGCTCTTTAGTGCCTGGTAGCGAGTATATATGATAAGTATTCATTCTTAAGATAAGTAGATTGCTACCAAATTTATTTAGATAAAATTTTGGTATAACCATCCAATTAAGAAATTTATCAGCAGTTAATCTTTTTATCCAACCTATCTTAATAGATTCTATATATTTATCTATATTTACCATTTTTAATCCGCCATCTAGTTGGTTGAAGCTTAATACAGTGCGTTTAACTTTTTCTGTCTTATTGTTCCATAGAAATTCATATATAATTTTTTTAAATTTATCTAAAGACTCTTTGCCCAAGGTTGAGACTGTAGCCAAATAAGTAATTATAGGAATACCGGTAACTAAAGATTTAATAACTGTTATTCTTCCTATCATGGTTAAGTTTCTTTTTTTCCAATTAGATATAATTTTTACAGACTTTTCTAGCTGTTTTTCAAAATTTAGTTTAAGACACTCTTCTTTGTTATGCCCAAAATATATCCCTAGACTTTTAACTGGTTTATCTGTAAAGTTTATATTTTCATATTTTTCTTTACAATGTTTTTGTTTCCCTAGCCAAATACCCTCCGTTTTAGATCTGTTAAGTTTTAATCCTGACAGTGAACCAAATGTTTCAATCATGTTAAGAGCTTTTGAAATATCTTGTTTTGATTTGAGAAAAAGAGTGGTGTCATCTGCTAGCTGACTTATTTTTAAAGTATGGGTTTTTCCATCTATCTTGATTTCAAATCCTTTAAGGTTATGGTCTTGCCTAATTTTACAAGCTAGAATCTCCACAGCAATAACAAAAATTATCGCACTACATGGACAGCCTTGGCGTATTCCGTGATATATACTCATGGGTTTTGAAATCCACCCATTATTTAAAACTGAACTTTTTATGTCAGAATATAAAAGTTTTATCCATCTCATCATAGAATTTTTAAATCCAAATTTTTGTAAAGCAAAGAACATAAAATCCCACTCTAATGAATCGAATGCCTTTGAAAAATCTAAGAATAATAAAGCGCCCTCTATATTAAATTTGTCTGCATAATCTATGACATCTTGAATTTGTCTAATATTATATCCTATATATCTGTTTTTAACATACCCATTTTGATCTCCATGAATAATTTGGGGTAATATTTTGATGATTCTTTGAGCAAGTGAATAAGCAACTAATTTTGTGTCAACATTCAATAATGTTATTGGTCTATAATTGTCTAAACTGAGAGGATCATTTTTTTTATGTAAAAGGGAAATAACTCCTAATTTTTGTGAATTTGTTAACTCCCCTTTATCAAATGAGAAATTAAAAGTTTTGACTGCAAACTCTTTAAGATGTTCCCAAAAAGTTCTATAAAATTCGACACTTAAGCCATCAATTCCTGGGGCTTTATTTAGTTTCATTTTAAATAATGAATCTGTGCATTCTTGAGTGCTTAATAAGCCTTCCATACTATCGCCTTCTTTATCTGTTAGGACATGATCACATTCTGTATTCATAACATAATCTTTTATAAAATTTTTATTGGGATTTGAACTTTTATAAATTTCTTCATAAAATTCCCTTTCAAGATTTAGTATTTCTGTAGGATGTGTATGTATCACCCCCTCTTTGTCCCTGAGTGCTGTTATAGTTTTTCTTGTTTGCCTAGCTTTTTCTAGTCCCAAGAAGAATTTTGTGTTTTTTTTCTCCTTCTTCTACCCACTTAATTCTAGATCTTATTTGTGCTCCTTTTGTTTTTGAATCATATAGTTTACCAAGTTTTTCTTCTATAATATTAATTTCCTCTTTAAAAGAGTTTATAGCTTCCTTTTTACATTTTTTGTTTGTACCCTCATTTAATTTCTTCAATTTGTTTTCTAAAATATGTATTTCTTTTACATTATTTTGTGCTTTTCTTTTGCAGAATGCTATGGTGTGGTCTTTAACCTCAGTTTTAAACAGATCCCACTTGACACCAATATCATTGGTGAGTAATATTTTCTTTTCATATTGTTTGATTAGAATTTTGATAAGGTTTTGATATTCTTCATTTTCTAAAATACTATTATTAATTTTAAAGTATCCTTTACCTTTTTGGTCTGATCGACCTTTTATCTTTATTGAAATTGCCTGATGGTCTGTATGAGTTATAATAGCTGGCCTAATATCAGTAGATTCTATTTTAGTTCTTATTTCAGGACATGTTAAGAAAAAATCTATTCTAGATGCTTCATTTAAATTATTTTTACGTCGCCAAGTAAATTGTATTTCCCTACTATAAAGCTCTCTCCAAATATCACTTAGTTTTTGGGTTTTAATTAAAGATTTAAGGCTAAATACTGGTTTTGTTTGTTTTGAATTTTGTGTTGACATTTTTTTTTTGTTATCTATTTTTGTTAAAGTGTCATTCATATCTCCTCCAATTATAACCATTCCTAGACTATTTTTTGTAACTACTTCTTTAACTTTTTTGAAAAAAATATTTCTTTTTTTAGGTATATTTGGTGCATAGACATTTACTAAGGTGTAAATACTGTCTTCAATTTCAACATTTATTAAGAGTAGCCTGCCCTCTTGGTCTTTGAACATATTTATAAATTTGCATTCTAAATCGTTATTAATAAAAATTGAAACTCCTCTGGACTGTGAGGTTCCAAAGCTATGATATTGTTGACCTTTAATTTCAGAATTTAAGTCTTTCTCTAAATCTTCAGTGAAATGACTTTCCTGAACAAACAAAATATTACATTTTTGATATTTCATCCACAAATATAATCTATGTCTTTTATCTTTTACTCTGAGACCTTGACAATTTAAAGAACATATATGAATTGTTTTTGTCATAAGTTTTTGTTTGTGTTAATATAATATATTTATTTGAATGTTTATTGAGCCTACCCAACAACATTCTTGTATTCTCCTAGTTCTGATTATTCTTTTAAATGTATACACATATTTCAATAATATACAATATTCATTTTGCATTATTACACAAGTTAAAAATAATACAAACCAGAGATTTTCTAATGAATTTGTTACAGAACATTTGATTAAAATCAAAAACACATTATCAGAGACATATGTGTCTCCAACATTATTAGGTCTATTACATTGTGATGCTGTGCAAAAAATAATGCTGTGACATGTCAATTTCAATATTGTAAACAATTGATTTCCTTCATTTCGTAACACCTGTTGTTTTCTATTTTTAGACACCAGACAACGTAGCTGAAGAAACAATAGTAATTGGATCTTATCGTGTAAATTTTGGAATAGTGATTTCGTAAAACTTGGTGTTCTATTAATGGAAATTGAGCTCTGCGTATAAAGAATTGACATGCTTTGAACAGGAAAAAGTAAAAGGATGTAATAGCATATTACTGAACAAAAGGAAAATAGACAATGACAGTTGTGCGAATAAAACGGATAAAACGATGTGAGCTTTTTTGGGTAATAAATTGTAGAGTTCAATATCTGGAACATAAACAAGATTTTACCTGTTGGACACAGAATAGGTACTATTAATAGATTTATTTTTTCCCAAGATTTCTGTTTTCTCTTCTTGGGAGTAATTGTTATAAAATGTTTAAATTTCTGTATAATTATTATATTTTCTTTTCTATTAAAAAAAAAATTGTACAAACTGCAATTGTTTTGTATTAGATTAATATAATTATAATTAAAGTATTTTAAATTGACATACTTTTGTATTCTCTTATACATCATTTTGTTTGTTTCAGATTTGACTGATTTATTTTCATCCACATTTGAATGTATGTAATCCTCAATTACATCACACTCATTTTTATTTTTATATTTTTTGTTATATAAAAACAGGCTAAATATTACAATTATATACAAATATTTACACTTGTAGCTCATTGTTGATTTATTGTATTAGGTTTATTGGTTTGGTTACATTTCCGTTTACAGCTGGCCCTAAGTTTTTGTCTTTTGAATAGGGACAGCTTCTTTGTGTTTGATTTCTGTTGGCGTGCTGGCATTTCTTTTTCCATTTTTTTTGGCGGCCGGGGTATTGGTATTTTCTGTCTGTCCCTTGAAATATTGTTCAATATTCCCACCGGGTTCTGTATTTTTTTTCTTCTTTTTATGTTTTGGCTTTTTTTTTTCAACATTTTCTCCATCATTCACTATTTCTTGATCGCACTGTATTTTATCTTGTAAATGGTTATCACCTGATTGGGCATTTTCTTTAGCATGAATATTACCAAGGACATCACCAGAGTTGGAAGGCTGAGGTACGTCATGAGCAGGCGGGACTTCAGTGTCTTCTGTGTCGGCATCATTGGCATCTGATTCATCTTCACTAGAGGAGTTGGAAGTGTTTAAATCTTCAGGACAGTCGGCCTGCCTGTGACCAGGTTGTTTGCATTGTAGGCATATCCAATCGTTAGGACATTGCATAGCCTTATGTCCTGTCTGTAAACACTTTCTGCATACTATTTTGTGACCTTCTGAAGCATTTTGATTAGCATGCAAGACTGTAGCAACATATTTGCCTATTAGCATAGATCTTGGCAGGGGTTCGCTGACAGGATCACACATCACAATTCTATCCCCTGTTTGACAATTAGTCAGCTCACCATCTACACGAAGGCGTTCTCGATACGATTTGTGCACAATGCACCCATGGTATTCTAATGCGCGTTCAATTTGTCCATCATCAGCTGAACAGGGTACATTTTTGACACGTATTTTTAAATGATTTGGATTTTCATTTACCATGACTCTAGGGTTGCGTGTATACACAATTTGTTTTACGGTATCATAGGCGGATCCAGGGGGGCCCTGGGGGCCGCCCCCCCCCCCCCCCCCCCCCTTTTGTGGGAAAAATTTGGTTGATTATATAGGGAATCACTGAATCATGACTGTAGCGGGGCCACTCTTATAGCAGTCAGTGCCCCCCCCCCCCCCAACCACCCCCACCGCCGACCCCTTATGAAAAGTTCTGGATCCGCCACTGGGTATTGTTGATATGGAAATCATCCTTCCACTCTAATATCGTGCGATTTACATATAGATACAACAACATAATAAACAACATAGAACAACACATCAGATGCAAACTGTACAATTAAAGATGAATCCATACATGAAAAGCCTTTATTTGTTCTTCTTTTACCTTTTAAGCCGGAACATGCGTTTTCCGAAAACAATTGTGGGTTAAACCGGGTTTTATACTAGCTAATCCTCCAACTTGTATGATAGTTGTTTATAACTTAACTTTATATTGACAAAATTGGGTGAGCAAGCCAAAAAGACATAAAAGGTCAATGTGACAACAATTGGTATCCAGCAGTCGAAACTGTGTAAACATACATCACGGACATAAATCACTACAGACAAATAAAATTCAAACACACATACAAATATATCTAACAAAGACGCCAACAAAAATATATTGTAGTTGATAGTAAATCTTACAACGACGCGAACAAAGAAAGTTATTGTAATTGATAGTGAATCTGACAACGACGCCAACAAAGAAAGTTATTGTAATTGATAGTGAATCTGACATAGATGCCGACAAAAAAGTTTGTGTAGTTGATAGTACATGTAATACTAGTATATATAGTTTGCACTTTCTCGATAAAGTACAAATTAAAGTAAAATATAAATACAAGGGTGAATAAATGAAAACATCACTGTAAAAACCTCTTGCATCCGAATCGCACCTCTCGACCCGTCTGCACCAAGAACGCCCAAAGCCAAAAGCCAAAAATCCGATAGCTGGATGCATAAATACCGATTCACTTTAAGAGTCTTTTGACCAAAAGACAAAGACAAATAAAGGAAAAGCTGTAAAGTAAAAAAAAAAAAGATACACAACATCAGGACCTAGTATCTTAATTCAAGACCATCTTGTATTATTTGTCAAATAGACATTGAATATGTATCTATTAGGTCTTGGTGAAAGGAAAAGAAAAGAAAAGGAGAAAAGATCCTTTCTTAAACTTTCCTTTGACA
Organism: Mytilus californianus; assembly: GCF_021869535.1. Classification (NCBI taxonomy): domain Eukaryota; kingdom Metazoa; phylum Mollusca; class Bivalvia; order Mytilida; family Mytilidae; genus Mytilus; species Mytilus californianus. The sequence continues at coordinate 124,672,771 of NW_026262581.1, forward strand.
ACATGGTCTCGATGCCATCAAATTGGGCAATATCCTTCGTCATAAATCAGTTTACTCGAAAATACCTCCCTATTTTAAAGATCAGTCTGTACCTATCATTTCTTATACCTATACCAAACCAATTGCAACTAAAATTTTCAATTACAAACACGTGTTGCAGGATCTCAATATTGACGACTTCAAGTCTAAACCTCCTAATTGCACCTGTGCTAGTTCCCCATTCATACACGTTATTAGCGGTGACCTAAACATTGTCAGTAACACTTCTCTGCGAAATGCGTTATCCAAAGGCCCGAAATATCGTGACCCTAAATCCATCAATTGGAAACACAACTTCAAAATACTGATGGATTCAGTCAAGGATTATGCCAGGCAATGGGTTAAACGCGAGAAAGAAGACGTAGATACTCTTTCCGAATTGATTAAGGCTGCGAGATCGTTGATACAAATCAGAATTATGAAACTGAATGGGTCTATTAATACCCATGCTACATCAATCTTTAAAGACCCAAATGTTGCAAAACACTTGTCCTACCTCCTTGACAAATATGTTGTTGTCCCCTCAGATAAAGCCCCAAACAAGATAGTTTTTGTGTGTAAATCACATTACATAAACTGCTTTATAAAGGAATTAGGTATTGACAATTCACTTGGAAACTCAACATATACCCCCAGGACACTTACTAAAGAGGAAATCATGGAAAATCATAGGGTCTGTTCTATGTTCTTTTGGAATTTCAACCAAAGATGAAGAACTGGATCTTCCATCACTGTATTGGATACCCTCAATTACATAAGTGTCCTTACAAACAACGGTATATTGCTGGGTCTTCCAAGTGCTCCACGAAACCTCTTTCTAAATCATTAACATTAATTTTATCAGCAATCAAAGCCGGGCTTCAAATTTATTGTGAAACTACCTATTCTAGAGGTAGCGTGAATCAGATGTGGATACTACGAAATTCCAAAGATCTTTTAGAGTGCATAAATATAAGACTCTTTCATCTTGCAATAGTATTAAAACATTTGACTTTTCTACACTTTACACAAGTATTCCCCATTCCAAACTAAAAGACAAATTGAAAGAGTTGGTCCTGCTTTGTTTCATAAAAAAGAATGGCCAACGTATATACAAGTATCTTGTCTTAGGGAGGGATAAATCCTACTTTGTAAAAAATCACTCTGATTCAAACCAAATATTCTCTGAAACTGACATTATCAAGATACTTGATTTCTTGATTGACAACATATTTGTTACGTTTGGAGGACGTGTTTTTCAACAAACAATCGGCATTCCCATGGGAACAAACTGTGCCCCTCTTCTTGCCGACTTGTTCCTTTATTCATAAGAGGTTGACTTCATACAGGAACTGTTTAGGAAGAAAGAAAAGAAGTTAGCAGTATCCTTTAACTTTACTTTCCGCTATATAGATGATGTTCTCTCACTAAATAATTCAAAATTGGTGACTATGTTGAACGCATCTATCACATCGAACTTGAGATAAAGGATACAGCAGATACAGTTAAGTCTGCATCATATCTTGACTTACATCTAGCAGTTGACAATGAGGGTCGGTTGAAAACAAAACTTTACGACAAAAAGAGATGATTTCAGCTTCCCAATTGTGAACTTTCCGTTTTTATGTAGCAACATTCCAGCAGCGCCTGCATACTGAGTATATATCTCCCAGTTGATACGATATTCCAGGGTTTTTTTTCCTATCATGATTTTTTTGATAGAGGGTTGCTGCTCACAAGGAAGCTAATAAACCAAGAGTTCCAAGTTGTGAAGTTGAATTCATCCCTTTGTAAGTTTTACGGACGCCATCACGAGTTGGTTGACCGTTATGGAATATCCGTTTCATAGATGATAGCGGAGATGTTCCTAATGTCGTAATTACAATCCCGTCCCCTTTTCCCTAATGTAATTTACCGAATTAGACTTATGGCCGGGTTTGTACTAACATGAGCAATACGAAGGGTGTCACATGTGGAGCAGGATCTGCCTACCCTTTCGGAGCACCTGAGATCACCCCTAGTTTTTGGTGGGGTTCGTGTTGGTCAGTCTTTAGTTTCTATGTTGTGTTTTGTGAACTATTGTTTGTCTGTTTGTCTTTTTCTTTTTTAGCCATGGCGTTGTCAGTTTATTTTCTACTTATGAGTTTGAATGTCCCTCTGGTATCTTCCGCCTCTCTTTTGAAACATTTAAGTATTTGTATGAATTTACATAGACTCGTTGAGTGTTTGAATTATTATTTCTTTTATCGCCTAAGCAAGGAATCTCCATACAATTCTGAAGATATATAAAGTCAAGAAAACAGGAGAGTAGTGGTGTATCAACACTTAATATAGTTGGACAAATGAAAGAAGACAGTGCATCCAGAAGCACTAAATCACCAGTTCCAGTCTGTATTTATAGAGGAAGACATGGCTTCTTTTCCAAACATAGGACCAGGTACCATCAATAAGATTGAAGACATCAAAATTGAAGAAAAAGGAATAGCAAAGCTACTAAAACAGCTAAATATCAATAAAGCTATAGTGGTCCAAACAAAATATCCTGCAGAATATAAAGGGAACAGCAGATGAAATGTCTCCTTATCTGAAATACATATTTGAAAGATCATTATACCTAAGACAAGTCCAGCACGATTGGACAACTGCAAATGTAACTTCACTATTCAATAAAGGAGATAGATCAAAACCAGTAAATTATAGACCGGTATCGCTTACATCAGAACCATGTAAAGAAGTGAAGCAATTTAAACCCATCATGGAACACCTGGAATGTAACAATATCCTTTCAGGCTTCCAACACGGCTTTCGGCAAAAGAGATCACAGCTAATAATGACTGTTGAAGAAATAACCAAATTTTTAGATAACAAGCAACAGACGGACTTATTAATACTTGACTACTTGACACCGTACTCCACAACAGACTCCTCCATAAACTATACCACTATGGAGTCAGAGGAAACATCCATGGGTGGCTGAAGTCGTGGTTGACAACTAGGCAGCAGAGAGTACTAGTAGACGGGGACGAATCAGCGTCTGTACATGTAAAATCTGGCGTACCACAGGGCACAGTGCTTGGGTTGTTAATATTCCTTTTGTATATCAATGGCATAGGTGATCATATGTATCGACAAAAAATCCTCAATTAGATTATTTGCAGATGGTAGCCTAATTTAAGTAGCTCTACAATCAATGAACCATTGTCTTCAACTCCAGCGGGACCTGACCACCGTGGTTAACTGGACTAAAAAATGTCAAATGATATTTAATCCAACCAAATGCTTTGTACTACGTATAACAACTGGACGACAACCAAAAATATACCTATATGAAATGGAGGAACACATCCTTGGAACAGTCGACCACAATCAATTCATAGGAGTGGAGCTATCAACCAATTTATCATGGAATGACCACATCGGAAATATTACTACAAAGGCAAACAAAACAGTAGGCTTTTATACGACGGAATCTTGGTAAATATCTAATGAATATAAAACGTCAGCCATATATAACCCTAGTAAGACCAACTCTATATACGCTAGCAGTGTCTGGAACCCACATCTCCAAAAATACAAAAAACGCTAGCAGTGTCTGGGACCCAAATCTCCAAAAACACATACAACAAATGGAAATGGTCGAAACAAGAGCAGCCAGACTCATCAGGCAGTAGTATTCTCGAGACCCAGGCATAGTAACATCCTTATTAGAGGACCTAAAACTACCAAAAGTACAGGAGAGACGAACAACGTCACGGCTACTCCTTTTTCACAAAGTAATCCACCAACTAATTGCAATCCCAATTCCAGAATACTTGATGACTGCAATAAATGACCCGTCAGTTCCATCAAAACCATTTGTCAGATTAGGATCAAGTACTGACCATCGAAAACATAGCTTCTAAGTAAGAACCATCAAAAATTAGAATGAACTACCGCCTAGCCTATTGGATATTGATGACTATGAGGTATTCAAGGCCCACCTCATATATCACACAGATACTCGTAAATCAACACTCATGTTTTTATCTGCACTGGTATCTGTATATATATTAAACACATATACATATGATTTTAAAAGAGCACATTTTGGTCGACACAACTTTATTTCAACATATTCGTGTGATGATTCAACCGATTCTTTACGGATTACCCATGTACAAGTAGATATAGAAACTAAGAGAAAGAGTATCAACATTTCTCTTTTTCCCATTGAAATGGTCAATGCATTTTAATTATATTCAAATAAGACTTATATTCACCATTTCCAACCAAAATGTTCAACTACACACACACATGTTGTAGGATCTTCAAGCTCAACCTTTCTATCTGTGCATATTGTCCATACATATGTGAGAAAACAAAACTTTAAAGGGGCATTAGCTACGATTTAGACAAAAAAAGAAGATACGATTCTTTTTGTTTTAAGTATTAACAAAAAGCGGAATTTTGAAATAATATTTCGTTATAAACAGCCAGTTTAGCCCAAATTTGTCAAAATTAACTCAAAACATCGCTGGTACTTTATTGACTTGCAAGTCAATAATTTAACCTCAATTGAATCCGTATTCATGTGGACTTCAAAATTTAACCCCTTAGCTGGAGATGGATTACGCATCTCCAAAATAATTTCAGCATTGAAAATGAAACGAGAGTGAACCATTTCGTTGACTGATTCGATCCACAAAAATTCATTCTTACACAGGTAAAAACGATGATTAATATATTTATTTAGCCTATAACATGAAATCAAACCAATCTAGAAAAATCCAATTGCACGTGCTATCTAATTATATTTCTAGTTATGTTAATATCGGGTTAAATGATCGTCGGCAGTCCTCGTAGTTCATCTCGATGGTAAATTAGATGGCGTCTAGACTAAAATACTACTTCACAAAAAATGCTGATACATATGATCGAGTCCATACATTGTTTATTGTTTATTTTACTTTTTTTTATAATTTGGATATACGTTTTTGTATGTTATAAATCAAATATAAGAATATGAGTCAAATCGGTGACCATTAATTTGACAGCTAATGCCCCTTTAAAATCCTAACAATTTTTTTCGAAAAACGAAAATGAAGTTTTTTTTTACCAGTTCGGAATATGAAAAGTGCTAGTTATCAAAAGGGTGAAAAACACCACCGGAAAAGATGCACTGCTACACATTCTCATTCTGTCTTGTTCTGTGGTTCACAGAAAGTGAATAAATAAACCACTCGGTTAATCAGTAAATAGGCCATCAATTACAAAATTACCTGCTGATTGCGTGGAGGAAAAAAATGAGTCCGACTGTACAATTGAAATATTGACTCGTAAAATTGTGTAATTGTTGAATAAAGCATTAAAAACTGTGGAACTCTTCGTTGGCAACTGCTTTTTTCCGCTTCGATGTCACTTGATCATCACAACCGTGAATTACCGCATGTTTTTCTAAAGCTCAACATTTTGTTGAGACAAGAAATAATCATAAAAGTGTATAGCTTGCCATACATTAGTTGCATTAACAGTCGATCGATACGGTGCTTTTTGTCCGATACATGCTTTTTAGTCCGGTTTTGCTATTTGTCCGATAATAGGGGAAAAAGGGATATAGTGTGTTAATTCACGACAATAAATCCATACACACACTTAACAAAACCACAAAACAAAGGAACATCGATTGTGTTGCTTTGTTTCATCTTGTAATCGCAATGACGTTTTTAACCCAGATCATGAGCTCATACCTCACTGCATGATAAGGACGGCTAAATAGCAAAAGCAACAGTCGATTAGGTATCTTGGCAGTCAAAGAAGTTGTTATAATTGATAACTTATTTTTAACATTTAATAAATAAGTATAACCCACCTGACCGTTCTCTACAGCTTTATACAACTGCATTTTGAATCCGTAGAGAAAAAACCATTCTCTATCCAGTCCATTGTTGCACAAGTCTTTATATTTCTCTTCAGCCTCGTCTCCGAAGGAATCAAACGTTTGATCTGGTTTTATGAGGATGCTTGACGGAGTTTTATAAGCAGATCCTGTCCAAGAATATGTTGAAATATTCAAAGGGTCGTTCTTGTATTCGTGTCTGAATGAAAATGCGTATCCGGATCCAGAGGTCCCGAAATCTATCCCAACCACTAATACTGTATTGTCGGATTCCATTTCTGGTTGTGAATAATTGAATAATTAAATATCGATTTACATTCAGACATGTCATGTCGGTCGTATCGTATTTAGGGGAGCAGTTATATTCAATATATAATGAAAGGTATTGTGGTTTAAAGTTTATGACGAAAGTAAAAAAGGAAGTAGCTTGTATTGATTTATTTTCTAAAAATGAATTAAAATATCTTCGTTTCTGCTGAGGCTTGACTCGTTATGCACTGTTAATAAAACACAATGTTCTATTTTTGCTGCAGCATTACATTGGAGTTGAATCAAAATTATCGATTTGAATATCTTCAGCTTTAACACAATATTTATTTGAATCCTTTTCATGAATATCATAATTGGCAATCTATAGACGGTCGAACTGCTTTCTTGTTGAGTATACCGTATTTTAAGTACAACATTGATTAAAACAAACGATTCTAATGATGTGAGGTAATGAAACACAATGCAGGTGTTTGAAAAGATCTATTGGTAACAATTTATCCTATTTTCATTACGATTACCTCTATTATATTATAATTACAAATTGACGATAATTAAGATGCAATGTTCCTTATTTGTTGTTCGTTTGTTATTTTAACATAAATCAGGCTGTTCGTTTTTCTCTTGTTTCACAATTCTACATGCCAATACTTTGGTTTTCTCTTTTGAATTGTTTCACAATTCTTCATGCCGATGCCTTTTATAGCTTACTAACGAATGTGACCTACATTTGTTTACAACATCGTCCATTGGTATTTGGATATAATATCACAACTCAAACAAAGAGGGTTGGGCGCCCGCTAACCTGTTTAGCCCCGCCACATTCGGTATGTGCCTGTCCAAAGTTAGGAGCCTGTATTCAGTGATTGTCGTTTGTTGCTGTATATCATATTTGTATTTCGTTCATTGTTTTTACATACACCAGGCCGTTAGTTTTCTCGTTTGAATTGTTCTACATTTGTCATTTCGAAGCCTGTTATAGCTGACTATGCGGTATGGGTTTTGCTCATTTTTGAAGACCGTACGGTGACCTATAGTTCTATGTCATTTGGTCTCTGGTAAAAAGTTGGCAATTATACTACATCTTCTTATTTTCATATTAAAAGTAAATTTTAACTTTAGAAATTTTTATTATTATTATGATACGTTTTCTAATTTTGCCTGAATCAATACAGTTTCATCACTTACCGCTTTCATACTAATTTCTAATTTGTTATGACAACTTGGTGGATTTTTACTTTTTGGCTATAATAGAAATAAATCAAGGAAGTTAAATGCAAATGAAATATCAGAGTTATATTTCTTTATACTGATTCAAATCCTTTTGGTTAATTATAAACTATAAGTAATTTAGCATCAAGAAAAATGAAATAAAACTGCCTATCCTTTCATATCAAATTATTTTTTCCCTTTATCAAAGAAACCTGTCTCCAATTCCGTACAATCGGACAAGCTATGAAGCAGATCTTCAACTATATAATTGCGTTGCCAACATTGCTCCTTTATGGAAATAAAAAAAAATCTTTGATAGGATAAGAGATGGAAACCCAAATGTTGTAAAAGGGATTTCATCAATTGCGTTCCATTCTTGTGTAAATGGTGGACCTCCTTCCGTTGAAAAACTATTATGATTAACAACAAGACAGCCATACGGGAAAGATAAAAACAAAACGTCCATCGCATATGATAGGAAAGAATCACAAGGTCGTCAATTCCCTTGAGAAATGAAGTTTTAGTTGTTATAGGCTTTCAATATCTGCGAGTCCTCGTAGATCGGTTCTTTGTGACTTTCGTTTTTATGCAATGTTTTTGTGCTTCGATAAGTCAAGCCATTTCCATCTGATTTTTAGTTTGTTCTAATGTTGTGCTGTTACACCACTGTCCCAGGTTAGGAGGGATGGTTGATTTCTCACAAAGATGCTTAACCCCGTCACAATTAATATGTGACTGTCCCAAGCCAGGAGACTGTCATTCAGTGGGTTTTGTTGGTTGCGGTCTGTCAGATTTGTTTTTCCATTAATGTTTTGTCATGAATAAGCCCGTTTATTTTTTCGTTTGAATTGAATTATTTCACATTTTGTTATTTCGAGGCCTAAATAGCTGGCTTTACGAAATGGGTTTTGCTCATTGTTGAAGGCCATGCAAACGGTGGCATATATTTGCTTAAATCTGCTTTATTTAGACTATGTTGGATAGTTGTTATATTTGCAATCATGCCACATATCTTATCTTATATTGGTTATACATTGCACTTTTTTATAATTATATTGATGTATTGTATCTAATTTTTGCGCATATGCAACTGTTGCATACTGACGTCTCAAAATTAATTTTAAACAATAATGATATAGGACAAACAACTGTCATTTGCATATCTTTCAATTGAATGTTCAGTACAAAAAATCGAACACTGTTCATGTTCAAGTATCAAAGCTGACAAATGGTCTGCTGCAGTGGTGGATATTTGCAGAAACTATATACATTTCTAAGCTGATTGTCTCACTTAGTGATTAGAACTCACAATATAATCAATTCCAAATTCCATCAATGCGATATGCTTTACACTATAGGTCTCACTCTGAGTTGTCAAAATAGCCATACCCAACTATATCAGTCCTATTCAGGACCGATAACTCTGTCGATAAATATTGGCGGGTTATACAATGTTGAAATGTATGCAATAACATATTTTTGTACAGAAGTTAAAATTTCAATATCGATTTTTTTTAATGTCTTGATTTTGATTAAAACATTGAATTAAAAAGATAAATTACAAAAATCATATGCAATGAAATCTCGTTTAATTTTCTATGAAATAAAAAAAATCTATTAAATATATATATAAAATTTGAATAAGGGTATTTCTTTAAATAAATTATCGTAAAACATTAATATTTGGTTATTTAAAGCAAAAATCAACTTATCAAAGAATTTTTGATAATATTCTTATTTTCTTGAAGTTTTTTATGATATATATTTCTTTGGTAGTGTACACGGGAAAGAGAAAATATTTATTTGTACATTTCAGAAAACTTTTGTTATCACTTAATCTAAACTTTAAAAAACATGTGTACACAGGATGTTAATGTCACTTGATGGCTTTTGGTTTGACACGATTCCTTTACCTGACAATTTGTTGTTATGTAACATTATAACCTAAATCCGATGTGGGACGTAATTTGCCCTCGATTTAAACTGTTTTAAGTAGAATATTTCGCCAGATATTTGTTTAAATATTCTCAGACACTGGTGACGTTTTATAAAGTCTGAGTAGCAGCTGCAAGCTCTTGAATACCGAATGAGTTGGGAAATGTATATCCCATATGCAGGAGAAGTCAGTATATTGCTACTAAGGTGGGGGAAATTGATAATTTCAAAATTAAAATCGTCTCGTTAGTCATAGATTCTGGTACTGAGATGACAGATTATGTCAAATTCGAGGTATAAGTCTAAAAATGAGGCGGAGGAAGCCGTGTCTGTTGTTTCTTTAATTTCTAGTTCTGGAGGATATATTAATGGAACCCAATCAGAAAAGTAATGGAAAGAACATCATCAATATATATCTAAATGTCAAATTAAATGATCTGGCTTCTTTGATCTTCTTGTCTTTGACAAATGTCTGAAGGAACTCCGACTCATATGAAAATAAGAAGAGGTCGGTAAGGAAAGGCGCACAGTTCGTTCCCATAGGAATGCCGACAATTTGTTGAAAAAGTCTACCTCTAAATTCAACAAATATGTTGTCAATAAAAAACTCCAGCATACTGATCACTTGTTCTCTGTGTAGCATATTTTACCTTTTTGTTCACTATTAACAAAATATACCGTATGGTATCCAACGCACAGGCGCCATTAATTCAACTCATCCGAATACGTATTCATGCAACATTTTAGGGGAGATGGGCTGCGCATGTGCTCAGCAGCATGAGGTCAGCATGATAATTCATTAAAAAGAAAAGAATGTCAATATTGAAAAGTAAAACAAGGGAGAAATCAGGAATAACCATTTAGTTGACTGATCCGTCCCACAAAAGATCATTCATATACAGGTATACCGATGATTTACATATATTTTTAACCTATAAAAAGAAATAAAACATATCATGAAAAATCTTCATTATTCGATTGCACGTTCTTGTCTTTCTACTTATTTATAGGTAAGACTATTCTTGGTTAAGTTCATAAAACATGACAAGCATTGTCTGACCAATTTCAAGCATATTAACATCTTCGAGTGACATTTTTATTAATCAAACCTTAATATGAGTTCACTTTAAAGTATTAACATGGTTAATAAAAGGGATTTAAATCATTTTCAACAGATGGAATGAAATAGCACTGAGATAGTTTTGTGAGGGCATACGGATAAATTGTTTGAAAATAAAGCTTTTTGTGTCTGCTTTAGGTAAACTATAATACTTATATATCTTAAATTCCTTCATAAAAAAACACAATGATAAATCGGTATTTCGAAAATTGTATATTTTTTAATATTGCTAAAACTGAATCAATAAATATCAAAATAACTATCGTTTCAACATCAGATGCTTACTATTTATTGGTAAATGTATTATTTTTTAGTCAAAAGTTCCTTTGCCTTATATATCAATAACATAAACGGTACCAATTTTTCTGCACCAGATGCGCATTTGGACAATCAATGTCTCTTCAGTGATGCTCGAGGCCAAAATATTTCAAAATCCAAAGCTTATTAAAAAGATGAAGAGCTATAAACCAAAAAGGACAAAAAAGTATAGCCAAAGCCGGACAAGGGATCAGAGCTTTGCATGAGGGAGATACATTTCTTAATTTCAAGTCATTGCTTCTTAAAAAAGAATACTATAAAATTTAGTCTAAGGTCTGGTATAATAATACGATGAAGTAACATTTTACCTTTACCTTTCTCCCCTTTTTCAATTTTTTTATTCATATATTTATCATTATATAACTTTTTCATTATGATATTTTTAGAAACAACAGTACTCGTAATTGTTTCTTTTGCTCTTTTCCTACATAAATTGCCTGAGGGGGTTGTACACTTCGTTCGAGTAATTTTTTAGAGTTCACTTTAATAATTAATTTACAATGAAAAGTCGTTGAAGTATTGCATTTTATAGTGCATGGAAAGCCACATCTAGATGAAATTTTGTACGAACACAAAAACACCGTCATGACTATGTGCATTTTGAAACATTGAGCAGAATTATTATTGATACGTTTTATCAAAATCAAACATTAAGCATATTCTTAATTAAACAGTATACGCTATGAAATTAAATTCTTAAACATTAAGTCGAATCAGATCATTCGGAAGCCGCGGGATCAAACAATCTTTTCTTCTCTCCTTTGGTGAATCTATAACCTGAAGGTAGAAATTCAAATTTAGTTGAAGTCCTTTCTTTTGTAGTGGCATTTACATAGGTTCCAATCATTTCAGTTCCCGCCACTTCTAGTTCTACCCATCCGAAGACCTGTTCAGGCCACTGTCCTCCAGGTGGATTCGCGTGAATAACGGCATGTTTTTGGCAGCCTTCATCTGTTACAAATTTTGGATCTGGCTTATCAGAAATATATATTTCTGCTCTTAGCGGGTGTGTTCGTCTACATTGAGAATCAGAAGTGACAAAAGTGTCGTTCAGTTCAATTTGTTTAATATCCCCGACCTCAACATCCTCGTCGGCTTTAAAACAAACATGAAACACATGGCGGCACCAGTCTTCTTTATCCCAAGTATATCGTTTGCTTTCAGGATGAACCCCTGTTTTGAACGGAACACTCAAACTAATACCATATGTATAGTTACATACTCTTGATGCAACGATGTTTGGATTATGTCCATATATGACCGCACCTTTAAGAACCGATAGACCTCCATCTACTGGCACAAATATCTCTAAATTTTGAAATGCTTTTTTGACAGCAACTTGTAATACATCAGACTCAGAAAACCCACCAACCATCATTACAGCTGAAACGTTTTCACAGCGTGGATGGTTCAGAACAGATCTGATTTCTTCGATAGTCAAATCACATGATTCCTGGAAGAATGTTTGAAATAAATCTGGTTTTATAAACATTTTATCACGTTTCATGCTTATTTTACCTTTAAAAGTCGACTCGTTAATGACACTATCAATTGAACTATCTACAGAATCGGCTATAAGATCTTTTAGTGAAACAGGAAATCTAGTATTTACAGTTTCTGTACTGTTTAATTTATAAGTCTTCTTCTTACGTTCAAAATCTCTCATCATTTCATTATAATCTGCACCTTGTTCCTTTTTAAATTGTTTCAAAACAGGACCTCCAACAAGCTTTGTGAGAACGATTCTATATTTCTCATTAACCATTTCACCACCCCAAGAGCCTCCACATACTTTGTGAATTATTTTTAATTCCCCATTCGGAGCGACTTCTTGAGTAGAAATGTCCACTGTACCACCTACAATATATTAATTAAAATATGATACGGTTTGGTGTTTTACAGCATGGCCTTCTATGTTTAAAGTTCGTTTTTGAATAGAACATATAAAACACAAAGAAAGTCTAGTTTATAAAGATCTATGTTTTCAATAATATTTGATATTTCAATTTGATAATTCAGCAGTTCTTCACTCTTACTATGACGATATACAGCACAGGTAAATCTCTAACTTGTATCAGAATTATTTTTTTCAATATTCTCGTCTTCTGTGAAAAAGATCTTACCTCCTGCATCTACAACAATGAATTTGGTTCCTGGATCAAAAGTCTTCAGAATTGTCATTTTGTTTTTGCCTAGTAATTTTTCAACTGGTAATAACCTGGCATAAACAGATGCAGCTTCTGGTTCATACACAATGGAAAACATATCCCCATGAATACCAGCCTGAAGGGTAATAAGTTTTATTGTTATTACTTTTTCCATATGTATACCCATATATACTTACCTTAAAAGTTATGTGTGCATTTTGATTATATCTTGATTGTATAACATTATCTATATTAAAACATAAAAGTTATTAGCATGTTGATTTATGATAGTAAGATATTCCATCCTAAAAGTAATGTGCCAACATGTTATTAAAGGGGATTGTCTCGATTTTGTGTGCATGCATCGTTATTTTAACTCACATTGTGCTTTCGTCTTGTGTTATAGATGAAGTTCCTTTTTTCTTAAATGTACGAAATTGATAAAGATTCTTAAGACTTTTGACCGATTTCGATTATCTTGGTATTTTTACAATTACAATTTTCAATGTCAAAAATGTGATTTGCAAAAAGGGCAATGTATGTTTGATTATGACGACAGAGATCAGAAAAAGTACAACGTCCTTCTTTCTACCTTGTCATACCAATTACCCAGTATCAACGAATTTTCTAATGCACAAAAATATCTTCAGATTAAGTATTGAGGTTCAACCTACAATATTTCCATTTGCATCGTTCCTCATAAAAGTAAATCCAGAAAAAAGTAAAATAACAAAAATACCGAACTCCAATGAAAATTCAAAAAGGAAAGTCCCTTATCAAATGGCAAAATAAAAAACTAAAACACATCAAACGAATGGAAAACAACTGTCATATTCCTGACTTGGTACAGGCATTTCCTTATGTAGAAAATTTTGGATTAAACCTGGTTTTATAGCTAGCTAAACCTCTCACTCAGAAGAGCGCTTCGAACGCACGAATTTAATAAAGTGGTATTTTCATCCATTTTCCACAAAAATAAGTTGTTAGATTTGTTTACTAGTATACGGTCAGTAAATATATGAAGAAGTTTTGAAAGTTGAAAGAAAATAATTGTATGTGCATGTCAATGGCATATTTACGCCTTTGTTAAACAAAAACTCTCACGAATGCCAGGAATGGTGAAAACATAACTATATGTACAATACAAATTTAAAATTGTCCAATTTTTATTTACTTTAAACTTTTCTCTCTGTTTTTGTCCTAATGCTGATCTACACATTTTAAGATAAGTGCTACTTCCTATGTCCATATTCATTTAAAACCGAATAAAATATTAGAGGGATCGGATAATATCATCAAATAACCTTTTTATATTTGCCTTATTAGTATTCTACTTAATGAGATTTGTACGAATACTAATAAACACATGAAATATTAATTTAAATGATTTATTGGAAAAGTATAAAGAAAGAATTGAATATACCTATAAAGAAATTCCAAAGTAACCTCGAAAAGCTAGTCAAGAAATATGACGTAATATCCTTCAATAATAAACAGTCGTTATAGAAGCCCAAGCTACATCCGTCGTATGAAATTAAAATTTTGGCAAGAATAAAATGAAATCTTGTAGAAAATGAGAAAAAGAAACTCATTATAACTTTTGGTGTGTTATAGCGATTATCTGAATTTACCTTTAAAAAGAACAACCAAACACCGATAAGTTGAACGCCAAGAATGTACAAATGCTTGAATACTTAAGGGGCTAGTATATGACAAGGTGCAGTAAAAGATAGCCAAATCACACGAAGACATAAGTATACCAACTCATACTGTTAATTTTGAAATAAACTGAATTATTATCACGTGTAAAACATTTAGCTGACATTCAATATTGCAGCAAAAAACGCAGCTATTACTGGCAATATCAGCTTTAAAATGGTGACGTGACATTCTCAGAAATAAGTAATACCCTCATCTTTCAACACTATTTAAGATATATGTATTACATAAACTCAGATCATCACGTCCATGTCATTGTAACCGTACGCCATATTTCATAGGGTCACTATATTGGATTAACATATGGATATAAAGGATTTAAACTACTATCTTCCTGATTAAATATCAACACGCTTTGGAGATAGATATTTTGATACTCACTATTATCTTGGAATTTATTTACTAAGTTTGATTCAATTTGAGTTTTAAGTGGAGAAGTTGAAATCACTCCTTCTTAAATTTTACGGACGCCATCACGAGTTGGTTGACCGTTATAGGATATTTGTTGCACAGATGATGACAGATATTTTCCAATTGTCGTAACCAGAATCCCTTCCTCTATTCCTCGAATGCGACCTACCGAATTAGATTTATCCTCGGTTTTATACTTACATGAGCGACACGTGTGGAGCAGGATCTGCTTACCCTTTCGGAGCACTTGAGATCATCCCCAGTTTTTGGTGGGGTTCATGCTCAGTCTTTAGTTTTCCTATGTTGTGTTTTGTGTACTTTTATTTGTCTGGTGGTCTTTTCATTTTTTAGCCATGGCGTTGTCAGTTTGTTTTCGACTTATTAGTTTTAATATTCATTAAGTATCTTTCGCCTTTCTTTTACTAACTTTGTACAGAAGCTTTTGTTTTTTGTTCTTTCGTGGTCCTGGCATTTTTCAGTTACATAAGCAAGGATCATTAACTTAAACATGCCAGACGAAAAGATATTTCAAAAAATAGTCGGTATTCCACTGAATACTTATTGTGCATCCCTCATGTTTGACTTGTTTTTGTACTCATAGTAAGCAGAATTCAGAATAAATCTTCTCAACAAAAAAAGAAAAAGCATCTTGTCAAGTTGTTTAATTTTACATTAAGGTATACTGCATGGTAATGGCCTGTGCCCGAAAAACATATCATTAAGTGCTTGTATTTCATCTATCCCAGTTAACGGGTCCTTGAGGACAGTACTAAAACTAGAATGTGGGCTACCTATCTGGATCTTTTCCTTGATATTGACATAGATTGACGATTTCAAACTAGGACTTATGACAAATGTGACGTTTGTCAACTTCCCATTTCTTAGCAGAAATATACCTTTTACCCATTCGTTTTTCCTTTACATATCCGAATTGAAACGCGTGAATGTTTACATCATTCAGATGTCGTCAAAAGGAACGTGCTTCTAATGCATAATCTGCTCAAGCAGGATTATGAGGAAGAACAACTGAAATAAACACCCATCACGAATTGAATGACCGATATCGGGACGACGTGTTTGTGTCTCAACTCAGAAGATAGAAAGGTTCGCAGTCTTTAGATGTACCATAATAGTCGTCTAATCTGTAAATATACCGATTATGTCCTTTTCGCCTATTGTGACATTTTGGCTGAGTGTAGATTCGTATGGCGGATGATGTGTGCATAACATGAGATACTTATCCTGTCGATACACCCGATATCGTCCCGTATTGAGTTCTTACCATTTCCTGATTTCTTTATCTTGATATTTATATTCTTTGTGCATTTACAATTTTTGAACACCAGTAAAGTACTGTTGCCTCGATGTTTGAGTCAATGGAAGTTCTTGATAGTCATATTTTGATTTGTATCACAAGCATCATGCCATAAAACCTAGTATGTAATTGCTCGCTTCTTATATCTTACGAGGATCGTTTGCTTGGTTTTTAATTCTTATAACAAGGACACATTTGGTACTCACTTCTTCTGCTGCATCTCTCATGAACTGTTTGCATGCATCATTCCAAATAGCTGGGACTGTGATAACCCAATCTATATCATTTGCATTAACTCCAATATTTCTTTCTTCAAACTGGTCAAGTAAATGTTTTCGGAGGAACTGTATGGCGAGTTTTATAACTAGTTTGGCTGATATAGCTTTACCATTGATATCTGTCATTTCAAAATCTTTTCGAATGTCCTGGAAAGCAATTTATATCATAACTTGAAACTTTGTTCTGATTTGTAAATAATACAAAACATATTTGAACATGAGCAAAATGAGGAAACTGTTTGTAAGCTTTGTGGTGATACAATTCTTGTTATTACTACTAGAACTTCGTGCTTATCTAAAAATTTATACTCTATTCAATCACCATTAAAACTTTGAAATATAACTCTACCTATTAGTGTCTTGAAAAATTCTCTTAAATTTGATTAGATGAATTTAAATATCAATGAAAATGAGATAAACATTGGTGCATACAGTTTTCTTTATATACCCAATGTATTTATATTACTTTCGTTATGTAATGTTGATAT
Organism: Mytilus californianus; assembly: GCF_021869535.1. Taxonomy (NCBI): domain Eukaryota; kingdom Metazoa; phylum Mollusca; class Bivalvia; order Mytilida; family Mytilidae; genus Mytilus; species Mytilus californianus. The sequence continues at coordinate 124,689,874 of NW_026262581.1, forward strand.
AATAGTCTCCCTCAGTCGTGCACAATACATACTATTCAAATGAATGCAATTCCAATTCTGAATTTTGTGTAACTTATGATGAAAACTGAGTTCGATTCAATTGAATTTCAATCATATTCAATAGATTCATAAAGTGCACACAACTTGAATATACACAAACGGTATCTTAACATTTTCTCTTTTGTTTAATAAAACATGAATATAAAGTACAATCGAAACAATACCAAGATACTACTAGCAAAATCAAAAACAATTTAAATGAAAGAACGACCGACTGCATCATAGACTAAAGGAAAGAGACGATTAAACAATTTATTGGTCGTTTAAGTAGTATGAATTTAGAGTTATTTGAATAAACTTTACTCGTAAAACGGGACTAATAGTAACAAGAACGAAATAAAAAAAATCTTTAACTTAACATGACTTATAATATCAAGAGAAGAGAATGTCAATCTTTCTTCTTCATATTGGGTACCTGAATAACAAACAAATCCACCTAAAGTGCGTTAATTTTTTTTCTATTCTCTACCCCACTATTACTCATTCTAGATTGAAGAGTGTCTTCTTAAGGTAGCTGGGGTGTCTTCCTCGATCTTGGAATTTGAAAAGCAGATAACAATCGGTCTAGATCTTAAATGAAATGTGCAAATTTCGAGAATAGTATGTAATTCATGTGTAAGACTTTTCGTGTTAATATAGAAAATTATGTGTTTTATCACAAATTTACAGCTGTATTTCAAAAAAAATATTGTATTACTTATTTTCAACTGTGCCGCATAAGGGAGATAATTCAGATAAAGTAACTTTTATAATAGAATGTGTTATGAATTTACCTATTCTATGATGTAGCAAGAAAACGAGTTTGGTGACCCCACTTTTTCTTTTTCTTATCTGTAAGCATATTATTAGAGCTATCTTCTCATATTTTATCTTAAAATTCTATGGTTTAGTTTTCTTTTTATCACAAAAAATTGGGTTTTCCATGCATAATCTATACAAACTATGACAATTTTGCACAACCTGTAGCTTGAAAAAAAGCCCGGTGACCCATTCTTTTTATTATATTTTTGAAAAAAGCATGACATAAACTACTTTTTGACAAATTATTAAAAAATTCTATGGATTTTAATATAGACCCCCTATCTACCTTAATAAACAAATTTTTTTTTCTGTAAGAATGGTGAACATTTCTTGATTTAAGAACGCCTTGCTTTGCTAATAACTGCATTGACTTTAAAATCAATATAAAGTGGGCTAATTGATAGAAACATCATTATTTCGTACTGGGCGAATTGATATTCCTAAATCAGTCTCATTTCAATGGGTACAAACAGCGTACTTCTGCTTGATTCTGTACTCAAATTAAGAAAAAGGATCCAAATACCTTATGACAATCCAGCAATATTCGTTTATTTCACCTTCAGATATTTCAGTGAGTACTTGCATCTCGTAAATTCATGTGAACTTGAAACAGAAAATCTGCATCATATAAGGCCCTTTTTCTTTATAATGCATGAATGAATGAATGAATGAACATGAATGAGTAAATTAATGAATGAATAAATGAATGAGTGAATTTATTTGCAAAAGCTTATACATGTTATAGCAATCATTATGTTCTTGACGAATTACTGTGAATTGGGCCTATGACAAAAACAAAGATTTGTTTCATCTTCGGATATCTCAATATGTGCACTTCAAATTAGAAACACTACAGAAATTATAAAATATGTTTTTATGTCAGGCTTTTTCTTTATAATGTATGAATTAATAAATGAATGAATAAGCGAACTAATTTGCAAAAAGCATTTAAATGCTATAGTAATCATAACTTTCATTGTAAAATACTGTGACTATGATCTATGTCAAAAAACAAAGATTTCTACTTTTTTTCTGGTAAAATACTGTGTGTCCATATAATATATAGCTTTTTTTTTTATCAAAGCTCATCAGTAGATTTAAGATATGTTTGTTCTCATTATGGAGATTTCATTTAGAGAAGTATCATTATATACAACTCTGTACATGCAGTAATTTTGTTGATTCTGTACTGTGAACACCTTAAACTGATTATGATGTTGTTACAACAGATTTGACAAAAATATATATAGTTTCAACTTGGAACATGACATTTTATAATGGATGTGCTGGATCAAATCAAGAACATGGCACCGAAAGTGTTAACTTCATGTCAGTCATGAATTATTCTATCAGCACAAAATTTTAATTTTCTACTCCTACTATTGCTAACCATTATAACCACTACAATATAGAAGAAATGGTACGAGTTATAAACAACAGGTTCTGTGATCAAAACTCACAAAATGTTACTCCCACCTTTTGCAACGCCCATGATTTAATACAGGAAACCCCCTTGAAAATAAGTTGACCAAATAATGTTCCTCAACTTTGTACTTTAATTTGTAGATGAAACGCGCGTCTGGCTAACACAATTATAAACCTGGTATCTTAAATGAGTTATTTCATACTGCAGGTATACAATGGCATTATATGGTAAAGATTGTGAGAACGTTTCAATAAATTGAAACAAGTGGTTTAGGCGGAGTTGCGGATACAAATTGGGTATCCCAAATAAAGCATTGACAAAGTGCATGCTTTGGTAAGGGAAATCCCTAATATAACTTGGACTAAAACATAAAACAGGATATGCACAATGGCATTATATAGTAAAGATTCTAAGAAAGTTTCGTTAAGTTATTGTAAATGGCTTGGGATGAGTTGCGGATACAAAATCTGTATCCCCAAATAAAGCAAAGACAAAGTCCATGCTTTGGTGAAGGAAAATTCAAATGTACTCCAAAATTATTTCGGACAAAAAAAGCAGGTACACAGTGGCAATATATTTTAAAGATTGTGAGAAATTTCCATAACATTATGATTAGTTAGGGGTTTAGGAGGAAAAATGGAAATAGATATGTACTAAAATGCGCAGATATGACGAAATTTATTCCCCAAAAAAGTTAATTCAAACGCGGTCCCGGTGCAGTTGCGGATACAAAAGGGGGACAGAAATATGAACGTTTATTAAACGGACGTACGGACGGACGAAAGAATATGCGGACGAACGAACTCCCTCATAATAACATCAACTAGATGCTTATTCAGACAATAAACCTCTCTCCAGGTTGACAAGTTAATTTAAATATATACATCCAGCTATATTTAAGGTTTCACGACTTATCTACATATATCTGAGCAAAGTAGATAAGTCCTTATTGATTATCAATGGATAAAATATATAACTAAATAAAATGCTGTCTGGGGTCAGTCATTGGAATCTATATTGATAATATTAATACTTAAAGGATTATAAAATTGTTTACCTTTTCTTCCAACACGGCTCTATACAATTTCATTTTGAAACCCTTCAAATAATACCATGCATTCTGTTCATTTTCTTCACAAATAACCGAGTAGCGGTCTTCTGCATCATGTCCGAAAGACACCAAATTTTTATTTGAGTCAAGCAACATGGCTGACGGAGTCTTATAAAAACTGTCACCGCCGCTTTCTGGGGACCACATTGGTGATGATACATCGATTGGGTTAGCATCGAACTGATGTCGAAAAGAGAAAGCATAACCAGATCCGTGGCTCCCAAAGTCTATTGCTGCAACAACCAATCTTGTTTTGGCTTTTGCCATCCCACTTTTAGTTCCAGTCCCTTAAATTGTAATAGTTTATTTCAGTCTCAAGATAAAATCTACATATGCTACTTGTCACTCAATGAAGTTTTTTTAATTGAAATATACAACATTGAACTTAAGTTTTATCGATTGACACCCCAGTGGATTTAAATTTGTCATATCTGATTATTTGATATACGTAATTACTGGATGTAAAAGGAAATATACTATCAATCTTAACGAATTTCACAAAAATATTTCATACCAAAATATACACATTAGGAATTTTAAGAACAAGAGCCATTTAAAACGTAAGTTAAGTTATGCTACTGTACCTTAAGTTGTAAAGAGTTCTATCCTGACGTCATATGATCATTAGTAGAACAAGGAAGTTGATAACATCGGTGAATGACGAGCTGGAACTTGCTTACAAACATTGGCAGTGGATAATTCTCAGGTAATTATTTGTGTAACTATCTTATACCTAATGCATTGTCGTAACTTTCATTTATACTCTATACTAATTAGTTATCAAAATGTAAAAATTGTCATAGTGTATACATTGTCTAAAATACACCAAAAAAATGGTTTTAACTCGAAGTTTAACGTTTAAGATATATTTATGATCCACTGGAGGGAATAAATTATTAGACTGATAAACCTTTTAAATACTTGTAACATTATAGAAATATGTAACGAATATTTATTATCAGAAACGATATTGAAAATTAAAGCATTTGAAATAACACATATAATTAGATCTATGATTTGATTCATAAAATGAAAACATACACATAATTCTTTATAAATGTAAAACTAAATATCGTCTTGAGTGATTACTGATCGTTCATAAATAAATGAGGGAATTTTTACACCGCAAAGGTACAAATGTTTTATATTCAATAAGCATACAATACATATAAGAAATAAATTATGTCAAAAACAAACAAACAAACGCAATGTGCTACGTTTAACAATAATTTGAATATCGCATGCTACAATTTTCAAAATATGTACTTGAAAATTGTATAAAGAAATTCAGGTTGAATGTGAAAAATCATCCGTGCTTATAAAAAAAATCTTTTTATAATAAGATAGATGAACAAGTATTCTCTCTTGGACCATCAAAATGTAAAATAGCAAAAATACCGAACTCCAAGGAAAATTCAAAACGGAAAGTCCTTTATCAAATGGCAAAATCAAAGCTCAAAACTAAATCAAGCCATATTAATCCCTTGATAAGATACTATTATTAAGGAGCAAAACACGAGGATAGCTTATATTAATCCGCACTGAAAATATCACAAATTAGGAAAAGGTAATGAAAAGGATGTCAATGAGATTATTTCATTTCATTAAGTACTGACACTTAATATTTATATTAGATAAACAAGAAAGATAGTGTATTGCCTTTTCTTCTTTACCGTTGCTTATACTTTTCAAGAGAGCTTGAACATGCAACTCACACCACGATAAACACCGCGTCGTAACGAAGTAGATATTTTCTTAGCCATTATGAATGTAACAAAACTCTTTTTGCACAAACTTGGATAAAGATGCATTGCCATTAATACAAATTATCATGTAAAACATTTCAGCATGAAATTATTTATTTAACCGAAGGAAAACGAATGCATACCGACATATTTCATCGATTACACAAAATTCACATTTTGACATATAATTAAAATCTGTGGAAGTATCACGTCATTATTCTTTGAACGAAACAAGTGCAATATGAAAAGGATATGTTGGGTACACGTTAATGAGGCAGAAAACAAAAACACATAATCAAAAGACATGTAGAGAGCAACACATAGTCGACAACAAAAGACAGGTGTTTATACAATATATCAAGCTCGTCATGAGACCATAAGATGTATGAATGAATTTAACTGAAACAATTTAAGATCAGCAATTAACACAAAGTTCTTCAAATTAAGATATCATTAAGTTAGATAAACGCTGACCAATGACGAGGATAATGTTTTGGTACATGAAAAAGTAGCAGGAGTGCAAGTTTCTGTTTAGACCTTATCCAACCCCTACTAATATCGCTCAGTCGATAAAAAAACGTACATAAAAGAACAAATTGCCTCGTATTTTTCATGTCAGGGCCTTTTATAGACGACTTTACGGTAGGGGTTTTTTCTAATTGCTGAAGGCCATACGGTGGTCTATAACTGCTTAGATCCACTTTAAACTCTGATGGATGGTTGTCTCATTGGCAATCATACCACATCTCTTCAATTTTTATAACAAAATTTAATAAAACAAGGTACAGGAAAAGTACTTTACTCTAAAATAATGGTTTGGTTAAATACATAACACATAACAGCAAATAAGTAACTACTTGTAACGAATAAAATAATGCATGCAGTTACTGAAAGCAAACTCAATCTACTTTAAAATCTGATTAGAAATCATGCCGCCCTACACATAACACTTTACATAGAAGATAGAACACACGGAATATGTATAAAATAACACCAATCAAAACCTAAGGTTAAAGCAATTAAATTAATAGACGTATTTTAATCTAGTATGCTTACTAGTATTCTTAACAATATTTTCGTATTATATATATATTCGTAGTGTCTGTCAATCCATTTCACGCATTCTTTCACGTTCTCCTTTTAAAGTTTTATAACCTGTGGGGAGGAATTCAAACTTCGTTGATATTCGGTCCTTTGTTTCAGCGTTCACGTAAGTGCCTATCATTTCGGTGCCAGCTATTTCAAGTTCTACCCATCCAAAGGCATAAATAGGCCAAATTCCATTTGGGGGATCGATATGAATTTTTGCAAGTAACTTGCATCCTTGGTCTGTTACATACATTGGCTTTTTGTCATCGGAAATGTAAATTTCTACAGTAAAAGGTTCCGTTCTTTTACTTTTGGAATCTTCACTTTCAAAAGTATTATTAACCTGAATCATATCTATATTCCCCACATGAACGTCTTGACCTTCAACAAAATAAACATGAAAAATGTGTTTACACCATTCTTCATTATCCCATCTATAATATTTTTCCCTTCGATGCTCTCCTTTCTTGAAAGGAAGGCTTATACTGACGCCATATGTATAATTACACACTCTAGATGATATTATAGAAGGATCATGACCATAAATTACAGCTCCCTTTAACACAGATAATCCACCTTCAACTGGAATGAACACCTCTAATTCTAACGCTTGTCTAACAGCATTTTGCAACATCGGACATTCTGAAAAACCCCCAACTAACATAACAGCTGATACGTCACGACATCTGTCATGTTTCAAAATATCTTTGATTTCTTTAATTGTCATTGAAATGGAATCACTGTAAAAAGATTGAAATAATTCTCGATCGATGAATAGTTTGTCTCTTTTCACTTTAAGTTTACCATTGAAGCGAGAATTTTCTATTATGTTCGAAATACCACAACCAGTCTTCGATTCCAAAAGCTCTGCTAAGTTTGCTGGAAATCTAGTTGATATAACAGAGTTTTCATTTAATTTGAAGGATTTCTTTGCCGTTTCAAACTGCCTCATCATTTCATTATAATCCAACCCTTGTGTTTGTTTAAATTCCATGAATACATCTCCACCTAGCAGTTTCTTCAGCAATTTGCGATACTCTTGGTTGACCCATTCACCACCCCAGGAACCTCCACATATTTTATGAATTATCTTTAAATGACCATCAGGTAATACTTCTTGGGCAGATATATCAACAGTACCACCTACAAATAATTTTTTACATGTCAACAGTACCACTTAGAAATAATTTATATGTCAACAGTACCACCAACAAATAATTTATATGCCAACTGTATCACTTATAAATAATTTCTATGTCAAATGCACTAGCTTCAAGAAATCGATATGTTTACTGAACCTCCAAAATTGATATCAGCTGAAAACCAACAATAAATTGAAATGTCAAAATACATCTTATTATTCGTTCGCTCTGAAAATAATTAAAACAATTGTTTTAATGTTGATAGAAACATAGATCTTAGTATCTCAAATACTTGTACGTTTTGCCGTCGATGAAGTTTCATATCAAGAAATAATTATGATAATAACTGTATATTGCACTAGACGCACTATTCTATGTATTTATTGTCCGACTTTTCCGAGACCTTTTCGTTAGGACCATAAAAAAATAAAGCTTGTCGTAGAGATTTGTACGCATACGATCCAAAACATATATGGTGCGGCACATATACCAAAATATAAAGGTTTTGAATTATTGTCAATAAAACATTTATCCATAAAGACCAAAAGAGAAAGATGTGAACAATAACAATTGTAATATATACACTAACCACGACCTAAAGATAACAATAACACCCCAAATTTATTCCTTTATCATTCGAATTTTTCACCATCACAGTGCATCAAGAAACACTGAACAACTTAGTATAGCTATTTGTACGTGTGCCGTTTTACGAATACTTGGTTTCGTTTTGTTCTTTTCACGATATTTAGCTTCTTTTTGTGATACATTTTGTTTTTTAGATCACATTTTGAAATATTATTACCTCCAGCATCAACTACTATGATCTTTCTGCCAGGATCAAACGATCTAAGTATAGTTGTTTGATTTTCCCCTACGAATTTGTCTACAGGTATGAGACGCATATATATTGATGCTGCTTCAGGCTCATACACAATGCAAAAATTATCTCCCGCAATTCCAGCCTGAAAGGAAATGAATGTTTAGTGTGTTTATGTTTGAAATACAATAAGAAGGTCACATATATTTTTTGACTGATCAGATGAAGTTCCACGTGCTATAGTCGCACCAAAAGTTGTATTACAAATATTAGATATCGCCCATTAGATAAAGCTTACTTCAGACAATTCTTGAGCTGATCACAGAGGAATTAAGATTAATGAATAATAAATTACCCAATGTTAAGTTCTGCTGGAAATCTGGACACAAAGCTGAACCTCTAATTTTACATTTATGCAAAATTACCCTACAAAATTTTTAAACTAAATCAACACATAGACAATTTGTTTTTAAAGATATATAATAACCTGTGAATACAATTATACTTAGTCTTGATTATTTTTTTTTCACTTTTCACGTATGCTGCGAAGTGGTGGCGAATACTGTTCCCAATAAATGTTTATTATGAAATGATATGCGGGTGTAACATGTCCGTCAGGACTTCTTATTTCTAAGATTCTGAAAGCTTAGATGCAATATAAGTCTACCTTTGTTCAAATCTCATAAATCCATTACGAATATACAGAATATACAAATGAAGATAAGAAATAAAACCGCAAGGAATCGCATTAAATCCTAAAGGATCGAAACCGGGTTCGTCGACTGGGTAAGCTATGCGGAACAGTATTTTAATCTGCTCTTTTCATCTTTTCTGCTTGTGTACTAGGAATGAAGATTTAAGAATTCTTGTACTTTATATTGTTTTGTTTGTTCTTACCCCTTCAGCTGCTTGTCTCATGAATTGTTTACATGCATCATTCCAAATAGCTGGGACCGTTATTACCCATTTAATCAGATCATTATTTACTCCAAGGTTCCTTTTCTTAAACTGGTCAAGCAGATGTTTTTTTAAGAATTCAATTGCTAATCTAAATACTCTCTTTGCTGAAACTTTTTTACCATTCATTTCCTCCATTTTGAAATCATCTCGAATATCCTGTAAAGTATAAAATTACAATTATGATACAAAATGTTCACAATTGTGAATAGTTTTTGTTTTATCTATTGTTCTGTTGAAGGGGTTGATATAATTGTATACGTATTGGGATTTAAACCGTCTTTAATCTACCTTAGTCGTTCTAATGTTTATTGAGTATACGACATTTGAAGTCATTTGGAACTGTTCTTTTGTTAGATATCAAACTTGCTTTGAATTAATGTACGTAAAATAAAAATATCTGCTCTTTCAACTTAATTGCGCAATGAATAGAAAAGTAGTACCTTTCCTAAAACAACGGCTTCATACAGTTTCATTTTAAACTCTTTTAAGTAGTACCATGAATTCTGTTCATTATTTTCACAAATAGTTGAGTACTGGTCTTCAGCATCGTGACCAAAGGCAACAAATTTCTTCTTTGAGTTGAGAAGAATAGAGGAGGGTGCTTTGTATGTAATATCGCCTCCACTCTCTGATGACCAGTAGGGGGTGTTAACATTTATAGGATTGGCTGCAAACTCATAGCGGAAAGAGAATGCATATCCCGAACCATGACTTCCAAAATCGATTGCTGCTACTACTAATACGGGATCATTTACAGTCGCCATAGTTTCTGGAAAGAAGTTAAATTAGACAAATGTTAATATGGAAAAGTTTTGTCTTAAAGTAATAAATATAAACACAATATGTATGAAAATATAACTATTTGAGTATATGTATTTTGAAATCGTTTTTGGTCTTAATATAATTCATTAAATGTTTCATCAAAACACTTACCTGGAAGACGTTCACGTACCTATGAAATTTAATCATTCGCTGGTCTGTAAAATGTAATGAGTATCGATTTGTTGACAAGGAAGAAGTATACAAACCAATTCCTATACGGATCAGGTTCGTGGTAGGCTTTATATTTAAGTTCTTACTTTTTAAATTTTATTTTCTTTTGGTTGACCCTTTTAATTGATTTCAACATTATAATGTTGGTGTTCGTTTTTGAAAATCTGTTTTCAAATATTGATTTTGAGTACATTGAAATAATATCAACTTGTAATAATGTATACGTCATAGTCAAAAAAGATTGCAAATGAGCAATCAAAGTCGAAAAAAAGACGACAAGAAGTCGACAATGTCATGGCAAAGTTTAAATAGACGAATATTCACAAAACCCTACACAGAAAGTTGAGCAATAAAAACGCCTCCAAACCCGAGGGTGACCTCAGGTGGTCAGTTACTTCTTCACTAGGGATACAAATTGTGTTATCCCTGTTATAATTCATTACAGCCTCATTCTCGGTGATATGGTATCATGCAGTAGTGGATGGACAAATGTCTTTTACATTATCCGAAGACATCAGAAATATGTATAAACCATCGGTACCTCTAGATTTTCTCATGCATGATCCGATGTTAAGCATGATTTGAAAATGAATATCAGGACAATGAATAGATGAAAATGTTACATATAGAAAAGCACAAACATGAAAAAATAGAATACCACAAAAAACAATAGAGAAAAAGAAGCAAAAGCAACTCAAAATTGATATAATATGAAAATATGGTGAAAAGACGTATTCGCTGATGCCATAGTGTCATGAGATAGAAGTTCCTTCATGATACAAGACTTAGTTCCAAGTGGAAGACATATTCTGTAATATTTATTCCACTGGAACAAATTTCACAGTATCTGTTCCTTAAAGAATAAAGGGTATATGATATTTGTTTCAACAAGAACAGATATAATGGCATTATTAAGAACAAAGTTTACGCGGAACTTCTGTTAGGCGGAACAAATATACGTTAACATGGGCACCTATAACAGATTTATTCTGTGAGATTCAACCAAAGCATGTTCGCGTTAAACTTTTAAAAATATGTCTTCCATTCAACTGTCGAACTCAATTGGTTCAATAGCTTTCTTGTAATCAGCAATCTTCTAACAAAGAAAACCTGATAGACTAGACAAGTACTGGAATCAATTAGGAGATAAAGACTCTACATCCAAAGCAGACTTAATTGATTATGCTGTATAATGTATTTAAAATTCAACGAAATAAATGCGATCAGCTATAGTTACCAAACTTTTAATTTAGTCTATACAGCAGAACTTGAGGTTAAACGATGATGTTATATTCCTTTCATTCTTCTTCTTCAAGCCCCTGTATTATGTCTTTCTCATACAATTAAAGGAATAAGTCGGTGAGTCTGATTCTCATAGGAAAGGTGACTGCTCGTTAAAGAACATGTTCATCCATACCTGTGTTTAACAAAAAATCAGAGATATAGGCGACGCTATGTCTGTATTGCGTTAATAAGGGCATACTTTAGAAAAAAAGATATGAAAGGTACAGTTACAAGAGAACTTTCGTGCATTAAACTACAGCTTCTTCAACTTTCATTAAAATTGATTCTTATCATTTCATTTTAATAAAACGTTTATAAAATGTTGTATCCTAGACAATACATTTTCAAATATTATGTACTGCATTTCAATTAATGTAAATATATTACAATAAGTATATAATTCGAAGGCGTATCTGACGAAGCAAAATAAGTGCGTTTTAAATTATAAAGAATAACTCGATGAAATAAAGCTTGATATTTTGTACATGGTAATAAAGTTTTACTTTTGTATTTCAGTTATTTATGTGTATTCATCAGAAGCAATTTGGTTGTTAGTTGTTGGTCTGCTCTTGAACATAGGTAAGTATCTGATCAGAATCAGACATGAGTTTGGATTGCACATCTACCCGTATCATGGAAATATCTTAATTAAAACGTGATCGGATATTTGTACGTTTTTTTTTAGCACTGGAAATGTTGTAAACAAATACATTCTACAAGTTTTAATTCAACGGCTAGATCAAGTCATAGTCGTATCGAACAATATGAAAAAAAACACAAAAACAAAAACAATACAAAACAAAAACAGCAAAAAAGCAAAAAAGCAAAAACCAATACTCGTAGTATAACTAGCACAATTGCAAACATCTTTTTTATTTATATTGTGTCATAGATCAAACTTATTCGTTCAGTGTATATTTACTTGTTTTTGTGTATTGTCTTTTTGATCGAGTTAAGCCATTTCAATTGATATTTTATTGTGTGTATTTTTATGTTGTAATGTTATACCACTGTTTCAGGTTAGGGTGAAGGTTGGCGCCTGTTAAAACGTTTAAACCCGCTGCATTTTTATGCACCTGTCCTAAGTCAGGAACCTGTTGTTAAGTGGTTGTCTTTTGTTGGTGTGGTTAAAAAGGGTTTATCGTTTCTCGTTTTTTATATAGATTAGACCGTTGGTTTTCCTGTTTGAATTGTTTTACACAAGTCTTTTGGGGCCCTTTTATAGCTTGCTGTTCGGTGTGAGCCAAGGCTCCGTGTTGAAGGCCGTACTTTGACCTATAATTGTTTACTTTTTACAAATTGTGACTTGGATAGATAGTTGTCTCGTCTCATTGGCACTCATACCACATCTTCTTATTTATAATTATTAAATCAAGATGATAATGACTTGATTGATTGAATGATTGTTGTTTGCTTTTACCTGCAAACTTGGTATGTTAATAGTATGGAATGCACCTAAATTTTTTTTTCAAATAGGAGACTACTCATAAAATATCTAATTTTCTATTATTTTAATGACAGAATCATATAGAAATGAATGGAAATTCATAATGAATTCTAAACGACATTGCTAATTTATTCTAGGTCATGTCTGACCGACAAGATTCGACGTTGGTTGTTGCGATAGATATAGGGACAACCTACAGTGGTTACGCCTTTTCCTTTGGTCACCAATATAAATCCAAACCACTAAATATAACCTCACATAGCTGGCCAGATGGACCATCGTACAAGACACCCACGTGTGTCCTGCTTACAGAAAAGAAGGAGTTCCATTCCTTTGGAAGGGAAGCTGAAAACAAATATATAAGTCTGGCAGAAAATGAGGAACACGAGGATTGGTATTTTGTTACAAGATTTAAGATGTTATTGATGGAAAAAGAGGTATATTGCTCTATCAGTAAATGAATACATTGAAATAGCAATCATTGTTGATTTCGATCTGGTATCGTTAATACTCCTATACTACGATAACATATGGCTCAATTTATTTACAATCATGGAGTCGAATTTACAGAACATTGAGACAATTTCCTATCCTTACGATGGTAGATATTTGAAAACTAATTTGTTTGTTTTGCCAATTTCGTCATTTGTAAATGCACTCCTCCATATGTATTTGTTTAATTTTTCGAATAAGTCCTACGATATTATATGCAAAAGTCATAGTAAAAAATGTATCTGACATCTTTAATTTGGTTTAACAATTTTTACTTATGATACAGATTCCAACACCACAATTCAGGTACAACCATGATGTCTGGAATCGTATGTTACGGTGTAGACCAAACGTGATCGGAACAAATTTCTTTTACCGATAAAGTGTGTGATTGAGTTCATTCAGGGATATAAGGTCGAACATTAGAAAGAAATGTTTTTAGTTTTTTACCATTTTTTTTAATCAGAGTGTGCTGCGCATATTATATATAACCTGTTCTATAACCAAAAAAAAACAAAACATCTGTACTATTATACATAATCAAAAGATAATTCTTTCAATGCTGTTTTTTTTAATTTTGAAATGGGTAAAAACTTGGATGCTTGATTGTGAAAATTCTATTAATATATTGAAAGAACGACGTTTTTCAGGAATTAGATGAAAATACTCTTGCTGAAGATATGGATAAGAAACCTATATCAGCTTTGCTTGTATTTACCGAAGCTATCAAATACTTGAAGAACCATTTACTGAACGATCTTAAAAAACGTAACTTAGACGTTCCTGATAACCAAATAAAATGGGTACTAACAGTTCCCGCTATCTGGTCAGATCCGGCAAAGCAGTTCATGAGAACGTCTGCTGAACGGGTAGGATTTTTCATGAGTATACCTTAGAACCAATAAATTTTGATGGGATTGATATTGACATTTAGTTGTGCGTTTGCAATACACAAATGTACCTCACTCTTGATATACATTAAAAGGATAATTATTATAGGAATCATCAAAAATACTATATATATATACAGTACAACAGACCACATCAACTACCATCACCGAACTCCTCCGCAAAACAGACGAACAAAAATAAACCAAAAACCAACAAATAGCAAATAGTCCCGATTGTTGGGAATATAACTTAGTAATTGTCTTAAATTCGAGAATTATCTTATCTTACGAAATAAACACAAATTGTGCCATTGCTGGATGTACATTCTCGTGATCTAAAAAAAAAAGAACCTGTTACGTTTTTGGTGTAATGTTTTGTTAAAGAAAATTCTATAATTTATAAATCCTAATTTGTGTTCGTGTTCCCAGACGTGAAAAGAATATGTTTCCAAGCAAAAATCTGTGGTACATTCTTAAGAAAGCGTATAAATGTTATGTACTGTAAATTGCATTGATCTATTCGTATTGTCTTAATGTACTATGTAATACATCTAAATAAGTTCTTATAACTCAGCTATGGTTTACATTTTAAGACGCATTGTTTTTATACTTTTCACTATATATTGTTAAGGGTTTAGAATAAAATAAACTTAGAGTCTGAATTGTACATTTGAAAATAAAAAAAAAATCACAGAAATATAGCATTTATATTTGTAATGTACCTTTACAGTTCTTCCAATTTTCGACATTGTATTCATCAGACACAGTTTTACTCAAATTGAACATACAATTGAAAAATAATTGTTCTTTGTAGGCCGGTATATTTCATTCATCTTTAACTCTTGCATATGAACCAGAAGCTGCAGCATTGTATTGTAGACTGTTGCCAATAGATACCATGAAAGTTGCAGGAGGAACTAATTACTTATCTTGTTTTGAACCAGGAAAAAAGATAATTATTGTAGACTTGGGAGGTAATTATCTTTTTACTATAACACGTTTAAAACGTTACAGTTGTTTACTTACACGTCCTTTGGTCTCTAGTGGATAGTTGTCTCACTGGCAATCATACTACATCTCCTTGGTCTCTAGTGGATAGTTGTCTCATTGGCAATCATACCACATCTCCTTGATCTCTGGTGGATAGTTGTCTCATTGGCAATCATACCACATCTCCTTGGTCTCTAGTGGATAGTTGTCTCATTGGCAATCATACTACATCTCCTTGGTCTGTAGTGGATAGTTGTCTCATTGGCAATCCTACTACATCTCCTTGGTCTCTAGTGGATAGTTGTCTCATTGGCAATCATACCACATCTCCTTGATCTCTGGTGGATAGTTGTCTCATTGGCAATCATACCACATCTCTTTGGTCTCTAGTGGATAGTTGTCTCATTGGCAATCATACTACATCTCCTTGGTCTCTAGTGGATAGTTGTCTCATTGGCAATCATACTACATCTCCTTGGTCTCTAGTTGATAGTTGTCTCATTGGCAATCATACTACATCTCCTTGGTCTCTGGTGGATAGTTGTCTCATTGGCAATCATACCACATCTCCTTGGTCTCTAGTGGATAGTTGTCTCATTGGCAATCATACTACATCTCCTTGGTCTCTAGTGGATAGTTGTCTCATTGGCAATCATACTACATCTCATTGGTCTCTAGTGGATAGTTGTCTCATTGGCAATCATACTACATCTCCTTGGTCTCTAGTGGATAGTTGTCTCATTGGCAATCATACTATATCTCCTTATTTATATATATTTCATCCAAAATATCAGCTCTGTTTTTCTATTTTATGATTCTAGTAGCATATTTCCTTATTCTGAATATTGTGACTACAATAATAATTTGAAATCAGAAGACCAAATTTTTATTGTTTAAATATTTTTTTTTTTAGTTATATCAAACTCTTAAAATTGGTTTGTGAAATTATATTCAATATGTAAAATACAATGGTATCTCGCTTCAGGTGGAACTGCAGATATATCAATCAATGAAGTTACAAAAGAACAACATATGAAAACTATTGACAGAGCTAGTGGAGGAGATTGGGGAGGAACTAATATAGATAAAAAATACTTAAAATTTTTAGAAGAAGTTCTGGGGAATAATATAATGGAGGAAATTAGGAGAGATTATAGAAGTGATTTGTTAGAAATTCAACAGGATTTTGAAGAACAGAAACGAAAAGTAACACCGGATCGCGATCATGATGTCGTTATTCGTATGCCAGGTGGGGTAATGGAAGTTATTCGGAACAAAAAGCAAAAGCTGGCCGATATTGTGGAGTCATCTCCACATGCAAGTACGGTGTCAGTTAAGGAAAACCAGAGAGACAGGCTACATATCAAAGCTCGCATCTTTATTAGCTTCTTTAAGGAAACTACTCAACACATTATATCTCATTTACAGCAAGTTCTAGACAACAGACATTTAGGACATATTCCACCTGCTATGGTCATGGTTGGAGGATTTTCAGAATCAGTAATAGTCACAGATGCTATTCGGAATCACGAATCTTTTCAAAATATTAAGGTTATTATTCCCACTGAGGCAAGACTTGCTGTACTGAAAGGAGCCGTTTTATTCGGACATAATCCAACTGTGGTCATATCAAGAATGGCGAAATATTCCTATGGCATTCGATCTTACAGGACTTTCAAAAAAGGCGACCCGGACGAGAAAAGGCTCAAAGAGGAAGGAAAAGATTGGTGCAGAGATTATTTCAAAAAATTATTCACAATCAACCAAGAAGTGACAGTTGGTGAGAAAAGTGCAGTTACAATCAAAGATTCATACAAAGATAAAAACAGACAGGCCAAACGAACAATGAAGCATACACTTGATCTGTACTTCACCACTGAGAAGGATCCTAATTTTGTTGATGAAAAAGGCTGTATGAAATTGGGACAAGTGCAGATTCCACCACCAGATGGAAAAGAATGGCCAATGGAATGGACAGGAGATTTTGAACTCGAAATTGGTGGTACAGAAATAATTGGCCGTTTTAAGGACAGAAAGTCGGGAAAAACAGTCATAGCTTCATTTAATGCGTTCGGAGTACCATTCCATTACAATACACCAAAAGCTATGTAATGACTGCTATTGACGCAAACCTATGTTTTGTGTTAGAATATTCAATTTTATTTTGTATGACATAGACATACTATGACTGATAAACATTTCAAAAAAGAAAGACGCGATGTTTTAAATGAATATAGGGGTATGAACAGTAGGTTTATTCACATTATATGAGGGTCTGAATGGGTTTTTATAGAATAAAGATTAATGGACCAATACTGCAGAAAAAAAGAGACCAAAGACAATAAAGAATAAAGAAAAATAGGCAAAGAAAATCAAGAATAGAGAATAATGTTGTGATAAAATACAAAGAATGGAGAATGATAGGCAATATCCAAACAGAATGTAGAAAAATGGTTTAAAAAATTATTGAATAATACAGAACTAAAGTACCCTATCCAGAGCCTCTAATATGATTTGTGTTATGATTTTCGTGTATGAAAATAAAACCAAAAATTCATAAACATAAGTCAAATTTTATCTTTCACTTTTTCATTTCGTTAAAACATATATATTTCGGTACATTTCTAATTACATTTCAGATAAAACACCAAAACTTATTTAAACGAGTGCTGTTCAAAGGATGTTTTACATGTTTAAAGCTCGTTACCTACCCTTCCTAAATTCAAAGAAGACAGAAAACTAACTTTACGCATTTTTAATGAAAATTCACTTAATGCTGAGTCTATAACAAGTACGAGCTTCTATAAAACGAAGCTGCATATACGGTATAAATATTATTGACTTATAACTAGTCAGGTGTGTGAAAACTTCACCCGTTCTTCAACTGTAGGTTTCGATTTGGAAAATATTACATTGAAAAAAATGAAAATAATAATAATAATGATAACAAGTTGCAAAGAGAGTTTTCGAAGGATTCTACTAGGTGACAAGGTAACAGCACCGTTCTGAAAAGGGGATATTTGTTGTAATAATTTTTATTTGGAATATATGAAATTTTACCAAAATCGATCAGTGCAAAACGGAAAATTATAGTCAAGAGGCCCGAATCTATGCACAAAAATAATCTTTGTACACTATAGAAGTAAAAAAAAATTGTAGACTCATAGTCAGATTGCGTTCGTCAAATATCCCAACAGCGCCGACATATGGAGTATATATTTCCTACTTATATACGATATTCCATAGCTTGCATTTTCTATCAAGATTCCCTTTATATAGGAATGCTGGTTACAATGAAACTATTGAACTAAATGTTCCTAGTAGTAAATTTGAAGTCAGCCTTTTAAAAAATTTATGACTGCCATCATGAATTGGTTGACCGTTATGTAACATCACCGAATGAGACATTTTACCGAATTTATTCCTGCCATGTGCTTACCCTTCCGGGGCGATTGTTATCATCTTCGGTTTTTAGTGAGTTCATGTTGCTCAGTCTTCATTTTTTTATGTGATGGTTTTGTGGACTGCAGATGGTCTTTTCGTCGTTATTCGTTTTTTCCCCTTGTATCGTAGGTTTTTCTTTGATTATTAGGTCTTTCCAATATTTTGTGAAAAGACCTATTGTATTTGTTCTGATTATTTTTTTTCTTCTTCCGCCAAATTTCAAAATTTGTTTTGTGGTTTCGCAAGATGTCGGTTGGATGTTTGCATATGATATCGAACAGTTATTGCGCTTTTGAGTCGGACCCTGTTTAGTCGAAGACTTTTTATTGTATGAGTTATCTCCCCAAACACTGTTTCTTTGTGGTGAGATCTCTTCCGTAACCGTAAAAGAAAGCGACAAATTTATTTTACTAAATTGCTCGTTATATCCTCAGGATGATTTGTCAAATTTTAACCGAATCTATTCGTAGACTCAAGATGACAGTTATTTCCCCTTTTGAATTCGACATAAGTGATATGTCAATGTATCACATGAATGGTAAGTAATACAGACCTAAGGTACGTGTATTTGAGGTCCTGGGTTCATAAAAATAAATTTGAGGTCAAGGTCAAAGGTCAAAGTCATGTTCTAAATTTTGTGTGACTTTGCATTGTTCCGATATCTCCTCCGTAACCGTAAAAGAAAGCGACAAATTTAGTGGACTAAATTGCTCGTTATATCCTAAAGATGATTTGTCAAATCTCACCGAATCAATTTGTAGACTCTATATGACAGTTATTTCCCCTTTTGAATTTGACATAAGTGATATGTCAATGTATCACATGAATGGTAAGTAATACAGACCTAAGGTACGTGTATTTGAGGTCCTGGGTTCATAAAAATAAATTTGAGGTCAAGGTCAAAGGTCAAGGCCATGTTCTAAATTTTGACTTTTCATTGTTCCGAGATCTCCTCCGTAACCGTAAAAGAAAGCAACAAATTTATTTTACTAAATTGCTCGTTATATCCTAAGGATGATTTGTCAATTTTAACCGAATCAATTCGTAGACTCAATATGACAGTTATTTCCCCTTTTGAATTTGACATAAGTGATATGTCAATGTATCACATGAATGGTAAGTAATACAGACCTAAGGTATGTGTATTTGAGGTCCTGGGTTCATAAAAATAAATTTGAGGTCAAGGTCAAAGGTCATTTTCTAAATTTTGATTTTGGCTTATTCTCGCTTCTTTTCATAAACCGTACAAGATATCGACAACATGTTTTTATTAAATTGTCATTCTCGACATGTCGTAACTCATAAATTTTGGTTGAAAGGGTACGTAGAATTATGCATAAAGTGATATAACTCATTAACCATACATATTAAAGACCTAGGGTCTTTTGGTTTGAGGTCCTTGATTTATGACCTTGAAATTGAGGTCAAGGTTATAGGTTAATTTGACGTTCTAGATTTTGACCTTTGCTTTAAATTCATATTTATACATCATAAAACCATATTACTTTGTGAGTTAGGTTACAAGCCATATGACTTTGAAAAAGCAAACCGGAAGTGGCTATCTTTTTACTTCTTTTATGTAAAAGTATATAGAACAATGTTTTTTTGAAAGCAGTGTCAAATAAACTATCAAATAATACCGGAAGTGACATTTTTCAGACAGGAAGTAACAAATTACCGCCCTTTTTTCAAAGAAAATTGTAAAGAAACCATATATTTTTCGAATCAGCAAATAATTAGCTATCATTTGACATTGGAAATGACATTTTAAACCGAATTTTCATATTTTCATATTATTTTCATTTCAAAATAAATCCTAAGAAGTGGAAAGACCTTCAATTGTTCTCTGAACAATTGGTTTTTAATTGTTCCTTTTGTTTCTTCTGTTTATTTTTCTAGGCACTAAAGTAGAAAGTCGTATTCAAATGTAAAAACAAAATATAAAAACTTTTATGGGAGTTGTATAGTGAGCAGGATACACATACCATTCAAAAGTCTCTGGTACCACTTCTGTTTTATGGGGGTTCATATTTCTAATACTTAAATTATCAGTGCTGTCTCCCAATTAAATATGTGCGTGACTTTTGAATTTATATTTAATGCTTCTTGTCTATTTTTGGTGTGAGTGGGAACATGGATTGGGTTCATCATTTCTGAGTTGAGGAAAGCTGTTTCTTAAAATCAAACAGTTTTTCAATTTTTTTTTTAGATTTTAAAGTTGCACACCTTTTTAAAACTTTCGAGTCATAATCTCCTATGGACTATATTTGAAATACATGCCGCATGATATTTTGGGGAAAATAAGGTACAGATCAAGAAATTGCCACACTACCCCTTCTCCTGTCCCCAAAAAACGAAAGAATGCATATTTGTAAAGAACGATCTTATAATTTCTAAGTTTCATTCTTAATTTTTGGAAGGAACAGATCCCTCAAAACTCCATTCGCTTATGAGTGACTTGAAAGGAGGAAATCGCACAAGTCTTTCCTGTTTTACTGTTTATCATTCCATCGGTTTAAGTTTGTCATTCGCCAAAATTTTGATTTAAAAAAAAAGAATACACTGAACCGTTACGGCAAACGTTTTGAAAAGATAAAACCAACTCTGACCTTTTGATTGCTTAAAGTGTATTCCTTTGAAGGATAATTTCCTAAATTCCAAGAAATTTGTTCTCAAATTACTTGGATCGTCAATTCCGTTAGGCGTATTATATTTCCTTATATTAACAGAAAGATCAAATCAAGTGAAGTGGAAAATGTGAATTTCTTTTCTGGCATAATTCTTCATTATGTCCATTTACACACAAATGTAGATAAAAAAAGACGACTGAATGTATAATACATATCCACTTTTCATGAAAAGAAGTATAACTCTATTTTAAACTAAATGACTAAAAATTGCATACAAAGTTTGGTGTACAATGGTCTAAATGGTGTGTTAAGTCAAAAATATTTAAGCTTTGTAGTACAATTTTAAAATAGGAGTAAAACAGTGTTTGTTAAATGAAATACAAAATAAATTGTATTGTCCTCCAGGCATCATCTACCTCATCCAGCCATTGCATTTTGGACAGCTTCATCGGTTAAATGAGCGATTGCATTAACGAATTTTCTAACTTCCTTGAGAAATGCATTATTATGCCACCTTTTCAATGCTTAGACTTAAACTTTCAGTGAGATGATAATTTTTTTTTTGCTCCGTGTTGAAGGCCTCACTGTGACAGCAATAATTGCTCTGTTCCTTTGCTTTTTGTGTTTTTTTTTTCTGTTCATGTACTGATTTTGTGTCATGGATGGATACCCAATATCCTTTCTTTTGTATTGGAGTATGAGAACATAAAATTGATGATAATGTTTATATGTTTGTGCCATAAATTGTGGCATTGACAGCCTCGTAAGCAGAGCCCAGTATACCATCATAATATTTTCAAAAATTTCGTCCGTGTCATTTTGGGTCAATTATCTGGTAACATGATTTGCTGACTTTGGTGCCTAGTGAAACAAAAAACCTAATATTTGCTTTAGAAAGTTTTTTTGTTTGGAACTCGTCCATTTTACATCTGAAGAGTGTTGGAAAACGTTATCATTTATCACGTGTTCTCGCCTTTTCGCATTTGATTGTGACGTTGCGCACGGTATTGGTACCACTGAGCGTTACACGACGTTCCAAAATCAAACGGGGATGTTGACGTTGTTCCAAAGAACGTTTTAAGCGTACGAGCTTTTAACTAATGTGATAATTCCGCTTAAAATGACCATAGAATTTACATTCTTCTATTAAGTATTCAGTTTGCAAAGATTTTCGAAGTTGATTCAATATATTTTTTCATTTTTCCAAGCTGGGGTTTGCATTAATAAATGCAATTGTTTCCATTTCCCGGCATAGAATTAAACAAATATTTAAACACACAATTTTGTGTCAATCTGAAACTTTAAAACTTATTTTGATACTATGAGTGAAAAAATGCAGGGAAAACATACACTGCTATCTCTTTACTCTAAGGACGAGGGTGCTTCTAACATATCAAAATGAATCATGGTCTTCGTTTATAACATTCGATGTCTTACTTTCTTCATTTTCTTTTACTATTTGTGTATTATCAGTTTCTTTTTCTTCTTTTTTAATTTAGTAATCTGATCTCTTTGCCGTAAAACTTCTTCAATATTGCTTGTGAAATTATTAATATTTGTTTCTTGTTTCTGACTCTTCCCCCTATTATACTTTTCTTTTTGTCACGTTGTTATTTGGTAATTTCTCTCCCTCAATTTTTCTTTTTTCAATTTACGCTAAATTTCTTAATTTGATTATTTGAAAGATGTTCATAAACGATTAGGGGGGGGGGGGGGGTGTGCCCGTGCCACCCCTTATGGAGCTACATTTATGGTTAATGTAGACTTTTTACCTGTTCCACTCCTAAGGTTTCTAGTTTCGGGACCCCCAGGCCCCCTCTTTTTCAAAATCCTGGATCCGCATCTATCACATTTTAACACTTTATTAATAAGATGTTCATTGTACTAATTTTTTTTCATAAAATGTGGCGTATACTAATATTTCATACATTTTATCGGGGTTATCTCGAACAAATAATCATCATCATATACTAGTATGTATTAGTTCACGATCTTAACATCAACTACGATTTTGAAGAAATTGTAAAAAATGGCAATGTTTTTTGAAAAATCCCTAACGAAAAACTTTATAAACAAGCATTCTGAGAGAATGGCATGGCAATACATAGTCCCCTACCGGTTAAAAATCCATGGTTCTTGAACAAAATACTAACTCGATCTATAACTTGTCATGATGTAAACTTTATAACAAATGTCAAATCAATATCTTCAACATGTTCAAGCATAACAAAATAAGTGTGGAAAACTGATTATTTGAGTGAATTTTCTAAATCCAAGGATCATAACTCTGCCAAAAAAAAAAATCATCCGAACTGAACCAAATTTGAACTTGATCTGTAACTTGACATGGTAAAACTATATACTAAATATCAAATCAATATCTTCAAGCATGACAAAAAAAGTGCAGAAAACTGATTGCTTTCGTGAATTTTCTAAGTCCAAGGACCATAACTCCGCACAAAATCATCAGACCGGAACAAAATTCGATTTTGATCTGTAACTAGTCATGATAAAACTATATACCAAAAATCAAATCAATATCTTTAAGCATGACCAAAAAAAAGTGCGGAAAATTGATGACTTGCGTGAATTTTCTAAGTCCAAGGGCATAACTCCGCACAAAATCATCAAACCGCAACAAAATTGAAACTTGAACTGTAACTAGTCATGATGAAACTATATCCCAAATATCAAATCAATATCTTCAAGCACGAAGAAAAAGAGTGCGGAAAACTGATTTGCCGGACTGACGGATGGACAGACCGACAGACAGACGGACGGAGTGCAAACCTAAAGTACCCTTCGACTTCGTCGGCAGGGGACTAAATATGGATACAGTTTGAAATAAAAATACGTATTCTTTGCTGCCATTGTTAACTTTCAATATTTTAACGTAGATTGGGGTCTAAATTTATTTTTTTTGCAGATAGCTGCAGATGATCGGTTCTAAATTTTTACTATTATTATTAGCAAATTTGATGCAGAAATGATATTAATTTGTGAGCTTTTCATTTCAATAAAAAAAATGGTTACATCTTTTTGCATTTAAAAAGAAAATGTTTTCATTGATTAAAATTTTTAAATCATGATTGTTTTATCAGACAAATAATTCAGAAAATTTATTTTATAAAGAAATGTAGAAGTAATTTACATATTTTGTGATTAAGTAAGAAAACGAATACGGGGGTTCCGTTTTGTTTTTTGCTTTCGGAAAACACATTATAAGAGCTATCTTCTCATATATATATTATTTAAAACTCTATCGTTTAGTTTTTTCTTCTTCATATTTTCTTCACATTAATGTACCTTTTCCAAGTATAATCCTTACAAAATCTGATAATTTTCACAAACTTAAACTTTAAAACAGGTTGGTGATCCATACTTTTTATTATGTTTTTTTTAAATTATAGCATTTTGGCAAAGTATGGAAAGCTCTACCCCTTTTTATATAGACCCAAATTCATCAAACAACTATTTGATTAACAACAGGCAGAAATCCGATTTTAAAAAAAATCCTTATTTTTTGCGAATAGATATATACTTTTTAAGTTACTGCTTTTGTAAATATATACATCATCATGAATCATTATTTTTTCTTAAAGGAAGTTCTATGGACCAGGAAAGTACTTTTATACTATAAATTCTTTTTGTTTTCGAGCTGCCAATTTCAACAAATAGTAGGGTATCGGTTTACACTAAATTTCCTTTGACATTTTTAGACCGTTTTCAAACGGGTTATTTTCGGGTTTTCGGTTTCAGTGTTTTTATGCCCTACCAAGGGGCATTATGTTTTTCGGTCTGTGCGTCCGTTCGTCCGTCCGTTCGGCCGCCCGTCCGTCCGTCCGTCTGTCCCGCTTCAGGTTAAAGTTTTTGGTCAAGGTAGTTTTTGATGAAGTTGAAGTCCAATCAACTTGAAACTTAGTACACATGTTCCCTATGATTTTAATGCCAAATTAGAGTTTTGACCCCAATTTCACGGTCTACTAAACATAGAAAATCTGTAGTGCGAGTGGGACATCCGTGTACTATGGACACATTCTTGTTGATTTTGTCTTATCAAGTATAAAAATCAATAGTTCAGTCATGTTTTGTGACGTTCTGCGAAGATAAAAAGAAAGATCTACTATACATTTAAATTGAACATTTCCGCTCAGCAGATTGGTTGATTGGTTTTTTTTTTTTTTTTGTGGTTAACGCCACATTTAGCACTATTGGATATTTCATGTTGTTCAGTTTTAATTGGTGGAGGAAGCCGGAATGCTCGGAGAGAACCACCGAACCCACACAGCAGACATTTTGTGGTTGATTTAGTGGTAATAAAGAGGAAAATATGATGTCAATTTATTATACATACAGTGTGTTCAATATAGTATATTTATGAGAATTTGATATTTTCTCTTACTTTTTCTATCGATTGGTTATACATGCAAAGAATATTGAACTTCCAGCAAAATATACGCTTTCAAAAAATATAGACTGAAAGGAATTTTGGAAGATGAGTGGAAGATTGCATGGTGACTTTTTTTTCGAAACGGAGCTAAATCTAGGTTAAAAGGTACTTCGGTGTGTCTGTAAATTAATACACTGGAGCCTGCTAAATGTTTGTGTGCAATCCATCATATTTTTCGGACGGACAACTATTACCCTAACACATATTTGCTTTTTCTCTCTCTCAATTTAATGTAAAAGAAAAGTTTCAATTAAAATTTTTAACTCGTCGAATCGCATGCCTATGTAGCAGGCGTTCTGTTTGAGATTCGAGACAACAAACTCCATTCTGCCACACATTACTTCTAGAAGTAATAAACTTTTTTTTTCATAGTAAACAGTAAACACAAGCGACTCATTTCACAGATAATCTTACGAGACTGACCATATGTAAACTTGTCTCACTTTTATGGCCCTGGAGCACGATTATCGCACTTAGACTAGTAAATCAACCAATCAAAATACTGATGTTTTGAGCAGAAAATGTGTACTCCGAGTTAAGTTTTATGACAGAGAGCCCTGATTTCTGAGTCTGAGTACGATAAGAAAGTTTTATGACCGCAAGGCCTGTTCTTTATTACGGAGTATCCGAGTTAAATATTTCGCCATCTTTAATTATTTATACAATGCAGATCTACTTAGATGCATATTAAACAAGAACTTTATTTAATATAGATCAGACTATTTCATGTAATTAATTGTATGTCAATTATGCAAGAAAAGTCATGTACAGTTTAGCGTTATCATGACGTGAACGTCAAATTACAGTGATGGGGACATGTCATTGGACATCTAAGATGGTTTCGTATTTTCTACCAGCAACTCAAACAAAAGTATATATCATATCATTTTAGAGGAAATTAAATGTATTTTCCATTCATACCAGTTAAAAGGTGATAACAATTGGAGATCAAGTAAAATTTTGTTTAAAAAACAGCCTCCGAATTATTTTATGTATCATTTTGTCCATCGGGACATTTTATTGGACACGGGAAAACTGACGATGTTTTGAAAGTAAGACCACAGTTATATATTGATGACTCCAAATACGTTCTTTAGGACATGTATAAATTTTCTGATATCAGTAAAAGCCACTTACATCTGTTATATCTTATAATAGTGAAGGCAAAAAGTTTTTATAGGAGCTGAGCAGCTAAATGGGACATTTTTTCTCTTCCTTATCTCAGCGCTTCTGACAATCTTCTTTCACTCACAGTTAAAAACGCCTATGACACCATTTTTCGTCAATAGTATACAATCATGTTGTAAAGTTTTATCACATTTAACCTACTAATTAATCCGAACCGTGATTTCAAAGACGCTCAAAAAACAAAATTGTAACAGCGGGACAACCTTTAAATGACGTTATGGGCATCAAAATGAGCAAAATTTTCTTTACAAAATATACAAAGCACAAAATGATCTATTTCATTGATTTTTTTGGTTTCTTTCCTTTCGAATGATATGCAGAACATGGATATTTATTGTGTAGAAAAAGAGCTTGAATTGGAATAACCCGCTATCTGTCGCATTTTTTCAAAGAGACACCAATACCGTGCGCAACGTCTTACTCTTTCAATAGTCTGCATTCTATGCTATAAATATTATGGTAGTGTTTGTAGCGATCATTTATATACCAGAATCTTTTGATACCTCTCGCATGAATGTTTTAACAATAGCTTCAGAAATTAGTTCTCTATATTTTTGTAGCTTTTCGAGAAAGTGACAAAAATGGATACCAGTTTCTCCATTTGAAAGGAACTATCCCATAAAGGGTCATCCATTTGGCTGTATATGGGATGTGCAAATACTCAACCACGTCCGTGGGAACGTTAAATCCGAGGTTTCGTGTAGGGAAAATGCCACTCTCCGTGTACTTATAAGAGCCCTTACAAAACCTTCGAGTATTCCATCTGTGACCTTTTGCAAATCGAAAGTTTGCCCCTATCCAACGAACCCTAATTTTCGAGTGGGCGTTAAAAATTTCCACCGTCCATTCCGCTCGACCCACTTTACAGAGCCCACCATTTATGTTTATTGTTCATTTATTATTGTCCTGAACATTCCCTAAATTTAAGCAAACAAGTATCAATCAATTTACTAGTGTATTTGTGGCATGGTATAATAAGCCCCTCCAGTGTAAAACATCAGCATAAAATTTATCAGCTGCCGGCTGACATTTTAATAGATCTCTTTTAAGTAATCCTTCATCAAACAAAAACAATCTTACTGACCCCTTTTTTTTTTGGTCATACAAATGATTGACAGATACTCTATCAAGTCAGTTGACTTGTTTGAATTTCCACAAGTCATTTCCGTCCTACACAATATAATAATTATAATGATTATTTAAGCAAAAATATCTTCAAGGTCTATAAAATGAAGTCAAGACGGATCTTTACTGAATTTTGTCATATACTTTGATTCATAACAATACAGTAAAGATCCGCTATTAAAGGAGTACAAATGGTGCCCATATGAATACCTACAACCTGTTGCTAAACTTTATTGCCGAAATGTACATAGATCTTATCAACACTAGAATTAACAGCTTTTGTCAATTCATCATAAGATTTTTCGATGGACCATTTGAGAAACTCTGTTTTATAAGATTTTGTTGACGTGTAGAGATCCGAAAAGTTAAGTGAAATCAAAAGAC
Source organism: Mytilus californianus (assembly GCF_021869535.1). Lineage (NCBI taxonomy): Eukaryota > Metazoa > Mollusca > Bivalvia > Mytilida > Mytilidae > Mytilus > Mytilus californianus. The sequence goes on from NW_026262581.1 coordinate 124,718,345, forward strand.
CATCAAAAGCACTTAAGTTATCTAAAACATCCGAAGTGTTGTTCCCGCTCCAAAAATAATGAATGCCATTATTTTCATATGACATATTCAACAATATGATTGTAAGTTCTTCGATAGTAGTCAGGGAACTAGTTGAAAAGACAGAAAATTGGTACTAGAAAAAAACATTTATTAAACGCCGAGATGGAACGAACTTAGACATTTCTGTTTAGTTTAGGTGGCCAATACACATGTCACTTGAAAATATTCAGAGGATACCTTATACTGAGATGTGGGCAGTGACACTGATACTTTTGTTTAAAATTTACTCATCGCGGAGCGTGCGGTATTGAATCTAAAAGAAATTATAATTTCATTCTTAAGAATTTCCGTGTAGAATTTTCGTCATACCACTACACATTGCTGGCTGCTTTGTCGGTCTGTGCGTCCGTTCGTTCGTCCGTCCGTTCGTTCGTTCGTCCGTCCGTCTGTCTCCCGCTTCAGGTTAAAGTTTTTGGTCATGGTAGTTTTTGATGAAGTTGAAGTCCAATCAACTTGAAACTTAGTACACATGTTCCCTATGATATGATCTTTCTAATTTAAGTGCCAAATTAGAGTTTTGACCCTAATTTCACGGTCCACTGTACATAGAAAATGATAGTGCGAGTTGGGCATCCGTGTACTATGGACACATTCTTGTTTTCCGTTTACTTAATTTTTTACAACAGAACGAAAAAGCATCTTAAAGACACTTTTTTAACGTATTCAAGATGATTATAAACAACATGTTGTTCCCTTTTCAGAAATGAATAACTACACATTCTGTAAATTTTTATATTCATGGAAACACAGATAACGTCATAAACAACAAGAAGAGGTTTATTAAAATTTTTGAGATTTGTACGATTTTCATTGTCTAAAGTTTTCACAGATTCACAAATTTTCTGCACGTTCATGTTCTTTCATAACTTGCTATTCTATTCCTGTATTTTCAATTCCTTATATTGTAAACCAGATTCATGCTGTCTTTTCCCAATTTCAATATTTTAACCAATTAAAAATCAAAGCATATTAGTATTTTCTGTATTGCTTTTTGTGAAGAACGTCAACAACTTTGTTCATGATTTGTAATGAGAAATAAATTTGATTATTCCGTGTTGCTTTGTTCCAAGAAGTGAAATCAATAACTATTAGGCGAACATAAGGCCAAAGATTGTTGTTATATCTTATTAAATTTCGACCTTGATTTTAATCGTGCTGTTCTGTTTGTCGTTTAAATTTTTATTCAATTGCTTATAATTACATTACATGTATGTTTCATTATAATACGTTATTTTGATTGGCTAACAACAATCTCGCGTCATACCGAAATTAACATTCATTTCATAATGAAATGTAACATTCATGATGACACGAGCTTCCACAATAAAGTGCACAGGTAAATAAAAGAAAAACTTGATAGAAAATACAAAATGTACTTCGGTCAACGCTTTTACACCCCAATAAATTCACAAAAAGAAGCATTCGATTCTTAAACCATGGAACAATTGGTATTAACAGCTGTAACAAATCATGGTCCTTGTTATGCATTTATCTTAATCAGCTCATCTGTTTATTGCACAATGTTGAAGAAACTTATATGAAAGGTGTCGTGGAGTTGTCTCATAGACGTAAACCCCATATATCTTTTTATTCAAATGCATAGTTTCAGTAAACATGTCTCAAATATTGATATTTCGATAAGTTTTATTGTCCCAGCTGACATTTTTCTTGAAGTTTGCAGTTTCCAAATGCGGTTACATTTTAAGCCTATAATTGAGAAGGGTTTGTCAAATGACTTCCACAAGTACGGAAGCGTATAAGGGCCACACACATTTTTTTTCTATATTTTTTCCTATTTCGCGTTATAACGTAAACCTTTGCGTTATTACGCAAACCTTTGCAAAATAACGCAAACCTTTGAGAAATAACGCAAATATTTACATTATAACGCAAGCATTTGTTTTATCTTATTTCTTATTTAAGTTTCAAGGGAAGCAGCTGTTAAAAATGGAGGAGGCAGCATGTATTAAATTTTATCAATCTTTGCACTTATTACAAAGTAAAATGCTTGAGTCTTTATATCGTATCATGGCATTATGATGAGCAGGAGAATATTACAAAGAAAATATAAAAAATTGAAGTTATACCGAAGGAAATAAAAAAAAAAAAGAACCCTGTTAATGTAGTCGAAATTAAACATCCTTCCAAACTAAGCGCTTGTATGAGCATTGTGTAAGATTGGTTAAATCCAAACAAACTACCATATAGAAATAAATGTATAAGATGAAGATTTTGTATTATTAGAATCATGTACTCTACATTTTAATTGCTACCCAAGCATCTTAAATAGCTACCTTACTAGACTGAAATTTAAAACCCCGTGATTTTTTTTATCAAAGAATCTCTATCAAATTCTGAGATTTAAATAAACGACTTCTTACATCAAAATTCATTTTTTTTTTATTCTGAATAAGCCGAAAGATCATTTTGTCTATTTGACTCTGTAGTTTCACAATCGTCTGAAAATATTTTTCTTCTCTTCTTTCCGTAAATCAAAATTTTCAAGGAATTGGCCTTTCAATTGTCAGTCATCAAAATGTTTGCGTTATTTCGCAAAGGATTTCGTTATAACATAGGAAGAAATATAAAAACAAATTGTGTGGTGCTAATATGCTTCCATCAAGTCCAATCTTTATATACCTCATTTTATTTTGGTTTAATTTTACGTCACAAAACATTATTTATCATATTAGAAACAACATGGTGTCTGAGTCTGAAAGGTTGAGTCAAAACCATTAAGAAAGATACATGTATCAGTTCAATGCATGTAAATACGTAATTTCAAGGTATTAGTTATTGTTTAATTTTTATTGCCTCGTCTGATAGCAAATATTTCATGCATGTTCAGGACGAGAACGAATCAAACAAAACATCTTATAATTATGTTAAACTTGAACTGAAATTAGAATTAATGCTTTTCTTTCTCTTATTTTTATGAAATACTTTTTCACTGAATATTCTTAAAATAGATGTACATTTTAGTCATTTATAAAGAATTTATTCAAATCGGTAAAAAAAAAAAGTATTAAAGTACAAAACCAATGATAGATATTTTACTTAAGTATTGCTATGTTCTGCTCATTCTATTTTTGTTTGATTGATATCCCCGACTTTTGTTTTCATGTTTAACCCTATACTGGTTGGAGTGAGAAAAACAGTTTTTTGGCTAACACATTTTGAAGAGAAGTGATGTTGCCAGCATCATTATACACGATAAGAGAACATGCTCATATACAATAGGAATGTTTATACTTGAATTCGTAAATTGTTGAGACCCTGAGGTATATTAATCAATGAAACATAAAACATGTGGTCAATGTTATATGAACCTTGCCAGACAGACATGTACAGCTTACAATCATTCCTTACACCAACTATCGTTAACATATTGCTAATAGTATCTGATAAACTGACAAAACCATGAAAACTTAACATTGTTCAATGAACCATGAAAATGAAGTCAAGGTCAAATGAAACCTGCCAGTTAGACATTTACACTTTACAATCATTCCATAGACCACATATAGTTGACTTATTGCTTTTAGTATCTGATATACGGACTTGACCACGTAAACTTAACCTTGATCACTGATCAAGAAATGAGGATGAACATGTAGACTTTGCAAGGATCTCATATACCAAATATAGTTATCATATTACTAATAATTAGTGAGGTATTCACATGACAAAAAAACAATACTTTTCAAGCAGTCACTGAACCATGCAAATAAGGTCACGGACAAAGGATATATGACAGACGGAAACTTCATAAAATAAGGTATCTGCATACAAGGTATGACGCATCCAGGTCTTCTATCGTTTGAAATATAAAGCTGTATGCCAATAGTTTACGCCGTCAGCGGATCGTATTCCCTATGTCTCGCATTCTGCGACATTGATTTACTTTAGCGGGAAGTTTACACATGATCGCAAGAGAATTATATATTTGAAACAAAAGTAGTGGCAATAACTCGACTTTGGACTTTTGATCAACTAAAAAAATGTTACTTGTATTTCGGAAATCAAAATTTACGCCACATACGTGAAAGTCATTAAACACTTCCTTTGTTATAATAATTGAAATAAAACTGAAAAACGTAATTTTCCTTAAAAGATACACTATAAATCAACATATATGTGACGCACATTACTATTGTCACTTAATAATCTATTGAATTAGACTAACATTAACGGTACCAATTTTCTGCACCAGATGCGCATTTCGAAAATAAATTTCTCTTCAGTGATGCTCGAAGCCAAAATATTAGAAAATATTCCAAGTAAGGAATATGATAGCTGTTTTCCACTCGTTCCGTTGGTTGATAACGTTTGACTTTGTCAGTTTGTATGGACTCCCCCTTTTTTAATTTACCTTGGAATTCGGAATTTTTGTTATACTATTTATGTACGTAAGTCCGAAATTTGAAATTTTCAAACTTCAAGAGATTGATTTCAACCTCTTAATTTCACATTTCACATTTTTTTGTCAGACAACTTATGATAACATTTCAGAAATACTAAGAAGCTTGGTTTTCGTTTAATTTAATGGTAACACCAAACATATCTATCTTCATGACAAGTTTTGGTTGTTATCAGAGTACCACTGGAGTCAAAGTAAGCGACCCTTCAGATGAAGTTTATAATTTTTGGTCGTTAAGCATAATAAAAGTTTATAATTGATGTAATTTGTGTACAATTATCAAAAGCCTGTATGATGAGCCAGTGGTATCAGAAACGGAAAATCAATGACATTTGACATTCGTCGTAAACCTTCTGGTATACATTACTAGATTAACAACATATATCTGTAAACCAATACCAGAAGTGCTTTTTAGAAATCCCAGGAAACTTATACATCATATTGCAAAAAAGACTAATTTCATGTTTTCATATTTTGCTTCCAGTTCTGTGATTTTAATAACAATTTGGCATATATCTTCGTCAATAATTAATGCCCAAGATTCGGAATGATGGGTAGTTGCAGAGTTGTGATTTGTCAATACTACAATACCGTAGACGGAATTTTAAAGAAATGTAATAGAATCAATAGACACATCTGGATACACAAAATCAACTAATTATGGCAGAAGGTATGTGTATTTTTTATATATCGGTGGTACTATAGTATATTAAGTATTTTTTCAGCCCCAAAAAAATCCATTCACATATTTGGGAAGAAATACCTTTCCCCGATCAAATGTTTGAATATAACTTATAACCGAATTAATCAATTCATTTAGATAAAACTTATTATTCATTTATTATTGTTATTTTATTATTATGATTATTACAACATATCCATATGCACGTTCACAAAATATCTGAGAAGAAAAGAAAATTATAAGTAAAATAGTAACATTTGAATATCCAGTCTTTTTAAATATTTTGACACTTAAAGTATTTGATTTGAAAATGTAGCAGTTCCATTAATATTTGCTTATCAATATAAATATATTTCATTACAAGTTAGGTTTAGTATCATAGGACATTGATGTCGCATACACGTCTACCACCATTCCCCTCTTTTTCATGAAATTGTCATTGTTTGAATTTGAATCTGATTTTTTTCAGATGTTTCAACAACATAAATAATTCAACACTTAACGCATATTTAGCATAAGACAATTTTAAGATCAATAATAAACTTAATTATATATCACAACACAATTGATTCATTTGCCTTAGTAACTATGTTTCCATGCACAGTTGTATTATTTTTTATAAGACAGTGCCTTAACAAAATGTTTTTTATCATTTTTAATAAAGTTTCAATTAATTTGGCTTTTGCCAATCACAAAATTAACAGTATTCAGTTATTTAAGGTGAACGGTTAATTCTATATTTGCAAAACCTTCCTTAAAGGCTTCAAACTGTGGTAACGTCCCACTTTTCTCTTATTTTATGGTAAATACATGTGAATTCTAAGTTGAAAAAATATTTCACGCTAGAAAAAATGAAAAAAATCTCAGACTCCTAGCCAACCTTCATGTATTCCCATTAAATGAATAAATTGTATTCAATATAGTTGTACTAAGTTACTGTTTTTAATCAATTTGTACTTACCATTGCGGAAAAAAATTGAATACAATAATATTAGACTAGAGCAATTCGTTTTCTAACAGATCTAGATCCATTCTATGAAGCACCGTAAGCTATCCTTATTTAAATTCATTGTTTCAGGAACAAAGGGTTGGTCAAGATATTTGAGTTTGTGTGAGAGAAAGCACCTCTTTCGTTTCATTGCAAAATTTGTTCGTCATAAATATCATTCTGTTTAAGGTGAAAGCCGTAGAAATATATAGAAAAATCTATCATCCATATTGTCGGACTGTCCATTGGGAAACATCAGCTCCTTTGTCTCTAAGTAAAATGAAAAGTATAACTGCATTTATTCGACATGCAATCTGTTCCCCTGTTGAACCTCCTTACAGCCTAAGGGTGGAAGTTATACATGAACCTTACCTTTATAAATACCTCTAAACCTAAGTTAAAGACGAACACAAGAAGAAAACCAAAGTAAATAGTATACACCCTCTTTAAAGGCAAAAACAATAAGCATTCGTGCAACGAATAAGGCAGACACTTTTTATCATAATATGAAACACGGAAGGACAAAAGATATACCATATACAAATGTACTTGTTATGGATAGGGGAAAACAAATATCATCAGTCGATGATATATTTTTGTTTGTGCCTTTGAGCGACAATTGATAAATGCCATCTTTTATTTCTGTTTGCTTTGTATACGAAACATCTGTCCCATGGTTGTTCTGAGCTGTCCAATTTAGTGCCAGCACAGTTTCGAACTGTTTTCTCCAATCATTGATTAACTTAGAAAGGAACACGTTGATCGTAAAAATCATTAGACAATTTACATTATCTGTCAGAGATGTCAGTATAAACACCATTCACAGTATTTGCATTCTGACGGAGCGACTCTCAGACTGTTATCATCGTTACAGAACACATCATTGCCTTTACCATCCTAATCATTAAATTGTAATCAATGCTCTACTGATAAGCTTCCAACCGTTACATAATCAAAGTTATACGTATATCAAATACCTAAACTATTCTTGGTATAGAGAGATAGGAAACTAAGTTTTTTTTTCTGCCAATTTGTAGATGAATCGTGGATGTAGCTTCAGAGAAATGGATTCTTGCATTTGGCCCTTATTTTGTCTTGAAGTTTTATACATATAGAAAATATATAGTATGCACAGTTTCCCTCTGGTTTTTATTCAATTTACATTAAAGTAGTTTCAAATCAATATATGTTTTTGGTTAAAAAACACATGCTTCGAATCAGAAAACTGTGAAAATTATTTCTCCTCGCTGGATTTTATCCATAAAATTGATCTGTTGAGCCTTTTAAAAATGCAACACGACCGACAACAAGAAAAGTTGTTATACCAATGGAAGAGATACTAAATATATTAAAATCTTGCTTCTTGTGAATAGTTCTTATACGTGCTAAATGTATTATTGGTAATTTTCGGTTTATATATCATGTAATTGTTCATAATCTAAGGATGCAGCTTCCTAAGGCGTTGACCTTTTGTGATTTGACTGTGAAATGTTTTGAAACGGAATTATGCCGGTTTTTCTTTCTTTCTTGTAGTAGTGTTTTTCGTCGGTGAAAGGGATAGCTGTGAGTGAAGTGCATTTTCTGGATTGATTTTTGCTTGGTCTATGTGCATATTGTTATTCCACTAATTGACCCAATACATGGTGGATTCTGTACACAAAACTTGTTTTACTACGCTAAACCAGGCTAAATGTTGACGTCGTCTCTTCATTATTTTTGTCACGAGTATTAAGTGTTTGTATCAGATTGTTGTCAGACTCTTGTGTATATTATTCACAGTTTGGTTTGTTTGTTGGACTGCATTCACTCCCACGTATCCTGTCTTTATTTTTCACATATTAGAATTTCACAAAACTATAGATAAGTTTTCACATAGTTAGACGTACATGATAAAAATAATATTGGTGTGACTGCATGAAGAGTAAAATTATCATCCTTTACGACGAACAAACAAACAAACAAACAATGTACAGCTTTACTGCAAGCTAGGTATAACATATATATATGCTACAAAACATCATGTACTTTGTTACAACCATATACAAAAGTATTTATTTAGATAAATCATTAATCTGCTAACTAAATAATGAAGAAAGTCTATTTTGGATAACAGATTCCATTCATCAGTATGATGAAAAGTTAATCCTATCAATCCATGCTGCACCCCCCCGCCCCCCCCACCCGCCCCCCCAAAAAAAAGGGAAAAAAAAGAAAAAAAAACTTGAATGCAACTAGTTTAATTATAAAATCTCAAAGTTCACGTACATTAGTGATTTACAATGGAAGCTTCGTATGTGTATATGCATCCAAAAGTAAATTAGCAGTTCATTGATCCTATTTGGTGCCAACGTTTTTGATTTTCGTATCCAAAATCTTTCCTAAGGGATTCTCTCCTCCCTAGACCAAGCAGCGTTGTGGTGAATGATGGGACTTACCATTTTACTGTTTATCACATTTACTCCGTAGAAGATAACAGTATTTGATTTCGTACCATAGGAGTGACCGTTAAAAGTATCGGTATGCAGTATTTGTTTGCATTACGAACTTCCATCAAAACCGGAATTGATATCAATAAGATGCATATTTATCTTCTCACGTATTTTTATTTTGTTAGAAAAGCACATCAACATGTATTTGTCTTGATATGCATATAAAACTTGTCACTGGACATTAAACATCATTCCATCCATCCGTCGTTTTATTCATATTAACCTCTGACTGCAATCTCATATTCTACCACCATCTACCGCTGTGTTTTAATTAAATACGACTATCATGCAAATAGAACAACAAACTATTATAACTGGCTATTTTAAATAAACTATCCTTTAGAGTGTAACAAATTACTGAATGCACGTAGACTGGTATTATTTCTTCCAATAACCAAATCACACTTCCATTGTATTATTTTTCCTAAGTCTAATGGCCGTTTTACAATCATACTGTTACCAATTATAGAAGCGTGGCTGACTTTAGGAGACAAAAGTAATATCATTTCAGGTGTCGGTTTTGTCCGTGTAATTTTATGGCTTGTAATAAAAGGGGAAAAACTTTTGAAATCGAGTTCCTTAACGTTTGATATAGCACTAGTTAGAAAAAGAAAAATATATATGTAGTTGAAATAAGCTAGATGTAGATATAAAACGAAATTTGTAAATACATGGTGAGAATCTGCTGAGTGGGATTTTTTAGTTTAATTGTTGTTGAAACATTCTTATATACGCTATTTCCTCCATAGAAGTAGTAGGTATGAGCGTACTATAATATGTGGGGTATTAGCTTTGAGTATATAATGCCACCATCGCACTTCAGCGTCAAACCATCGCACCTCAGCGTGACCATCGCGGTTCGGAGTACCATCGCGGTTCAGAGTCCTACATATATATATATGTCGAGTACATGTTATTATTTTGTACAAGTTATTAATTACTTGTATGATGCCATCATACAAGTTATCACTTGTACAAATATAATTGTACAAGTAATTACTTTTACAATTTTTGTTGAGAAAAGATAATAACTTGCACAACTCACTATCTTTGTTTCTTCCTTCTGTTTTTTTAAATATTTTATTCAAAAACTCCTTTCTTTCTCGGGTTTGTTATTTTGTTTTTTTTTTGTCATTTGTCGGGTTGTTTTTTTCTTTTACTATTTTTTCTTATTTATTTGTTCGTTTATTTTTGCTTAGTAAACATCATTCAGCGTATGTATTTTTGAAATTTATATTGTGTTTCTTTTTCTTTCTTTTGTTCAAGTGTTTATCAGTATTGATTTTGAAATGTTAGAAGGTTACAGACGGACGACGGACGAGAAGTAATAACTTAAGCTAACATGACACTGAGCAAATTGAGCTAAAAAGCTTGTTGCCACTTAAATACGGACTACTGGTTTGTATCCATTTTCTGCAATATTCAGCACAACACTTTTGATATTTCTACAGTCCATCGGACCTCTGTCTACTCTTTGCACTGGTATTATAACATTGTCTTCAATTTCTAACTCTTTCAATCTTCTTTTGGAAGAAGACAACATCTCATCGGCCTGTATTTGTTGGCCTGACAGGGCCCGTTTTTTTGCACGTACTATTTTGAAGTTTTTGTCTGTGTCAACACCATGTCAACACCATCGATGCAGTTTCAGTGCTCATACCAGTTGCAACATTGGTTTCAGTGTTTGTGTCCAGATTGGTTTTGGTTTCAGTGTTTGTCTCCACATCGGTTTCAGTTTCAGTGTTTGTCTCCACATTGGTTTCGGTTTCAGTGTTCGTGTCCAGATCCGTTTCCGTTTCAGCGATTGTGCCAGTTTCATCGTCGGTTTCGGTCTCAATGTTTGTTCTGACATTGTCGTCACTATTAGCTGTTGTCAATGACATTAAATCTTCTTCTGTTTCTATAGTGCCAAGTAACTCTTTTGGAAGGGCTGACGATGACAAGCCAACTTTAGGGTCACTTCCGAATAAAGCTTTATACGGCGACTGATCAATCGTTCTATGGTGTGACCTGGGGGAAAAGAATTAAAAACATGGAATAATTTGAAAGGAGATAAACAGGGAATGGCAATTGTTCGATATCAAACATCAAACAGCAACAACACCTCCAATCAAGCGATAAGAACAGAGACATATTGTCGGAATACTGGACAATATTGATGTTATTGCTATACACGGCATTATGCAAGATTATGAGTTATTTCATGGCAGTCATTTTTATTGGAAGAAAAAAACTGAAGCACCAGGAGGAAACCGCCGACCTACGACAAATAACTGACAATTTGTTCTCGTATATTTTTAATTTTTTTGAAATATTCTTTATTATTTTTGAAAATGGTTTTTTTAGACATTTTTTTTGTTTGTAATTTAAATTTTTTTTTTATCATATTTTGAAAGTGTTTTTTTTAAATTATTCTTCCAAATATAAAATAATTGATTTATTATATTTTCAATTGAGGGAAAGATTCAATTGTTCTCTAACAGTTGGGTTTTTATTATTATTATGATTATTATTATACCTGTTTTTATGGAATTGCACAAATCTTAATCCTTCCGACCAGTGTGAGTTGTTGTTCTCGTGTGTCCATGAAATCATCATACTCTTTATGTCAGCGTTCACTTTTTCAACGGACCCCTGACTTTGTGGGTGACGTGGTCTACCATGCGCCAACTTGAGCTGTGGCCACAGAAGTTTAAGTTCTGTTATTACATTAGCCGTAAATTCCCTTCCATTATCACTTTGCAGGATATGTGGAGCTCCCAAAAGTAAAAAAATGTAAGTGAGTTGGTAAACCACTTCAGCTGCTCGTTTTGTCTTTAACGGGCGCAGTACACTGAATTTGGTAAAGTGATCCTGGTAGTGCATGATCCACTTATATTAAAGTCTGTAGAAGTGATAGGACGAACGACTAATTTGGTGGTTTCAGAGCGACTTTTTTTTCGAAATACACTTTCCACACATCTGAATGAAAATCCTGATAATTTCTCTGCTGATATTGGCAAATTGTTTTTTTTTAACTCCTTATAAGTTTTGTGTATGCCTCCATGACCAACTCCAGAATGTGCTGTTCTAATCAGAGGGTATAAAGTAAAACAATGAAAATTCTGAACACCAAGGAAAATTCAAAACGGAAAGTCCCTTAACGATTGAAAAATCAAAAGCTCAACCACATCAAACGAATGGAAAACAACTGTCATATTCTTGACTTGGTACAGGCATTTCCTTATGTAGACAATGGTGGATTAAACCTTGTTTTAAAGCTAGCTAAACCTCTCACTTGTATGACAGTCGCATAAAATTCCATTATATTGACAACAATGTGTGAATGTCAAAAAAAGGGGTACATCAGTCAACACTGTTATAATCTTTATCACTATAAAACAAATAAATATGTCAACAAAGAAAAACAAAATGGCGTATAGACAAAGCACATACGTAAAAAGGATACACAAGAATACAAAAAATGACCACAGCACAACAATACAACTCATCAGCTGTACAATAATAGATAATTTCGTCTCCTGTGCGAATGAGTTTTTCAATTCCTGTCGGCTGCTACAGATTTATTGTCATCCCACAATTTAATTATTTCATCATGAAATTTCTTTTATATACTGTTTTCCATCTTTACACTTCAGTTATGCCTACTAAACTGCACTAAACTAGTTTTTAATTATTTGTCTGAAGGGAAAAGATTTGTTGTGAACATCAAATAGGCCAAGGTAGAATAATGATTTGTACAAATAATTATCTTTTTCTCAATAAAAATTGTACAAGTAATTACTTGTACAATTGTATTTGTACAAGTAATAATTTGTACAAAATAATAACATGTACACGACATATATATATAGAACTTGCGTCAATAGAACGACAGCATTTTTTGGCTGCGTTGTCAGCTGGTACAAACACAAAACGCTTTCTGACAATATCTGATTCTCTGTTTATTGTTTTGAATAGAATTCTGTTGTATAAAAATACTTTCGAAATGTTTAATACGATGCCAACAGAAACGTGCATATTATGATGAAGGGCTTCAATTATTTTGAATCAACTTTCTTCTGCAATCATTGGGATGAAGTTTGTAGAAAGGAAGCCACTGACTTTACGACCTTCGTTCACAACTCAAAATGTTTAGAAAATAGAGAAATTAAGACCCTGTTAGAGATATATAAGAATGCATATGAAACATTTGCCACTGAACTTTAAGCCACCAACAATCAATGAAATTTATTGATATAGACAATTTCATTTTAAATCGTTTAAGAAGTTCAAAAACTGGTTGAGAAGATAAAAATGTGTGTTGAAGATTAATGGATATAAGTGTGTGAAGTAGCCTTGGTTTTAATTAAACCAACAAATATTTTATTTCAAACAAGAAAGTAAATTACTATCCGAAAACTTGTAATTTTCGTCCGAGTAAGTTTGATGTCATTTATCACAGTTATTTTCTACAAATAAGAATGCTTTTCCTAGAAACGTCACTAGCAACATGAACATTTCCATAATTTCAACATAAACGGTTGTTAAGCAGGAAAACTAAAAGACAATGCAATAAACGACCGCAGTTAAAATATTTTAATTATGGTATACAGGCTTTTGCTGATCACGAATCGATCACAATCCTTTCACTGTTTGGTCTAATGTGTTGTTAATCGTAAAATTCATATAGTACTTGTCGCTCATATAATGTTTTTCGTAGAATTTATATAGTACTTGTCGCTCATATAATGTTAATCTTAGAATTTATATAGACTTATTAAAAAGTGCTTGTCTCTCATATATTGAATTTTCCCTTTTTTAGTATAATATTTACATGCTAATCTGAATTCTCTTAAAACCTTTCATAAGTTTGTTTGTTTAAGAGATGGAATAATGGCCGAGGCTTATACTCGCTTATGCAATTATTTTTATTTGTGATAATATGTTATTGTTTGGCTTTAATTGTCATATATACAGTCATGGTTTTTGCTAATGACAATGCTTTATCGTGATCTATTGTCATCGATTTAGTCAACTAAAATGGCGTCCTTTTGTCTGCATTGAATTTACTTGAATAATATTTATGCAGTGAAAGAAAGTCAGTTTCACTAAATACCATGACTGTCATAGTAGCATAAATTGATAAAAATTACCATCTCAGGTAAAATGAAAACATCTTATGACTAAGATTGATCGTAAGTTATACTAAATGTTCATGACTTTCACGAATTTTTTTCTGTGTGTAAAAAGTGTCACTTCGTATTCTGTAGTTATTATTTTTTACTTCAGTGTAAACCATAATACTCTTTAAAATAGCTCGAAATCAAAATAAAGAGGTTTGAAGGATATCTTTTCATTGAATGTAAATAATGAGTGGAATGGGAATTCCGTAAAAAAATTGGTAGACAAAAAAAATCTTTTTATGTCGTCAATGTAATTGCCTTTGTCTAAAATCTTGGAAAGCGAGACAGAAGCGGTTGATGGCTAGATAGCGATACGCTGGTGCATAATTCTACATTCCCATTAGCCAATCATAATCTTATAGTTACTATTCAAAGAGATATTGAACACCGGTGTATTTTTTTTGTTGTTGGAATTTTGAGGGACTGCTAAATTAAATCTGTCTGAAAGTAGTTTTTAAAGCTATTCACTTTCTTATTGATCTTTTGATGTCCACTTCAATAAAAAGTTTTGTTTCTATTTTCTCAAGAACATTTATTTTCTCAAGAGTTTTTAAAAACCTTCAATCTGATGTAACTAGTTACGTTGGTACCTTCCTATTAAATTGAAGTTTTGCGTATCAACTGTTTTGGTAACCATGAAATATAAAAACCGAAGTAATACTCATCGCTAGGGAAATCTGAGATAATTTTAATTTCTCACAAGAGATCAATAGGAGAAAACGATGAAGACAATAATATAGGAAACCTTCAAGAAAATTAATGTGGATTCTTATGAAGATTAATATAAATATTTTTCTAGTCAGACGATTCAAGTGATGAAATACAAACATTTCCACCGAGAAAAGATGTAATCAGTAACGATATATGAAAAGAGACGACGTTTTTGTTCAATAATATTGCTGTATACTGATGTTGTCTCTAGGTACAATTATCGACAGATGCGTGTTCTCTGTTTGTTGTCTCTGTTGCAGATAGTCTTAATCAGACTTTGATTTCAGCGGCGCTTTTGTCACTTATGATGATCTGTTATGTAAAGTACATGGTCAAAGGTTCAATTTGATGCGCTAACAATGACCTGGAAACACGTCAATATAATGATAAGATGTGGCATGGTTGCCAGTGAGACAACTAACTATCAGAGACCAAAGGACGTTGTTATCAGTTTCAGAAATGTAAATTTTTAGTATCCTCAATCTCGTGAAGCATCACTTATGATTAGAAACGGGTTGCAAAGTCCCTTAGCAAATTTGACAGATTCATTCATTTATTTAAATGAAGGGGAAACAAACCTAAATCAATGCATGTTTGATTTCTCATCGAGCCATGGAAGTATCTCCTACTTACTTTTGCATTAAGCAACTTGGACTATTATGAATTATCATATAATTATTTTACAGCTGTTATCCTAATGCTAGCAAGTTAAAGGTTTTATTTGCTTGCTTGCTTTGTTTGTATTAATGTTTGCTCAAGCTTAATTAAGATTGACATATGAAAACAATATAAAAAGGCGGAGTTAAACTTGTATGCATTATATTTAAATTAAACATCATCAAATAATCAAATTTACCTATATACAGGTTTAACTCCGCCTACTTATATCATTTGCAGATGTCAATCTTAATTACAATGCTTGAGCAAACTTTAATACAAACAAAACAAGCAAGCCAACCAAACATTTAAGTTGCTAGCATTAGGATAACAGATGTAAGACTACGATTTTTTAAACACTTTTAAGATAATATTATTAATTTGCAGATATATATTTAGGAGAAACATCATCGTGATTGAATAATACTAATAATAATAATAATTATAATAAAAATTCATATATTTTTTCTCATTTTTTTTACCGACTATTCATTAAGAACTACAGAACAACATTAGAATATATGAAAAAAATTAAACAATATGTATAGCAATCAGATTCCCATTATAAAAATGTATAAAAAAAAATGGATAGATTGTTTTTATGTTTTCTCTCCGCATCATAACGTCTGTTGGTAATATAATTATATCCACAATTTATTGTTATTTTTATGCATTTTATATTTTCAGATCAAGTCTCCTTAATGAGAGATAGTCAGTATGATATAGAACTAAGGAGAAAAGGTTCCTTTGACGAATCCCTCACGGAACATTCCTACAGATTCGGCACCAAGTTTTACGACACAATTACATATAGTGAAAGTTTGGACTTTGACATCTCTTTGTCGGCTCCGGATCTGCACGAACTTTACCGATATCATGTATTTTTTTCCCACTGTAACGAAGATAAGTCATGGGTGTGCAGTATTATGAACAAACTTGAGTCAGAACCATATAATTACAAGTGCTCTTATGGAGATTTTCAAAATGCAAACAAACTAAGCTTCTTTCAAAGTGCTTTATGTTCCGCTATGCTCAGTGAACGAGTAGTTGTTGTATTAACACCAAATTATGTAAAAACCGCTTGGAAAGAGTTCAGAGAAATTTTACAAAACTTGACAGAAAAAAGTCTATATCGACAAAGAATGTTGGTAGTTTTATTAAAAGATTGTATGATTCCAGAACCGTTGCAACAACTGGGTTTTTTAGATGCCAGAGAAAGTGATTTCTTTCCTTGTTTTGTCAGATATGTAGGCAGTGGTAAGTCAATATACAACTTTTTTGTTCTTCTTTAATACACATGCTGTAAAGAGTCAATGCTTACTATAATGTCTCACTCAACGGAACAAAACCATACAGTTGATGAAACCTACTAGACTTTAAATATACAAGAGTTTAAATAATAATCTTAAGGAGATTTTTAAACTATTTTACATACATCCACAAAATAATAATTATATTTATTGATGACAAAGACAATATATTGTTAATTTTTGGCACGTTTTGTGAGGTTTTCCATCGTAGGACATTATTGACCAACATAATTTAATTTGTATTTAAAATGCAATATAAAATTAAGGAGACGTGGAAAGATTGTCATTGAGATAACTACCCATAGACCTAAGAACAAAGATGTAATCAATTACATGTAACGTAAAGTACATAGCTTTTCTTTGGTCAGATTTTTGGTTTTAGTTAAGAAAGTCCTCCTAAAGCAGTTAAGCGACAACAACTCAAAAATATACCAAAATCAATCAAAATTGTAGTTTTAGACCAACTTAAAGTATTAATAATTGGTCACTTGACCAGAGATACACCATATCTACATTTTGATACCTTTATTCACTCCTCCCTCTTTTTTTTTGGAAATAGATATATCAGATTTTTGTCTTGGTTTTGAAAATTTTGAAAAAAAACGAAATGATTTACTGCTCTGGTAAATTTTGCTTTGTCAGTTTTAATTACTTGACAGAAAATTCCCCATCTTTCAATCTACCTTGATCGATTTTGACATACACGAATAGGATTTTCAAAATATTTCTGATAATTAGTTTTGATTGCCATTCATTATACGAACAAAATGATAATTGATTCTTTAACAATTATAAACACCTTAACAGTAATTTGGAACAACCAAGATATTAAGGTATCATTGTATGAAGATCGCAACAAAGATATTAAGAAATTAATGTATGAAGATCGCACTACTAAACTTCATAATTGTGATAATAGGGATATAACCAATAAAACAAGACGTCGAAAACTGAATCTTGGTTGTTTAAAATGATGTTCACAACAATGGTTACAAAATAGCAGCAAGATACCTCAAACTTAAAGTATAAATACAGATTAACTCTTATAATTTTCAGATCGTCTTCCCCGTAGCAGTGATTCGTTTGCAAGTGAAATGACATGCATTTTGTATTCGCCTTCAAGTAAGTCATTACATGAATGAAATTAAAAAAAAACTATCTTTTTTATGTATGCCTTAAGCAGACTGCAAAGCTATATATATCAAAGCGTAATTACCAATAAAGGAAAGGTTAACGTAAGTGAATTTCTGTATGGTTTTCAGAATCAATATGGTATCAAATCCCGAGAAAACGTCTAAAATGTAACATACAAAATCTTTCGCTTCAAAAGAAAACCAGAAACAATGTATCTGTCTAAATATCTTCATTAATTTTAATGCTTTTATGTAATAGGCGTTTAACTTCCATATTGACAATTAGCCAGGATTTATTTTCAATTTGCACTCTGAAACTCTTGGAATGGAAGGTCTGGTATCCATTAAGTGCTTTCGGCATTGTTATCAAAACACTTGCACTGCTGCGTCAATTTACTCATATGAAAATTTCTAATAAAAAAAAATTTAGTAAAATACCGGGCCGGTATGAAAAAGATCGTATATATAGACCATTATAGTGTATTGACTTGTCATAATAACGATATGATTTAAAGCTAAGGCTAAGAAACGGGGAAAATGCGAGGCTCTGCCAAGACTACACTTTTGTTGTCTTTATAATGCAATCTTAAACAATTTTATACATGTTTTGTGTTATCATTTTGTTTTTTTTTGTTTTTTCTTAAAACTGTTTTTGACTAAGTAAAATTGTGTGTGTTGCTGAATGAGCCAGTCGAACGGCTGCGGTCGATTTCGGAACAGAATACCACCAATAAGCAATGGGCGTGATAATTTATACAATTTATGAACAAATAAAGGACAAAAACAACACACATTCATAAACGTAATTAGAAACATTGCAATTCCTTGGACTTCTTCCATCCAGCTCTAGAACCCTTGCCTTCAGTGGGGCGTCCACTTTGGCTGTTAACTGTTAATTTGTTTTTGTCATGAATATGCATGAAATATTTCACACTGGACGTTAAGCAAACAACAACCAATCAATCAAACAATCAGTTTCTTGTTATTAACATAAACCACGACTCGAAAAGTGTTTGGCCCATTTGCAATCAGGAAATCTATAACTATATATTAATAAGGTCCTCGGGATAGTGTCGAAAGGAGCAATATTCCTCTCTTTTTCATCGGCAAATGTTATTAAAAAGGATAACATGAATTTGAAACTGAAGGTGCAGCCTTTTATATAACTGTTAAGGAGGCCCAATATTGAGAGACATGGTTTTCCGTCATGTGTTGTTGTCTTGTACTAGGGATGGAACATCCATATTCATCGCCACTGTATGATAAGGTCATATAAACATATGATGTCTTGCTTTTTACTAAACTGATGAATATAGTCGAAGTTTTGTTAGCTGGATATGAAATAGGGGTTGTAATCAGTACTTTGGATTTACTCTTAAATGTTGCATGCTTGTTTGAAAAGCAGAAAACAAGAGATTTTGAGTCTTAATTTTGAATTGACCGGTGATCGAACCACTAAATTCTCGGGAGATGGAAACATCTATGACACAAGTGTATACTAAAACGCATGAAATACTAATGGCATCATCACGACATTTATGTTGATCTAATACTAACTGTCACGTGCACTTTTTTGTCATATTCTGCATATTATGACGTCAGACCACTTGTATGATATGTCTCTCCCAATTCTTAATGAAATAACCCCATCTGTGTTATTGATAGATTATGTGAATGGTCAAATATTGACAACTGTAGGACTGCATATTCGTGGTCACTGGAAAGGAAAAATTATCTGTAACGAAGAGGACAATATACCGACGCCACTGTGTTGTCATGGCGTCAATGTAAGTTTCTAAAATATCATTTTAAATAAGGTTTTGTTTGATCTTCTCAGCTAATTACTAGGACATGTATATGCTTATCGCCTCTTCTGTTGGTCCATTTTCACTGCTGATTTCCGTATAAATGGAAGGAAATATTGCCCATATGTGTAATAATAACTAATAGATGTGGTGTAAACGTAAGTGAGACAGGAACCAATACAAACAAAATCTAAAGACATTTAAGAGTCTGTAAGTAGTCCTTTTTTGAAAATATTTTGACAAAAATATTGATTTTTTGCAAAATATCTTGTTATTGATATTAAGTTTGCCATTTTTCGTCAATTCTGTTTCTTTGTATCTCATCAAGATCATTAAATCCACAATTGCTTGTACAAAAAGAGCTTTCGTTTCCTAAACACTTAGATAAACCAAACAAAATTGTGTAAATGCCTTTAAAAGTCTTTCTTGAGTAAAGCAACATTGTACAAATTAGATAATTGACCACCAAATGCTGAAACCTTTTATTTTTATTATATATTATTAGCTCCACGCTAATTGAGATAGTACAAGATGTAAAGGAATACCTCAAGCAATTCCATATTGTCTGAAACTTTATTTCCACGGAAAGTAAATGTGAATGATGACGATATTTACTGCAGGCATTGAAGTGTACTTTGATAACACGTCTGACATTCATCTTGTTAACCAACACCAATTACTACACTCAAATCAAATTATAAAACAAATACATACTTAACACCTGCATAACCGTCTGATCAAAGTTATCATAATCATTTCATTTCAGGAAACAACGAGAAAAAATTTCTAACCGATTTAAAATTAAACGGATAGTTATAAATCTAAATATGATAACATGAATAAAAGTTTTAAAACAGAAAGAACAAACTAAGTTCTCCTGAATTTGACAGTAGTTTCAAAGCACCATACTTTTTACTGGGTATTTATAAAAAAATATTTAGAAATTTGAGATGACCTTTTTTTACTAAAGTGAGTAGACATGAAAAAGGGATGAAAATTTGCTTTGTTTACTTCCGGTGCAATTTTTTTTTTTTTTTTTTTTTTGTGCTATAAAAGGTTCAGTAAAATTTTCACTGTAATTCTGGACAAGAATAAACTTTCTTCATGCCAAGTATTCTTTTATTTAAAACAAAAGTAAATTCTGCACATATTTTTTCAAAAATGACAATTTAGCAAAGACTGATGGGGGAAAGCAATGGTTGTATTACCCCTACAAGTAGACATGAGATACACGTCAATGAGACAACAACCCAGCAAAATCTAAAACCATAACATATACCGATTTAAGCTACACACAATGCTGGGAAATATGCTGAGTTATGCAAGTAAACTTTAAAAGAAACTGATTGGACAATCTAAAGTAAAAGCATAGAAAGCGAGACTCATGCAACACTATAGTAGGATCATTGAACATCTCACAGTTATTGATACTACGTGTATAAATTTTCAATAGTTTTGAAAAACATAAATTGTTATTTAGCTATTCAAATCTTATGGTCCAGTACCCTGTCGATACTTTTATTTTGCCATTGTTTTGGATAAAGGTTTTTCAAGACTTCATAGTTTGTTAACATCTACTCCGATTGAGGTGTATGGATAACTTTTTTAATCTAAAAGTACAGTTGAAATTGGGCTTCAAACTAGCTTTCAGTTACTTCGAGTACTCTTGAATCTTTTTTTTTTTTCATTTTGTTAGCTGTTTTCTGCTTAGTAGGCCTATCTGGTGAGTAAATATAGAAATAAAAAAATGTGGTATGATTGCCAATGAAACACCTCTCCACCAGACCAAATGAGGTATAAGTTAGCCACTATTGGTCACCGTACGGCCTTCAACAATGAGCAAAAACCACACCGCATAGCAAGCTATAAAAGTCCTCGAAATGACAAATGTAAAACAATTCAAACGAGAAAATTACGACCTGATTATGTACAAAACAATAAACGAAAAACAAATATGATATACAGCAATAAACGACAACTACTGAATTACAGGCTCTTGACCTTGGACGGGCACATAAGAATGTGACGGGGTTAAACATGTTTGCAGGCACCCAATCCTTCTCCCCTTAACCTTGGACAATTGTGTAACAACACAACACAAGAACAAACTATAAAAATCAGTTGAAAAGGGCTTAACTCATCAGATCGATACAAAGAAAAACAAAACAACTAGCAAAAACACAAAAGACACCAAGTACTGATCTGAGAGTACTCGTAATTACCGAAAGCTAGTTCAAAGCCAATAACAAGTAAAAAAACTTTTTCAACTGATTTATACGCTTTATTCCTAGGTTGTGTTGTAACACCACTGTCAAAGGTTCAATATAAATAAAAAGATGTGGTATGAGTGCCAATGAGACAACTATCCATCCAAGTCACAATGTGTACAAAGTAAACAATTATAGGTCAAAGTACGGCCTTCAGCACGGAGCCTTGAGTCACACCGAACAGCAAGCTATAAAGGGCCCCAAAAAAACTAGTGTAAAACAATTCAAACAGGAAAACCAACGGTCTAATCTATATAAAAAACGAGAAACACTTATGAACCACACCAACAAACCACAACCACTGAACAACAGGCTCCTGACTTAGGACAGTTGCATAAAAATGCAGCGGGTTTAATCGTTTTAACAGGCACCAACCTTCACCTTAACCTGAAACAGTGGTATAACATTACAACATAAACAGACACACAATAAAATATCAATTGAAATGGTTTAACTCGATCAAAAAGACAATACACAAAAACAAGTAAATATACACTGAACGAATAAGTTTGATCTATGACACAATATAAATAAAAAAGATGTTTCAATGTCAAAAAGACAACTTTAACCTAGGACAAAATGGTGTAACGTACACAGGTAAGTTTAAATATAATTATTTTGTTGTTATGAGTGCAGAAACATTTTTTACAAAATAAATTTGTTATTCATAGTACGAGTACAGAAGTGAAAATTCTTTTGTCATACTAAATACTTATCAAAGGTGTTACATATTAAAAATAGTAAGACGAGATATACCACAAAATTTGTAAACATTGGATAACAGAAATGCATTACAAATTGTTTCAACAGGTCAAATTAACATGAGAGTACGATTTGAGAGTATTCGCAGTTACTGAAAGACAGTCAAAGAAGACATGACTTGTGCAATGCCAAAATAAAAGTAACGACAGGCAGTAGGATAGTTAGGGTTTAACCTTATAATAAATATGTATGATGTTATGTATAGATAAAACAATTTCTAAATAGAAAATAAACGTGGATGTGTATATATACATCCCAAAAAAACATTCGAAAAGAATACAAATTTAGTTATGTTTTAATTAGTTGATGACAAAATCGATGTTAGTGCCAATGAAAACAATATTCAAAGATCTTATTACAACATTAATAAGATAGCCTTTACTAATAAGTTTGTTTAAAGGTTCGATAAGTCTATAATCCAGTGGTTGTCGTTGGTTTCCTTCTGTCATAATTGTTCCTTTGATGCAATTAGCTTAAACCAGGCCGTTAGCATTCTTTTATTTTCTTTTTCATTTTGATATAGCTTTCTATACGGTATGGGTTTTTTTTTCTCATTATTGAAATCCGCCCAATGACCTGTTCTTTTCTGCATTCTTGTCCTTTTGTTGTTGTTGGATCGTTATCTAATTGGCAATCATATCTCATCTCCTTATTTTATTTGCTTTAGCATATTTTATGAGCTGAGAAATATATACTCCTTAATCAGGTGTTGAAATGTATAATCAAGGTAATCTCTGTTATCGTACAAATAGTTAATAACAAGACTCATAACCAAATTTGTGTAGTCAGAGAGCTGCATTAGTGTACACATCTGATTAGAGTTATTCTTGAAACACATATAAGCATCGTCCTTTTTTTAGTACCTGTGTATTTTGCTCTTGAAAAGAGCATACATGCAAGTCTTAAAAACAACAGAAACGAGCTTTACTCTTCAGGTCGATACTGAACTCAAAAACAGCTAGCAAAAAAGACCGACATATGAGTACCTGCAGTTACTGACATTTAGTTCAAAGCCAAGCATAGTTCTCTTATATACATTTTACCTACATTTCCTTTCCTTTAAAAACTGAGATTAAGAATGTTAGGTCTAAGAAATTGACGAATAACTTAAGATAAATGAGTATTTTTAAGATCATCTTTTGTTGATAATGATAATCGTTTATACAAGGATTACAAAGAGAATTGTTGCCGTGTTGAAATTATTTGCCACTACCCTCATCACGCTATGCACTGACAGTTATACATCTGAAGTTTAAGATTACTGAACATTTGAACTTGATAATGCGGTCATTTATTAATTCCGGTCCATTTCCGACGTGTACGTTTATGTATAACTGTTTAGTATTAGAAATTTCTTCCATTTCCTCTACAAATTGCTTTCCAAAGACTCCTGGCTCTTTGTATAATTTAGTGCTTCAGGAAATTTAAGAAGATGAATCATCGTGTTGAGAAAGAATAACCTTTTAAGATGTTTAACGGTAATTTGTTGGATAAGATGGTGGTTTTAATTGATTTATTTCAAATTAAGATGCATGTTTGTTTTTGCAACGTTATTTTCCAAAGCAGGCATGTCATTTATGATATCTATAATTAAACATCAGTATTTCCAACTTGAAAACAAACCGACCAAATGTTTCTATTACGTCCTTGAATATATCTGTTGTAATGGATATTCAACAAACTTCATTTCTAAGGTTGATGATGATTGAATACAAGATGTTGGTATACGTCAATCCAACAACACACATCACGAAAGGTCAATATACGTTTTACAACAATAGACAAATGTCTATACAATATGTTGAGCTCTTACTAAATCGCCCCGAGTCTAGAACATTTGTTATCAAAACAGTCATATTAAAAAAATACACACGACAGTTTGAAAATGGATTAAATGTGGTATCCATAAAATATTTTTTTGTCATTTGAAATTAGTGGAAATCTTTTTCATTTCTCAAAAGGCTAGTATGGCTGTGATAGCATACAAAAATAATATTAAAACAAAACATATGTAACATGAAGAATAATATTTGTAATAATGTACAATAACATATATTGATAATTTAATAAAAAATGGGACATTTTTATCAAGACTATCTCTGATGAGAGGTTTCCCGATTTGCTACCGTACCCACTTTAGTATGAACTGGGAGCCGTCATTAATCTTTTGAAAATAATTGATGTATTCACTGAATGTCAACGTGTCTTATGAATCATTATCAGAAGTATTTGGAGGATTTTTAACTGCAATTTTGATTCAATTTCACGTGGATATATTAAAAAAATATTATGTGTACTCGATTATGCTTTCAATCAACCGATGCAAGTAACCGAAGCACGAACGGTTTGTAATTTATATTTATTCCCCCTGAAATCGCAACGGCTAAACCAAGCTAAAACAAAACATAAATCACATCTATAATTTATCTGATTTTTACCTGTTATATTATTATAACATTATAAAATAAAACAGTTTAGATTTTTTTTTGGTAAGCTTTTAGAAAACACGAATAAGCAAGAACCCTGTAAACATACAAAATTAACCTCATTGATAATGTATTAATGATGAAATAAGAACAAAAAACTATTATATGAAGCCGACTTTGCAAGTGTATCAAAAATTGTCAAAAATATAGTGAAACATAATAATACCATATAGCTGATCAAAGTTTTTAAATGATCAATATCAATATACAATTAAATATTGAAATATTGTCACTTATTTACGTAGTTCATGTAATATCTTTACCATACTTACATTTTTCTGCATGTTCACTAAAATCGTCTAACATATGCATGAGAAATTTTTTCAATTATTAAAATACGAAGAAAGGGTCAAATTAGAAGTTTCTTCGTACTTTTATAATTGGAAAAATCCTCGTACATATGTAAGACGATTGTATTGAACATGCCGAAAAATAATAAACCATTTCAATTTAAGAAAACGAGTGTCAAGGCAATTAACCATAACTATATGAGAATTGTTCTAGTTTTTTTTTTATTCAATGATTCTAGACATTCAATTTGGTGGGAATTTTTTTATCGGCAATAGAAAAGTACATATTTATATTTCAATATTTTTTCAGTTTAACTTTTTTTTTTTAATTTCTAGAAAAAAATCTACAGTTGTTGATTAAAAAAAGGGAGAGAAGGTTTTCCTTTTCTTTGTACATATTGAAAGAGAAAAATCGGCACACAGGAATTAGGTATTTGACAGAATAGAGTTGCAACTCATTGATGTTAAGTTACTGACCAAATACGAAGTCTTTTTGTAAAGTAGTTTCTCAGATAAGAAACAAAATATTTGTTGGACCGGACAAACAATGTGGTTGCACTCACTCCTAGATTGAAGGTATAATACAGACAAGTAATTCAATGATTATATGTACCGTAATGAAAAAAAATAGCCTGAAGACAAGCTTGGGTAACTTATCTATTGATACAGAATCATTAAATTTCATGCTCTAATATCGACTGCTGTATGAAATGTTATACTACACTGTAATGGACTAAGCTGACCCGATTTAATGTGGGTATGATTTTGTGTTCATGTAATGCCTATAGAGTAGGTCGTTAGTTTTCTTGTTTGAATTATTTCACATTTTCATGTCGGGGCTTTTTAAAGCTGACTATACGGTGTGGCTTTTTCTTTTTTTTTTTGTGTTGAATGCCGTAGGGTGACCTTTAATAGCGTTTATCTTCGTCATTTTAACTATGTTGATAGTTGTTTCTTTTGCAATCATACCAAATGTCCTTATTTTTATATAACGCCCCGTTTGCCAATAAAAATTAAGGTTTATTGCTTTTATTGAAAAAACAAGCGCATGGACCCCCAGTTTTTTCTTTTGCAATCGATCAAATTCTGTTTCAAGAACGCTCCGCCAAAATTTTAAGAAAAATTCAACGATAGAATTTTTTCTGCACTTCTGTGTAGACGTAAAAATATTTTCAGCTTCTTTATTTCACTTGTATTAAAAGAATTTAGGATATAATTATTTATTTCAACCGTTAACTTGTTACAGCATGCTGATGGCATGGATCAAGGGAACATTTTACAAAAAACAGGTTAAATTATGACTTTTCGTTCAAAAGTATTGGTACTTTCCTTAAAAGTCCTTATTTATGAAATTTCAGGGTTTTTCCTTCAAATATGCAAATTTCGAACCAAATTATCGCAAAAAGTAAGTCATGAAGGTATATTTTTCTTTGCATATTTCAAAAGTACACATCGAAATTGACATTCTACCAAAATTAAAAGAAAAAATCAACGAGGATCTCTACCGTATCGTATGCCCTTAAGAACATTTGAGATACGAACGAGAAAGGATCTCACATTGATTAGATAAATTTCTTTGAAATAAATACTCCGTCACATTTTTCTTTAAACGATAATTTTGATCAAACGGTAATACAAGGTTTAAATGTAAATTTCATGACGCGTTTTATTTATTATTTGTTATTTTGCTATATCAGACAGATGAGACCTTACACGATTCTCTGTGTCCTGTCTTCATTAAAAGGAGTGTGCTTCTTACATAAAAAAAAAATTACAAACAGAGTTTTGAGGAAGAACGACTTCAGACGACACTACATTAGTCTTACGGTCATCATCACGAATTGGTTGACGAATATGATGTGTCGGTGTCTCAACTCACTAGCGACATGTTTTCGAGATTTTAGCTCTTTAGATACCAGTATAATCGTCTCATCTGAGCTTTACCGATTGTGTCTTATTCCCAATTGTGATATTTTGACTGAGTGCGAATGGCGGGTGATTCATGCATAACATGAGATGCTTACCCTGTCAACACAAGCCGTCTCGCTCCTTTTTGAGTTCATGCGATTCCACCAGTGTTTGTTTGATATCTTGATTTGTCTCTTCCTAATCGATTTACGAGGTTTGAACATCAGTAAACTACTGTCGCCTTAATTTAAGCCCTTTTTTCCAGAGCGGTTTATAATCCTCGCTTTCCAAAATGTATGTCTCGAGTGCATCTGATGAGAGTTATTATAAAAACACTTGTTTTGCTCATGGAAGCTGCTAAGTTAAGTTGCAACATAATTTGCAAAAGCTAAAAATCTGTAAAATAAAAGAAGCTGCTAAGTTAATTTGCAACATAATTTCCAAAAGCTAAAAACCTTAAAAAAAAGAACACCAAATCACTTCAGGGCTTTATAGTTTTAAAGATCACTTTACTGATGACAATTTAACATAGCATAAAAGTCGCATATACATCTCAAATTCTATATATGATTGCATAAGAATATTCCACGACATCAAACAACATTTAAGTTTGCTCAATTTTGCTTTGAATGAATAACGTAATTTAGCTCAGAGCTTTTAAAATGATATTGGTTTCACGTTTTTTTACCAGAAATCTAACTACTGTTAAGTAACAATTTATGCTTTTTTTCAGGTAAGATATGGTGAATACATGGAAGTGATACAGACATTATGTCAAGTCATAGACAGAGATCTGTTATTTGAATTCATGTTTTCACTGAAACCAATCATAATCCTTGTGTTTGCAGGTGTCATTTGGTTGGTACTGTTTTTATTCGTTATGGTGTATATTCGGGATGAACCGCGACAGAGTAAGTATAACTAAACTATATGTTTTATCCCTCAATCTTGTAAACACTCCCCAAAAACTTGCAATACATGATGGATATTTAGCTTTGTTAGCAAAACAGATTGAAAACAAAATCCCTGATACTTGTTGTTTGTTAAACACATACTTAAGTATCGCTGCATGAATGGACTTTTCAATAAAAAAAAATCCTTTTTCGTTTGAGCATTTGTATCATGTACGATGCATTTTGTTATGTGCAACAATTGCGACCTTTAATAGCAGATTTGTTCCTGTATTTTTACGAAACACGGTTTATGGCAAAAACTCAAAAAATATTCGTTTCAATTTATTTAATAAAAAACAATATTAAGACTTACCTTTATCTTCTTTTTGTTACCTTGAGTTGTCTCTGTTTTTTTAATTTGGTTTTTGTTACCTTGAGTTGTCTTTGTTTTTTAATTTGGTTTTTGTTACCTTTACCATGAAGTTGTATTTGCTTAAAAAAATTAAGAATTACCTGAAAATAATGTTTGATTTCTTTCATTTGTGACCATCTGTGTACATGGAAAGTGTTTTGGAGTAACTTTTGTCATGAACTCGCGAGATCAAAAGTTTGGGATTTAAGTGGTTCACAAGTTAAGTAGAACATTTGGGAACAGGAACTAGTCAATGAGACTAACATAATGTCGTTGTAAGTTGTCAGCGAACATCATATTTGATATATGATAATTCAAATTGACTTCAAGTTTACATTTTCATATACCACATATCATGTCTTTTCATGAATCACTCGACCAGTCTGATTTGATAAGATGTACTTGAACTGCTTTGTATATGGATAGACGTACTATCAAAGAGAAATAGTACTACTGATTTCTATTGGTTTAATTTATGTCCATATTTAAATGCTTTACAATTTTTTTAAACACGGTAAAAAAAAGTAAGTGTTTTCAATTAAATTCTAACGAAAAAAGATGAGAAGTATTAATAACGTTTAACTGATTCTAAAACAAAGGAAATGCTATTGTTCGAGAACATGTCTATTTCTTAAGTATTGAAGTTAAATCGTCATTAACGTGACGTTAATGTCCTGTAAAATATTAAACCAACGGTCAATAGATCCCTGCAGGTAAATCAGTCGAAAACTTTTAATTTTGGCTTGCCACTATACATTTACAAACAATAATAAGATATGATTCTTGGCTTTCACATATTCGGCATCGAGCGTTCCTGATGAAGGTAAATCCAGAAAAACGCTTCGGATGCATAAAATTTATAAAGTGTGGTTTTCATTTTTTTTTTAGAACAATTAAAATGTTAAAGGCATAACAAAATTGATAATTATCGATGTCTTTAAAAAATAACATGGTGTCAATGAAATGTCAGAAAAACAACAACAAAACAACATTTTGTAGACATTACTGTTTGAAATCCTTTACTGTCAGTAATTGTGTTCGGTGAATATTATTCCCAGGTCGGATCAAATATTTATGGTCTTATTTATCACTTTCAGACTGTTTAATTTCCGATAAATTGCATTAAAACTGTTTTTATAAGGTTAAATCATAGCACACCAATTACCAGATATCTCATGATCATTGTATTTTAACTAGTTGATATTCTGTTGTTAAGTTGGTTTGAAGAGAACACTTATTTTGATTTATATCAATGATTCTATCGTGATTCGTTATAGTTTGGTGTTCAGTGATGGACAGTTATTTTTCAACGAAACATAAATATATTTGTGTGAATGTAGATCTGTCTTAAACAATTGTTTATAGTTTTAGCGTTGGCCGCAAATGTTTTCGTGTATTTTTATAAAGTTTCAGCTGTTACTTTACGCTTATTTCACAAAAAAGTACCGATGCATGTCCCTCGTGCAATGTATATGGTTTCCTTTCATTCTTTTGTGACGATTTAAATATACCTAGAGGTCTCTCAACTTTCAGCCTTGAGCATTACTGGTGATGGCTAATCTGGTCATTAGATTTAAGCATATAACCTCTTAACTTAAAAAAGAACATGGAGATACAAAAGGGATATTAAAAGTCGTATGTCGAAGACAAACACACAACACTTTGGCAAAAAAAAAAGGAAAAGACACAACAGTCTACAAAACACAACAAAGAAAACTAGAAACTGCACAACACGAACCCAACTAAAAACCGGGGGGGGATCTTAGGTGCTTTTTAAGCCAAGAGTAGGCAACTCCAGATGTGGCACCTTTTGTTTATCGATTATATTTCTTACGTTTTCTGCCTTTATGAGAGATATTAGGATAATAAAGTTTACTATATAATTTACTGACGTTTAAATATTATAAATTCATTAGGAAGATACAAATCAAAATAAAAACAAAAGCTGAGGGAGTTGCACGAACTTCAAAAGGAGCAAAAGACATGGTAACGGTGTATTGCTTGCATCACCCACCTTGCGAATCAACATTCAATCAAAATGTCATATTCAGGAATTTGACATAAATTATTCTTATATCTAAATATCTAATTCTGCGTAAACGTGCCGCTAATGTTGAGACACAGAAAAATCGTCTTGATCAATCATTCATGGTGTTGACCGTAAACGTATGTAGTGTAGATTTGAGCCGTTCTAATTTCTCATTACTCTGTGAGCAGTTTTTGTATCAGGAGAAAAAAGTAAAATAACAGCCCTGGTAATGAAGTCCATGTTGTGTGGACATGCACGAGTATAACGTTTTAATTGAGATATGTAAACGACATATGACGGAACAGAGGGTATGCTTTTTTTTTGTTTGTTTTTATAGTGATTAAGATGATAACATAATGTTGACTGCTGTACCCCTATTTTTGACATTTTTACCTATTGTGTCTGTTTGTTTTGTTCACGCATCGTTGTCAATATAATGGAATTTGATGCGACTGTCATACAAGTGAAAGGTTTAGCTAGCTATAAAACCAGGTACAATCCACCATTTTCTACATAAGAAAATGCCTGTACCAAGTCAGGAATATGACAGTTGTTATCCATTCGTTTGATGTGTTTGAGCTTTTGATTTTGCCATTTGATAAGGGACTTTCCTTTTAGAATTTTCCTCGGAGTTCAGTATTTTTGTGATTTTACTTTTTATGCCACTACTGATAAATAGGGAGTTTATAATTCGAAAGTTGAAATGATCTCGTTTGTCATAGATTCTAGTTCGAAGTCGTCCATCTGTCCTAATACTAAAGAAAAGAATAAACTATGAAACTGATCATCTAGTTTCGGTACTATCCTTAAGAGTAAGTTCACTGGGATATATGAGATGCAAGCACTCACTGAAATGAAGGTTATTGAGTGACAGGACATCGTCAGTATGTCTAAAATGAAATTAAAGAAATTTGCAAGAATCATTTTCTTTTTGACTTCGAGAAGGTTCTATATGAATCCAGCTCCATATGAGTACAAATACAAGTCGGTCAGTAGGTGTGCACAATTAGTACCCATACGAATACCGACTGTCTGTTAAAATATCTTTTACCCATCTAAATAAACTCATTAGGTAATACTCCAGTATTAAAATGATTCCAGTGATATATTTGACTGTATATTTTCAGATCAAATAATGTAATTAAATCAGTAGTTAGGACTTCAAAATTAACATGATTTCATTGATATATTTGACGATATATTTTCAGATAGACTAATGTAATTAAACAGTAGTTAGTACTTCAGTATTAACATGATTTTAATGATATATTTGACTGTATTTTTTCAGATAAAATAATGTTACTAAATCAGTAGTTAGTACTCCTGTATTAACATGATTTCATTGATTTATTTGACAGTATATTTTCAGATAAAATAATGTAATTAAATCAGTAGTTAGTACTCCAGTATTAACATGATTTCATTCACATATTTGACTGTATATTTCTGATAAAATAATGTTATTGTACTTTTTCAAGGTTTCAACTCATCAGGAAAAGCTTACCTTTCTTGGTTTCCGCTATTCTCTGCTCGATCTCGACCCTGTTGATATAAGATAACATAAAAATAAAGGCAACATAAAAAATACTTTTAATGTCTCGAAGCATCAAAACCAAAATGAACTACAAGGGGTTACCAATAATCTTTGATCCTCTTAATATTCTTCGTTTAAGTAAATTTGCATAGTTATGAATTAAGAGTTTTAGATAAAATTGTATGATTTGAAGCACTCGCAACTGGACCTTATGACTAGCGTTCTCCAGTTCAGATGGGACATAAGACATATTTGATGTGAAACAAGCATCAGGTTTACATGTACCTTTTGCACAAGTTTTATGGTTTTAGTTTTTCTTACACAGTACGTATTATATTCTCAGTTTTCATCTGTATTTCAGGTGTATTGATAGTTTGTACCTACATTTCAAATGCTTTGAGTTTCAGGTTGATAGATTTTACTTACATTTCACATGCTTAAAGCATCAGGTAGATACTTTCTTCTTTTTCAGTTTCAGTATTATGTTGGTAGTTTCTACTTATATTTCAGGTGCCTTAGGAATCAGATTGATAGTTTTTACCATCCCATTGTTGTTTGTTTTGTACGGTTATGGTCTCAGATGGAAACGCCAGCTATTGCATAAAAAGGTATAAATAGATCAATTGTAGATTCTAGATTAGCAGCCAGTACGTTTAAGTCATGTAAAGTTCGCCTCATTTTCGTATGAAGAGAGCGTGCATTGAAATAATGTTTTGAAGCATGTTTCTAAATTATCCGTTACGGCTTTCAGAAAAAAGTATGGTTGTATTGTATGCTTTATCTTATTTCAAAGTATATGTTTTTGTTATTGTTTTGTCTTTAAATGTTTTTCACAGTTTAAAGGAGCATTAGCTAAGATTTCGACAGTAGAAGTTCATAAAAGTATTTCACAGTGTTTTAAACTTCTACAAAAACGGAATGTAGATTAGTTCTCCGTTATAGGCAGTCAGTCTTGTTCAACCCTAGAGACTTCACTATTACATAATTGACTAGCGAGACGATAATTCAACCTTATTTAGACCCATCAGAATGCGGCCTGTGATTTGATAGCAGTTGGAGATTAGTGCGCGTATGCTTAGTTCAGTTATAACAAAATGTCAGGAAGACCAATTTTGTTGACTGATTCGAATCATTCTTATATTGGTTACAGGTGAAACGAATGATGTAAAATGTGCATTTTGTTTTTATCCATGATATGAAATTTAACAGAAAAATCGTCATTACACGTGCTATTTATATTTATCTGTTTATATATGTGTTAAATGTCTACAATCTTCGGGAGGGAACGTCGTTGGTTCATAAGTTGGCGTTCAGTTCCGAAATGTTGATTCTTTTTTTACGTTGTTTTCTTTGGGACTTTTGTCATTTTGACAAACGCCTTAATATTTTACAAATAAATTTCCAGTCAAAACGTCGGACTTGAATTTGTCAGCTAATGCTACTTTAAGTATGTTTTTTTTTATTTGAAAAGGTCGTTCATGTGTCTGTTATCAGGAAAAACATGTTCATAATCGATTAAAAATCAAATATTGACATGTTTATGTATATGCGAAGACATACAAAATAACCATAATAAAGATGCGTAGAAATGCATATCAGGGTGTTATACGAGGATAAATAAGAAAATATACATTTTAATTAAACCCGATATCAACTATGTAAGTATTTTTTTTTTATTAAAATACTAATTTAGGCAAGAAGAAGTAAAAAAATTAAGATTTTGTAATTTGAATTTTATTTAGAATGCCAAACGCGTTTGTCACAGTGGGTATTACCAGTCCAGTAGTCAGCATTTAGGTGCTGACATGAAATATCTCTGGTGCGGTTTTTTATTTTGTATGTTTTACTTTCTTTTCAATACTCTTCAAATTTGAATTTTTGTAATTGATTTGGGTTACCACGAAATCATGTCATGCAGGTTCATAGTATTGAGTAACCTGTAAGGTATAGGTAGTTTGAATTTTATTCATCGATATCATTAATAAAAATATAACAGGAAATACATAGAATACTGGACAGTGCAATAGGCCACAACAAAAAAATTAAATACGATTTTGATATAGTCAGCAGATAGCTTATCTGTAACGAACAACCTCTTTTTTTCTTTTTGTTTAAGTTTCATTGAATTGTCAAAGATGCTTCATACACATTCCGTAGGAGTAAATATTGATACGATGTTGACAGATGTTGTAAAAAAATAACTTTTGTTTGCGTCATCGTCTTATGAGGTTTACATTTGACTAAAAATACGTTTAAAACCCTATTAGGCATTAACAAATGATTTTAGACATCAGTAATTGACGTCATTGTTTATACTATTTGCATGTTAAACTATTTTTTTCTCATAACTTATTAAATTTGTGAGAGGTTGGGATACTCACTACCAGTGATTGTAATATTTAATAAAATATATTTTGTAAGATGATCTCAAGTGCTGCACTTAAACACTCATTAAAGATAGCAAAAACACGATATAAAGGCATTTATCTGGCTCTATACAAAATTGTTTAGAAAATCTATGCGAATTGTTCTAACTGTTAAATGTTATGTTTCTAAGTAATGCCGTATAATCTTTGGCAATTATTGGTTATTATTGATTGTGTAGATTTACGACATAACTTGGCATTCCATCGACTGCGTTTTTCATTATTCGTGAGATAGCTGTTGACACTAATAGTCTATTATATCCTACAGAGTAATTTGACTAATCGTGTTCTTTGGAGTCTAGTTTTCATCCTTTATTGTTAAGACATTAACGCTTATCAAAATCATTTCACTTCTTGTAACATTTCATACCCAAGTGGTTTTAAGCTTCTTAGGAATCTTAACGCCTCTGATTTCTATAGGAAACATTCTCCACAGAAGCTGATATTCCTTAAAGCGTTATCAATTTCAATTTACGTTGTTGCAGTCCTAATGAAATAAATCCCCATTCAGCTATTGTGTAATTTTTACGTGATAGATTTACTGGCAATATGAAGTATGCGTAATTCCTCAGGGCAATAAATCAGGCAACTTATTCATTATAAGCGTTCTTATTTCAAACGGATTTTTAATACTACTTTGCTAAACATTGTACAGACTTGTATTTCCTAAATATTTTCCATCAATGTTTTTTTTAGATATGTCGTCGAATGATGAGATGCTGTATAGATCTGAATGGGAAGTTTTATCGAGCTGAAAAACCAGTTTTACTGACCATTGTAGTTTGTAAAGATGGATCTTTTAATGTATCCTTTTTGGAGATGTCTCATTTGTCATTTTTACCCATATACTTTAAAATCCTTCTCCCGAATTGTTTGTTTTTTATTCTTACAGAAGAATAAATATTCAAGTTTTTTAGGAAGTTGGGACAACTTTTTTTTTTTTAATTTATATACAAGTCTAAATTGAAAACAACGTTCATACAAGTCTAAATTGATAACAACAATCAAACCTATGATTGCGTTGGATAAAAACCGCAATTTTTATACGTGTGTATGTAAAACAAATTTCTTGGTAGAGGGGTATAAATACAGCACAAACAACATTTTCCAAAAGACCAAAAAGTGAAAAAGTATATTTTAACAAAACGCATTTGACTAACAGGTAGAACAACGGATGTTCTTAAACCCTGTTGACTGCCATTGGCGATTGCCAAATAAATGTATCACCAGATGTAAGAAAATGGATCTTTATATTAATTTAATACCAAACAGAAAACAATAAACTTGCGGAAAAGATGAAATACCACAAACATGAGGTGCAAAAATTTGTACACCATATCCGGATTTCGACAATAAATGTTTCTTCAGTGATGTTAGGGATCGAAACGGTATTTGGAAGTATATATATTAAAGTGAAAGATATGTAAGGTATATAAATCGGCTATTTTTATGTGAATTATTTATATTCAACCCACAATAAGTTAAGCTGATTGTTTAAAAACTAGTAAGATACTGAATGGGGAAATTAAAATCACAGGGCTTGTTTATAGGTCCGATATATATGTTGTATCATTGTTAATGAGACAACTATCCACCAGAGTTGAAATGAAGTGGATACAGCCCATTATCGTGTACGTGCATTTAAATCAAGCTTCACTACATTTCAAAACCCACGTTCATATTGGGCAGTAGCGGGACTCATTTTTCAAGTGCGTTTGGATTACAAGGAACTCAATTTTTTTTATCTACGTAGAACATAGTAGGCTTGAACTTTGAACTGATGACAAGCGCCGATGATGAAAAAAAGAAAAACCTAATTCCCCCCAGATGCGATTTTAACTGCCTTCAAAACTTATTCGATTGAGTGAATAAAACATCATATATATATATAGCGGATCTTGAGGGTAAAGGACAATGATAACATCGTTCATATTTCTTGAAAGACAGTCTATGGAATGTATCTTTTATGAAATCTATTTCACAAACTTGTTTATCAATGGAAATCATTAAGTACATTCAAAAGTCATTTTTTATTCTATTAAGTAACCAAGCCTGCAAGTGTCTGCAGATCAAATGAGTAGTGAAAGCAGAAAATTAATGTCACTTGTCAGTTTGATATGCACACAAAATGTAGAATGGCTAAATCTCAATTTCCATGAAATTGATTTTACGCCAAGCAGATTGTTTTGAAAGAAATCGTGCTTGTGATTGCTTTTCATTGCACTTTTAGGATATTTAATAAATCCTTTAGCAAGAATTTTATTAAAATAAATACTTTAATTTGTCGACCCGGTCGATATCTTTTACAAAGTTGTTGTCTTAATAGGACATAGAAATTGCATACAGAGTCAATGACACCAACGTTATAACGCTTAACGAAGTTTGTTGCGTTGAATACATTTTTCTTCATAAATTTTTAGACATGTTATTGTATCTAATCAATATACATTTACTATGCAGTGAGTGTCCTTGTTTTTCTGTTGATGCCATAAGGAATTTTGAATTCATTATTTATATTGACATGTTCCTAGTTTAGCTTCCATTAGATGTGTTTCTATTTATTTTATCTAGTTCATGCTTAAGTCATCACAATGTCTTCTTTTGTTAATTGTACTTATTTAAAAAGAGAATGATACCAATCTCCATGGAATAACCTTCATCAGCCACATTCAAGACTAAAAGCCTGTTAAACGTAAAGTATTAATGCACATTAGTTTTTTTCCGTCCAATTTCGTTTGGTCGTTGTGCGTGGTGTCTCTTTTCTTCGAAATACTAAGGATGATTTTCTAACCCAGAAATAGATTACCTTAGCTGTACTTGGCAAAACCTTTAAAAATTTTGGGTCCTCAATGCTCTTCAACTTCTTACTTTATTTGGCCTTTTTTATTCGAGCTTCACTGATTAGTTTGTAGACAAAATGCTCGTCTGGCGTACTAAATTTTAATCATGTTATCTATGATAATACTAAAGCAAATTTATTGTTCCCTTGATGTCGTCTCCTTTTTATCTGAGACCAAATGAAAAGTACAGCAAGAATCGTCAAAGGTGAGATTTGCTTAGTTTTAATACAATTTTATAATTTTTTAACTGGAAATTTAAAAACAAATTAATCCTCACCAAAAGTTTTCTTTTTTTATTTTCAGAAATTGTCTTCATGATTTATCTCTCAGGTTTCATATATATGTTATACATATACTAGGATTTCAAATTGAAAAAAAATAATGAAACCATGATATTGTAGGATTAAAAACATTTTTTTTTCTAGAAGTGTATTGATGTGTAAACTGGGGCCATTAACTCACAAACTAAATAAAAGATCGGCATATAAAGTTTGTGAGTCATCGACCGAGTTTACACATTAATTATCTCTAGAAAAATGTGTTTAATCCTTAAAATCCTTCACCAAAACATTTTCAATTTGTAATTACCAATTTTTTGTTCATTGGCTACTATTAACCATCACATGCACAATTGGAATGTTGTAACTAAAGAGTTAACCGCCTTGTTGATTAATATAATAGAATCTAATATGAAAACACAACTACCTCAAAAAAACTTCACAAAAACGTCCTTGTTCTAAAAAAAAGTTCATACCTGGACCTTGTTGATAAATATTCCGTATCAACGTCACAAGTAATACATGATGGTCTAGAAGCATAGATTCTAGGTACTGACGTTGTTTATCATCTTAAAAACGTGTTATAGTGTTCTTTTTATTTGTCTTTGTATATTATTATCTTTTACTGTTTATTCCATATTGTCTCGCCTGCGACGAAAGTCTCGGAAAGCAAAACATAGGGATTGCTTTTCCGGCGACGGCGACGGCGTCAACAATTGTTAAGTTTTCTGCTGAAGTCAGTTTGATAGGATCTACTTGTGATAGATCGATGATATTTTGTATGAAGTTGCATTACTATCAGTACATATCAGTTTGACGACTATTTTGAGGCCCTGCCTCCTAGGACATGGTCAAGTGACTTTGAATTAATTAGCAATTTTCAATGTTAAGTTTTCTGCTTAAATTAGTTTGATAGGATGTACTTGTGATAGATCAATGATGTTTTTTATGAAGTCGCATTACTATCAATTCATATCAGTTTGATTACTATCTTGAGGCCCTGTCCCCTAGGCCATGGTCCAGTGACTTTGAATTAATTAGCAATTTTCGATTTTATGTTTTTTCTGCTTAAGTCAGTTTAATAAGAACTACTTGTGATAGATCAAAATGATATTTTTTATAGAGTTACTTTACTATCAGTACATATCGTTTTAACGACTTTGACTTTGAATTAATTTGCAATTTTCAATGTTAAGTTTTTATGCTAAAGTTGTTTTGATAGGAACTCCTTACAATAAACAACACTATTTTCTATAAAGTTACATTACTGTCTGTACATCTCAGTTTGTCGACCATTTTCAGGCCCTGTCCACTAGGTCATGGTCTAATGACTGAATTAATAAGCAATTTTGCTGTCCATCAGATTGTCTTTTTCTGAATTTTATGCCGATAGGCGAGACATATCTCTGTGTCAACAGTTTATTTGTAATATCCCTTTTGGCGTGGCTCGGTCTTTATACATCCCGCCATTTGTATTCTTGTCTTTCATTTTTGCTTATGTGCTTTGTCTAAAGAGTTTCTATGCCAATTTGTTTTTCTTTGTTGGCATAGTTGTTTGTTGTTAAAGTGATTAAGATTATAACACAATGTTGACTTGTGTTCCCCAATTTTTGATATTTTTACCTATTATATATGAATAAGAAGATGTGGTATGAACGCCAATGAGATAACTCTCTATCCAAGTCACAATGTGTAAAAGGTAAACAATTATAGGTCAAAGTTTGTTTTGCTCACATATTTTTGTCAATATAATGTAAT
The DNA here is from genome assembly GCF_021869535.1 of Mytilus californianus. Taxonomy (NCBI): domain Eukaryota; kingdom Metazoa; phylum Mollusca; class Bivalvia; order Mytilida; family Mytilidae; genus Mytilus; species Mytilus californianus. Next base: position 124,757,669 of record NW_026262581.1, read on the forward strand.
TGTATGCGACTGTCATACAAGTGAGAGGGTTAGCTAGCTACAAAACCAGGTTTAAGTCACCATTTCTACACAAGGAAATGCCTGTACCAAGTCTGGAATATGTAAGTTGTTTTCCATTCGTTTGATGTGTTTGAGCTTTTGAGTTTGCCATTTGATAAGGGACTTTCCGTTTTGAATTTTCTTCGGAGTTCGGTATTTTTGATATTTTTGTTATTTTTACCTGTTTCTTTTATGCTATGGTACATGTTAGTATGGCGATCTAAGGTTAACTTCAAACACACGGTTACTAAAAATCACATTTTAATGGTACCAAATAGGGGGTTACGTCATTATAGTATACCTGCTTATTCAATCTTACTTTTTAACCAAAAGATATTTTCGTCTTACTTTTTACATCATGACATTCAAATTTCTATTTGTCTTTATTTTTGTACCTTCTAGTACTTTTGAATTATTTTAAAATAATCTGTATCTTAATCGCTCATTTTATTTTTTCAGATAAATATATAATACAAAGACATAATATCCGTAAAAAAAGAGTTTATGAATGCAAGCGTATTCGTTATAACAAGTCATAATCTGTTCTTTCCAAACTAAAATTGTTATTAAATCGGAAGGTCTACGATAATTAAACCTAAAAGCACTTCGGACGTATCAAATTTATAGTGTGTTATTTTCCTGTTTTGATAGCACTTGGTCTAAGGAGTTGAAACCTTAGTTTCTTATAATTTCAAAATTTATTAACGGACAATTTTAGAAAGGTTTGTTATAAATCATGTCAGTACCGAAGTACTGACTACTGAGCTGATTACCCTCGGGGACTGATAGTCCACCAGCAGATGTATCGACCCAGTGCTGTAAAAATAAAAAAACAACACGTTATAAATTGCATGCGTCTGTAGCGCTTTTCGTGAATTACCTTCATCAAGAACACTCAAAGCCGAATATTTGAAAGCCTAGAATGTATAATAACCTAAATAGTTGAAGAGCTTTATGACCAAAATGGACATAGCAAATAGCCAAATTTATCTAAGGTCAACTTTGACTGAGGGAGTTGAAACCATAATTTCAAAAAAGTTTAACGGACAATTTTGGAACGGTTTGTTATAAATCATGTCAGTACCGAGGTAGATGTAGATTTTATGAAAATTGATATTCGTATAGTGGGTGATATCAAAAGATTACTTTTTTATATCGAAGAAAATGGAGTTGTTTAAGTCGTACAATAAATTACATTCGTTTCAACTTCCTTTTATTTTGCCTTTTACTTTTTTGATTCGATCGTCACTGATGAGTCATTTGTAGACGACACGCGCGTCTGGCGTACAATATTACAAGCATAGTATCTTATACAAAACTATAAGCTTGGTATCTTATACAAAACTATAAGCTTGGTATCTTTGATGAGTTTCTTTTCCGATCATTTCACTAGCCAAAAAATTGGTTTATAGAAAAAAGTAAAATAACAAAAATACCGAACTCCGAGGAAAATTCAAAACGGAAAGTCCCTAAGCAAATGACAAAATCAAAAGCTCAAACACATCAAACGAATGGATAACAATTGTCATATTCCTGACTTGGTACAGGCATATTAATTTATCTAGAATAATAAAGACCGGTAAAGTTAATTTATTTAACGATTTGAGCCTTTTTTGTGCTTTATATTCTCTACATTTGTAACCGCGAGGTTAAGACGAAGTGTAGAATTAATGTTATGACTAACACAATTTAGATTTGAGTTTGATTCTCTGTTTTCGGATTCATTATCTTTGAAATCAAATTTCAGTACCATATACTAATAACGCGTTCAAATTCGAATCTTTTTTCATGGTTTAAATCTATTACCTGCATTCCTATCACAAAGGATATCATATATCTCCCAGTTGATACGATATTCCAGAGGTTGCATTTCGTGTGATTTCCTTAATAGAGGGTTGCTGACCACAAGAACGGCAATAAAACAAGAGTTCCAAGTGGCGAAGTTGAAATCATCCATTCGAAAATTTTCAGCTGCCATTACGAGTTGGTTGACCGTTATGGAATATCTGTTTCACATATTACGACGGATATGTTCCAATTGTCGTAACCAAAATCCCATTCTTTTTCTCTCGAATGACCTATCGAATTAGACTTATCACCGAGTTTGTACTTATAAGAGCAATACGACGGGTGATACATGTTAAGCAGGATCTGCTTATCCTTTCGGAGCATCTGAGATAACACCCGGTTTTTGGTGGGGTTAGTGTTGCTCAGTCTTTAGTTTTCACGGGTTCCACTAGTGGAACAGGAACTCTAAATGCTAGATTTTTATATTTCTGTGTGTTTCAGAGTATTGTTTGATTGTTCGTCTTTTAGTTTTGTTCATGGTGTTATCTTTGTTTCACCAGCTTGATATTTTCTACACTTTTTTGATATTTTTGATAAGTTCAAAATCTTCAATTTAGATACTTTTTAAAAAGGGGTCTAAATCTTTAATTACAGTACAGTGTTAGCCTTTATGATTTCCTTTACTTCCTTCCAGATACAGTTTGTTTATTATTGTATTGATGATTGTACGGTAAGTATTCAGTTACAGTAGAGAACATTCTGAACTTTATATTTGGTAAATACATGTATATGACACTTAGAATAAACCCCAAAAAAAATCATTACATCCAAAATACTAGTACATCTTTTTATTTGATATCTTACATCTTATCGTATTATACGAGTAAAGGATTATTTTAAGTGAATTTGTGTTGATATTAAAAAATAACAACAAAAACCAAACAAACTTGAACGATATACACTTTACATAACAAATATCAAACGTGAATTTAAAAAAAAATCTAAATGCAAGAAAGTTGTATATTTACTACTTTATCTTTAATTATACAACTCTGTAATGCGTACGGAGTCGAGACCAATCATCCTCTTTTATCTATTCCAATTTTTGTTCACAGATTGATCTTGAATTACTCTTAAACACATACAACGAAGAGGATGCTGAGAAATTTAACTCACTTATTGAATTATATACGAAATGTGGAGACTTTTTATCTGAAGTAAGTGCGTTTTAATATCAATCTGGACATATGTGTTAATATTCAAAATAAAGTTCTGCTACTGCGTATACAAGATCCAACTGTTTCGCCGAAACTGATATTACTGATTTTTAAAGTCTGGTTAATATCTTCAGTCATAATCAGGTTACTTTGTTCACAATTACATCAAATGACCTTTACTTGTTAACACTGCAAACCGTTTAAGTAAATGTGACTATGCAAAATCTTGTTCAGAAAATTTATTTTAAAGAAACTTTTTATTTTGTATTATGATTGACTCTTAACAATCGGTATTGGGGTTATTTGATTTGTTGGTGTGTTTGGTGCAACGTATCAATGCTTATTGTTGCAACCTTTCCTGCAAAATATTGTTTCATGATCAAATTAGCTGTTTGATTTTGAACATGACTGTTGATGTCTTTCTGTTAATTTATTGGTATCATAAAAAAATGTGACTTTTTATTCTTAGAAAACATTGGGAGAACAATTACTGGTCATGATTGCTGCTGCATTTTTACACTGTATGATATTGAAACAGTTACCAAGTTCAACACAAGAACGACATACAAATCAAAACATGTGCCTTTGTCAGTTTGTTGAAATGGTGATGGCAGAGTATTTCCAGTGTCTTTCAAAGTTTACTAAAGTTCCAGATCTCCAAGACGTTTTACAAAAAAGACTTTTTCTTAGTGTAGAAAAGAAGAAACTCAAAGAAAGAAAACAATCACTTGCAATCAAAGAAGAATTCAGCTTTGTTTCTATTTGACACATGTATACACTTTTATATTTTTACTAAAATCAAAATTATATGACAACTAATATCAAAAGCATTCATTATTGTTTGTTTTATGTTAAGTCATTTCGATATTTGTCTTCCGAGTGTAACCTTTTTGTTCAACCCTTGAAAATCAATGTTACATTTAAAAAAATCATTGCAATTTTACCTTTATAATGCACGCCATTTACTATTTAGAAGGCTTGCCGTCGACAGAGCATGCGAGATTTTAATCCTGATGATTTTATGTGTACTCTATCTTCGCACAACTGTAATACACCTTATCGCTATTTGGAAATTTGCGCCGCTTGAACTTTTGACGTCATTCAACAATCACTTTTCCATTGTGGCGTCAGATATTTTCTATTGTGGCGTCAATTTTTTACGGGAACCTTTGTGATATCTAGTAATGGCTGACAAATAGCAATAAGGTGTATTGTGGTAAACCATCGAACTTAGAATGATTGCAATCTAAAGCGTTTACATTTCTTTAATATGCAATGTGAAAAACAATTGACCCAAATATGTCGGCTTATTTGATATGACAGATATAATGAATTCACGAATAAGAATAAATTGATCATGTTTAATTAACCGACATGTTTGGGTGATTTGTGTTTTTTTTTTTTTTTTTTTTTTTTCGCTATAGCAGAATTCAAAGCTAACTATGACATTCATAAAGCTAAGTAAAACGGTGCTCTTAGTGAAGTCTGTTTTTAACCTGAGAATATCCGAGACAGATGCCTTAAGGGAAAGACAGTAACTCATTCAAAAAGATTACAGATTTTTTAATGGAGGCTGGATATATTCACATACATACAGTCTTAAAAAATATATCAGTCATAATTTCTACAAATTTGAAGTAATCTAAGAGAGATAACTCATAGCTGCTTTGTATGAATTTCCATGTTTTGAGGGTATCAAGGAATTTATTAGAAAGGTTAAAAACATTCAAAATCAGGATGTTTCGAGGAGCTCTTCTTCCAAAAAACCCTCATTAAGTTATTGAATGCTCTGATTTTGATGCAACAGTACAAAACATGCTTTTGTTGACAGCGTCGATCCAATCACTGGATATTGCGTGTACATGAATTTTCATCATGTAATAGCTTTGAACTAATTGGTTTACAGCGACGGAAGGTTGTCTTGTTACCTATTCTATAAATCATTCCGTATAGGGAAGAAAATAAGTATGTTCTACAGTTTACAGTTCATGTTAAGCAGAATCGTTACAAACAGTGAAAGAGAATAGATGGAATATAAAATCACTATCCAGACTCCTTAACAAGGGTGTGCTACTTATACAAAAACTGCTCCAACAGAGTTACGAGGAAGGACGACTAAGATAGAAATTTTTACGGTCACCATCACATTTTGTGATGATCTCATATGCCTCTGATGTCTAAGTAGTTACTACTAAAGGTTCCATATTTTTCATGAATGACTTTAAAACACTTCTGCTTAACAAGACAAAAAGGGGAAACAGTTTTCATTAATAACTGTGCCAAAGTAAGATGGTAAATGAGATACACATATACACTTTGAAATATTCGAAAAACTAAGGATTCTCTGTTCTAAGATAGATTACCTTAGCTGTATTTGGCAGAACATTTTGGTCCACAATGCTTTTAACTTTTTTTATTCAAGCATCACTGATTAGTCTTTTGTAGACAAAACGCGCGTTTTGCGTGCAACATTTTAATCATGGTACCTAAAAGAAGTTTATATACATGTATAAATGAAAAGAAAACTACATTCGACCTTGTCCAAGAATATAAGATGTGAAGAATAGTGATACTTCCCTTACAAATCGGACAACTAGGGAGACGGATTATGTAAGTTCTTCTTGATTCCCAATCCCCATATTTGTGTTATATATTTGTCATTTGTGCACTTTTGCAAAATAAAATATTGATTAACCTTATTTGGCCAACCAGAACGAAATACAAACCCGCTGATGAGTAATTCATCATCATACCCGTGTTAAAAAAGGTGCTCAAAGGTCATCATTTGCTCTAAGTTCATATAATCCAGACAAGGCGAATAAACTTTAAAAGTCCGCAAGAAGGGCAAGGGAAAAATATTATTGAACCGCTTATTTCTAGTTTTATTATCTATGTTTCCTCTCTATCAGTCTTTTAGGCCCTGAAATCTCACTTGGATATCTTTTGATTTAAACTGACACTTCTGGTCAATTCGATCCAAACATTTTAGGGATATAACTGCTCGGTAAACAATATTATATCCATTATTTGTTAAATATTATGATTTTTAAGTTTCATAAATATGTACAAAGTATTCAACATAGATGATTTTCACATGTAAACATTTGCTCAGATCTTAAGACCAAAAGAAGAAACAGAAACTTATTTGAAATATCAAATTGTATATGCCTAAGATTGTAATGTTCTCTTAACTTTTAATTTATTCTATACACAGGACTATCACGTGAAAAGCTTTAACTGACACTGGTTACCTTTGCCCCCTCAATTGTTGATAGAATACTTTTTTTTCTCATGCAGCAATTGACTTGGTTTAAAAATAATAATAATAAAGAAATGGTTACATTGCAAAATCATAAAAAGATAACATAATCAAGTCTATACTAATAGTTCAGAGAAATAACTCTATTGGATACATTGACTGCTTGTCCAAACTCGCGACGTTCAGATAGGGCGCGTTATCACTGAACCATTGCAGCTTAAACTGGCCTGTAACTGTTATGTTTGGGTAAATTTATATTGACATTTACGTCACACTTCCTTCTACTTTTGTACGCCAGACGCGCGTATCGTCAGACTCATCAGTGACACTCAAATCAAAAAAGTTAAAAAGCCAAACAAAGTGTGAAGTGGAAGAGCATTGAGGTATACGAATTCTTATATTTTTTTGCAAAATACAGCTGAGGTAATCTATTCCTGTGGTAGAAAATCCTTATCAATTGAATATTTTCATATACAGGAGCGTGCTCCTTACGCAGAAACTGCTCCAACAAAATTGTGAGGAGGAAAGATTAAAAATGACACTCCGTAAATTGTATGGACACCATCACGGATTGGTTGATCTATACGATGTGTCTGTGTCTAAACTAACTTACGACATCTTGATTGTGGTTTACTATCTACGTCGTCTGGTCTGCTAAGTTCCGAACGTGACCTATTCCCGAATATGACTGTTTTGCCGAGTGTGAATTCGCATTGATATAAGACGTGTCTCGGTATTTATACATCCAACATTCATGTATTTAGTTATGATGTTTCGTTTGTAATTCTGGTTGGATATTGTGTTATGTCTTATCGTTTGTGGTTTGAATTCTATTTTTATTTTCTATTTGTATGCAAAAGTAAAGATAATTAATCAGCTAGTTCATTTATATGATTTTTAGTTAAAGCAACTATATGCACAGGAATTATTTCTTTTTTCACAGTTTGATTTAGAAAAAAACCGACATGATTAGAAAATACAAATAATTACACCATTACTAACACAATTCTATATTAATATTCTTGTAATGGTTAGAAAATACATAAAATAACACCATAACAAACTTTATCCCAATTTTATATTCTATTTTTAGAAATTTACCTGTGACGTCACTTTTTGTGGCGCTGATACATTCGTGTGACGCACAGTTCATAATACTATTGCGCTGTCGTAAATTAATTGGAGGTGTTCGTTGTTATTCTGTGGTTTACGTGTTGTAATGTACTATTATATTATTTATTCATGTATTTCTCTGTCCTGAGTGTTCTTGCGTTTATTTGTACTGTCACGTAATATTGTCATTTTAGCGGTATTTTTAACATTGCCATATAAGCGGGAGGTTTGGCTAGCCATAAAACCAGGTTCAACCCACCATTTTTTCTTAAAATGTCCTCTACCAAGTCAGGATATGGCAATTGTTATCAAATATTTGTTTCTATGTATGTTGGCGTTTGCTTTTGTAGCAGTTCAGTGTTTCTGTTGTTCCGTTGTTTTCCTCTTATAGTTGATATGTTTCCTTCGGTTTTGGTTTGTGACCCGGGTTTGTTTCAGATAAATCGATTTATGAATATTGAACAGCGGTATACTACTATTGCCTTTATTTAAAGATTTGTAAACAGTTAATTTATACATTTGACAATATCAATGATAATTCATGTCAACAAAGATGTGTTGATTACAGGGCTGGTAAAACATAATAACATGTAGACTTTTTTTATTGCTTTATATCACAGGGTTTCAATAACAGATTGCACAAATTAAATTAAATTGCAACAAATTTTTACTAATTTCATGTCATGCAAGTATGAGCATTTTAAAGCTTTAATATCCATTAGATGTTAGTTCCTTACAGTTTTCTCTAGACATCAATTGCACTTCTAACTCATACCATGTTTCTTTTCCTAAAATTAATAATAAATATACGTAATTCAATTTTGATAATTGAAATCGTTTTCATGGTTTGGTTTTAATATAGGCGAGCTATGATAAAAGTAACAGCCTTTCTATTACATATCCACATATGTCGAAACCTTAACTTAATATCAAATGATTCATTTACGAACACATTTACAATGTAAAATAATCCAGGGTTTTTCTTATTGTTCAAATAGATGTTGTATTGCACTGTAAACGAAGTATAAATGTAACATACATGTAGTCTCAGGGGCGGATCCAGCCATTTATAAATGGGGGGGTTCCTAACCCAGGATTAAGGGGGGGGTCCAACTATATGTCCCCATTCAAATGCATTGATCGTCAAAAAATGGGAGTTCCAACCCCCGGAACTCCCCCCACCCCCTGGATCCGCCACTGAGTCTATTGTCTTGTTCGTATAGAAGGATGACCGATAAACAAGTTTATGATTGTACTGGAACAACTTGCGTTTAATGATACATATACTAAACGAAAAGTTGAGGCTCCAAGGAGCCTGAATCGCTCACCTTGAAAATAAATGCAACATTAAAATCATAAGCAACGGTGGCAGCCATCTTTCACACGCGTACTTTAAGAAAATTTAAAAGAATGTTCACGTCATTTAAGTACAATAACTCCAATTGTCCAAGTCATTTAAGGACAATAACTCCAATAAGAAGACAATGGACGATTTCCATCATTTTATTTTCATATATATCATGTTTTGCTGTGTACTTTTTTTCTATCTAATATAGTTTTCATGATAACTGCATAAAACGCGAAAATTATCATTTTGTGGCATAATACTTTTAAAAAAGTCGATCCATAAAATCAATAATATTCAACTATTTGTAGATTCTATCTTGCTGACCATGTTTTTGTTATGTTGAAAAGTTTTCCTCTATCAAAGTTTTCAAGAAAATACCAAAAACAAAACGCAAAAAGTGGTAAAATTGTCAATACATTGGCAGTAACACCAATATGTGTCAATTTGAAATTCCAGACATAGAAACATTCGTTTGGAGGTGACGAGTTTCTCTCTATCGTTTAAAGTTTCCGAAATATAAACCCTAAAAAATATGCTGAACACTATGTTCAAGTGTAGCAACAGCAGTCATGTTTTGCGAATCAAATCCATGAAATGAGTAAAAAAAAAAGACATGTCTGTATATGGGAGAACAGTGGTGCGTTTAAAATCTTTATCAACAGTATAGTTTGTGGCATGTTGGTCTCTCTTTAAATGTGCTGATTGAAAGCAGTTAAACTAAAACGTTTGAGACAAACCGCACCTTGTACTGCAATGAATTGTAAGGATCTTTGAAGAGTTTGGATTATGGGGTCACGAAAGGATGAAAAACAAATTCTTATGAATTTTTACTGACTGTTTGATAAATTGGTACGCTCACTATAATTACTATCATATAGATCAATAACATACATTGTTATCTGTTTGATAAATTGGTACTCTCACTATAATTACTATCATATATATCAATAATAGATAATGATATCTTTCAACAACTTATTTTTGTGCGTAACAGTTGGTGTTTCTGAAACCGCATATTTGATCAATACAGACATTAGAACTGTATTAACACCCCTTCTCTACATTACTGCGCATTTTAAATCGTGTCGTTCTTATACAACATTCTGGTGTGGTGAAACACAATTTTTTTTTTTATTTTATAGAATACACATTTTATGAATTGCATAGTATTTTTCACTTATTTTATGCGTTTATGATGGGAAATAAAATTGGTTTTGTATGCATATTTTCTTTTCGTTGTTCCTTTATTTGTGTAAAGCCAGTACTCTATATGGAGCTTCTAATACGAATCTCATTTTACATACCATGAACAACGTCTGATTTACATTTGAAGATGAATCCTGCTCTAGTATACAATGGTATCAGTTTAGATTTGCAGATCAACAGAATCCTATGAGCATCTTTCTCCTCGTTTTTGACATAGTTTATAAATTCTTTTAGCATATGTGTTGCTACGCCCTATATTAAAAACAAATTGCAAATATCTCAAAAATGTCACATATGAATGTTCAAATCAAAGACTGTATGGGTATAAATGTATAAAACAAAAAAAGAAATATCATACAATTAATATGTCTACAGATGCACATGTTATTTTTTGAAAATATTAACTTTGCCAAATTTTGAATTTAAATTTAAAAATAATGTTGTTCCCAAAAATACATTATTTCTGCTAACTGTCACGATATTTAAAAACAATGAGTTCTTCACATACTTTACAATGACCTATTGTTTGAAGAGTTGGCCTTGAAAAGCCTCTTGTTTGAATTTTATCAATAATAAAGATAACCCCATATCAGAAGTTCAGCTTTGAGCATTTTTGACCCGATAAAACACATCAACGCATTTATAAACCTTCATATAACACTGGCATGTTGGTCATACATCTTAGTCAATATTTTCCCCCATTTGGAAGATCATATTTAAGCCTTTACATATTATTTTTAGCTCTTGGTTAAAATGAATATTATGGTGCGTCAACCAAATACTATTTCCACTTAAGTAGGTACTGTAGTCAATATAAAAAAATTAAAACAACACTTTATAAATTGTATGCTTCCGAACCGCTTTTCGTGATTTACCTTCATCATGAACGCTCAAAGCCGAAAGTATGAAAGCCAAGGATGTGCAGGAGAGGAAAGAGTTGAGGAGCTAAATGACAAAAACGGACATAAATATAACAGCCAAATCCATCTAAGGTCAATTTTGCCTGAGGGAGTTGAAACCTTAGTTTTTTAGATATTTTAAATAAGAATCATGAAAAATCCCTTTCATAAAAGGCTACAAATGTTTATTTTTGTCAATCAAGTGCAATATGGGTGTAAATGAAATGAATAAATGCCTTTCCAGGACAGACAAATGGCATCATTTTACAATAGATTCTATGGGATATCATTGGAGTTATCTCCCTCAAAATAAGTTTTATAATGCATTCTATAGAATTCATATCTCTGGTAAGGGTCCATAAATTAAAATTATAAATATCGTGAAAACGAAAGTATAGCAACTAAGATACGTTTTGATATCAATATTTTCACAATATAAGCACAAATATGGACATCAAAATGTAAAACTTAAACAACATACAGTAAACCTTAAATACTAATTCAAAAAAGTTCATTACAGCTTAAAGCGCTGGTTGTGTAAATCTATTGCACCTCAAATCCTCTTAATCAAAAGAGATCTAAGTACAGTATTTGATTTACAAAGAAATGTACTTCGTAAAAAGCATTGATGGAATTTTGATTTCGATTGACAAAAAAAATATTGATAATAAGAGACTATGAGGGGAAATTGTCAATGCGACAGAATACTTACAAATATTTGGAATGTACACAAGTCTGAATAGAGACAACTGTGTTTGGCACAAAATGATACTGCCACAGCATGTCGACTAGAGAAAATTGAATAGACTTAGAACATAAACGAGTCTGAATTCGGTATTATTTGACAGGGTAAAGGGTCACACACAGGAATATGGCGAAGATAGCTCCTTAAATTTCAGAAAAGGTAAGAGCTACGACAAAACTATTGCAAAAATACATAGCACTTTTTTCTGAAGAATTCAATTGAAAAACTGTTTAAACTTGACTTAAAGAAATAAAGTTGATATTTTGGACTTCGGTCCAACTAAGCCCCTTTTACTCATATTATTTCGGAAGTCGTAGGAGCTAAGTTAGGTTCGATTACAAAACGCAAGCTGGAAACTTCATATGCTTATATCTTGCAAAGCAGAAATGCTACATCAAATCTGTTTTATAAGCGCATTCCATACAACCCAATATACTCCATTGTTGTGGCTCTATATTGACATAAATACGCCGTTCAGTTGATATCATTGACGTATACTCTTGATTTTCATTCATTCATATACTGATGGCGCTTTTGATAAATAATGCAAAAAAGTCATTATAATATATGTCCCCGACATTTTTAACAGTTTTTTAATATTATGTAGGATCAGTCAACTTTATCAAACGTTTTCCATTGAAACCTGGCATCTAATAACGGACAACGAAGATGACAGCAAACCTTTATCTAGCCTAACCGAACAATTTGACAGAAAAATAATGAAAAGACATGAACGACAACTGAAAAGATCCCTGACATTGGAATAAAAATATGGCGACATCATTATACCTAATTTAGGTGTAATACCACCAAATTATATAGTACGTCACATCCGGTTGCATAAACTAAAATAGGTCGAAAAAAAATATTCCCTTGAATTTGACAGTTGTAGGTAATTGATCCTACATTTCATTGCAGTAAAACATTTCTGGGTCATAAACATATATCTTGGGTATTTCAAAGCACCATTATTTTTTTATTTGGGGTTTCTATAGAATATTTTGGAAACTTGAGGTTACATGGTTACTAAAGCTTGTACACAGGTTAAAAAAGGGGGAAAATTTGATTGGTTAACTTCCAGTGATGGTTATTTTCTTATATGCAATGAAATGTTATGTGAAATTTTTTCTATAGTACTGGACAGGATAAAACTTTACTCATGCCAATTATTTCTTTATTCAAAACAAAGATAAATTCTGCACATTTCTTTGAAAAGTGCAAATTTAACAAAGACTAATAGGGGAAAATCAATGGTGGTATTACACCTAATATGGGAAGCTGTACATGCACCTTTGACCTTGTGAGTACTCTCATGTGTTAAAATTTCTTGCTATTTAAGTGAAATATTACAAATAATGAAATATTCTGAGTGGATTGAGTCTCCAAAACACATTTTATGAGAAAATTTCCTTGAAATAGGACTTTACCATGAATATTAGTTGACAGAACAAGCCATACTTAGAGTTTTGGGTAGCTTTTTCTCCTTATTTTTTATATTCTGCTATACTAGAAAATTTTTCCTAAGAAATACTTTAATAAATATATAATTTTAAGTAAATGAAATTATTTTTAAAAGCAGTAACAACAAATTATTCACCATAAGAGAAGCTTTTTATGTCCATCTCTGGAACGCGGCGTAAATTTAAGTTTTACGTAAGGGCTTATTGAAACCTCCTTGGAGACAGTAAACTTTTATACGGATAGTTCATTCAGCTTGAATACTTCAATTAATCATTTATTATAACATTTCTATCATAAATGAGTGAAAGTTACCCCAAAACTTTTATTTATTAGCCTAAAAAGTAGAAATTTTGAGGAAATGAGAGGTATAAATGGACCAAAAGAGACCTTATAAGGAAGACAAAGAGGTCCATTAGTAGTATTTATCATCCTAAAGTCATCTTTTGTATCATATTCAACTGTTTGTAGGCAGATGAGATAAATATTTGATCATTTATTGGTCCACACTATATTCTATCATGATGCGGCTTGGTTTGGATTTTTCGAAGAAATTTTGCTCGAATCGCTGTAGATGTTGTCTTACATTATACTAGATTTTTCTTAAACTATTGAACTGATTATAACAAAACTTGACAGGAATGCTTGAAATAACCAGTATTACAAAGGAAAAAAGTCACATTCAGTTTATTTAACAAAAAAGTCTTCTTTAATAGAGATTAATCCAGAAAAGAGCAACATTCCAGCAGCACCAGCATATGATGATATACCTCCCTGTTGATATGTAATATTACAGAGCTCACGTTTCCTATCATGATTCACTTGATAGAGGTTTCAAGCGGTAAAGTTGAAGTCATCCTTCAAAAGTTTTACGGGTGAAATTACGAGTTGGTCCTCTTTTCCTCGTTTTGTCATTACCGAATGAGACTTACCAGAATTTGTAATTACCCTGACTAACATTACAGGTGCAACTAATGGAGCAGGATCTACGTACCCTTCGGTTACACTTGGCATAACCCATAATCATTGGTGGGGTTCGAGTTGCTAAGGCTGCAGTTGTCTGCAGTTTGATTGGGCCTTCCAACTTTTTTTAATCGAGCTCCACTGATAAGTCTGATGTAGACGAATCGCGCGTCTGGCGTGCAAAATTATAGGCCTGATATCTTTGATTAGCTTTTACAACAGCTGGGTCGATGCCATTGCTGGTGGACGTTTCGTCCCTGAGGGTATCACTAGCCCAGTGGTCAGCACTTTTGTGTATTGACATAAAATGTCATTGATATGTCAATTTTCTTTACATTTAATGTATATAAAATGTTGAATTATTCGAAACACTAAGGTTTTTCTACCCCTACGTATAGATTGTGTTAGCCGTATTTGGCACAACTTTTCATTGTTTTTTGGTATTTAAAGATCTTCAACTTCGTATTTTAATTTGGCCTACCAATTGCTTTTTAATTCGAGCGCCACTGATGAGTTTAATGTAGACGAAAAGCGCTTCGCGTACAAATTATAAGAATAGTATCTTTGATTAGTTTTTTATAAGTAGTGTTTTCGGACTTGATCACATTTACGTCATTTTGGTCTTTGGTTGTTTGCTGTCTCACTGGCAATCATACCACATCTCCTTATTTATATTGTGTGTATATTCGTCCTGTCGTTTCTGCCATTGCATTAGAAGTTTATCTTTGACTTTTTGACTTTGAATGTCCCCTTGGTATCTTCTATGGAACGCCACAGCTGTCTTATGTGGAACTCTGATATTACTTTATGTTGTTTTATTATTACTTGATGATATTTTGTCTTTACTTAATATGGTTTTGACATTACGTAATGATGTTTTGATATAACTCAATATGGAATAGTCATTACTTAATGATATTTCGATATTACACGATATGGTTTCGTATTGACTTGATATAGTTTTGTCATTACTCAATATGGTTTTGTCATTACTCGATGTGGTTTCACCATTATTTAATGTGGTTGTGTCATTAGTCAATGTGGTTTTAACATTATTTAATGTGGTTGTGTCATTAGTCAATGTGGTTTTAACATTACTTGATGTGAATGTGACTTAACGTTATGTAGTTGTTTCATTACATGATGTGGTTTTGTTATTTTGTAATGATGATTTGCCTATTCTTTATATGGTTTTAACATTACGTAATGATGTTTCAAAATTTGACGATTTTACACTACATGATGTGTTTGTTTCATTATTTGATGTGGTCCTGTCATTCTTTGATGTGGTTATCCCATTACTTGATGAGGTAAAATCACGTGACCGATTCGGAAAAACCTGTTCTATTTTTAGATAGATTTCAGGTTGTATGTGCCTGGGATGAGTGTTGCCATCCATCGAATTTGAGTTCGGGTTACTGTTTGAGTTAAACTTTGAGTTAGTCTTCGATTTCGAATTCAAGTCATTATTAGAATTAAAATTTTAGTTAGCATTGAGTTTCGAGTTGGACTTCGAGTTTGAGTCACATTTAAGGGTAGAGTTCTAGTTACAACATTAAATTTGAGTCACTTTTTGAGGTAGAGTTTGAGTAAGATTCGAATTTAAGTCTCAATTAGATTAATTCAGATTATGAGTTGAAATTCGAGCTATCTTATATGGGTTCGTAATTAAATTTTCTATCGCGGAACAAGGACTTTTGCTCGGGCTTCCGAAAAGAGGGCTCCGAGTTATGCGTACAAAAGATAAACAATGTTACAGTATACAAAACGCAACATAGAAGTTGAAATAAAGCTAGATGTGGTGTGATTGACAATGAGACAACTATCCACCAGAGTTTAAATGCAGTGGATGTAAGAAATCATATATAGGCAACCGTACAGCCTTCAACACACCGTTTAGTCAGCTACAAAAGGCCACCATGCACCATGTGAAAAAATTCAAACGAAAAAATAAACGGTCTTATTTATAAATAATCAATCTACAAAAAAAAAATGACACACATTTATACAACGACAACAATTGAACTTCATGCTCCTGACTTGGGGCAGGTACATAAAGAAAGTGCACGTGGCGGAGTTTAACATGTATGTGAGCGCTAAATCCTAACCTTACATCGGACTGTTACAGTTGTGTAACAGCACAACACGAGAAAAAAATGTAAACTAGACAAAGTGATGCCCCCGCACTCAACTCATTTAACCGCTTATACCCCAAAAATGACAAAAACAAGTTCAATTGTCTCCCAAAAAGAGCAAAAGATAATAAAAATAAAAACCCTGACCACATGCACACCTACAATATATGTACAAACAGCCAGCAGAGTGAAAACTTCCTAGCATTCAAACTGTAGGAGGAGTTATCTGGAAACGCTCTTCTTATGCAAGGAAATTTCCCAAAAAATTACAAAGTTCAACTATCTCCCAAAAAAGCAAATATTAATAAACATTAAACCCTGACCACATGCACACCTTCAATATATGTACAAACAGACAGTAAAGAGAAAACTTCCTAGGATTTAAACTGTAGGAGGAGTTATGCGGAATAACTATATACCCATAATGGGACGGACAGACGGACGGACGGACGGACGGACGGACAGGGGTAAAACAATATGCCCCCCCAGCTTTCAGTTGCGGTAGCATACAAAACAGTTTCATTTGGCTGATTCAATAGATCGGTATGAATGGGTAATATAAATCCATCGGGGTGATCTCGGATGCTCCAGAAAGGCACCCGTCGTGTTATTCGAGAAAGTACAAACCCAGTGATTTGGGTTTATTTGGAAGTTTACATTCAAGGAAAAGATGACGGTATTATGGTTACGACCACTGGAACATGTCCGTCGTCACATGTGAAACAGATATTCCAAAAAGTTTATTTTTCAATTAGTGCGAGGTAGATCAGGGAATTCAATTGATTACAAATAAAAGATTGATATTCGTATAAGTTCAAATGATCATTTACGCTAAAAAAAAATTCGGAGAATTCTTATTTTATAGTATTGATGCTTTGTCGCTAAGTCCGAGCCCTTCTCCCCCCGTTTCCCTGTAACTTTAGTGTGAGTTGATTTGAAGTGTTTCATTTGTTAACAATAAAGTTCAAGTCTTTTGATTTGTGTCGAGCCTGCGACATCAATGTAGCGGCAGTGAGACACAACAAACCTATATTTCGTCGTCGATAGTGGCGTCGGCGTCTCCATCTCCATTTTTTTTTTATTTCTATTGAGTTTAACCTTTCATTATACATATTACTAAACATGTATGCCATCATAATTTTGTACTTTTAGAATATCATACTGTATTTCTTTACCTCGACTATTGTATCTGTATTTACATTGTATGTTTCTCTGTAAACTTGTATTTAGTTTTTAGAGAATAAAGTATCTATGTATCTATAGATCGTTAGGTTTCTAGTTTTTTACATTTTTCATTTCGGGACCTTTTATAGCTTACTATAGGGTATGGGTTTTGCTCATTGTTGAAAACCATACAGTTTTGTTTTAGTTAATAAAAACCGAATTAAACTGTTTTGACATGATAAATTTGTAAACCTCAATGAAGTGTTTTAAAACTTGTATAGGAGTTATTCCTCAATTTCAAGAAAAAGCATCTACAGAAAAAAAATTTTTTTTTTATTTTTTTTTACCGATAAATGTATAGATAAATGTACAGTCGATCAACATGACGCTTTTACACTTACAGCAGCAATATCAGGCGAGACACATGGTTCCGTGGAATATTTTACAAATTTATTACAAAAATACTGCTTCCGTTTGAGAACTTAGGATAAAAACAACAGGACCAAGTGGTTTGGGGATATCCCAATTATGTCCGAAATACTGTAAACTTTTTAATACTTTTTTTCTTATTATTGTCTGCCGTTCCCCTTTTTCATACCAAATAACTCTGAACAACCACTCGAACTTTAATTTGAACTTTAACTCAATGGATTAGCGATACCCATCCAAAGCACCTTAAACAAACGATATATTGAAATCTGTTTAAAAATAGAACATATTTTTTTCCGAATTGGTCACGTGGTTTTACCTCATCAAGTAATGGGATAACCACATCAAAGAATGACAGTACCACATCAAATAATGAAACAAACACATCATGTAGTGTAAAATCGTCAAATTTTGAAACATCATTGCGTAATGTTAAAACCATATAAAGAATAGGCAAATCATCATTACGAAATAACAAAACCACATCATGTAATGAAACAACTACATAACGTTAAGTCACATTCACATCAAGTAATGTTAAAACCACATTGACTAATGACACAACCACATTAAATAATGGTGAAACCACATCGAGTAATGACAAAACCATATTGAGTAATGACAAAACTATATCAAGTCAATACGAAACCATATCGTGTAATATCGAAATATCATTAAGTAATGACTATTCCATATTGAGTTATATCAAAACATCATTACGTAATGTCAAAACCATATTAAGTAAAGACAAAATATCATCAAGTAATAATAAAACAACATAAAGTAATATCAGAGTTCCACATAAGACAGCTGTGGCGTTCCATAATCTTCCGTCCCTTTTTATCACCTAATAAAGGCATTTTGTATATGGTGACCTTGATGAGATGGAGCATCTATGACCTTCAAAAACTACCTTGCTTTTAGTATAATTAGCCTTGAAAGCCATCACACCACCTCAAAAGATCATTTTCATGTGAGTATTTTTACCAAAAAAAACCCATTATAAATAGATATTCTAAATTCTAGCACAGAATACTTTTCATTAATACATCGCATGCTAACTAAGAAATGGTAAATCTTCTGAAGCACCTAATATCACTTCTATATATTTTAGGGCGTATTACCTAAGTTATATGTTTTTTTTTTGTGTTGGCTGTTTGCTGTTTAGTTTTGTATGTAGTGGTTTGTGAACTTGTTTGTATTTTCATCGTCTGTCGTTGTTTGCTATGGATGTTGTAAGTTTCTCTCTACTTATGAGTTTTGAAACTCCCTTGGTATCTTTTAATTTCTCTTCATGTTTGAATAAGTTTTTGGAATTTCAAATATTTTGGCCTCGAGCATCACTGAAGAGGCATTAATTGTTGAAATGTGCATCTGGTAAAGTAAAATTGGTACCGTTAATTTTATTCCACCTCTTTTTTTATTATAGTACTTTTTGTGTCATGTTTGTCTGATTCTGATAATAACTATTATCGCTTATGTTACTTCTAGTAATTCGATATTCCTCCTAAATATTTGCAGTATTTGTTATGTATTATAATTTTTTTTAATCAATTATTTCTCTAGCAAAAGAGGGGGGGGGGGGAGTCAAAAGAGGTTATGAATTTTAAACGTCAATGGTGAATGTATTTTAATTTATCAATTATATTATCTCCCTCTCCAATGTAAATCAAATATTCTGAATGTTTGTGAAACTTTATTAATTTATATATTCCAAACTGATGTCGTAATTATAGTGAACTTACCTGCCGCCGACGTGATTCTTTGACACATACTGAATGAATGCACACACTTTCTGAAACATCAACACATAACATTATGAAGGAGAGAGGCGAAAGACACCAAAGGGACATTCAAACTCATAAATCGAAAATAAACTGACAACGCCATGGCAACAAACGAAAAAGCTCAAAAATTATATGAGGCGATCTTTTTTTTTTGTTCAAAAGCTAACATAATTTCCTAGTATTTGTTATTCTGTAAAACGAACAAAAAAAACACGATCTGGCAAGGTGAAAAAGCTATTTTCGAGTTTAAATAGGGTAAGAAAAAGTAATGTCTTCAGGATCAATAAGTATCGTTTCTTCCAAAAAATAAATAACTACGGTGATTTGAACATTAAACTTAGCTGTATTTATATTTTAGAGACTGATTATTCAAAAATCTGTTTATTCGTTATATTCTAGTTACTTAACCGCAATACTCTCTCATTCAAGGTTGTGAAAGGTCCATTATAGAATACTTTTGGTGTGTGATCGCCAGCAAATATTTAACTTACTTCAAATCAAAATGTATTTGATTTCATTTGTAACTGAACGAGTTCTATATTTGTACTCTTGTTTCAAATTGTAAGCAACACGTTTATGAATAAAATATAAAATGAACACCTGGTCGTTATGCAGCTATTGATCTTATTGTAGACTTGATGTTATTTAATATGCTGGTTAAAGTTAATTACTGCAAATATTGAACTATTCTGTTTCATGGTACATAATTATATCAATTTTTGTTTGAAGCTGATCACAATAATTGACATGGGTTATAAAATCCGTATGTGAAAGTAAATTAGTTGTACTTCTGCGATTGTTCGATCAATATTTAAGTTTAAAAACTAATGTTAAAAACATGTCTGCTCAAATTGATTTATATGTCAAACATAAAACGTCATTTCGTCAAGTGTTAAGAAGAACAAAATCTAGCGTTGAGAAACAGCTATATCGAGTTTAAATCGGGAAACGAAAAAAAGATATCTTCATTTTTGGAATTTGACAAAAGCCACTTTCTGCATCTAAAGTCAAAAATAAAAAATAGCAGATTTATTAATTTTTATCTTTAAATGAACCTTCTCCTCGTTCAAATATGGAGATTCGCATGTCTGATAAGCTATACATCTTTTCTCCTTCTTCAAATGAATTAAAGTTTAAAGGTATCTCCGGATTAAGTAATGCGTGTGTGTTATTAAAAGAAAAAAATATAAGGTTCGTTATTTTATTTTGTGCTTATACAAGTACATTTTGTATATTTAAAGAAAAAGAATCTTCAAAGATGCCAGGCTAATAATTATGTACGCCAGAAAGACGTTTCGTTTACATAAGACTCGGTCAGTAATTATAAAAGCTTATCGAAGATAACAGGCTTATAATTTGAAAGCAAGATTTCGTCTACATACGACTCATCAGATGCGCTCGAATGTATACATTTGAAAGGTCAAATCAAATACGAAATTGCAGAGCTTTTAAAAACCGAAAATTCCGAAATGTTGTTCCAAATACGACTAAGGAAATCTATACCTTGTGGTAGTAGTGTTTGGAATAACTCAACTTTTTAAATGCCGCAAATTTACAGAAAATGAACCTATAAATGATATTTCACGTCAACACAAAAGTGCTAACTACTGGGCTGGTGAAACCCAAGGGAACGAAACGTCCACCAGCAGTGACATCGAAATGTGTTGAATTTCTGTACTTACCACCATTAGGAATATGCATATTCATGGCTTCATCTTTCAGTGTATCTTCATGGTACCGTGTTGCTGACACAAACTTCAAAATAGAATAATCTGTGTAAGACTATAAGGAATGTAAACCTTTTAAATTACTAAGAACTGGGACAAAATGGCATTAATCAAATTATTGTAGATAAAGCAAAGACGTGTATCTTATTTAGGTGTAATACCACCGAAACATAGTACCTCACATCCGGTTTCATATTAAAAAAGGGTAGAAACAAGCATGTGTCCATAGTACACGGATGCCCCACTCGCACTATCATTTTCTATGTTCAGTGGACCGTGAAATTGGGGTCAAAACTGTAATTTGGCATTAAAATTAAAAAAATCATATCATAGGGAACATGTGTACTAAGTTTCAAGTTGATTGGACTTCAACTTCATCAAAAACTACCTTGACCACAAACTTAAACCTGAAGCGGGACAGACGGATGGACGGAGAACGAACGGACGCACAGATCAGAAAACATAATGCCCCTACTACTATCGTAGGTGGGGCATAAAAATAGTCCCATGAATTTGATAGTTGTAGGAAATTAACCCTGCATTTTATTGCAGAAAAAAATTCTGAGTCACAAACATATATTTTGGTTGTTTCAAAGCACCATCCCTTTTTTACTTAGTGTTCCAATAATATCAGTACATATATATCGGAAGAATATTTCTATGTTCTTGTTGGATTCTCCTAAAAAAACTACAACCGTTTTTCAGTGTTTTTAACATCGGTATTTTTGAACGGTGTAATCGACATGAGTATACATCCATTGTTGAAATGTACCTTATCGCCAAAATTAATTCTGAGTCAAAATGTCGGGTTCATTTAAATACTTCAAACCGTTAAATATCCTTGGAGTCTGTCAAATATTACTAAATTACAAAATTAAAATGAAGGCCTATTGACCATCTTCCTTATATTCGAAAGTCTTACAAATTGAAGCAGAGGATACATAGTTTTCCCCAGTTACCCCCTTCTCAAATTCGAAAAAAAAATGATATGTAGAGAATATATCTATTATGATGTAATGAAATTAATGATATCAACATAATATAAAACAATTATATCTGTTTGCCACATTGCTACAATTCTCATTTTCCAAAAGATTTCTTTTTCTTTATTTGATTTTTATTACGTTTTATTTTTATCATCATATTGAGTTTTTTGCTTTTTTTCACTTTGTTGTATGATTGTTTTGAGCATTTGAAAACTCCTTACTTATCTGAAATTATACCTTTCAAAGACTGATGCAAAGCCTCCCTGTTACAGAACATCTTGTTACAATATTTGCTACTAAGATTCCTTTGGAAGTAATGATTGATTTTCAATTTATTTCGTAAAATATCGGTTTAAAAAAATTAGGTCTATTTTGTCGATTATTTTTTGAATTTGTTATACGCTAATCTTTAAATCTGTCAAATTTGAACTGGATCTGTGTTAAAAAGTTCCTAACAAAATATTGAAGGATTCTGTTGAGGATTACTATTAAAGTTGTATGGGAACCAAATAATTTGCTATTATCATTCTTATCAAGGGGCATTATTATGGATATGAAAAACAAAATTTGTCAAATTCAAACTGATCTAAGTAAAGTGATCCAGAACAAAATAGTATGCTACATATGTTATACTCCTGGAGTTTTCTGGTGTTTATTATCAGAAAACAATGTGGTCCTACTAGTGCATAACTTTTCAAACTTCCAGATTGGGATATTTTAAGTTTTGTTGGGGGACAAAAAATGATAGGATTAAAAAAAAATGCGAAGGATACCAATGGGACATTTAAACTCATAAGTCGAAAATAAACTAACAACGCCATGGCTAATAAAGAAAAGGACAAACAGATAAACAATAGTACACAAAATACAACATAGAAAACCAAAGACTGAGCAACACGAACCCCACCAAAAACTGGGGGTGATCTCAGGTGCTCCGGAAGGGTAAGCAGATCCTGCTCCACATGTGACACCTGTCTTGTTAACTAAAGAAACCATGACCAAATTTGTATGGATCTGTTTAAATAGCCGTATGGTGACCCATAGTTGGTAATTTTTGTGTCATTTGTGATTCGAATTTTAACAAATTTCATGAAAGATAACGGACAAAAACTTTAATAAAGGTACATAGAATCGACATATTTTTGGAAACATCTTAACAAAAACTTTTATGTTTAACAATTGGATATTATAAAACGCAAAAAAAAGTATTAACAAAAATACCGAATTCCAAGGTATATTCAAAAAAAGAAAAAGCCCATAAGATCTGACAAAATCAAACGATCGACTATATCAACCAACGGAACCAATGAAAAACAATTGTCATATTCGCGACTTGGTACAACATTTTCCGAAGCAACTGGTGAGTTAATGTCCCTTGAATCCAAAATTATATGCTTGGCATGTGTCTTTTATGAACTTTTATTGTTCTAAAATGTTTTTTTTAAATGCCTAGCAACCATATATTGTTGTAACATTGTGACATAAACTTTGAGATGGTTTTGACATTTGCACATTTATCCGTTACAAATCCTTCAACTTCAATGTTATATGAACAATTTCTGTTTATGGCGGGTATTTGAAAAGTATGGTTTTGAGAGCTGAAAGTTTGATAACATATTTTCAGTATGCATAAAGTATTCGTTTCTTTTCTGTAATGCGTGGCTGATCTATTGATTGATTAATTGATTTATTGATTGGTGTTTATCGCCACTTTCAGCACTATTGCGATATTTCGTGGCGGTCAGTTTTTATTGCTGGAGGAAGCCGGAGAGTAAACCGACCCTCGGTAGGAAAACTGATAATTTTAGTCAATTAAGAAGATTGGAGTCGAGCGCACCTGCCATGTGAGGGATTCTAACTCACAACCTCAGTGTTGACAGGCTAGTAATATAGTAGTTCGAATACTTAGATTACTCGACCACCGAGGCTCCTGTGGCTGATCTATGTTAACACCGTGCACAAAATTATAAAAATATACAAAGTTTTTTATTTATGTTCCTCATTCCTTTCCGCATTTGGCTATACGTTTGATCCTTTTTGGTTTGACTGGTTCTGCAACGTTTGTTTAAGTTTTGGTTTTTCAAATATTTTGGCCTCGAGCATCACTGAAAAGACATTTACTGGCGAAATGCGCGCCTGATGCAGTAAAAAATTGGTACCGCTATTGTTATTTTTAAATCTATGTATAAAACAAAATGATTTTCTGAAGTTTACACAAATTATAAAAACGAATCAAAACATATTTCATTCGGGTTTCAAATCTGAAAATACCTAATGTGTAGTCGAACTTAATTTTCTTTCGCTGTGAAATACCGACCATTTAAGCGATAACGACAATGAATAACATAAAATTTGAAAACTAAGTTGAAAATATATATCCTTTTGTCGTTCAAGTCGTCAGTTGTGAATTCTTTAAACATATTAGTATGACGATTAAACGCTTTTTCGGCTGTAAAATATAAGAAATATCCTTACTCCTATAAGTTCATCTCCATGGAAGCAACCTCTGTTTAACTCTGGTGCTTCTGTGTGTCTATATGTAAGTTTGGCATGAGTGGCTGCTTCGTCCTCTGGATACCCTTTGACGAAAAGTAATTGTGTATAAAACAGAGTAATATTACACATAAGACGAACATAAGATGTGTTTTTCATATAGATAATTTTAAGAAGAAGGGGTCGTATAGGACGGTAAAACAAAGCTTTCTTCACGGCAATTGCGAAATTGCAGATTTTATACTGTCCAAAAGTTTTTTTCTCAATTAAAATCCTATTTTATCAGGGAAAAACTAGCCCTTATAATATATCTGACACGCAGAATACCATTTCAACAATTTTTTTTCAAAACACAAGCTGGTAAACATGTAGAGCTCTCATCACTCGCTTACTTGTCGAAGTTATAAGCAAAGCAAAATCACTGATTTTGTGTTATTTAGATTGTTCAAAACCTGAATTGCAATTGAAGGAACCAGGTGAGTATGACAGTTAAGATTAGTTATACATCTACAATAACTTTGGATCTGTTTACATGTCATCTTTCTGAGACAGGTGGAATTTTTGGGTCTGGTTTTAGTATTTAAAGGTTCCATGTGATGATATTTGCTTTATAAATTTGTGTGTAAGCATGAACCAAAAATGAATTAATCCTGAATTTCGTATAATTTGTTTACATATGTTCTCAATTCGCAATGTTTGTTTTTAATTTTTGTGCAACAATAGAAACAATTTAACCGATTTGTATTGTTATATGGATATTTATACCTGTTATCAGATAACTCCGATATTTAACACCAACGTGTTTATTTGATATTTTTAGATTAATGGGGTTGATAAAGAGTGAAATTAAATTGAACAATAAATGAATTTATTTATGGTATTTTCGCATGTAAAATGTTAACATTCTGTAGTTTCGGGATTTTGAACAGTTTTCGTATAAAATAACATACATCGTTTTTGATAAAGAGTAATAGATCTTTATTCCAGGAAGTCGTTGAATTTTCCTATTTCACAACATGAGAACAAAGAAACAAATATATCTCAAAAATGGAAACAACATTTTGGGGAAAAAAATCGTTTTTAAAAATTATATGTCCAATGCCTACAGTGGGTGATATTGTAATAAAAAAATCGGAAATCTAAGACGGCATTTAATGTTGCCTGTAAATATTTATTACAGAACTAAAACTAAAAAAATCGTTGTATATCTATAAAGAAAGCTAATATATTACTTGTTTTATCCTATGCCCTAGTTTTAGTAAAACGGCTATGTTGGTAGATAGGCGGGATTATTAATTCGATACTAGATTCTTAAAGGATGAGTGTGTTCAATTTGCCCTTCTGAATCAGTTGGTCCGACCATTAGTTTCACGGTGGCAATAGCTCATATTAGCCCTTTTGGACATGAGAGATCAAACAATTGGGGACTACACTTCACAATTCCGTATTTGTCATTCAAATCAATCTCTGTAAAACACTGAGACTGAGAAATGTTCTCACAGTATCCAGCAGTGTGTATAAACACACTAATCCCGATCTCAATGGGACCTTAAAATATCTCCATGTAGATTGTTAATGATAATCTCATTCATATTTCATGTTCAATGCTATCAGTTTGAAGTATAGTATTTATCTGATGTTACAGGCATATTTATTTAGTGCAAACAAAAACACCTTTAACATAGTTATCAAGACATATATAAATATAGTTTTATTTGACAACTTATTTATATCCCTCGTCTTATGATGTAGCTGTTTTTAAATTCTTTATTCGTACACACTCATACCATTATAAACATATTTTCTAAATTTGATTTCAGAATCTGCTCAAGGTTACAAAAAGTTACTAAATTTATTTCGTCAAGACTTTACTGTTTACTTGCATTTATTCGTTTGAAATCAAATATAGATATGCTACTCTGTGCAAAAAAGAAATTTTATGAAATTTAAACTTGGACTTAATATGTTACAGATAATTAATTATTGTTTGTGCAATCAAGTGTTGACAAAGTGATAATTGGTATACAAAGGACAGATCAATTTCATATAGTGATATTGGAAATATGAGAATGTGTAAATGACACAAAATACTAACAATTAAATGATACTTTATCCCGTCAACGTTTAACTCAATTAAAAAGATTCTCTTTTAATATTAACTTGGCAAAGTCTTATCCGAAGGCGTAAAACCAAGTGTAGATTTTCCGACTGATAAAACAGAGGCATACAATGCGAGTACTCCTACCAAAAAATTGATAATAAACAAAAATTTAATGATCTAAAGACAGTGCAACCATATCAAACCAATTTTCCTATCTTTATTTCAAAGATTCGTTCCTCGTCTCTGAATTTGCTGCCAATTTTAAAAAAAAAATCATCATTCACAATATATTCATCAAATGTATACATTAACAATTTAGATTCGAAGCGCTTTTCTGAAATAGTTTTTAAATAATCAGTTAAATCTGGGACTATTATATATATATATATGTTAGTATAGTAGTCCCAGGCTAAATATATACATGGATTTTAATTACAAATGAAAAATACAATACCTTCTTTTTCCAGAACAAAAGCATCATGTATATCTTCTTTGTGTAATGGCCTGATATCTAGATAATCAAACGTATACATATTGTCCGAATTCTTGTGACTTTAATTTCATATCAATGTTGGGCTGTCAGCTTTAAATACAGACATCGGGACACATCTGATTTTTTCTTCATTACGAACGGAATATTACTGTAGTAATGTGCGGATTTAAGGTACAACCAAATATTTTTAATGAGAAATCTAGTATTGGTATATACTTTTATAAGGGTTTTCAGAATTAAAAGGCATGCACATGAATAATGAAAATGATGTCATTATCATTTTCAACAAAATGAGGAGAAATCAGGAATATGTGAAATTTTGCTATGTATCTTCTGGGACATAATAATTTATATTGACAGTATAATAGTCCCATATATCTTAATATCCATTATTGGTAAAACATATATATATATTTAATAAAGTAAAGGGTTGCATGTCTTGTTATTGAAAGGCTGTTGTAACCTATTTCAAATACATTTAGAGGTCACAGATGAAAAAATAAAAGCTGTCTTAACGTTTGTGCCGTTCAACTTCATGAAAGCGTATTGACGTACAATATATCAATAAAATCAAGAGGAAAATATTGCGGATTTCGAAAAGATACGGATTTCCTTATGCACTGCACGAGTTTCCAAACTGATAACCTTCACCAAATACACTTGATACCTAATGTTTGGGAAGCCAAATACAAAACTAGCCCCCATCCTCACCCACCCCACCCAAATAAACACATTTCGGTGACACACATAAACAAAAACCACCACCAACCTTCCTATTGCGTTCTTGTTCCGTGACAGGTTTAACATGATTAAATGGTTTTCTAAATGGTACCCACGATGCATTAGCTCTTCAGGAGGCCCAGAAACAAAGAAACAAAAAATATATCCCAAAAATGGAAACAACATTTTGGGGAAAAAATTCTTTTTTAAAAATGATATGTCCAATGGCTACAGTAGGTCATATTGTAAAAAAATTGGAAATCTAAGACGGCATTTACTGTTGCCTGTGAATATTAATTACAGAACTAAAACTAAAAAAAATCGTTGTATATCTATAAAGAAAGCTAATATATTACTTGTTTAATTCTATGCCCTATTTTAAGTAAAACGGATATGTTGGTAGATAGGCGGGATTATTAATTCGATACTAGATTCTTGAAGGATGACTGTGTTCAATTTTCCCTTCTGAATCAGTTGGTCCATTAGTTTCACGGTGGCAATAGCTCATACTAGCCCTTTTGGCCATGAGAGACAAAACAATTGGAGGACTACACTTCACAATTCCGTATTTGTCATTCAAATCAATCTCTGTAAAACGGACTGAGAAATATTCTCACAGTATCCAGCAGTGTGTATAAACACACTAATCCCGATCTCAATAACTCAATGGGACCTTAAAATATCTCCATGTAGATTGTTAATGATAATCTCATTCATATTTCATGTCCAATGCTATCAGTTTGAAGTATAGTATTTATCTGATGTTACAGGCATATTTATTTAGTGCAAACAAAAACACCTTTAACATAGTTATCAAGACATATATAAATATAGTTTTATTTGACAACTTATTTATATCCCTTGCCTTATGATGTAGATGTTTTTAAATTCTTTATTCGTACACACTCATACCATTATAAACATATTTTCTAAATTTGATTTCAGAATCTGCTCAAGGTTACAAAAAGTTACTAAATTTATTTCGTCAAGACTTTACTGTTTACTTGCATTTATTCGTTTGAAATCAAATATAGATATGCTACTCTGTGCAAAAAGAAATTTAATGAAATTTAAACTTGGACTTAATATGTAACAGATAATTAATTATTGTGTGTGCAATCAAGTGTTGACAAAGTGATAATTGGTATACAAAGGACAGATCAATTTCATATAGTGATATTGGAAATATGAGAATGTGTAAATGACACAAAATACTAACAATTAAATGATACTTTATCCAGACAACGTTTAACTCAATTAAAAAGATTCTCTTTTAATATTAACTTGGCAAGTCTTATCCGAAGGCGTAAAACCAAGTGTAGATTTTCCGACTGATAAAACAGAGGCATACAATGCGAGTTCTCCTATCAAAAAAATTGATAATAAAAAAAAATTTAATCTAAATTTAGACAGTGCAACCATCTCAAACCAATTTTCCTATCTTTATTTCAAAGATTCGTTCCTTATCACTGCTGCCAATTTAAAAAAAAATCATCTTCCACGATATATTTATCAAATGTATACATTAGCAATTTAGATTCGAAGCGCTTTTCTGAAATAGTTTCTAAATTATCAGCTAAATCTGGGACTATTATATGTTAGTATAATAGTCCCAGGCTAAATATATACATGAATTTTAATTACAAATGAAAAATACAATACCTTCTTTTTCCAGAACAAAAGCAACACGTATATCTTCTTTGTGTAATGGCCTGATATCTAGATAATCAAACGTATACATATTGTCCGAATTCTTGTGACTTTAATTTCATATCAATGTTGGGCTGTCAGCTTTAAATACAGACATCGGGACACATCTGATTTTTTCTTCATTACGAACGGAATATTACTGTAGTAATGTGCGGATTTAAGGTACAACCAAATATTTTTAATGAGAAATCTAGTATTGGTATATACTTTTATAAGGGTTTTCGGAATTAAAAGTCATGCACATGAATAATGAAAATGATGTCGTTATCATTTTCAACAAAATGAGGAGAAATCAGTCAATATGTGAAATTTTGCTATGTATCTTCTGGGACATAATAATTTATATTGACAGTATAATAGTCCCAAATATCTTAATATCCATTATTGGTAAATATATATTAAATAAACTAAAGGGTTGCATGTCTTTTTATAAAGATTGTTGTAACCCATTTCAAATAAATTTAGAGGTCACAGATGAAAAATAAAAGCTGTCTGAACTTCATGAAAGCGTATTGACGTACAATATTTCAATAAAATCAAGAGGAAAATATAGCGGATTTCGAAAAGATACGGATGTCCTTATGCACTGCACGAGTTTCCAAACTAACAACATTCACCAAGTACACTCGATACCTAAGCCAAATACAAAACTAGCCTCATCCTCACCCACCCCACCCCAAAAA
Organism: Mytilus californianus; assembly: GCF_021869535.1. Taxonomy (NCBI): domain Eukaryota; kingdom Metazoa; phylum Mollusca; class Bivalvia; order Mytilida; family Mytilidae; genus Mytilus; species Mytilus californianus. Next base: position 124,788,132 of record NW_026262581.1, read on the forward strand.
AAACACACAACGGTGACACACATAAACAAAAACCACCACCAGTGATAGGTTTAACATGATTTCTAAATAGTACCCACGATTCTTTAGCTCATCAGGAGGCCCAGTTTAATCGATTTAACGGTGTTTCGGGCCGTATAAATCTTAAAACTCCGTTCATTAAGCCCCAAGTTATGGGATGAAATAGACAAGATGGAATATGGCATGACACTAAATCCCTTTAAGCAATAAATAATTCAAACGATAAGAACAATACTAGCATTGCTGTTCTTCATCTTTATGTCAGAGTGAGGCCTTCAACACGTAGCAAAAACTATCAACTCATTGTAAGTTCAAGACGGTCCATATATAACGCCAATTTGAGTGCAAGTCTTTTGCTTCATGTGCACTAAAAGCAGGAAATAACCCGGCATGAATTTATTGTTTCCGATAAAGATATACCCAAATGATGACTGGGCTATCGAAATCCAGGACTACCACTCTGTAACCCAATCCTGTATGTTGACTGAAGGAGTTCCGGGTCAACTTAGTTAGATCTATCGGATGTATGAATAAGTGGCAGTGCATCCATTGCCCTACATCTTTGGCAACCCAATTTGTATAAACTATTTGTTCAAAAAATGTTATAGAATAAAATAGAATACGAAACTTTATTTTGATTCCGCGGCATATCATAAAACATACAAACATAAGCTCTGAGTGATGAGCTTTTTACCGAATATAAAAACGTATACAAAACAATCTCTCCGCGATATAATAGCCTTTTTGTGCTGATGCAGCGTAAAGCAATCACCAACCAATCGTACACAAAACAAGTAAAACAAATCATCATGCACATATAAGACATACAACTGAATAAAGCCAAGCAACAATCAAAATTTCAGATTTCTAGCAGTCTTATATTAAAATTTTATGAAAAAAAATGTTGATTATATTTTTCTCATCATGAATTTTCGCCAAATAATAGCCACTGAATTGTGGGGAAACAACAATTAATCGATCAATCAATTGATGAAAACAGTCATGTAATGCGGTATTCTAGAAATCTCGAAAGTAAAAATCACGGTTCTTGATTGAGTATTCTGAAATCTACATGGAAACATTATCTGGAGTGACACTGAGGTAATTTTAAATTGTTTGTATATGAAAATTAAAAACTGAAGGTCCTATAAAGATTAGTCAGTGAATTAACTTGGGTGATATGCCAATATGACAGTAAAACTGACATCATTGTCTTAAAAGACTAGTCTACAACTTTTTCATAGGCGGATCCAGGGGGGCCCTGGGTGGCCCGGGCCCCCCTTTCGTGGGAAAAATTTGGTTGATTATCTAGGGAATCACTGAAGCATGACGACACAATGGAAAAGTGATTGTTGTATGACGTCAAAAGTTCGAGCGGGACAGATTCTCGGGTCAAGCGGGATTAGCGATAAGGTGTAATGTTTTCTGATTTGTATAAACGCTCCACAGCTTTTTTTTTTATTCAAAAATTTACGCGAAGACCTTCTTTCGTTGAATGTATTTCTTATTTCTTCACGGTTATTCATTTTCTATCGATTTAGTCACATCTATTCGTTTTTTAATGAAGGAAATTAAATGTAGTGAAGTTAGTGTTAAAATCAACACGTTCCTATAGAATCTTTCGGAACACACCTAGGTTTTACCTTGCATTAGATTCTCACGCCGAAATGAATGACTTAAAGTCTTTAGCTACATATTTAAATGTCCCAGTCGCAAAATTATCTGTAGATCAAAAAGAGAAGGTAACAATTAATGAAAGAATTGATTCAGATGTAAAAACTACGCACTAAATCACTCATAGATGTGTCCAACCGAAGAACAACAAAAAGGGGGAGGGGTAATATCAGTTGTTTACAAGTTTGTTTCATGTATGCATGTCCCCCCTTTGTATAATATGATGGCCTTAATTATACAAAAGGTAGATAACTCTATATTGATTATAACCATAGCACTGGAGTACTGACGGCATGTGTGCAAGATATTAAAAAATTGATAAACTCTAGCTTTGGCCCTATTAAAAGTATTTTGAATACAAAGATTGTCATTAGATCACAGGCACACCTGACATCGACCTTCTTTTTCTGTGTTATTTCATCTTATCTTAATTCATTTAATGTGTTTGTGCTGTTGTTAATTTCCCAATTCCTTATATATATGTCACCAAGGTCCCACAGAGCACTGTTAGATAAGGGGGAGCTAACTCGTATGTGCTGGAACCAAGGGACAGGGGGTCAGTCTATCGCTAGACTTAATGTTCTGATAGGCATAGCTAAAACGCAAGGAAGGTTTTCATAATTTAATAAACGATAACAATTTAGACGAATGATGATAACAATCGATTAGTAAACAATGCCAAATAATAATAATAATTAAAGTACAAAGTATCAAATCTAAATATCAACTCCAAAGTAAAACTATTTCTCCTTACAATGTAAAATGTAAAATAAAGGCCAAAACTACTAAATCATAAAATGAACTTAATCTCAAAATCAAAATGTAAAAGTCTCAAAAATAAAAGATTCTCAAAAGTATTTTCCAAAGTTAAATTATGAGTCAGAGATAAATTTTGTCTCAACACTACAAAGTCAACTGGTCGACTGATCGACAGTCTTACAGATCCAGTATAATAGACTTTAGCAGTGCAAGTTTAGGTTCCGAAAAGATGACTGCTTTTCCTAAATTTCACAACGCTATTTATACTAAAACCAAAAACTAATCAACATGACACAATATGTAAATAGTACTCTCATTAGCAAAATAGAATATAATTAAACAAAGCATAATCCCTTCATGTTTTGATAAAAACTTAAAATATCCTAGTGACATGCTAATTACAATTAATATTTCAAACCAAATTACTTTGAGCAAACTGTGACATGTCGAGTACTTGCCACAAGATAGGTAAAATTTATTAAACAAAAATTAATTCAAAATTTTTACAAAATACAAACATTAAATTTTCTTTCTTAAAATAAAACATATTTTTTTATCAAAAATAACACTAACACAAATATAAGCCAAATAATACACCATGACATATTCCCCCTTACTCTTATATGTTTGTCCCCAAACAATAAACATTCACATTAGTAACACCTATAAAAATCTGAATACACTCTGTACAAACTATAACCTGGTGCCAAAAAATAAATATACCAACAATTTATTTCAACGTGCTAGCTTCCAGCAACCTGTATTCCTTGTAAGGGAATTTAACAGATGAATTATAATATAATATCCCTGTAATCCAAAATTCAAATTGATGTAGTAAAAAGAATCAACAGGCGTGCACTCCTACTAATTCCTAGAACTACAAAAAAAAGATAGAAACTGATTGTTTTCTATGTACTACAGTCTTGGAAGGTTGCTATGGTAACATGATAAGCACCATCATGATATTCACTAATGTCTAAATGATCTGAGTTGGTAATGTCAAAGTTCTGTTCTTTTAGTCTGTTTTTGCTTTGTTGTTTCACAAAAAGTTTAATCCAATAAATAAGCTCTAGCAAGTTATGTTAAAAAATTATGAATTTCTGCTAAGATGTCCAAAAGAAAGTTGAAGCACTATTTCTCTGATTATTGCATGCACTTCTCCACAGACACCTATTGCACTACTGATTGTTGATTTCTGTATCGCTGTAGTGGTGTTTAGACGATACAACTGATGTTGGCTGATACAGTTAAAAGAAGCTCCACTGTCTACTAAACATCTCACTTGAAGGTTCTCTAGTCCAATTTCAACAAAGTTCCTCTCCATGGTTGTTGTGAACTGGAAACTTGCTGTTCCTGGTATAACACTGGATAGCCTGGCACATCTGTCTTTTTTGCAGCACCATCCTTTTGAAATTCTCTTTCTTCCCATGATTTTTCTATTCCCATTACCAAACAGAAACTAAAAGGAATTTTTGTCAATATCTTGTTTATGTTATATTCTCTCTACTATGAGTCAAATTTCCCAATCATATAAAATTAATTGCACAAATAAAGTTTCTCCTGAACTGAACGTTAACTTCTGTAAAGTTGACAAATATTATAAAATTACAGATTCACACCAAGAATCAACATACATCTGTACTCTTCACTTAAAATGTTAAAGCGTAATATAATAAGCAAGATGTACTTATCTTTTAGTTGTGTGTTGTTGAATCTGCAACTTGTCTCTGCTGTTACTGGTTCTCTCTTCCTCTCATTGTCTCTCCTGCTGTTGTCTCAATTTTGAAAATTTAAGTTTTAGATAATTTTGAATGAATTTTGCCAACCTACATTCTAGCTATGCTGTGAATTTCCACAAGATAGGTAAAATTTATTAAACAAAAATTAATTCAAAATTTTTACAAAATACAAACATTAAATTTTCTTTCTTAAAATAAAACATATTTTTTTATCCAAAATAACACTAACACAAATATATAAGCCAAATAACACACCATGAAATATAGATGGGAAAGAGCATTTCTTCTTCTTCAGTTATACAACAAAACTTCAGGATACTGAAGATTACTTGTTGTTGCGCATGCATGTTAAAATTTAATTTTCTTGTAAATGCCAAAGAAAAAATTCATACAAATTTGACAATTTGTGCATGTATATTACAAAAACTAGTGATTAAAATAAAAATTATATACAAAAATTTATTGATTTAAATCAGTTGGCAGAGAACACCTTGTGTAAGGTGTGCTCTGAAACTGTCAACTGTGGTTGACTGTACTGTGGCTATAGGTAGCATGTTCCATTGTATGATGGTGTGTGGGGAAAATGACCACTTATATGTTTCCTTTGTGGTTCGTATATGTCTATAAGTATTTGGATGGTTTTGTCTTGTTCTACTGTCTGTTGGTATTAAAATTTCAGATGGTATGGCAATGAGGCCGTGAATTACTTTGTAAAATATAATAAGACGTGTTTTAAGGCGGCGTTCAGCTAATGTCGGTAGTTTTAAATTATTCATCATATTTGTAACGCTACTGGTGTTATGGTAGTTGTTACAAATGTACCTAGTTGCTCTTCTTTGAACCATTTCTATTTTTTGGGTAGCATCTTTTGTGTGAGGGTCCCATAAACTGCAGCTGTATTCTAATTTAGGTCTGACTATTGCTTGATATGCTCTTGATTTAATGTCTGTGTTTGATATTTTTATATTTCTTTTAAGGAATCCTAAAGATTTATTGCCGTTTGAGATAATGTTGTCATAATGTAGGTTCCATTTAAGATTTGATTGTAGAGTAACGCCCAGATATTTAGCAGATGTAACGGATTCAAGAATGTGACTATGAAGGATGTAATCATGTAAATATGGTTTCTTTTTATGTGAAATTGAAAGTTTAGTGCATTTATCAGGGTGGAAAGCCATAAACCAATCTGCTTCCCACTTTGCTGCAGCGTTTAGATCTTCTTGTAATTTATCACAGTCTGATTGAGATTTGATTTCTCTATATATGATGCTGTCATCAGCAAAGAGTCTTAATTTGCTATGTGTTAAATATTCAGAGAAGTCATTAATGTAAATGAGTACCCTGTGGGACTCCAGATGTAACTGGCACTGATGTAGAAGAAATACCATTTATTACAACTGTTTGTGTTCTAACGGATAAAAAAGCTTGGATCCATTTAAGTGTATTTTTCCTTATACCATAGTATTGAAGTTTGTAAAGTAATCGTTGGTGAGGAACTTTATCAAACGCTTTAGCAAAGTCCATAATGATAAGGTCAATTTGAATGTTACTATTATTACTAGATGATAGTTCTTGAATGAAGTCAATTAATTGTGATTCACAAGATTTAGAGTGGTTGGACAGCATTTTTTTTATAAATTAAGTAAATTTTAAAAAAGTAGGAAAAAACAGTTAACAACACAATCTACTAATCATAGTCCGAGTTTGTTCAATTAATAATGGTAGGGCGAGTTTGTTATAGTCCAAGTTTGTTTTAGTCCGAGTTTGTGATAGGCCGATTTTGTTTGAGTCTGAGTTATCCAGCAGCTTGATAAACTTGCACAATTATTAATATTATCTCTGCCTTTATGCAGTATGTTGCTCAATTTATAAAAAACTTCTTTGCAACATGTTTTTTTTTACAACAATTTTTTTTTAATTACAGATTTTAGTGTGGAAAGAAAAAGATGGGAGGACACTTAGAGGCCTCATTTCTATAGCAAAATATTTGTCTAGAAATTCATCACACCATAAAAAGTTTACAGGTATGCAGACATGCAACTGAATATTTATGGATATGTTGTAGGTCTAGTTGTTCATCTGTTGATAACATATAAATCACAGTTAAATCTTCAAACCTATGGTTGCTATGTTAATATACATTGTGTTTGTGTACTGTTTATGTTGATATTACTGAATTATGATTGTATCCTTGTCGTTGCCTCTAGAGGACCCACTTTTATCATCTTGTGTCATCATCTCATTGTCATATTTTTTTAATAGGAGAAACTATTGAAGAAAGAGCAGCAATTGACCAATGGTTGGAATACAGATTGAACAACATTGACAGAGCTCAACATGAAAAAGATACTAACACATTTATAAAGGTAATTTCTCAATCTATAGAGGTGTTGGGGGGAAAGCTATTGCCCCCTCCTCCCTAAAAAATCAGATTGCTGCAATAATGAACAAAACATGCAGAAAGATAATAAAACAGAAAAAAAAAAAACTGTAACGAAAAAAAAAACTACCAGGATTAGAATTTGTTCATCTCTCTAATCACCAAAGATTCTATATTGCATAAAAATGGATAACAGGAATAACAAAAAATAAAGGTACAGTACACCACAACAACGGTACAGTACACCACAACAACGGCACAGTACACCACAACAACACCTGACATGTATAAAGTGATGTAGATAATCAAAAATAAAGGTACAGTACACCACAACAACGGTACAGTACACCACAACAACACCTAACATGTCTAAAGTGATGTAGATAATCAAAAATAAAGGTACAGTACACCACAACAACACCTAACATGTCTAAAGTGATGTAGATAATCAAAAATAAAGGCAGAGTACACCACAACAACACCTAACATGTCTAAAGTGATGTAGATAATCAAAAATAAAGGTACAGTACACCACAACAACACCTAACATGTCTAAAGTGATGTAGATAATCAAAAATAAAGGTACAGTACACCACAACAACACTTAACATGTCTAAAGTGATGTAGATAATCAAAAATAAAGGTACAGTACACCACAACAACACCTAACATGTCTAAAGTGATGTAGATAATCAAAAATAAAGGCACATTACACCACAACAACACCTAACATGTCTAAAGTGATGTAGATAATCAAAAATAAAGGTACAGTACACCACAACAACACCTAACATGTCTAAAGTGATGTAGATAATCAAAAATAAAGGTACAGTACACCACAACAACACCTAACATGTCTAAAGTGATGTAGATAATCAAAAATAAAGGTACAGTACACCACAACAACACCTGACATGTCTAAAGTGATGTAGATAATCAAAAATAAAGACACAGTACACCACAACAACACCTAACATGTCTAAAGTGCTGTAGATAATCAAAAATAAAGGCACAGTACACCACAACAACACCTAACATGTCTAAAGTGATGTAGATAATCAAAAATAAAGGTACAGTTCACCACAACAACACCTAACATGTCTAAAGTGATGTAGATAATCAAAAATAAAGACACAGTACACCACAACAACACCTAACATGTCTAAAGTGCTGTAGATAATCAAAAATAAAGACACAGTACACCACAACAACACCTAACATGTCTAAAGTGCTGTAGATAATCAAAAATAAAGGTACAGTACACCACAACAACACCTGACATGTCTAAAGTGATGTAGATAATCAAAAATAAAGACACAGTACACCACAACAACACCTAACATGTCTAAAGTGCTGTAGATAATCAAAAATAAAGACACAGTACACCACAACAACACCTAACATGTCTAAAGTGATGTAGATAATCAAAAATAAAGGTACAGTACACCACAACAACACAAGTGATGTAGATAATCAAAAATAAAGGCATAATACACCACAACAACACTTAACATGTCTAAAGTGATGTAGATAATCAAAAATAAAGGTACAGTACACCACAACAACACCTAACATGTCTAAAGTGATGTAGATAATCAAAAATAAAGGTACAGTACACCACAACAACACCTAACATGTCTAAAGTGATGTAGATAATCAAAAATAAAGGTACAGTACACCACAACAACACCTAACATGTCTAAAGTGATGTAGATAATCAAAAATAAAGGCACAGTACACCACGACAACACCTAACATGTCTAAAGTGATGTAGATAATCAAAAATAAAGGTACAGTACACCACAACAACACCTAACATGTCTAAAGTGATGTAGATAATCAAAAATAAAGGTACAGTACACCACAACAACACCTAACATGTCTAAAGTGATGTAGATAATCAAAAATAAAGGCACAGTACACCACGACAACACCTAACATGTCTAAAGTGATGTAGATAATCAAAAATAAAGGTACAGTACACCACAACAACACCTGACATGCCTAAAGTGATGTAGATAATCAAAAATAAAGACACAGTACACCACAACAACACAAGTGATGTAGATAATCAAAAATAAAGGCATAATACACCACAACAACACCTAACATGTCTAAAGTGATGTAGATAATCAAAAATAAAGGTACAGTACACCACAACAACACCTAACATGTCTAAAGTGATGTAGATAATCAAAAATAAAGGCACAGTACACCACGACAACACCTAACATGTCTAAAGTGATGTAGATAATCAAAAATAAAGGTACAGTACACCACAACAACACCTGACATGCCTAAAGTGATGTAGATAATCAAAAATAAAGACACAGTACACCACAACAACACAAGTGATGTAGATAATCAAAAATAAAGGCATAATACACCACAACAACACCTAACATGCCTAAAGTGATGTAGATAATCAAAAATCTGTTCATAGTATTGCATTATTAAACATTTAAACAAGAAAACCAAAAAAATATGTTTGTATACATGTATTTCAAAATTATTGTATTGCCTCTTTTAAAGATCTGAAATTTCCTAGCATTCCTGTGACAAAAAAAAATTTATCAGCAGTACAAGACTCTTTATAGGAGTTATTGCTCTTGAATGATGAGTTTTGGCCAATTTTAATGATTTTGCCAATCATTTTGAACACTTTTAAAGATTAACAGAAACTCTTCAACCGAAAAATTGATAAGCAGAACATGATATACAAAAATGCCAATATGATGGATGCCACCAATTGACCAATGTCAAGTGTTTTTTTTATGAATGTATAAGGCCGATTGACCAGGTGTCAATCTGCGTAAATGACTTCATAGAACAGTCAACTCTTACTGTGACATAAAAACTTAAGCATTGTGACATCTGAAATGTATGGGAAAATGAACAATGTGAAAGTCGTCTATTGACTCCTTGGTAGATGGTTGCTGCTTAAAAGGAAGCTACTGAATCAAGCGGTAATTTTATGGACGCCATCATGAGTTGGTTGACTGTTCTGGAATACATGTATCTGTGTTACAGATGTCCACAGATATGTTCCATCCTATTTTCTTTGATTGTGACATCACTGAATTAGAAGGTATCTTCCGCCTCTTTTTGAAACTATAACTTTAATAACTGTTTAAAATACAAATTATGATAGATTTTTTTATTTGGAGACTTATCATCAGACATGTTTTGTTTAATTTTTTACAGGATATCAACACATACTTAGAAGATAAAGTGTATTTTGTTGGTCATCACTTGTCACTAGCAGATTTTCTACTTTATTATGGCCTACACAACTTATTTGTAAGTACTTTTATATGTATGTAATTTATTTAAAATCTATACAATTTGATACTTGAAGTATAATCAAGAAAACAAAACTGTCCAATATGAATGAATATATATATATACTAGTAACTTTTAACTGAAGTGTAACTCACCAGTTTTGTTAGTACTACTGTAATTACATGTAATTCAAATGAAGCTCTTCACATACATGTACACATTAGATTGAAGTCTAGAATACAAAGTTACTGTTTGAACCTGAGTTTTCCTTCAGGTTTCCATCGGTCTTTTTATTAAAAATGATGAAAAGAGCATACATATATTTTATGTATTTGGTGCAAATGAATCACAAAGTTGCAAACATTCATAAGTAATTAAACTATGTAAATATGTGTATCATTTGTATCATTTCAGAGAGATTTAACCTTTTATGAAAAACAGAAATACATGCATTTATCAAGATGGTTTGACAATGTAAGTAAACCTTCTTTCAGATTTAAACAATTGTCAATAGATAAGAATCATACAAGGAATACAGAACTTTCACATCTAATTTTGTCTTCTATATTATACAAACTGTATCTGTTGTGAACAAATAAAAATATGTATCATATTTATAACAACAGACAACACTTTAAATTTTAATATTGTTAAAAAACATAAGCTTTACTGTGATTCAGTTTTTGTCGAGCTAGCCACTTCTATCACAGAAAGCAAGACACAGAGATAGTGATCGGGCAGCAGCGGCGTTAAATAACTAATTATAAGCTTACTATTTCAGAGGGTAGAAGACCGTTTGTCATATGTCCATTGTCCTTGACCTCATTTTTATGGGTCAGTGACTATTTGAAAAAAAAAGATGATTTTTTGTAATGTTAATTTCTCTCTTATTATGAGTAATAGGATAACTATATTTAGTGTGCGTACCTTGAAAGGTCCTCATGCCCGTCAGACAGTTTTCCCTTTACCTTGACCTCATTTCATTGATCAGTGAACAAGATTAAGTTTTTGTGGTAAAATCCATATCTCAGATACTATAAGCAATAGGTCTACTATATTTTGTGTATGGAATGATTGTAAGTTTTCTGGCAACTGGCAGGTTTTTTCTGACCTTGACTTCATTTTCATTGTTCAGTCGTTAAAGTTATTTTTTTATGTTTTGCTCTGTTTTTCTAATATGTTATGCAATATGTCAACTATATTTTACCATGTACATGTCAGTCTGGTAGGTTTTATTTGACCTTGACCTCATTTTCATAGTTCATTGCTCAATGTCAAGTCTTTTTTGTTTTGGTTTGTTTTTCTTACTATAAGCAATATCTCAACAGTATTTGGTGTATGGAATGATTGTAGAGTGTGTATGTCTGTCTTGCAGGTATCATCTGACTTTGACCTCATTTTCATGGCTCATTGGTCTATATTAAGTTTTCCTGGTTAAGTTTGTTTCTTAGATACTATATGTAATAGGTCAACTATATTTGATGCATGGAATGATTGTAAGGTGTACATGTCTGTCTGGCAGGGTTCATCTGACCTTGACCTCATTTTCTAGGATCATGTTAAGTTTTTGTGATACTTGTAGTAAACATTTAGGTTTAGGACTATCAACATAAAATCAATGGTCAGTACAGCAGGTGAGACATTTCAGCATGTGCTCTCTTGTTGGATAATGAAATTATTTCCTTGTAAAGGTCAATAAGGTCTATTCCTATCTGATTGGCAATGATTCTTAGGAGAACATCAAAATTACTTGACATTTCTCCCAGTCTATACCTTTTTTTGTCAGATCCTACAAATTTGATATGTCGATGAATTATTTTAATCATGAATATGCATGAAGTATTTGAAACTGGTCATTTAGTAAACAACCAACAATCTTTTTTTATGCCCCCGCCAAAGCGGATACATCCATACGTCCCAAAGTTGGTTTCCGTTCTCTAACTTTAGTTTGCCTCAACCAAATGTTATGAAACTTATACAAAATGCTTATTACCACAAAATACAGAAAAGTTTGAATTTTGATGGCGTCACTTCAACCGTTCTAGAGTTATGCCCCTTTACAAATGGAAAAATTGCTGAATTTTTCGTTTCCGTTCTCTAACTTTAGTTTGCCTCAACCAAATGTTATGAAACTTATACACAATGCTTATTACCACAAAACACAGATCAAGTACACATTTTGGGTAGTGTCACTTTTACCGTTCTTCAGTTATGTCCCTTTATAACTTTATATGATATGGAAGCGGGGGCATTATTTGTGTCCTATGGACACATTCTCCATTTATTTTATTAGAAAAAAATGAACAGAACATTTAGCAACTAACAATAAAATTTAATCATCACTGATAGCTTGAGATTATTTTCAACTTTTTACTTGTAGGTTCAGCATGCAGAAAATGTCAGACAGACACAGACTTTGATACCATTTCAGAAAAATATACTGTACTCTGGATCAGCACATTAACATCATCTTATTATTAATAAAATTTGTTTTGTTTTACTCAGTGCTGTTGGTCCCATTGTTTTCAACACTTCATTGCTTCATATGCTCTACACACACTCAGGACATTTTTTTAACAGTCGAGGAAAGTTTTTAAGAATTAAAATAGTAGCAAATAAACCAAACAAGGGCATGTTGTTTTAGACAAAGCCAATAAATGTTAAACGTTAAGCTAGTAAATTTATGTGTATTTATAATCTCACCTGGTTCTTCAGATTGAGCATTTGTCATGATCATCTTCTTGTTCAGAATAGGCTGTTAAAATGATACCAAAATTTGTGTCTAGTTTGATTTTGAGGTCGAAAGGGATTATTGTTGTGACTGACAAATTTCTGAACAGTGAAAGGTGAAATGCATAAAACATTTGCATTATATATAACGTTTTTAAATCTTAATTAAGGAACATACTTTATACCTGGAATTATGGAATAGGAATCACTATAGTAGAGTACTTCGAAGGGGGGTCATTGTAGATAAATTTGATCCCAGAGATGATGAAATACACCTCCCCCTCCTAAAAAAAATTCTGTGTTTGTTTTTGGTAAAAAAAAAAAACAAATATCGTTTTTGGACAAGTTGGACAAAGTCCAAAACTGGCTTACAGTATATGATGCGGACAGGAAGGGATTAGAGTGTATCCATTTTGTGTTATTGACTCTTACAACTTTCAATCCAAATCCCTGCAACCATTTGAATATTTGATCCATTTTATTCGTCTTTATAAAGGTCAATTTAAAATTTAGCCAATGGACTACAAAGATCAAATATGTATTGATCAATTTGAAGATTGCTTAACATCTAGCATTTTAGCAGTAAATAGTCATGCAAAATTAGAACTACACCTTGTAATTGTGATATGAAGTTACTACTCTGTTTTGTACTTTACTTGAATTTTGAATGCCAATTCACAAGAGAGAGAAACTATAAACAACAGGATAAGATATACAAACAAGTCTACCATACTAAAAAAGAGAAAATGTAAATAGCAAAAAAGTTCAACAAAGTAAGATCTACAAATATGGCAACATAACCGAAATTATTCATAAACCCCTAGGCCTTTTATGAGTAATTTCCTTTGAAAGTAGATGTTTACCCGTTTTTGTGTTTGTGAACTTTAATACAAAGAAACTGCTACAGTAAAAATGCATGATACGATCAACCAATAAGTCACCATGACTGAAACTGTCAATCGACTCCTTGTGTATGTTATTGCTACTGTAAAGCATTATTTTGCATTTTTGTCGGAAACTTTTATAGAGTATAAAGAAAAACTGAATGGCAAAACGATCAGCAAATAAGTCAACAAATATTAAAGAAATTGTCGATCCACTCCTTCAAAGAGTAATTTCTCTTAAACATTAAATGTTTCCACAATTTTGTACATTTTGCAATTATCGTGAAAAATGTAATAGACCGAGAGAAAAAGGTATAAAACAGCAAAAATTATCTGCAAGATCTACAAATATATGAAAATTAACGAAATTGTCAATTTGGTCCTTTTAGAGGTTGATTAAAAAAAATTAAAAGGGCAATATTTACTCATTAGACAATAATAAACAAAAAATGATCAGCTAGATATAAAGATCTAAAAATAATGAAACAGCTTATTGCAACTAAAGTGAAAAGTAACATGGCGTATTTTTGCAAGCTATGATCCTCTGGTAATTTCAATTTCTCTAGTGAGCCTTCTGGTTGGGTAAAAAAAAAGTTTAGAGTTGAGATCTAAAAATAATTTTTAACCACAACACCGATGATATCCAAGTCGTAAGCTCGTCAGATGTTGTCTTATGTCACACCAAGTTTCTGAAATTTAAAGACTGACTTGATGTTGATGGCAGATCTTTGATAGTTTCTTTTCAATTTATTCATACCTTTTTTTAGACCAGTGAAGCGCTGGGCATATAGTATAAAACCTTTCTATTGTTGAAGACTGTTTGTTGCTCTCTAGATGTCTTTTTGTAGTTAGGTTGCTGTCTCATTGACTTGTACCCAATATCTTCTATTGTTCACATTAAATTGCTTTCGAACAGAGTCCCAAAAATGCAATTAATCTTGTTTAGACAAATCAAGACAGTGGTTCGCTATACCCTCTTTACCCGTCTGATCGGATATATTCATTAATACCGGTATCGTTGAAAAGCAGATATGAGATGAACATGAAATTTATATGTAAATAAATGTTTTGCATTCATTTTCATTTGTGCCGAAAAAAATACACACCTTTAGAACCTCATTCAGAAAAGATTTTGACAAGTTTAACCAGTGCAGTGCAGGTTATGTGTTAATGAATACACCTTAGTTGTTGTTATGTTGTGCTGCTACACAGCTGTTCTAGATTATGGGAGGGTTGAGCACTCACAAAAAACGTTTGACCCTGGCACTGTAGGCAGAGCACGCCCCACTAAAATTTTACTTTATTTAGCATAAATTAAAACACATTAGAAAATATACGCTCGCTCCACTCGTGTTGCTATGTACAATGTTAGTCACTGCAGTGTAAAAAATATTTAAAAACAAAAAAGATTTGCAAAAACCTGAGACTACAAGTACTACTCAGTCTCAACTAATATGATATAAAACATAAGAGATTTGGTACGATTGCTAATGGAATTACTATCCATCAGATTCAAAATGAAGTGGATGTAAGCAACTATATATAAGGGGCCGTACGGACTTCAGTAGTAAGCAAAACCATCAGCTTTAAAAGGCCCCGACATGACAAAATGTAAAACAATTCAAACGAGAAAACTAACGGCCAGATTTATAACAAAACAATTAACGAAAAGCAATTAGACAGACATGAACGAACAACAACCAATGAATTACAAGCTCCCGACTTGGAACAGACACAAAGAATGAGACAGGATCAAATATGTTTGTGAGCGACCAAAGTCCCCATACCTCGTACAGCGGTTTAGCAACACAACATAAGAACAAAATGTAAAAATCAGTTGAAAATAGCCTTAGCACAACTGTTTAGTACAAAGCACAAATACAACCAACATAACTAAACATTCCTTACATGATTACGTGATCGCCCCCGGTATTGGTGGGGTTCGTGTAGCTCAGGCTTTAGTTTTCTATGTTGTGTTTTGTATACCTGTTGTTTGTCGTTTGGTCGTTTTTCAATTTTTTTTTTTTTTTTGCCATTACATTTTACAGTTCGTTTTTGACTTATCCCTTTGGTATCTTTTGCCTCTCTTTTACATAAGTATTCAATTGTTCATACGATAAAGAACGTGAAGGCTGGTTTAAAATAGAAACATATTTTCTATTTAAATGTTTTAATTGACGCAAGGATTTCAGTACAGTAGGACGGAGTTGACCGGGTTTATGATTAATATTTTAGTGAGACCATTAATTGCTCCTGTGATGTGAAAATGTGTCACACATTTCAAAGCTACAGATTTTCGTGTAATTTACCATGCACGTCTGTAGAATAAGAAGGAATATAGTTTGTTATATTGTTCTTCTGCTATTGTTATTTTGTTGTGTGTTTATTTATCTACGAAGACCAAAAAGGGAGGTAACTCATTGTTTTTAATATAGTGTGCTAAAATCAATATTTCTCATTTGATTTCTCTTTTATATTCATAATTCAGATTGTTTTTAAAATAATGAATGAATTTCAATTAAACATGACCCTTTTCATGAAGTAAATTCAGGGGGTTTAAGATGTACGGTTATTTGTAAAATTTACATGCGGAAATCGCTATTTAAGTTAAAACGGCGCGAAAGTATAATTTTTAAGACTCGCTGTTAAACTGTAAAAACTCATCATAGATCAGAATTAAAATTTTGTACGCCAGACGCGCGTTCAGTCTACAAAAGACTCATCAGAGACGCTCGAATCAAAAAAGTTAAAAAGGCCAAAATTGTACGAAGTTGAAGGTCAAAATTCCGAAAGGTTTTCCCAAATAAAGCCAAGATAATCTATTCCTGGGGTAGAAAATCCGTAGTATTTCGAAAAATTCTTTTGTAAACAGTTAATTTATAGTTATGACCAGATCAATGATAATTCAGGTCACCAACGAAGTGCTGACTCCTGGGCTGGTGATAACAGGATTTCGAAGCAAGATGCAAACTGTAATGGAAAGACTTATGATCGACATACAGCTTTTAAGATATATTGCTGTCTTTTGAAAAGTAGCAGCAATGATCCAGACTCTCTTGTTTCCAGCTTTTGCCGACAAGAAGAAGATTACAGTTATGTTTTAGATAAACCTGGGAATAGTATACTGTATAGATAAAACTTCCTTTCTAGTTTTTAATTAACAGCATGAGTAATTATTATCTTAATAGTTATTACAATTTTGTTCCATAGATAGCCCGAATAAATAAAAATCTTTATTTTTATGATTTATAAGGAAAGTTTACATGTGCAGACAGAAAATCAAATCTGGAAGGAAAAATGTTTGCTACCATCTAAAGTAGAATTACCAAACCTGCCTCACTCCAAACTGGCATCATTATACCACGAGTAAGTATTAAATTAAGATGTAACAACTTGCTTGAATTCGATTAAGAAAGATATGGGCGGAGGGTGCAACATAGTTATTGGCTTTATAAATCGTAGCGCGATTTTTTTCAGACACCCTACAAATTTACCACTTGTGTTAATTTTATTAAAACTTGCATTAATTTGAATATAAGACAGTAATATCAGAAATATAGAACATTGTAGCCAAAATTCGAAGCGTACTTTATGTCACAAACGTATTACATACTTGTTCGAACTTTGTTACCCTTAAACGAAATTGTTTCAAACGGTGTTTCAACAGCTAATATGACCATTATTTACAGGAACCACCCCTCCCCTCCACTTCCAAAAAAAAAAAAAAGAAATGAGACGAAAGTGCAGATATCGCAAGACTAATTACCTTGTATTTCCCCCAGATTCTAAGGAAAATAGACACAATAGAAGAAATGGTCTTTGGTTTTAACCTTTCTTAAATAGCAAATTATTAGACATACTGTTTATTGTTTGAATTATACTATTAAAACTTAAACTTGATCAAAAAGTAATGCATTATCATTTTCATTTTTAATTAGGATCAAACATTTCAAAAGTACTTGAGCGTGTTTCAGGTCATATTTGAAACTCTTACTTCACCGATGATAATTTATTTTTTCACTTAAAACCATTATTGATCTCAATTTTAATCATCTTGATATCTGGCTGAAAAAGAATTATGTGTACATATTTCATTGCAATGACTTGTGCGAAATATAAGCTCATGATTTTAACATTCACAGAGCACAGACGTCGCTTGAAACAATTTAAACAATCGAGATATGTAAAGACACATGTAGACCAAATAAAAAATGATGAAATTTACATCAAACACTTATTTCTAAATAATTTCATTTTCAGTCTTTTCAGTCATAAATTTGGGAACATTAACAAAAATCAAACTTTATAAAGCTCATGACGCATTCGCAAATAATGTAGTCTATTAAAAACTTCCCTTCACGAATAAATAAAATAGAAATGGTAGTTTACGTGCTAGGGAGCGATGATCAGTGATAGATATAAAAAAATCAGAAATGTAGATTTGGAAGTTTGGCTGTACCTGTAGAAATAATTGAATACACATACTTAACATACGTTGCTTTCCATTTATGAAAACGTATGTCTCTTCAACCTTTGATACTCATATTTTAGCATTACACAAGGTCATGCTTTCCTCAGGCTACAATAAATCCATTGGTGATGTACTGATTGTTTTTTCAGCTCGAGATAACATATTTTATTTATTAAATACAATTGGACTTTGAACTAGCATTCAATAACTTCGAATTCTCTTAGATCGTACCTTTTTTTTTGTAGATGAACCCTTTCCAATTTATTTTTATTGTTCTAATGTTCTGATGTTACACCTCTGTTACAGGTTAGAGGGTCAGTCGAGCACTCGTACACTCACACACAACGCCTATTTGTTTATGTACCTTTCATAAACATTGAGCATGTAGTCCAGTGGTTGTCTGTGATTGCCGCCTGTCATAACTGATTTTCGTTTAATGTGAACTTGCACACTGGTATTTTTTCACTTCGTGTATCTATGAAGTTGATTACACTGATATAAACAGAAGTTACAACCTCTTAAAACATTTCTAAATTTTATTTTTTTTTCGAATTGCTTAATTTGTTTTTCAAAATTTGAAATAGGAAAATTGTTTATTAGCAAATATATTGCACATACTATAAATGTAAATTTAAGTGAAAAAAAAAAAAACATAAAATAAATTCCATTTTTTCCGTTTTTAAAGTATCTCTTATCTGAGGGATAATATTATTTTTGAAACTATTTTTCACTTTGATCGGTTGTCCATTATTTTAGGGTCAAAAGTTTGTTCTCTCACTCAACATGAATATAAAAGATGATGAAAATAACAATTCATAAATTTCGTGCTTCCGAAGCGCTTTTCTGGAGTTACCTTCATTTGAAACGATCAAACTTTAAAAACAATTGAAAGCCAAGGACGTAAACAAACGTTTCAACGTTACCAAAAGATGCATAGAGAAAATAGTCAAATTCCTCTATGGTCAACTTTTCCTAATGGAGTTGGAACCTGAGTTTCTTAATAATTTCTTAATTTATCAGCGGGAATTTCTAGAATAGATTTAACATGTCACTAACGAAGCACTGTCCACTGAGCTGATGGTACCATCTGGGACTTAAAATCCACCAGTAGTGGTATTGACCCAGTGCTAGTAAATGAAATAAAACTTTATAAATTTCGTGCGTCCTAAGAGCTTCTGGATTTACCTTCATCAGGATCTGTCTATATAAAAGAATGTATGAATATTTAGCAACGAAAAGAGCTATATGACCAAAAGATAATAAAAAAGAATAGCCTAAATCTCCTATGGTCAACTTTGCCTTAGGGAATTGGAACCTTAGTTTCTTAATAATTTCTCAATTCGTCAACGGGGAATTCTAGAATAGTTTAGTAACAAATCATGTCAGTATAGAAGCAACGGGTTGATGATACCCTCGGGACACTGATAGTCCAACAACAGTGGTATTGACCTAGTCCTAGTAAATGAAAATAACAATTTATAGATTTCGTTCATCCGAAACGCTTTGTTGGATTAACCTTCACAATAAATTCTGGAATATTTTTGTTTGACTCATTTTACTCTGTTGACACACCCGGTCTCGCTCCTTTTATAGTTTATGTGATTCCAATCTAATTAAAATATAGATCTCTGATTTCGTTATGCTCATTTGAGCTTCGATGCAAGTTACGATAGATCTGAGTTTTGATCAGATTGTTGTGAATCCCTCAGATTTTGTTTGTTACCTTGATTTGTCTCTTCCTTCTCGATCAATGAGTTTTGACCATCGTTAAACTACTGTCGTCTTAATTTGTTATGAATATTAATTTTTCTTTACCTTGCATTTGCAGATATGAAACATACCGAATTTGCCGAGTTCGAAATTCCATTTTTTTGATAAACAAGTTCTTTGATTTACCTCTAACTGATGAAATCTATTGGTTTTGGACTGACAGTTCCATTCGCACAGAAGCCAGTGCTTTAACGATGACCACGATTTATGACATTCATTTCGATAAACATTCAGTAAATCAAAACAACTTTTGAAAATTGACCTCAGAGGGCCCGCACTAATCTTGTTTCAAATATATATGATGTTTATCTACATCATTAGAGTAAATAAAAACTAACCGAAGATGTCAGGCTTATTATTTTGTATGCTTAACGCACATTTCGTCTACTGAAGATTCATCAATAAAGAGTATTCCTGGTGATAGTTAATTAGTATTAGCTTCTTGAACGCTGTGAATTTAATAGTTATTTAAGACTGTAAACAAATTTCGTGGACTTTTGTTCGTGCTCAAAAAATTAATACTTGAACTTGTTATCTGTAGATACATTTCAAGCTTACAGTTCGGATGTGACAGTATCATACGACTAGGAGAGGAAGCCGATGGCGGTTGGGATATCTGTGATGATACCCCATACAGACCAGGCGCCCAGTGCCTTGTGTATTCCTTTGGGTAAGTTTAGTTTTCCTTTGGGATGTCGGTTTGGAAATCTGTGATGATCCTCCATACAGACTAAGTAATCAGTGACTTGTGCAATCCTTTGGGTAAGTTTAGTTTTTCCTTTGTGATGTTGGTTTGGAAATTGGTGGTGTTGTGACATACTGACTAGGCTTAAGTTCAGGTTTCTTTTGGGATGCCGATTTGGAAATCTGTGTTGAAACTTCATACAGACCAGGTGCTCAGTGTTTTGTATATACCTTGTGTAGTCGTTCAGTTTTCCTTTGGGATGTCGGTTTTGAAATCTGTGATGATATGCAATACAGACCAGGTGATCTTGTGTTTACCTTTTGGATGTCGATTTGGATATCTGTGATGATATGCCATACAGAAAAGGCGCTCAGTGCCTTGTGTTTTCCTTTGGGTAAAGTTCATGTTTCCATTGGGATGTCAGTTTGGATGATCTGTGATGATATGCCATACAGAAAAGGCGCTCAGTGCCTTGTGTTTTCCTTTGGGTAAAGTTCATGTTTCCATTGGGATGTCAGTTTGGATGATCTGTGATGATATGCCATACAGAAAAGCGCTCAGTGCCTTGTATATACCTTTGAATAAGTTCAGTTTTATGTTTTAACAACGTCGCTTGTGTAGCAATGCAAATAAACAATTAATTTACATTAAAGAAGTGGGCTTTATTGACTTTCCCACCCAACAGTGAGATCATTGCTGATGTGTGATCGTTGGCTGTTCGGAATGTGTAGCTACACAGCCATATCCTGTCGAATTTAGGAAATAAAAACTAAGGTAAATATTGCAATCGGGGAACAAAAAAAGATTACTAGAAAACGAAAGAATAAGCATTTATTCATTTGATCAAAAATTCAAAGTTCTGTGAAGAATTTAAATTTCATTCAAAGGGAATAAGATTTAAAACTGGGAGTATGACCTTCATTTTCTGAAATACTAGTATTTTGCATTGGTTCTAAATATCGTTTTAAGAGGAACAAATATTACTTCTGAAATAAATATTTCGAGAGAATAAAATATTAGCGAGGCAACCAAATATTGATACAAAACATGTTTGACTGATCTGGATTTCATCTTTAATTTTTTTTATTTACTGATGGTCTTTATTTAGATAAATTTATATTCAAATTTAAGATACTAATATATTCAAATTTAAGATACTAAGGTGTGGAAGGACCTTGACTATCTGACTTTGACATCTATTTAATTAAATGCATGGTAATGCAAGTTGTTACTCAATAGCGTCTTTGGTTTAATTTGTTTTGAAAATAACAAATATCTTGTATGCACGTCCTTGTTACATTCTAGTATGGTATGTATTATTATAACACAGTTTCTACACAGCATAATAAATGTAGTATAGAATGCGATTTACTACTTCTTCATACAGTAGATCATCTTTTGGTCAGGCTACATCTTTGTCGTATTTTTGATTTAAAATTTCAGAATAGATTATGATTTTAGCTTTGACGATGCCATCGCCAAGAAGTATGGATGTGAGGTGCACTCGTTTGATCCAAGGTATACTATTCCAAATTGAAATTTTCATAGAGAATAATCACCTTACATTCTTATAGTTACTAGTCATATATTTCCATTAGAAGTTTCAGAAATTATTGGATATGATGGATAATAGTTTCAGACACCATTGGGTATCATGGATAGTGTCTGCCATATCTCCTAATAAAATAAAATCTGGCATTATACAAAAAAGCATATATAAAATAAATTGCTTTAATTAACGTTAAATGTAATTATTAAGAGGTAATATCATAATGCACTTGTTTTCAACTTTCAAGTTTAGATTTTTCCCGGTAGGTAAGTTAAAATGAAAGCCTTTATATTTTTGTAGTATGAAAGTAAAAGAGGGACTTAGGACAAAAAATGTCTGGTTCCATCCGTATGCTATAGGACCAAATACACAGATACAACGTGGTAGTCATTGGCCAATGTTTACCCTAAAAGATTTAAAGATCAAACTGAACCATCAAAATGTAAGTGTGTCTAGTATTATTTAGTAAATTTTGTTTATAAATCTGCCATTAATCGAAAAAATTAAATTAAATTTAACACTTAAAAAAAAATCCACAGTACTAAATAATCATAAAAAATAACAATTGTATCCTCCAAAATTTAGTCTGAAATAATAAAGATAAAGAACTGTCAGGACCTATTCTATGGTAAAATTTTCCAAAACTGTTCTAGGGTAGAACTGATAAATGCTGCTCTAGTGTAGAACAGTCCGCATTTGCTCTGGAAAGAACTGCCGTAGAACAGTTTCTGTCACAAACTGTTCTAAAAAGGCGTCAGGAGAGCTGTTTAACGACTGTTCTAGAACACTACTGACAGTGCTTGTATATTATAAAAGAGGTAAGAACTAAAACCGACTATACTGGAAGAACGATATAACATTTATTTGTGGACTAAAATAGAGAATGGAAACGGTGCATTTGTCAAAGAGAAAACAACCTGACCAAAGAGCAGAAAAGAGCCCAAGTCTTCATGTGAAAGGCTCGATACTTAAAACTTTGTAAAATTTTTCATTTAATCCTCACCTTTTTATAGTATTTATGATTTATGCAGTAACAAGCCAGGCAAGCGGTTAAGGCTTAGATGATCATTAAGCATACTCCCTGTCAATTGTTATAGTTAGGCATACTAGTAGTATGTTTATGTATGATTATAAAAAACGTGGACAATGCTATAACATAATATCTTTACTAATAGCAACGTGAATGGACTATATTGTGTCATAGATCAAATTTATTCGTTCAGCGTATGTTCACTTGTTTTTGTTAATATGTCTTTTGATTGAGTTAAGCCATTTCAATTGATATTTTCTAGTGTGTCTTTCTATGTTGTGATGTTACACTATTGTTTCAGGTAGGGTGAAGGTTAGTACCTATTAAAACGTTTAAACCCGCTGCATTTGTTTGCACCAGTCCTAAGTCAGGAACCTGATGTTCAATGGTTTTTGTTTGTTGATGTGGTTCATATGGTTCATAAGTGTTTCTCGTTTCTCGTTTTTTATTGTCGAGCCTGCGACTTTTGTCGCAGAAAGCTCGACATAGGGATAGTGATCCGGCGGCGGCGGCGTTAGCTAACTTCTTAAAAGCTTTATATTTTAGAAGGTGGAAGGTCTGGATGCTTCATACTTTGTATATGGATGCCTCATGTTACGAAGTTTCCGTCAGTCACATGTCCAATGTCCTTGACCTCATTTTCAAGGTTCAGTGACTACTTGAAAAAAAAGTTAAGATTTTTTGTAATGTTAGATTCTCTCTTATTATAAGTAATAGGATAACTATATTTGGTATGTGCGTACCTTGCAAGGTCCTCATGCCCGTCAGACAGTTTTCACTTGACCTCGACCTCATTTCATGGATCAGTGAACAAGGTTAAGTTTTGGTGGTCAAGTCCATATCTCAGATACTATAAGCAATAGGTCTAGTATATTCGGTGAATGGAAGGACTGTAAGGTGTACATGTCCAACTGGCAGGTGTCATCTGACCTTGACCTCATTTTCATGGTTCAGTGGTTATAGTTAAGTTTTTGTGTTTTGGTCTGTTTTTCTTATACTGTATGCCATAGGTCTACTATATTTGGTGTATGGAATGATTGTAAGGTGTACATGTCTAGCGGGCAGGTGTCATCTGACCTTGACCTCATTTTTCATGGTTCAGTGGTCAAAGTTAAGTTTTTGAGTTTTGGTCTTTTTTTCTAATACTATATACAATAGTTCAGCTATATTTGGTGTATGGAAATATTTTATGATCTATTTGGCAGTCACGCAGGTTTTATTTGACCTTGACCTCATTTTCAAGGTTCATTGCTCAGTGTTAAGTTTTTGTGTTTTGGTCTGTTTTTCTTAAACTATAAGCAATAGGTCAACTATATTTGTTGTATGGAAGAATTGTTAGCTGTACATGCCTGCCTAGCATGGTTCATCTGACCTTGACCTCATTTTCATGGTTCATTGGTCAATGTTTAGTTTACTTGGTTAATGTTAAGTTTATGTGACAGTTGTAATAAAGCTTTATATTTAGGACTATCAACATAATATCAATGATGAGTAAAGAAGGCGAGACATTTCAGCGTGTGCACTCTTGTATAGATTAGACCGTTGGTTTTCCTGTTTGAATGGTTTTGCACTAGTCATTTTGGGGCCCTTTATATCTTGCTGTTCGGTGTGAGCTAAGGCTCCGTGTTGAAGGCCGTACATTGACCAATAATGGTTTACTTTAAAAATTGTGACTTTGATGGATAGTTGTCTCATTGGCACTTATACCAAATCTTCTTATATCTAATATGTACAATATATGCACATGATGTCATGATTTCAAGTGAGCAACGCATTACTTGTAATTGATGCAGTTTGTTTTCTTTGAGGAGGTACAATTCTTACATTCAGAATCTTAATTTTGTTGTTAAACACACATGAGAATGGAAATGGGGAATGTGTCAAAGAGACAACAACCCGACCAAAGAGCAGAAAACAAACCAAGGCCACCAATGGGTCTTCAACGCTAGGAAAAAATCCTGCAATCGGAAACACTTCAGCTGGCACCTAAACAATAATGTATACTAATTCGGCGAAATGGACACCACACTGAACCACATATTTTCATAATGTCATGATAATGTTGAATTAGATAAATTTGCGTATTTAAAATTACCTACGGTCACTGTGTAATTCAAAAATATTTTACTTGTAATATTATAAACACCCGAAAGTGCTTTTCAAACTGTTTTATTGTCTCAATAGTAAATATATTATTTTTGATAATACTTGGAAGAAATGTGTTTCCTCAACTGCTTACTTGAAACCAATAGAATTATTTTTGATAAAAAGTTAACTATGAAAATTGAAAAATCAAAGAAGTAACATATATATAACCTACTTATCCAAAATATACCTGTTTATGACATCTTTACACTAAATCCATTGGATGTTTGATGTGTAATATTTTAGTTTTCGTCGTAGATGCATGATTTTTTTATTAGTTGGCTTTGAACTAGCTGTCAGTAACTGCGAGTAATCTCAGATCTGTACTTAGTGTCTTTTTGTTGTGGGGATGTATAAGTACCCGTCCACGTCCACTCTGTGTTTTTGTTAGATGTTTTTCTATTTGTATCCATCTGATGAGTTAATCCTTTAACAACTGATTTTTGTCGAGCCTGCGACTTTTGTCGCAGAAAGCTCGACAAAGGGATAGTGATCCGGCGGCGGCGGCGTTAAATAACTTCTTTTAAAAAAGCTTTATATTTTAGAAGGTGGAAGACCTGGATGCTTCATACTTTACATATAGATGCCTTATGTTACGAAGTTTTCGTCTGTCACATGTCCATTGTCATTGACCTCATCTTTATGGTTCAGTGACTACTTGAAAAAAGTTAAGATTTTTTGTAATGTTAATTTCTCTCTTATTATGAGTAATAGGATAACTATATTTGGTATGTGCGTACCTTGTAAGGTCCTCATGCCCGTCAGGCAGTTTTCACTTGACCTCGACCTCATTTCATGGATCAGTGAACAAGGTTAAGTTTTCGTGGTCAAGTCCACATCTCAGATACTATAAGCAATAGGTCTAGTATATTTGGTGTATGGAAGGATTATAAGGTGTACATGTCCAACTGGCAGGTGTCATTTGACCTTGGCCTCAAGTGGTCAAAGTTAAGTTTTTGAGTTTTGGTCTTTTTTTCTAATACTATATGCAATATGTCAACTATGTTTGGTGTATGGAAATATTTTATGATGCACATGTCAGTCTCGCAGGCTTTATTTGACCTTGAACTCATTTTCACGGTTCATTGCTCAGTGTTAAGTTTTTGTGTTTTGGTCTGTTTTTCGTAAACTATAAGCAATAGGTCAACTGTATAGAAGGATTGTAAGCTGTATATGTCTGTTTGGCAGGTATCATCTACTTGACCTCATTTTGTTGGTTCATTGGTCAATGTTAAGTTTTCATGGTTAAGTTTGTTTCTTAGATACTATAAGCAATAGGTCAACTATAGTTAATGCATAGGTTGATTTTAAGGTGTACATGTCTGCCTGGCATGGTTCATCTAACCTTGACCTCATTTTCATGGTTCATCGGTCAATGTTTAGTTTTCTTGGTTAAGTCTGTTTCTTAGAAACCATAAGCAATAGGTCAACTATATTTAGTGTATTGAATGATTGTAAGGTTGGTAGTTGTAGTAAAGCTTTATATTTAGGACTATCAACATAATATCAATGGTTAGTAAAGAAGGCGAGACATTTCAGCGTGTGCACTCTTGTTATAGTTTGTTCTTATGTTGTACTGTTACACCACTGTCCCAGGTTAGGGAAGGGTTGGCGCCTTCAAACGAGTTTAACCCCGTCACATTCTGTAGGTGCCTGTCCCAAGTCAGGAGCCATAGTGTAATTCGTTTGTTGCTGTGTAACATATTTGTTTTTCGTTCATTATTTTGTACATAAATTAGGCCGTTAGTTTTCTCGTTTGAATTGTTTTACATTTGTCATTTCGGGGCCTTTTATAGCTGACTATGCGGTATGGGCTTTGCTCATTGTTGAAGGCCGTACGGTGACCTATAGTTGTTAAAATCTTCTTATTTTTATACTTACACGGGAAATATAGTTAACGTCACTGACATCCTTAACAACCAGAACTGTTCTGAATTATGATCAAAGAGCTGCTTTTTATTTACACAGTTCTACGCTAGAACTGATCCTGTCAGACTAGAAGACTCCATTGCCTTTTTTCTAGAGCAGCTCAACGACAGATTATTCTGACAGTTTTTGAGGAGAGGCTAGAACTCTTCCCAACTGTTTATATTCATTATCATAAAGGGTCTCGTAGTCAACATTCATGTAAGGGCTAAAACAATCCATCTTCAACTAGAGTATATGCAAGTGTTTTTTCATATTTTAGTATCGTTAGTTAAAATCACCACAATAGTTTCAAATAAAAAAATGAGAAATATATCCTCCTTCAACGAACTGTGTGGCATTACTTCCATCCTATACTATTAGCTGAATGTAGAGCACTGAATAATCTCGTGTAGAAGATTTTTTTCTTTCAGATATATCAGTGTTTATCTGATAGTTTTAAACGAAAAGGCAATGTTAAAACCTTTTCAGTTAAACGGCGTTCAGTAAAGGGTGTATCGCAGTCAACATTACTGTAAGGGTTAAAGCATTAAATCTTCAATGGTTGTATATAAAAGTTTTAGTGTTAGTTCCATATTTTTAGCATCGTTAGGTCAAATTACCCAAGTATTTTCAGAGAGAGAGAAAAAGACGACAAATATATCCTCCTACATGAAACTGTGTGGTAATGCTTTCATGCGATGCCATCATCTGAATGTAAAGCAAGTAATCTTGTAGAAGATTTTCTTATTATCAGACATTTGAAATCTTTTTGTGATAGTTTTAAACGGGTATATATATATATATAGACAATGAAGTTTTTTCGTTTGAAACTATCCGTTGACTTGACGTTCAGTAACATAATTCTATTAGACAAGAAGTAGTTTAAAATTGAGCAGTCAGAGTTAAGAATTATTTCTTGCAGGCATTGTGTTTTGTATAAAAGAAATGATATGAGGAATTTTAATAAGAAATATCATTCCTTAGTGATATCAAGTTGAGATTGGCAAAGAAGTTTCAGAAAATATTTAGAGTTGTATCATTGCAACCATGTATACAAAATAGTTAACACACAGAAAGATGGGAGTCTACCGCACAGGTTTTTTCATCCAACTAGACACGATAAAAAGGAATTTCAAAAATACCTTCCATCTTTATCTGCTATATTTTGGTCACAGAAGAGAATGAACATGTAATCTCATATACTGTTCGATGGGTCATAATTATATAGAACGAAAAACGGCTTTATATTCATCCCATCAGGACAGAACGGGGAATATGACCGTGAAGAGCATCTTTTTGCTATTTTCATGTTATGCTAGTAATAACAATCGAGAAGAACTTGTATGAATAATGTTTTTGAAAATCGAACACTCTTCCTAGGATCAATTTTTCACTTGAAAATATAAGAATTGTTTAAGATTACTATCAATTGATAAATATACCGAGTTCAATTTATACTTGCTGGTGTTTCGTAACGTACATTTGGGAGCTTGTAGTATGTGACATAATTACCGTCATGAGTTCCACCCAATCAGCACAAAGTAACAAATCATTACTGATTGTCTCCTAGTCATCAATCTTATTCATAAGTATGAAGAAACTACTTGTTCTTGCGGTTTTTACGAGGAAAATTGAAAGTTGTCAAATCAGAATAAAGAATGGCCTTTGGTTACCTCGACACACGATTGAAGCAAAATGAGGAATTTTACAAAGGACTTTGCATTCTTTGTCTTTGTCAAGTTTGACTCTTATCGACCCAGTAATTTCAAGGGAGTATAGGATTGACGGCGGACATGCACCAAGTTATGGCAATAGCTCAAATATCTATGGGCAAAATGAACTAGAATTAATCTAAAGAATAAAATTAATGTGTGTATGAGTTTTATAAATAGAGATCTATCGAATCCGGACAATCATAATATTGTTCAGTCGTACCAACAATAATTAATTTTCTAATGATTTTTTATTGCTTTGAATATAGTACTTCATGAAATAACAAGCTACGCTATAGTATCATAAGTCGCAGTTGAAAGTATTGAGGAAAGCAGGTGCATATATTCAATAGTAGATGAATTGATTTTGTAAAAAAGGGTATCAAGGAAGTAACATTTAATAACAAGTCGCAATCCCATCTTGTTTTTGTTTCAGAGACCATTGACAGCTGTGAAACTTGACGTAGAAGAATGGGAAATGTTTGCTTTGCCGAACATGATATCAGCTGGTAACCTGAAGTCAGTCAAGCAGCTTCTGCTAGAATTTCATATTACAATGCGACCAGAACCTGATAAACAAAGATATATTCGGGGACTAAACATATTGATAGATTTGTTTGATGAAGGATTTAAAATATTTTGGACCAAGAAAAATTTATTTTGTAGATTTACATCTCTTGAAGGAGATATAGAGAGGACAGGGTGTCACGAACTATCATTTGTGAATATCAATACATTGAAAACTGATCTTTAATGAATAACACTGTAATTTGACAAACATATCATGCCTATTTAAAGAGGTGGCAAGAAAGAAGTCGAAATGTCTCTCGTTGGGTAGCGTGTTTATTCCTGAAATTTATACTTAATCATAACACCATATCACGTACTAACGAAGATTATTCGATAAAGAAATATATGGATTGCAGCTTTTAAAATCTTTCAAATATATTACGTTTAATCATTTCTTTATATAGGTTTATATACTCGTGGGGAACTTTATGATAAAAGAATAAAAATATGTTTGTCATAAATTAAATATTAAAGTAAGGGGCTTAAATTTGGTGAGAGAAAAAAAATGGGGTCATCATTCATCTAAGCTCAAAATCGGCTGTAAAATAGTAGAGTTATTTTTTGCATTTGAAAATAGGGAAAATAGAGGTGTTGACATATTCAAATCGAATATTTATATAGACAAATATTTGTATTTTTTTTCAAATGTAAATTTTAGAAAGTTTCGAAACAAGTAAAGTAGATGCCACATTCAAAACAAAATTGTAAATAAAAGTCCAAATGTAAGCCTCCTATATAGTAAATCAAAATTATTCGACAAATATCTGCTGAATCCATTTGTTTATCAACAACTCCATACCCTACTGAGCAACTTGAATCATGCAAACATGATAGTGCACAGATATATCATATAATCAAATTTTATTTACTTAAATTAGTTATATAAAATCCATAAAATATAGTTATTGTACATAAACATTTGCCCTAACCATATTGAAATAATAAACAGAGCTCTTCATTCACCATTTTATCAATGTATATATTGAATATAAGATCATTGTTGTATATTGAATATAAGATTATCGTTGTGTACTTGTTTATATTTATGTGTTCGACCTTTGTACCACACTGCCCCTATATAGGGGCGCCCAAATTGGCAATACAGAATTTTTTATGTTGTTTGATGTTGTAAGCCTTTGCTAAAAATTGAAGTACAGTTACATGTAAGTGGAATAACTAAGCCACCAATGAGGTAATAATGATACTTCGTTTTAAAAACAATTAAATGAAAATGGCTGGAAAGAGGAGCTGGTTTGGTTCTTTTATTATGTATCACCAATTTAATACCAGAGCCGTATTTCCAATAATGTCTACCATCTCAAACCAAGATTATCTAGAGTTGTGTCTCTTAGACTAGGAAATTTTACTAACTGCTAGATATTTTCTTCTTTGCCTTTGGCTCTCCTGTTCTCGAACAGTCGGAGAGTATGATATAAATAAACAGGACATTACAGATGACTAAATTGCAGGAATATTGTTAGTTGCTAACGTCTATTTTTAAAATTATTAACAATTGAGGACTTTTGAATAGCAGAGTAATTTGCAGCTTCTGAAATATTAAAGTGGTTGCCAAAAATGATAAGTGAAAAGGTTTTGACACCCGTTTCAAACTACGATGTTCAAACCCCTATTTAAGCAGATTGTACAATTTCTGAATTCAAATCATGAATAAATCTTGCACTAAAGAAGTAGAACTTGCATATGACTACATTTTTTTTCTAAAATGTGTATGAGTAACCTTATTGTTCGAGATGAAGGCAACAACATAAATTAAAATGCAAGTAGCTGAAGTTGCTTCATTAATACCTATTTTGATCCCGCATCTGATATTAAACTGGACTCGCAGAATTCGCAGATGATAAGTAAAAATCAAACAGCAATGGCAGCGTTACAAACATTTTCATAATATATTCAACCCATACATTTGAATTAGTGTTTCTCAGTGTTGATTTTAATGAGAATTACTGTCTCTAACACGAATCTCCCGAGTACTAGGTATGTCATTCTCCAGGCGGAAGATATTATTACTGTAATTTGCTGGATTTTTGCCCGCTTCTGTAAGCAGTAGACTTCTTTGAATAAGTAATGAAGATCTGTCTAGAAAATTGGTTTCCCCGCCATGATCAGTATTGAATTATTGCATGTTATTTGTTCATTTGGCAGAAAATGCTTCTTTGTTTGGCAAGAAAGTGAAACAAACATTCCATCGCGATTCCAATTAAAATGTCGTACGTGATGGATTTATGGGACTGAATGTTCAGAGAAATGAGCCGTTATATAACCAGAAAATATAACTAATAATGGAGACTGTTCTTGGAACGGTCTGTTGGCATTAAAACTATTTGCTTTTAAAACAGTTATGCGTCTCTAAACTATACACCTAATGTGTTGTAGATAACCTAATAATCCGACGTGACTAAAGTGATTTTGATGATGAAAATTATACATGCATGCATGGAACAATTTACTGAAGAAACCATCAATTCAAAAATGGAAGACATATCAATTATTTGAAAATATTATTAAAAGCTGAAGTTTCGATAAAATACATAACAACCATTTAGCATATTCTGCTGTTAAGGTGACATCCATCAAATTAATAGTGTATAAAGGTGACTATGTAATTCGGAGAACACAGATTTGTTTATTCTTTTCTTTGCAAAATAGTAATACATTGATAAGTACTTCATGGTAATACAATGATAAGTACTTCATGGTAATACAATGACAAGTACTTCATGGTAATACAATGATAATTAAGTACTTCATGGTAATACAATGATAAGTACTTCATGGTAATACAATGATAAGTACTTAATGGTAATACATTGATAAGTACTTCATGGTAATACAATGATAAGTACTTCATGGTAATACATTGACTACTGTAAAACAAATCTTTTTATAGTTAATGAAATACTTTTTTTTTTTTTGTTAGTTGAATTTATGTTTGTGTTCTCTATTGGTTATTATATTTAATATAACCTAGTTCATACTTTATACAATATTCAGAGAGGCATCTGCGACATTTACAAAAATGGAAATCTGGTTTTATGACATGAACCTAATATAGTACTGCATGTCATAATCATTTTTACCAAAGAAATTTAAACGACAGATGAATAATTCAGAAAATATAAAGCTGTAAGATTGATGAGAATTTACTGATTTCTTTAGGGAGTCTCGGTGTATAATACAACTTCCTACGCTTCTAAACAGGTTTACTTACAATTGTATACCCTTATGAGTTTAGTAAATGTATTCTTGAAATAAAGATATTGGATGTAAAGTTCATAATTTGATAACATTTACAGACATTAGTTATAATCAAAAAGTACATTTTAAAACCGTATCAGTTTCGTGAAGTTCTCTCTGTTGGACATGTTCTGAAACAATTATGGACATTTTAAACTTAAATCATTGAAGCTGTAACTCAGTTTATTTTGCCTCCCTCTGTAAAATTTCTTCGACTGGTTATCTTTTCTTTTTTATCCAAGTGTTGTCTTACCCTGTTCTCAATTTTGTTCCTTTGTCAAATTGATATTTGGGGATTTCCAATAGCGTAGTACACCTCCTATTTTATGTTTTGATGTGATATATGTTTGAGGTATCTTATTACATATAATATGGACTAAACCATATCTGCATTTTGACATTAATGGTACGTTTTGTATCCGTTCACAGGGATGTTTGCTTTTGGATCGTATGACATGAATTTGCAAGCTCTGCTCAAAGTTTCTAATTGAAATGAGATTGAAGTTTTTTCAACACACATAGATAACTTTATTGCAATAACACTCCTAAGAGATCTTACTGTTTATCCGTGAACTTACTGTTTATACCCGTGAACTTCATAACCCACAAAGCGATACCTTTTTATTCGTGTGTTTGTATTATTTTTAATCCAGTTTAAGCATAGTAATCGGATAAGACATGTCTTAAGTTTTCAAATGTAAAATATAGAAAAATTCGAATGAGCAATGTTGATACCAAAATAATATATAAGGATAAAATTATGTAATACGAAATCTTAATGGATTCTGTTTTAAAAATGTAATGGCAAAATCGATTTTTATTTTTTTTTTACTAAAAAAAATCATATTTCTTTTATTATAGAAATGGGCTATGAATAAGAATCAAGTAGAATGAATGAAATCTCTGCATTTTGATATTATAACACGTTTTATGAATTATAGTGTCTAACGGGAAACATTATATATCATCAATTAAACCAATAACTGGTTCTTTTATTATACCATACATTAGTGGATTACTATTTATCTGCCGTTTTCTTGAATAAAATATACAGAATATTGTGTAGATATTTAATGATTTCACATAATATTGTTAATGATGAATTACAGTCTTAATTGTATAAATTCACAAAAATGTAAAGTATTTGGTCTCTGGGGGATAGTTGTCTCATTGGCAATCTATACCATACTCCTTACTTTTATATAAAAACATCAACACAAGACAAAACTAATTCTCTTAAAATTAAAGAAAACTGAAGTTGAGTATGTACCCATCCTTTAGACACAGCCTGACTTGGCTTAATATGTTAGATGTTCCAGTGTGTCAAGACTAAATAAAATAAATTAGAAATAAAAGCATTGATACTTAAGTTGAATACCAACCTGTCTAAAAAGATATTATACACGCATTTACATTTTGTAGCATAATATCTTTTTGAGTAAATCTGTTGCTCATATCTAAATATTAAAGACAAGATCTCAAAACGAGGCTATTTTGGCAGTTTTTTTCTGTTTAGCGTTAAAAAAAGTTTGAAGCCCTAATGAATAAATAAATGACGAATGATAGGTATCGAACGATCATGGAAATTACGTACTCGTAAAACTTGTCAAACGTAAAACTCGTAAAACAAGAATCTCAAAATGAGGCTATTAAATGCCCTAAGTGTTTCAACGTACATTATTAGTTACATAGTGTGCTAGTGACCTAATACGGTACATATGGGGTCAGTAAATTCCATATGGGGTGAGAGCGAAGCTCAAATCCACATATGGAATTTACTGACCCCATATATACCGTATTACGACACTAGAACACTATGTAACGAATTTATCTTACCGACTATCTTAACGTGTGAAATTTAGACTAGTGACCTATCAAAATGAGCAAGTCTTCAATACCGTTAGCATTAAGAAACTACTTCCAATGATCATACAAAAACAGATGCCAACAATAACAACTTTTTAGGTTTAAATGTGTTTTATGAATTTATTTCAGTCTTTATCATCAATTTCTTCGTCTGTTGAAACCTTTGAGATTTTTCTCAGTACCGTTTTTTTTTTATAAAGGGACGTAACACCACTACTAACCGTGTATGAAATAAGCCCCGCTAACCTAATATGTAATATACACGGTCTCCACGCGGACGCTTTTAACCAATCATATTCCTAGAAATGTATAGGAGGTAAGATAAAGATATATATATTCACCTGATATAAGACAAAGAGATGCCATACATGACAGATTTAGAATGGATGGGAACCAGTGTCCTATAGAATAAATATATAAATATCCTTAAATAGCAATTTTTACCCATGCAAATTTTTCCGTGTGGGGAAACTGGATCCTCCCGGAAAAATTGGAACGATTCCACTTTTTCCCCTCAGCGTGATTTGGTGAGGGGGGGGGGGGGGCAGGATCAGGGCCTATTTTCTCCCTGTTGTAGCACGAGAAGTTATTTGTCCCCTCTTGTAGTAACGTAGTCAACGTCAGTTGGAAATTATTTATCTACTAAAGGATAGAAACCTTCCTTAAGTATTTTAATGTTACCATACCATCATCGCTTCATTATACATTCAATATCATATGATTTATTATACATATATATGAAGTATAGTCTGCTGTAATGATCACATCCATTATCCTCTGCGAACGCTTGGTATAAGTTACTTGACTCTCTGTAGTAGGTCGTTATGCATACGATTCATTTTTATATTTTTGGGACCGCCCGAAGATGACCATGGCCCTCGATGATATCCGTTCCATTTCACATTTGACCCACAAGAAAATGGAATTGCAAATCAGCGTAACATGACTGAATGACGCCATGAGTTATAAGTGCAAAAATACCTCTTAGTTTTGAAAAATCAAATTTGAAATTTAATTTCATCAAATAGGATTT
This sequence comes from Mytilus californianus, assembly GCF_021869535.1. Lineage (NCBI taxonomy): Eukaryota > Metazoa > Mollusca > Bivalvia > Mytilida > Mytilidae > Mytilus > Mytilus californianus. The sequence goes on from NW_026262581.1 coordinate 124,823,592, forward strand.
CGTTTGGCATGCCTTACATAAACGTGTAACTAAATGTTCAACAACTACAATACGTATCCCGCGTAATGATTTTTTTTTTCGCAACCACGGGTGTCACTTCCTATAAATAAGTTATATACCGATGTCCGTTTATCAGGATGTTAAATATATGAATGGATGAAAATTTCAGCCTACCATATGTCAATTGGGTGGCAATTTTATTAAACGATATTTCAATGGGTCAACATATATTGATGAATATTGAATACATATATTCCTGCGGTGAATCTACTCTTTATACAGTAGCATTTAATCATCCACAGTAAATATGACTAGGAACACATTTTCATGTCAGCCATACGAATAGGTCGGATTTTTAGACAAAGTCAACGTCCTAAGTAAGGAACCTGATGTTCAGTGGTTGTCGTTTTTTGAAGTGGTTTATAAGTGTTTCTCGTTTCTCGTTTTTTATATAGATCAGACCGTTGGTTTTCCTGTTTGAATGGTTTTACACTAGTCATTGTGGGGGCCCTTTATAGCTTGCTGTTCGGTGTGAGCCAAGGCCCCGTGTTGAAGGCCGTACTTTGACCTATAATGGTTTACTTTTACAAATTGTGACTTGGATGGAGAGTTGTCTCATTGGCACTCATACCACATCTTCTTATATCAATATATCAATAGGAGTATTTTTTCGAATGTAAACGACCCCCTGTAACAAAATATAGGTGGTCCACTCCAACTCCCTGACCTTTTAAGTGAGATGCATGTCGCCAAAAACGAACACAATTTGTATCAAACATTTCTTCTATGCAGCCCAAGCAGAAAAGCAGATTATTTTAGAATTCAAGAGATAAATCATTTCTTAAGAAAATATAGAAAATATATGCAATAAATGACCATGCAATTTTGATGTATACACATATATAGTGGGTGTTATATGGACATGCGGGAAAAGTGGCTATATGTACACGCATTGTCAACTTGCCGCAGTGGAAGAATTGCAATGATCCAAATTTTCCCCCGCAAGGGAGGGGGGGGGGGGGTATGAGATCATGCGAGTTTTTCCCCCTGGGGAAAAATGGCTATATAACATCGGTTTCACCTTATGAAGACGATGAGCATTTACAAACTCCTGCAAACAAAAAAGAAACAAAAAACTTGGCAAAAGCATACGAATATAAATACCGTATTACACTTTTACCGAATATAAAAAAAAGTTTAGTATTCTTCAAAATCCTGATTTCGCAACTGATTATTATTATTGTAGACGATATTTACATAAACGATACTATTGTCAAGTTTTCTTAGATCAAAAACACACAGATGTCATGAATATTTTTTCTAATTATTTTCTATACTTTTTTCAATACAGACAACATGTTTTAGGACAAAATCCCTCGCGTCACTACAAAATAAGCATATCTATCTTAAATGACAGGTATTTCAATAACTGTCACCTTACTTAAGCATTGAGGAAATCCTCTGATATTTTCATGCCACGCATATAAAATTGGAGAAAAGCCAAGAATTCTTCGCAGAAAGTCTGTCAGAATATACAAGATATGGAATAAAGGTCAAAGAACCAAGAACCAATAGTAAACTCAGCGAGAGAGAAACATAAAGAGGTTTTTTACAAAATTTCCATATGTTCTTCAACATTTATCAAGCGGTCCTAAGCTCTAAGTGTCACCAAAAAATGATAAATTGTTAAACGATTGGATAGACACAACGATAGATTTGAATCTATAAATTCTGACATGAGCCTTACTGATCATGAATTCGCCATTCTCAAGACATGAAGGGAAAAAAACTGATCAAGGATGCAAAAACTTACTCCACAAAGTAACTGAAATATTTGTAGGCTGTGTATAATAACTGATACATTATTAAACCAGCGATTTCGTTACCATACATTACTTAAAACTTTTACTAAATTCTTGCAGGGATATAAGGTTTCGTTTTGAAGTTTAAATAAGAAGATATAGAAATTTTATAGCAAATGGGATATCATATCTTATTTTTTACAGAGCTGGTAAAATTAAGACTCGATTGATATGAACTTATCTTAGAATAATGAGATCTGGTATGAATATTGTTCCTTTGAAAAGGTTATCAATTTAGTATTGTAGTAAGATCTGTGAATGTTTGTCTTTGTTGGTACCAACATTGACTTTATTTTTAATAGTTTTAAAAATACATATACTAAATATGTATTTGCTAACTTGGATCCTGCAACATGTCAACTGTTTATAATGCCTTTACACTCAATCGGTCGGAGAAGTACTGATTTGCATTTCAGTTTTGGAGAACATGGCTTATTTATTAGTTGATATTTGGTTTTGAACCAGCTTTTAATAAAGGCGAGTACCCTTTCGTCGGTTCTTTTAGCTCTATTTGTTTATGTGCTCAATACCGATCTGACGAGTTGATCCCTTTCCAACTGAATTTTAAAATTTCTTTTTTGGTGTGTTGTTTTGTTTTACCACTGTCCTAGGTTAAGGGATTGGTTGAGCGCTGACAAACATGTGAATCCCCGCACCCTCTTTGTTTGCATTTTCCAAGTCAGGAACCTGTAATCCAAAGGTTGTCGTTGGTTGCTGTTTGTCATATATGTTTTTAGTTTGTTATTGTAGAATAAATCTGTTGTTTGGTTTTCTCGTATGCATTGTTTCACATTTCATCATGCAGGGGCCTTTTGAAGCTCACTATACTTTATGCGTTTTGCTCATTGCTGATTGACATACGATGACCTGTACTTGTTGACTTCTTTGCCCTGTTGGTCTTTCTTGATATTTGCATCATTGTCATTCATATTAGTGCCATTTGAGCATTGTGCATTTTTGTTTTTTTCAAACATTTAGCTCTGAACGTTCCTGATTAAGGTTAGTCAATAACTCTTTATGTGCAACAAATTCAGTATGATTAATGAAACACCAAGTAAATACAATATTACGTAGCATTTAGATATTAGCAGAAGATGGATTCAATTTAAATCCGCACTTAGGAGTATTGACTAAAAATACATGCCCAAGACTTTGTTGTGTGGTCTTTAAACTTCCACTTTTTTTTTTTAAACATAATTTAGCCAATTGGGTTTTGCTTTCAAATTCTAATCGGTAGTTTCATTATTTCAAAGATGTTTTCATGAGGTGCACCTGCTGTTTAATTTTGATTCTAAGTGATTTACCGGTTTCTTTTTACCAAAACATGAACTTCTATAGTGATTCCTGCTTAATCCTATAAAAATAAAAGAATGTGGTATGATTCGTATCGTTTCTATATTGGCGGGCTCAATAAACAACATCCCCATAAAAAATAGATACATGCTATCCCAATTGTAATAAGTTTTCGGGTACAGCCACACTTCCAAAACAAATTTCTGTATCTATGAAAGTAGTAAAGGTTTTAAGTAATTTGTGGTAACTGAATCATTGACTAAATAATTTACCAGTAATACATAGAATACGTTCATTGCAATCGAAAACTAGACACGGGGATATCGAACGAGTTGTGATGTATAAACACTGTAAGATGTGCCCAAAGGAACATCACCGTCCAAAATAGGAAAATTAACAATAGGGAACGAAAAATCGTTCTTCACTAATAAAAAAAAAGAAATTGTGGATGTTAGCAATTATAAGCAACGAACAGGCTATTGTTTGAACTTGGAATTATTTTTAATTATGGAATTTGCATTATTTCTTGTGCTTGAAATTTTTAATGAATTCCATGTTTATTCTGTATTATAAGGTTCTGTGCTGCGCACAACACTTTCTATCACAAAGAAGATAGCATATTTTCAATAGAATGTACTGTGCCGCGCACAACACTATCTATACAAAATACATTGTGTGGAAAGTGTTATGCACTGCTCAAAACATAATAATACTTAATAAACACGGAATTTATCAAAAATTTCAAACACATGAAATTATGCAAATTCCATAATTAAAAATAATTCCAAGTTCAAATAATAGCCTGTTAACTGTACGAACTTCAATAATGAAAAATAAACCATACCGTATAGTCGGCTTTAAAAGGCCTCGACATGAAAAATTTGAAACAATTCAATTGAGAAAACTAACGGCCTAATATATAGCAAAACAAATATGACAGAATGAACCAACGACAACCACTGAACTACAGGCTTCTGACTTGGTACAAGCACATACAGAATGTGGCGGGGTTAAACTAGTTTTCTGGAACCAAACCCTCCCCCTAATCTGAGACAGTGGTGTAACAGTACAACATAAGAACAAACTATAAAAATCAGTTGAAGCTCATCAGATCGATACAAAGCAGAAAACATCAAACGAAAACACAGACCGGACGTGGCAGCGTATCTATACATCTCACAACAAAAAAGACACTAATTAAAGATCTGAGAGTACTCGCAGTCACTGACAGCTAATTCAAAGTCAATAACAACTAATAATAAAAATCATGTATCTAAGACTAAAATTAAAATACCAATCAGTACACATCCAACATCCAAAGGATTTAGTGTAAAGACGTCATTAACAGTCAGAGTAAAAACATGACCTTGAGCAATGCCGAAATATAGGTAACGACAGATTGTAGTACCGTGAATGTGCATATGATACTTACTCACCAATACACTCTTAATACATATAAACCCAGTCACAAATCTCTGCAAATGAATATGTTTCATTAAAGCAAACAAAAATATAAATAATGAATTATTATAAATAATCAGTACACATGAAGACTTTATTCTTTAAGTTAGTTTTACTCTTTTGAGTTGTTGAAATAGGAAAAATCTCATTATTATATCACATATATATTCAGCTTCATATGCAAACCTGTAAACCTGCTTAACTAGATGTGTCGGAACAACCCGAATGTTCACGATTCCAAGCCGATATGTCATGAGTAGTAGGGTATCTGGAATTCAATATGATAGCAATAATCAGATACTAGTAAGAAAACAATAATACTGACCCTAATAATCTTTACCCATCCTCCTTTTCTGTCTTTCTTTAAAATAACTAAACAGATATTGACTATGCCATGCTTGTACACATGTGTTCAATATTATCTATATCCAAGAGTTGTACAATATTATATCTTTTTATGTACGTGTCCATGCCTTTACTTTTATGTGCGTGTCCATGCCTTTACTTTTATGTGCGTGTCCATGCCTTTACTTTTATGTGCGTGTCCATGCCTTTACTTTTATGTGCGTGTCCATGCCTTTACTTTTATGTGCGTGTCCATGCCGTGTCCATACCTTTACTTTTATGTGCGTGTCCGTGCCTTTACTTTTATGTGCGTGTCCGTGCCTTTACTTTTATGTGCGTGTCCGTGCCTTTACTTTTATGTGCGTGTCCATGCCTTTACTTTTATGTGCGTGTCCATGCCTTTACTTTTATGTGCGTGTCCATGCCTTTACTTTTATGTGCGTGTCCATGCCTTTACTTTTATGTGCGTGTCCATGCCTTTACTTTTATGTGCGTGTCCATGCCTTTACTTTTATGTGCGTGTCCATGCCTTTACTTTTATGTGCGTGTCCATGCCTTTACTTTTATGTACGTGTCCATGCCTTTACTTTTATGTGCGTGTCCATGCCTTTACTTTTATGTGCGTGTCCATGCCTTTACTTTTATGTGCGTGTCCATGCCTTTACTTTTATGTGCGTGTCCATGCCTTTACTTTTATGTACGTGTCCATGCCTTTACTTTTATGTACGTGTCCATGCCTTTACTTTTATGTGTGTGTCCATGCCTTTACTTTTATGTACGTGTCCATGCCTTTACTTTTATGTACGTGTCCATGCCTTTACTTTTATGTGCGTGTCCATGCCTTTACTTTTATGTGCGTGTCCATGCCTTTACTTTTATGTGCGTGTCCATGCCTTTACTTTTATGGGCGTGTCCATGCCTTTACTTTTATTTGAAAATGAAAGTGTGGAATGTCACATTGGCACCATAATCTTGGAATTCCTTTTAGCGACGTCTTGTTCTTGTAAGCATCACAAAAGAAAATCAAATAAAAGTCAGGTGCTCTTCGTCTCATCTTCTGTAGAAACGTATTTAAATAATAATAATAAAGGCGGAGGTAAATATGACACCTGCAGCTTATACCAACTTATTTGTAAATTGACCATGCTGAGAAATTCTTTTTTCTTCCGTGTTCTTGTGATTGGTATACATGCACTAGGCTTGTGGTTTGTTGACCTTTCAGAAAGTGCAGATATAAGCTTATGTCATGAACATTATTAATCACACGTACGTCCTTACTGACATTATTGTCAAGTTATTTTTCAAGACAAAATCTCTTGTGGTTCAACAAAGGAAGTAAATCTGTATTTAATGATAGATATTCTCTATTATGTCATCTTGCACCAAAAGGGAGATATAAATTATCAGGACAAAAACGTTAACTGTCAGGTACATGACATGGTGTACTCGTGCCGAGCTTAAGAGTACTTATAATGCCTTTACTTTAGCCTGATAAATTACAGACACAAAAATTTTAAACATAAAATTTCAAGGGGTATGAATGAAAATGTAGTGTATAAAACGATTTTTGGATTATTTACAATTTACTACCGTTGTACATTTGTAAGGCATGGTTTCCCTTTAGCATTGTTCAAATCTCGTAAATCGAGTAGGAAGAGAGAAATCAAGGTAGCAAACAAAAATCGAGGGAATCGCATGAATTCCAAAAGAAGCGAGACGTGCGTCGACAGGATAAGCGTCTCCTGCCATGTATGTATCACCCGCCATGCGAATTCACACTCAGTCAAAACGGCGCAATCGGGAATAGGACACAATCGTTAAAATTACAGATCAGACTACTATACAGGTATCTATATAATATCTAAGATCGCAAAAACATGTAGCTAGTGAGTTGAGACACCGACACATTGTATCGGTCAACCGATTCGTTATGGTGACTAATGTAGTGTCAAGTTCTTCCTGATAACTGTATAAAACTAATGTAGTGTCAAGTTCAGTCGTTCTTCCTGATAACTCTGTATAAAACTAATGTAGTGTCAAGTTTAGTCGTTCTTCCTGATAACTGTATAAAACTAATGTAGTGTCAATTTCAGTTGTTCTTCCTGATAACTCTTTATAAAACTAATGTAGTGTCAATTTCAGTCGTTCTTCCTGATAACTCTTTATAAAACTAATGTAGTGTCAATTTCAGTCGTTCTTCCTGATAACTGTATAAAACTAATGTAGTGTCAAGTTCAGTCGTTCTTCCTGATAACTCTGTATAAAACTAATGTAGTGTCAGGTTCAGTCGTTCTTCTTTATAACTCTGTATAAAACTAATGTAGTGTCAGTTTCAGTCGTTCTTCCTGATAACTCTGTATGAGCAGTCCATGTATAAGCAAAATGAGATGTAAAATATAATATATAAGATATGAGGAGTTGTGAATAAATTTAAAAGAGATAACTAATGGTGTTCGATAAACATCAAATTCCATAAAACCATTACGCTAATATGCAAAGTAGGCAACAATGAATTGTTGAGGAGACTCCCAAAGTTTCTCTGTATCGTTGTTCTTTATTATCTATCTATATTTCCCGTCGTTTTATAAAATATGACATTCTTACAAGGAACTTGATTTTTCACAGACTGTAAATGATGTTTTTATACTAAAGCCATTTTGATAAAGTGTGTATTCATGTTCATGGCCTCTTTCACATGTATTTGAACATTTGTATCCTAGAAAAATAATCATGTCAACCTCCACTATTTTAGATCATCTGAAGAAGTATCCTATCTCAATAGATAGTTATTTAGTTCTTAGTACACAAAACACTATCTGAAGAACTATCCTATCTCAATAGTATCCTATCTCAATATATAGAAGTATCCTATCTCAATATATAGAAGTATCCTATCTCAATATATAGAAGTATCCTATCTCAATGTATAGAAGTATCCTATCTCAATATATACATGTAGTTATTTAGTTCTTAGTACAGAAAACAATATCTGAAGAAGTATCCTATCTCAATATATAGTTATTTAGTTCTTAGTACAGAAACACTATCTGAAGAAGTATCCTATCTCAATATATAGTTATTTAGTTATTGGTACAGAAAACACTATCTGAAGAAGTATCCTATCTCAATATATAGTTATTTAGTTATTAGTACAGAAAACACTATCTGAAGAAGTATCCTATCTCATTATATAGTTATTTAGTTATTAGTACAGAAAACACTATCTGAAGAAGTATCCTATCTCAATATATAGTTATTAAGTTATAAGTACAGAAAACACTATCTGAAGAAGTATCCTATCGCAATATATAGTTATTTAGTTATTAGTACAGAAAAAACTATCTGAAGAAGTATCCTATCTCAATATATAGTTATTTAGTTATTAGTACAGAAAACACTATCTGAAGAAGTATCCTATCTCAATATATAGTTATTTAGTTCTTTGTACAGAAAATTGAAGTATGAAAAATAGAGGTTTTTTCATGGCAGTTTCTGCCAAATATTCCTCCCAGCCTCTTTCAAACTTCAAAAAAAAACAAGTTATAGAAAAAAAATCAAAAACCATTGCGAGACAATTAATGCGAGAAGTGATTTGAATCGGATGTGGATGAAAAAACATGTGATTTGGTATCAGAGTTTATATAGTTACCTCGCTTTCTACTAAAGTATTCAAACTTTAGACATCTCAATACTTGATTCCTACTTGTATTTATACATATGTAACATTCTAAAGATGGTTATGATGAGGAGGATGAAGATGAGGACGACGACGACGACTACGATGATGACGATAACGATGTTGATGATTAAAACCTTAGGAAGACATGTCACCATACAAATACACAGTATTCTGACTCCGGGACTACCAGTTTTTGTTCTTACTCCTAAATGTCAATATTCAAGTCTTTAGTTTGGTCTCCCACACTCAAGGCGAGTACGACACCACCGAGATTTAAGAAGATATTTAGTTTTTGTTTTAATTAAGGTAAAAGTTTATTTTTTCAAAGGCAAAACGGTTCAAAAAAAATTACGAGAAGAAAGAAATAGATGTTTTTAATAGTCAAATGATTGTTTCAATTCGATCGACAAGTTAAAAAACAGTTCTTTTAGTTAACATAGTGATAGTTATTGGTGTGAAGCTGGTTTCATCCTAGGACAAATACAAAAGAACCGTAAGAAATTATTAGTTCTTCGTACTTTAAATACATTTGATCCTTGTATATCCTAATGAGCAAAAATTTTAAGACACAACATAATCACCTTAGCTGAACTACCATGATTAAAAAACGTTTGAAGGCGAAACTGAGAAAATAACTAGATGAAGTAATTTTCCCAATCTGATTAACATACAAATCCTGTGTGTACGCTTCGCTTTATTACAAGGATGTGACAACGTTGTATTTTACTTTTTGTTTTAAAGACCTTTTCCGAATCCTCAGATGTTGTCGTAATGATGCACACCGTTAAAGATAAGTAGGCAAAAAACATTTTTTGCTTGACGTAAGTATTATCAGAACAGAAAGTACAAAGAAGCGTCCAAACGCCAGAGTTATCAATCGTTTTGAAGCTCATATGTTTAGATTGTATTTGAATGTCTATTCAGATAGACAACATGATAGTGTATTTGAATGTCTATTCAGATAGACAACATGACAGTGTATTTGAATAACATCCTATTTGACAAGAGTTTTATCATGACTGTATCCGTTGCTTTTTACATCAAACGCGACCTTTAAATGAGCACGAAGAAAAACTTAACATTAAGCGGAACTTTATTACTGAAATAAATTGAAGTTTTAAGTGTTTTACAAGTGACATATCACTGCAATTCCAACATTAATGATGTGATCAATACAGCCTCATATAAAACTAGTTCTAATTTTCAATAAAAGATATTTAAATTCTGATGCAAGTTTCAAAGTTTTCTGGAGTGCTGGAACCATTTTTACTGAAAGGATTTGTCGATAATTACAATGCTCAATTTTTAACACATTATTTGGTAGCTGTATCGATCGGATAACCAACACTTTCCTAAAATCTTCACGGTCTGACACCAAAATTCCGGCAAAAATTCAATTATCTTTAGACGTTTATTTTGAGTAATGATAGAACTCAGTGATTGCTGATCAAATTTTGTTTCCATGGAAACCACTTGCCATGTTAGTTGATGGATATTCTTTTATTGGACGTTGTTTCTTCTTAGACAGTAATAAAACTATATTGATAGACGTAGAATAAGAACTTTGTTATAATCAAAATAAAGTAGTGAAGGGGAAAATTCGTTATTGAATCGGTTCCATGGACGTTGTCCTAGGTTATCATTACTTTTCTAGAAATGATCTAAGACGGAAAATCGATCTGTTTATAGACACCTTTAACATGCACACTGAAAACCTACACAGAGAACGTCAATGTTTGAATTATGGTGGACCTTATTGGAATGTCTGCTGATCTAAACAGAAAAATTACAAACTAAATTACATCATCATGATGTATTTGAAAAGAAATTGTAGGATAATGTGGTATTCATTCAATTTACATTTCACTTTTCTTTCCTTTTATGATAATGTTAACTCGTTTTGTCTGGCTTGGGACTTGTAATGGTACGTAGGCAAGGATTTATTGCACGATGAACTAAATATAAGCCATTAAAAATACAGTTTATACATATTCATTTAGGTCAAACTTTTTCTATTCGTCACGCAGGAAAAAAGTAAAGTATTTTATCACGTTATTAAGCTCCACTATATAAAAAAAGTTTGTCTCCGTACATAGTCCGGACATAATATGACGTAGTTAAATCTTTTTCTCCTCATCATCAGCACAGTAGTCCGTACCTCGGTGCTGACATGATATATAACAAACCTTTTTTAAATTGTCTGTTTATAAATTTTGAAATTATTCAGAAACTAAGGTTTCAACTCCCTCAGGCAAAGTTGACCTTAGATGGATTTGGCTATTTTAGTTCCTTTTTGGTCGTAAAGCTCTTCAACTGTTTCGGTTCTTATAACATCCATTTCTTTTTTTTTTAAAGAAACGCATTTGTTAAACTGTTTTCTAATGTATCATATTTAAGGGAATATACCAATTACTATTTAAGTATGCAAATTGCATGGGCGCTCCAAAATGAAGTGGATTTTTTTTCTTTGAAGCAAAGCTTAGAAATTAATAAGAAGGACAAAAATCATTGGCAGCAGAAGAGAGATGCGAGACTCTTGGAATTTAAACTGCATTACTGATTTGGTGAAATTTTAATTGAAAAAGGGACAAATCATATTCCCTATCTATGTGTGCGTGAATAAAAATTCAATTGTCCCCTTGTCACCATTCCAAAATTTAGTTACCCATTTGACCCCGTTCTTCCTTTCTATAAAGTAATCATGCTTATGATAATATTACTTTGATTAAAAAAAATACGAATTAACTGCATCATGATCCATCATGAATTATACTTTGCTCGCTGAAAGCAGCTATACGTTGTATATAGTTAGATCGCATATGACGAAAACAGATTTTTAATAAAATGAACGAGACTTAATAAGTATTCGCATAAATCTTATTTAAAATGTGCAAATATCTGAAAATAAAATGAGGGGAGATAATTCAGATATTTTAGCTTTTTGATTGATTGTACTCTTTGTTAACTGTTACATTTAGTAGGGAAAAAACACGAAGATTTTGTTTATTAGAATCGTTTACTTTTGGGATGCTTTCATTTCAAGTTATCTTTTTTTAAATTGTATTTTATTTCAAAATACTGCTTTTCAGTGTTCTTTCCATTCACATGTATTTTTTCCCCTATATAATCCTATAACATTTTGTTATTATGCAGTGCTGTTTCATGACTGCCCCAAGTAAGGGGAGGATTGACAGCTTATAACCCGGTTTACTGCCTCCCCTTACGTTCCAGTCCCAAGTGAGGAGCCTATGATGCAGTAGTTCTGGTTCAATTCTTTTCATTTGCTTTTCATCTATCGTTTTTGGCATAAATCAGACCGTTGGTTTTCCATTTTGAATTGATTTACATTTTTCATACAGGGACCTTTTATAGCTTACCAACTTATACAAAAGCTCCTCTAAACAAACTTTTAATTTTGGTTTTTGAAATACCATGATAAAATCAACTAACCGTATAAAGGAATCAAAACATTGTTTACGTAATGTACTTCCTGCTTCAATAGCCTTTAGGTAACGTTTATCAATAGATAATTAGAATACGTAAAGTCCAGAAGAGATACTGGCAAAAAGATGCTATTCCTAAACGGAAGATTTTATACACACAGAAGAAGAAGTATACTTAACAACAAAATTATTTTCATTTACCTGTGTATAATATGACGCAGGTTTCTTCAAAAGTGATGATTTTGTATAAATTGTTTGAAATTTCACAGTGATATTATACTTTAACTTTGTTTAAACCTGTTTATTTACTTTTGACTTTAATTATTTATCCCTTGTAATTTTTATTAACTGTGTATTTGCATTCAGGTGTCACAGGTCAAATTTATTCGTTCATTGTGTGTTAATTTACGTTTTTTGATTGAGTTAAGCCTTCCAATTGATATTTTATAGTATGTTTTTCTATGTTGTGATGTTATACTATTGTTTCAGAAAAGGGAGAAGGTTTGGTACCATTAAAACGTTTAATCCCGCTGCCAATGTTTGCACCTGTCTAAGTCAGGAATCTGATTACAGTAGTTGTCGTCTGTTTATGTAGTTCATACGTGTTTCTCGTTTCTCGTTTTTATATAGATTAGACCGTTGGTTTTTCCGTTTGAATGGTTTTACACTAGTAATTTTTTGGGGCCCTTTATAGCTTGCTGTTCGGTGTGAGCAAATGCTCCGTGTTGAAGGCCGTACCTTGACCTATAATGGTTTACTTTTATAAATTGTAACTTGGATGGAGAGTTGTCTCATTGGCACTCATTCCACATCTTCCTATATCTATTTGTGACAGATGTAGAAGGTAAACACTCCTAATTGATAATATATTATGTATGCAGTTAAAGGTTTACTGAATTATGAACAACAAGCTTTTGCTTCACATTTTACATTTTTGGGCCTTTTATAGCTGACTATACGGTATGGGTTTTTCTCATTGTTGAAGGCCGTATCATACGGTGATCTATAATTGATTTTATCTTCGTCATTTGAACTCTGATGGATAGTTGTCTTATCGGCAATCATACCACTTATTTTTATGTTGTTTTATTAACGAGAGCTGGAGTAAGATATGATCTCTATTTTCATTAATAAAATCTTGTTACAGTTTTAAGAATTGAAAAACTCTCTGCTACTTATAAATCTCAATAATTTCACTACTTTCGGGATTAAGTATATCATCTTAATGTGTAATTTATTTCAAATCTGACTTGAACGTCTAAAATGTGTCTGTTTTTTTTTTTGGCAAATAGAAAGTATCTTTAAAATGCCTTATTACGGAACAAGAAATTAAATAAAAGACAAATCAGATTACATCTCGAAAGAAATGCATGTTCTATTATGTACGTTTTGTTAGTTGAGATGAAAAAAGAGGATGGTTTACTGCTTGACATCTCAACAAACTAGTTTAACCTAGCAACATACTTGATTTATTCTGTTTAATCTATCCCTTATCATAAACTCATAACGATTTAGAGCTTTACATATTGTATAGACACCAAGCTGTCTGTTGTTGAGACTGTATGCTGCCCTTTAATACATATTGTATAGACACCAAGCTGTCTGTTGTTGAGACTGTATGCCCGGCCTTGAATACATATTGTATAGACACCAAGCTGTCTGTTGTTGTGAGACTGTATGCTGCCCTTTAATACATATTGTATAGACACCAAGCTGTCTGTTGTTGTGAGACTGTATGCTGCCCTTTAATACATATTGTATAGACACCAAAGTGTCTGTTGTTGAGACTGTTTGCTGCCCTTTAACTATATGTTGGTTATTTTTTTCACAGATAGAAAGTGTGTTTAAACTGCCTTATTACGGAACCAAAAATGGAATAAAAGAAATATTAGGGGTCGGTTTCACGAAGCTATCCTAAGACCTATCATGAGATATATCTTATAACATGTCTTATGGTCCTCTTATGACTATCTTAGGACATATCTCAGACCTCGCCTCGTAGCTGTCTTATTATGATCTTAGCAAAGATATCATAAACCTGTCGCAAGTTCTTAAATTTTTTTAAATATTAACCTGGATTTATGGAAAAATTCATGTAAATGTAGCATGTGTTTCTCATAGATTACTAAACGTATTGATTAATATTCTATAATTAGATAATTTGCAAAATTAATATAAAAATAAGTGTAATTTATATAAATAATATATTAATAAAATAATACACCAAAATACATATGAAAATTCAAATACAAAATAGAGAAAAAAAATTAATGATGACAATTTTTTTTGTATAAGTGAGTTGAATCCAATTAAAAAATAAAACCGTGCATTCTTGCTATAAATACATCGAATGTTCATTGTCGATAAATCATTTTGATAATCCGTCAACCTATAAAGATTTAGTTATGAGCAGGAAAAGGAGTCCCAATTTCACCGAATCAGAGCTATTTCTGCGTATATTTTGTTGTCGTCGTCTGAGGTGCATTTAAACTACAGCAGCTATATTTGTTTACAACTCATGTTAGGACATCATAACGATGTCTTAACTTATGACTATCCTACGACCATCAAAAACAGCTTTGTGAAAATGGCCCCAGATTACATCTCGAAAAATATATGTTTATTTTTTAACGTTTTGTTAGTCGAGATTAAAGAATATGAGGGTTGACCACTTGACATCTCGACAACCTAGTCTAACCCAGCAGCATATGTATTGGTCTGTCCAATATCATCTTTGTATGTGGTTGTCTTATACATGTCTTAACGTTTCTAGTAATTTGGAGAGGATTATGTTGTTGGTACCTGATCACAACCTGTATAGACTCTGGACGATTTTCCTCTTGGCACATGGTATACACACATAGGTGCCTGTTGCTTAGACTGTGTGTTACCCTCTAAATGTACCTCGTTAGTATTGTCGCTTGGTTGCTGTCTCATTGTGCATACCCACACATCTCCTTTAAATTTGACAAGTAGGAAAATGACCTACTCTGACTCGACTTTGCCAAAAAAAAAAAAAATACAGCTTATGATAAGAGTATTCATGATAAATGTGGGTAGGCATGGTTTAAGATAAGTTTTTAAAAGTTGCTTTCAGTAACTGCCAAAAAATATCAAAGTAATATACTTATTGCTTACTTTTTTTATGCTGATGCTATTGATTTAAGTTCACAAAATTGTAGTCCAAGAAATTACAGGAAATGTCCTGAACTATATTTGAACCTACATAATCAAGAAACTACACAAATGGTTTACAGCATAATTCCAATACAAACTTCAAAGAAAAATTAAAAAAAAAAAATGGTAAACATCTTTATATTGTCCTTGAATTAGTTGTACTGTTGAGATTATTGAACTTTAAATAGGTGTTTTATACAACGAGGAGAAAGTACACGAGAACGCAAGGTGTTGGGGGACCTACTTATCAATTACCCCAGTTCTATATAAGGAACATTTTTATATCATCATTAACAGAAAAACGTAGAAGACTATACAACGGTGGATAAGTAATGGTGTATGATTAAGATTAACTTTAAAACTAAATGGCAGCATGGCATGTTTTGACAAATTTAAAATGAGGTGTTGCAAGATGATGTCACAAATCATATGGTAAATTTTACCTTACCAAAGTTGTTTAATGTTTGTTTTAAATTTGGTAAAATTCCAAATATGTGAGTTAAAGGTATTTTTACTCCGATAGCCGATGTTCAACTATAGATCCCAGAGATCCTTACTTTAGCACCTTGTGCTTCTGATTTTGAAAGAAATTGTAATTTATGTGATAATTTACTTGCTAGTTGTATTATATCTCATTTAGAAAAGAAAATGTTTATCAAATATAAAAATGATTGGTGAGACAAGAATTGTATCATATAGTAATGGTAAAAAGTAAAATAACAAAAATACCGAACTCCAAGTAAAATAACAAAAATACAGAACTCCAAGGAAAATTCAAAACGGAAAGTCCCTTATCAAATGACAAAATCAAAAGCTCATAACATCAAACGAATGGAAAACAACCGGTCCAACGATTTACAGAAAAGAGCGACGATTTACAGAAAAGAACAGAAAAGGACAAAAAAGAACAGAAAAGAACCGAAAAGAGCATACATATATTTATTTTATATACAATGTATATATACACGAAATTTTGAAATTGTTAACAATTCCTCGTAATAAATGAACGCATAATTCAAACTTAGATTGTACGGAAGCCTTTTAGGGTCATGCTAATTTACTTTTCCAATTTGATATAACTAAATAATAATTTGATATAACAGATTAATAATTTGATATAACAAATTATCAATTTGATAACTCGATTTTACAAATTATCAATTTGATAATTTGATTTTACAAATTATCAATTTGATATAACAAATTATGACAATTTGATATAAGAATTCATGAATTTGATATTACAAATTGCTAATTTGATATTACAAATAACTAATTTGATGTAACAAAATGTGAACTTCTCTAACAATAGTCTTCTCAAGTGCATTTTTGCGATAGACTCGAAGAAAGCAAGTGGATTAGTTATTGTATTGGAAGAAATAGAACGCAGGAACAATTTGATTGAATGTTCTATACTCTACGCCTTACTTTCGACGAAATCAACTTTATTTTGATAAAAAAAAACATAAGGAATTTTTTTCTACAAGACGTTGAAACGAATTGCTGCATTACTAGGATTATACAGACGAAAATCTCCAAGTAACTTATTTGATGTTGCTATATTTATATCTAAAAAGCTAAAGGAATCTGGACAATTGCATGGGTACCGATGGATGCACACTAAATGTTTAGAGAGAGGCCTTGATATAGACAAAGAATCTGTCAGACTCATAATCAAATGTCTTGACCCACATGGTGTGAAATGTCGAAATGCAAGAAAATTGACTAGACGAAAATATATAAATAACGGTCCTACAAACTAAATACCTGGGATGTGTTTTAATTGATTTTAGTCTCTGATGCATGATTTTTTTATTGTTAATTGTTTTTGGCTTTTAACTAGCTTTCAGTAACTGCGAGTACGCTCAAATCGTACTTTCGTGTTAAGTTGACCTGTTGACACAATTTGTAATGCATTTCTGTAATTCATTGTTTACTTATTTTGTGTTATATCTCGTCTCACTATGTTTAATATGTTCCACCTTTGATAACTATTTAGTATGACGATAAGTTTTCACTTCCGTACTCGTACTCTGAACAACACATTTATTAATTTTGTAAAAAAAAATTCCGTACTCCTAACAACAAAATTATTATATCTAAATTAACCTTTGTACGTTGTTTTATTTAACGCCATTTTGTCCCAGGCTCCGTGTTGAAGGCCGTACTTTGACCTATAATTGTTAACTTTTTATACATAATGACTTGGATGGAGAGCTGTCTCATTGGCACTCATCACATCTTCTTATTTATTTATACTAACTACATATGGCACAAGGACGGGTATGACCAGCTTAAAAACTATGGAATGTGCGTTCATGGATGCATTGATGGATTGTCACGTAACATCGTGTGGTTAGAAGCTTACAAAACGAACAAAAACCCTCGTGTAATTGCAGGGTATCATATTGATACCGTACGTGAGGTAGGTGGTTGCCCTCGATGGATCAGAGCAGACTTTGGAACTGAATATGGAATCGTTTTGGAACTGCAGGTTGCTTTACGAGACTGTGATGGACAGGAACCTAACGCATTTCTTTATTGTACAAGTAAATGTAATCAAATGTAATTGAAAGTTGGTGGAATATTTTACGAGAAAAAAGTGTTCAGTTTTGGATGAACATGTTTAAAACTATTAAAGACGATGGACATTTCAGTGTGGACTTTCTTGATGTGAATCTAATTAATTTCTGTTTTATGAACTTAATTCAGGTATATTTCCAAAACATTTACTTTTCTATAAGTGATTTGTAGAGTTCTTAAAATGCATAACAAAATCATGTTTCATGTCTACGGTTGTTTAATACCAGGGTTCAACGCCTAATTCTAGTCGTAGGTGACTGCATAATACTTCACTAAATGTCTGTAATATATGATAAATGCTTTTTTTCCAGAATGAATTGATAGAACGAATTTCATAACAGTGTGGACATGGACACCTGATATTTCAATGATATCGTCTCAGTCACTGGCTGTCGAAAACAAAGACTTCACGCAATTACAATATGTCAGGTGCCTCTCAATGGGGATAAACATAATTACTATTTTACAGATGTCCATTCATAAAATGTTTTTTTTGGCATGAAAGTTTATAGGAATTTGTTTTGAATATATTTATATACTGACAGCAAAATGTTTCTTTAGAAAGAATGAGAATATTCAGAGGTGATATCACCAAGTAATCGAGAGAGAAAAAAAACGTAATGTTTTTTCTTGCACAAACGTTCTGTGACTCCTTAAAAAAAATAAGAAAAACATTCATTCGTACGAGTTGATGTAGAGTAATCTACGATCAACTTTCATACTTATATTATTTTTGTTGGTAATAAGAAGTTGTGAGTATATAAATATATTCAAATCAAATTCCTATAAACTTTCATGCAAAAACTTCTATTTTATAAATGGACATGTGTAAAGATAGTAATTATGTATATCCCCATTGAGAGGCCCCTGGCATACTGTAATTGCGTGAAGTCTTTGTTGTCGTCAGCCAGTGATACACACGATAACATTTAATTACTATGTGTCCATGTCCACGCTGTTATGAAATTCATTCTAATAGTTGTTAGAAACTGGAATAGTCACAAGTTTTAAAGGTTCATGAAAAATGTAATGAAACCCTGTGGACGACCATATTGTTGTATTATCTTCTTGAACTATGTGGTGCTGAGGAAGCTGAAATAGATGTTGTGACCAGAATGTGTTGATTTATGCATAAAATGGAGAATGGAAATGGGGAATGTGTCAAAGAGACCAAAGAGCAGAAAACAGATGAAGGCCATCAATGGGTCTTCAACACAGCGAGAAAATTCCACATCCAACAGCACAACAAAAACAATGATAATGTTGACAGCAATGATGCTACATACAACAATGAAAGTAGATATAGGAAGATGTGGTATGAGTGCCAATGAGACAACTCTCCATCCAAGTTACAATTTATAAAAGTAAACCATTATAGGTCAAGGTACGGCCTTCAACACGGAGCATTGGCTCACACCGAACAGCAAGCTATAAAGGGCCCCAAAAAATTACTAGTGTAAAACCATTCAATAGGAAAAACCAACGGTCTAATCTATATAAAAACGAGAAACGAGAAACACGTATGAACTACATAAACAGTCGACAACTACTGTAGTCAAATTCCTGACTTAGGACAGGTGCAAACATTTGCAGCGGGATTAAACGTTTAAATGGTACCAAACCTTCTCCCTTTTCCGAAACAATAGTATAACATCACAACATAGAAAAACACACTATGAAATATCAATTGGAAGGCTTAACTCAATCAAAAAACGTAAATTAACACACAATGAACGAATAAATTTGACCTGTGACATCTGAATGCAAATACACAGTTAATAAAAATTACAAGGGATAAATAATTAAAGTCAAAAGTAAATAAACAGGTTTAAACAAAGTTAAAGTATGATATCACTGTGAAATGTCAATTAAATTTTAGAAAATCATCACTTTTGAACAAACCTGCGTCATATTATACACAGGTAAATGAAAATAATTTTGTTGTTAAGTATACTTCTTCTTCTGTGTGTATAAAATCTTCCGTTTAGGAATACCAAGAAATTTCTTTAATATCAATAAAACTAATCTAACACTTGGTACATATGGGGTTAATATCAACAATAAAACTATACAATTAGTGCTAGATAAAACTTCCTGTACAGGTCCAAGAACAGCATCTAAGGAAAAATGAAATAATTTTGATGTTTATAGTACGCAGAAGTGAAAATTTGTAGTAATATCAGATAACCAAAGCTGGTATATAGACAAGATCCATGTTAACATTAAATAACAAAAAAGTATTACAAATAGTATCAACAGGTCAAATTAAAAAGAAAGTACGATTTGAGAGTACTCGCAGTTACTGACAGCTAGTTAAAAGCCAAAACAATTAATAATAAAAAAACATGCATCAGAGACTAAAATCAACTAAAACACATCCCAGGGATTTTGTATTTTAACGTCATGAACAGTCTAAGAAGACATGACTTGAGCAATGCCAAAAATAAATGTATAAAGGTAGTAGGATAGTTAGGAGTGACTTCTTTATAGATAAAAATGAAAGTGTGTGTGTCTCTATACATCCCGTTTGAAAAGAATATACAAATTTAGTTATGTTTTAATTTACTAATGACAAAATCGATATTACTGCCAATGTAAACTATATTCAGAGATCTAATTACAACATTGGTACGATAACCCTTACTTATAAGTTTGTTTAAAGGTTCGATGAGTTTACTCGGATCACATAATGATTTCCGCGCTTTAAGTACAATATTACCATAAAATTTAGGATGTGAAATACCATTTTTAATAAGTTTTCTACAGGTACAGCCAAATTTACTAATCAAATCTTTGTATCTATGAAACAGTTTAGTAAAAGTTCTAAGTAATTTATGGTAACGAAATCCCTGACTTTATAATTTACCAGTGATGCATTGATTACGTTCGTTAAAATCTATGACATCGCTACACACACGGACATACCGAACGAGTTTGGATATATAAACACCGTATGATGGAGCCAAAGGCACATCGCCGTCTAAAAAAGGAAAATTAACAATAGGGAATGAAAAATCGTCTCTTTTGTCGAAAATTTTAGTATGGAGTTTCCCTTTAGAAATTGAAATGTCTAAATCTAGAAAAGGACAACTGCTGCTGTTTATGTTAGATTTAGTTAAAGTAAGTTCTTTTGGGTTAATTTCGGTATTATATTTAGAGAACTCTGGATTATTTAACGAAAAAATATCATCCAGATAACGGTAGGTATTGTTGTATGTATCAACCAAATGTAACAATGATGTGTCTCATGATGGTCATAAACTGAGATTCATATCAATACAGGAATAAATCTGCTATTAAAGGGGCGCAGTTAGTATGATATATAATACTTACTCAATATGATAACTGGCATTCCAATATCAAATTGAAATTCTCAATAAAATTCAACATTCATGACAGCACATTTTTGCTTCTCATGACAACGTCACAACAATGCAAAGTAAAACAAACGAAAAATTTCTTATAACTCGTAATTTCATGGTTGTATTATAAATTGTAGTTATAATAATTATTTGCATTTTTGTAATTTTATATGCTCGTAAAAGCCTTGATCGTGTCCACATTTTTATGGCACTTTGTAATATTGGTTCATAATTCTCTTATTAAGACATGTAATCTCTACAGCATAAAACCTAAGACTACAGACCAAACTGATGAATCTGAAGAAAAACCTTGCCGATATATTTGGTGAAAGTGATCCAGATGAAAGCGGTAGCTATACACATAATGGGTCAGATAACAGTTCATTTGATGAATCAGTTTCGTCAGACAATGTAAGCTTCATTCATAACCAAAGAAGCAATGGGTCAGATGATGCAAACGACAGCTTTGAGAATGGGGACAATGACAGTTCAGATGACGTCGAAAACGACGATTCTGTCGAAGAAATGTCAAACTCTGGTATTTTTCAACCCGAAGAACAATTAAGATACGGAGAGTTTTTAAATTTAGAGGAACTTTTACATAAACTTAAATCATCAAAAGATGTTAGACATTATATCCCTGAAGGAAGGAAAGACAACGTATGTTTTACGATTGACAAATCTAGAAATATTGAAAGACGACTAAATAACTTACGTAGTGAATTTTCCGATGACTGTGGGGTCTTGATTAGTTCCTCTGGCTCAACACCAAAGACATATTATGATGTTCAAGATGACGGTAAGCTAAAAGCTGTTGTATGTAGACAGGGTAAATTTTGTATCGAAAAACAAATAAACAAGAAGAAAGAATTCATTCCAGTGGAGCCTCGGCCCACCGACGAACAAATCATAGAAATCAGTCGTAGCTACTCCACTCTTAAGCAACATTTGTCATAAAAGAAGAGAGTAAAACGGGTCGGAAAAGCACCTCCTTCATTTGAGATCAACTTCAATGCAGCTGTGGTGGAATACAAAGGCAAACACCACGGCAATTCTAAGAACGGAAACGAATTCGTTCGCACACCAGCACTATTATTAGAACAAATGGGAGAACTTGTAAAGACCATGCGTTAAAAAAATGCATACAATAAACTGCTAATAAACTGTACAGACGAAGCAACCGGGCCTTCGGCACCAAGGCAGATACGTGACAAAAAAATATAAGAAAGAAATTCGGACTATAAGTGGTGTAACGGGAAACCGGGGAAACAGCAGATAACATCCAAACAATCGAAAATATGATGCAGAAAGGACACAGTTTAATTTAGCATGTGGCTCATTCTCCTGGTAAAACACCGTGCGTTATCCTGTATACTGAAGAAATGTTGACTGATGTCGTGAACTTGTGCTGTAGTGGACAAACTCTTTTGGGTTTCGACAAAACATTTAACATTTGTGACATTCATGTGACACCATCTGTATTCAAACAACTTTCTGTCACGAAGGTTGAAACAGGAGAACCTTTGTTTGTCGGACCCATGTTTTACATGACTGTTCCCATTTTGATACATATAGTATTTTTTCTCGCACCTTAAGACCAAACTCGCGGATGTAGACACCTCGGACTTAGTCAAAGGTTCCGATCAAGAAGGATCTTTGGTAAAACCCATTGTAAAAAAAAAATCCAGAGGCAACTCACGTATTATGTTCCTGGCACTTAAAATTAAACCTTTCCGAAAAGATGAAAAATGGAGTTGGGGTGCAGAGGAAGGACCGTATAGACATCGAGCAACGCATATTTGGAAGAAATGGCATATCTAATGCCGACAATAGTGCCGTTTTTGTAGAAAAGTGTGAAGAAGTTGAGGAATTCTGTAAAGAGAAATTTCCATCATTGAAAGGCTACTTTTCAACGGTTTTGAAGCCAGTATTCAGAGGAAAAATATATGAGCCGCAAAATGCGGGAAGAACTGAAAGAGAGTGGACTAACAACAATAGTGAATCTTACAACCATGTTCCTAAGATAACTGTCGATTGGAAGCCTCAGTCATTAGTTGACTTCGTAATGAAGATGACAGAATTGGTTGAGGCTAACTATAAAGATCTGCGGAGAGCAATAATAGGAAGAGGACATTATATGCTTGCGAGGACACACGAACATTTTAAGATTGCCAGACATGTATGGGCAAACAAGACTTTAATGGAACGATACAAATATTTTGCAAGGTTCCGCCGATACCGCAGTAAGACCAAATTGGTTCAGTCAACAGATGGTAGACGAGTGGTCAACGAAGCTAGGACCAGAGGAAAGAAGAAAGGTCAGAGGAAAAGGAAGCTGTCTGATAGGACAAATACTGTAAAACGGCAACGCGAAAAGTAAAACAACAACAAAGAATACTTGTATATTGCGAATACATACTGTTAACTAACTTTATTGTTAAAGAAATCAACGAGGTCATATAAACTTTTATCAAAATAAGAATTTATAAGTAAGTACTTCATTTAGATTTGACTGTATCCTAAATGATATTGTTTTACAAGGACCTTAGGAGAACTTAGTTTTTTTGCAATATAATGTCGTCATTAAAATTTCTTCTGAAGTTCATTATTAACTAAAAACAAATGTGCGTAATTCAATGTAATTATATGTATATATATGTAAATAGTTCGTCTATATATTGATAAGTTGAATGAGAAAGGGTGTCAGATAGTAAGACGCATGAAGTAGAAATAGAAATAAACAAGAGATCTTAGGAGAATGAAAAAGTGAGGAAATGCACACGGAGATTGAAAATTGATTAAATCTACCAGATTGGGAAAGGGGAGAGAAAGAGGATGAAAGATGCAGTCGATATTGATAAATATTTAAATAAATACAACACATAAATTAATGTATGAGCTTTTTCAAAATTCATTTGAATAGCCTACCTGTAGTATATAAGATAAGCATCCGTCCCTACCTGTAATTTTTCGCATGTAAGTTAGTCCTGTCCAGTATAAGGTTTCAAAACCTAATAAGAAACTTTTGTGGAAACTATCTTTTCATTTATAGTCTTTAATGATTTGCAATTTGCTAGTCTCCTTCGATTACAAAAAACGGCCAAATCGATTTCCTTTTCGGTTCTTTTTGGTCCTTTTCGGTCTTCTTCTGTTCTTTTCTGTAAGTCGTCGCTCTTTTCTGTAAGTCGTCGGACCCGAAAACAACTGTCATATTCCTGACTTGGTACAGGAATTTCCTGTAATATATTGAGAACATACATACTTTTTAATATATCTATAACAATGAGCAATATTTGTAACAGAATATGTCATTACGTCACAGTCTTGTTTTTTGTAAGGTTTAAATGTGGTGTAGCACCATTAAAAATATAACTGACCGCTTTGAAAGGAAAGATTTACGTGACAGAGTTTCATTTAATTGTAATATTTTAGAAGATGAAAAACATGTAATTTTAAAATGTCAATTATATCTGGGACTATAGTCAACATATTATGTCCCAGATTATATGAAGATCAACAGGTACGGAAGAGGATACATCGGTTAAGAATAAGAGAGATGTGTTTATATAGTCTCCCATATTTCTTTTGAGAATGGCACATACATATGTTTTACTTCTTTTACATATGATTGCTAATAATCGATGTTTCTTGTTTTAAATGTTTTTTGTATGTGGTGAGACTTTTTAAATAAACTAATGAATCTGTTAAGGCTATCTAAGCCTTCAGAAGTTATCCATATATATTTTAAAAATGTGATTGTCAACATTCCTCTTGTGTCGTCTGCTCATTGTCGACTAAGGATTTTGATAATCCCCTTTTTATGCTGACATCTTTTTATTGCTGGTATATAAAATTCCAACGATGATATTAATTCTGGTGAAATGATTATTAGTTGTCAAAGTATTACCAGTAAATTTCATAGCTTCAATGCACATAATCTTTTTTTTTTTCATTGTCCGGTCTTGTATTGTCCCATAGAGTTTCAATATTTCAATTTTCCTTGTCAACCTTTCAGGTTAAGTGCTTACAGAGATTTAAAAACGATTTAATACCAAGATATGTATGAAAATCAAGGAAAACAAAAGAGTATTTTCAAAATGTCAGATACGGTATGTTATGACAGCAGAATGTATGCAATGGGAAGTTGAGAAAGTCCATGTCCTTTATATTTGTTTTTCCTTGTTTTGGTACAAATTAATTTTGACAGTATAACATCTCAAATAACATTATTTGAATTTTATGATATGATTTGCGAATAACGTATTATGGTACTATGCATGTGAAACTAGAATGCAAGAAGAAGAAGGTTTTATTTTCCAATAAGGGACATACAAAGGCATAAGTTGTCTTATTGGCACTCATACCACATCTTCCTATATCTATAAACATTTGACATGACAATAACATCACTAGTTCGAGATTATAGCATTGAAATAAAATTCAATAAAAACAAGTGATATTTTTTAAGCCCTTAAGTAAATATCTAAATAGCTCAATATTGTATAATACACAATGCCAGTGTGGCTGATATATTTTTTAAATTTGGCGCAAATGAAGTGCAGATTGGCGCAAATGCAAAACGATTTTTAAAATTACATATGAAAATAAAAACATATATGTATAATTAGATAAACGATATTCAAATATATGAAAGTGTCTAGCCTAGAAGGTTTAGCATGTTAACAGTCCTTCCGTGTCACAGCAAGCAAAATACAGAGTAGGTCATTTGAATGTATAGTTGACACTAGGTGGCCTTTGGGATATATGAACATTTTTCATTTAAAGGAATAGAAAAAGAAAATAGCTATCAAAATATATATACATCTATACCATTTCGTTTTTTGAAAGAACAAGTACTTGCGTGACTTTTAAATACAAGAATATAGAAAAAAAAACTTTTAAAAATATGTATATTTAGTAATCTTATGAATAAGTAGAAATACATATTATTTGAAGTAAATCAACAATTTCTTCACTAAATAGCAAAATTTTGTTTTGACTGTCCAGATTATTAGAATAAATATTAACGTTTGCATTGCTAGACAACGTATCAAGAGCAAGTATAAGAAGGTATTTAGGGATAATTTTTATTTCAAAATTCAAAATATGATATTTTAAATTCAATATAGTCAATTCGAGATTCGTAAATCAAAAATTTAAAGTTAGAGGAAAAGTATTAAGTTGCAAATTGCTGGGGCCAATGAAATGCTTTCAATATATAGATAACAGTCTCAAACTTGTCCATCCCCACACACGTGTCCAATCCCCCAAACGTAAAAATAAAAAAGAAGATGTGGTATGATTGCCAATGAGACAACTCTCCACAAGAGACCAAATGACACAGAAATTAACAACTATAGGTCACCGTACGGCCTTCAACAATGAGCAAAACCCATACCGCACAGTCAGCTATAAAAGGCCCCGAAATGACAATGTAAAACAATTCAAACGAGAAAACTAACGGCCTAATTTGTGTACAAAAAATGAACGAATAACAAATATGTAACACATAAACAAACGACAACCACTGAATTACAGGCTCCTGACTTGAGACAGGCACATACATACAGAATGTGGCGGGGTTAAACATGTTAGCGGGATCCCAATCCTCCCCCTAACCTGGGACAGTGGTGTAACAGAACAACATAAGAACATACTATAACTGTCCATTTCGCGTAAAACATGTCCAATTTCTTTCCCCCAAACGTGGCCGATTATTTACTTCGCTCAAACGTGTCCAATTTTTTGTTTTTATTTTTACTTTTTTTTTTTAGTTGTGCGGAAATTATCTAAATAAAAATTAACTTATAAGAAATGGTACCCAATATTTAAGTCGATGACTCACTGAGCATTGCGTAACTCAAAGAATATATCCAAGACGGTGATGGATCCGGCATGTTGTTCTTTTTTTTTTGGAAGAAATTAATTTATGGTTGCTAAACCTAGTAAAATGAGCGTTTGGTCTTATTTATGTCGTTCATTTATACGATTAAAAATATTTTGGACGAAAACGTGGAATTCGACTATATGAGATGTTTAAGAAAACAAAAATGAAGAAAAAATTAGAATTTCATATAATTAGTTTATTCTATTAAATTGATACAAATTTTATTGATTTTCTCCGGGTATACGTAATCTACTCTCCAAATTTTCCGAGATAATATGCTGAAGTGTATTCCAAAAGATCCCACCAGAATACAACTACAAAGTTCATCAATTCTTTTTCAGAAATATTTTAATTGTTAAAATTAATCTACTAGATATATCAACATTTATAAATAATTATCTATAAGCTAAGTATCTCAGTCACATTTTTTTATCTTTAGACAGTTAACGTCGAATTTTGATTTTGCGATCTCAGATAACCCATTTGGGCTTTCGTAGTTCTATTTGTGGAGTAGATCAGTTATATTGTCTAGACACTGTTAAATTTTTTGGAATTAGTCGTATACCATTGCTGAATCTATTTATTATTTAAAAGTGTTTAGCGAGTTGTCTATAATTCTTAATAATCATTCAGTCTGCACGCTGCATTACATTTTATTTCGGGTAATGATCGTCTTATTCATTCATAAATAACGTTACTGATGATGATTGTAGCTTTACATTTTTGTTATTTACTGCTAGATAACTTCTACCATTTTGTGCTAAGCTATAAAAAGTCCACGGAATACCAAATTTGAAAATTCTAAAATAAATTTTACAGTTAATTACAAAAGAATTATATAACACAAATGCAAATGCAACCATTTGACATCGTGATGCCTTCAGACAGGCATATTGAGTTTATGTGTTCAACTTTTTTCGTGCGCTAACGCCCCCACCCACCCACTTAATTCGCTTAAGGGTGTAACCGCAAAAACAAAAGGCAATCTGTTAAAACGAGAGGAACATAACTCACCTTGTTGGCAATTATGAAAAACATGAGAAAAAACAAAATTTATATGCATATAAATACACTGAAATCTGAAACTAGTTATATAAGTAAGCACGTAAATTTTTAGAGTCGGCTCAAATGTACAATTGACAATAAGCATGAGTTTAAGAAAGCTATTACAACAGACTGCAACATAAATACAAAACAATAAGCAAAGATTCAACTAATTCAAATAAGCAGACATAACCAATAAAAAAAATTTAGCTGACATAACCATCAAACAAATAATTTCGAATGAATTAGGCAAAAACAAGTATCAAATAAAAAGTGCATGGATCAAACTAATTTTAAAATGTCATATTAGACTAGAAATGATGATTTGAAACAAACATTGAGGTAACAACAAATTAAACAGTCATAGTGTAAGCAGAAAGCACTAGTATACGTAACATATCTAATAAGCAGGTAGCAAAAAATTAAATAGGATAGCAAATAAAAAAGCAGGAATATACATGAGACATCACTATTTGGTATTTACATGCACTTTGATTACATTCTTGTCCATCACACCAACTAGCTATGTAACTTTTAAACTCGTCAAATAAAGCCATATTGCTGGCCCTATATTTGGCATTGAGTTTCAACGTCATATATTAACAAGTTCTTACAATACTGTGTAGTTCTTTCCCTTAGTGTATCGGCATATTCAAAGTATCTAAAAGTATATGAATTATTTTATAAGACAATTAAAACTTATAAAAGTACTTGGCTTTGCTTATTTTAAATGAAAGTAATAGTTACTATTTATAATGTTTCGAGTGACAGAAATTTTGATTTTTCCAGTAATTTTTCATAAGACGTTTCGAAATCATAAACAAAATAAACTGTTCTTTCCAGAATTTTCTCAAATTTCTTATGAGTTCAGCCATTTCCAACTTATTTGTTACAGTTTGTTCTTATGTTGTGCTGACATATTACTGCCCAAAGTCAGGCGAGGGTTGAACGCTCACAAACATGTTTAACCTCGCCACATTAAATATGTGCCTGTCCCAAGTCAGGAGAATTTAGTTCAATGGTTGTCGTTGGTTATTGGCTGTCATATTTGTTTTTCGTTCATTGTGTTGTCGTAAATCAGGCCGTAGTGTGTGTGTGTTTTTTTTTTCTTCTCTCGTTTGAATTGTTTAACATTTTGTAATTTCGGGGCCTTTTACAGCTGACTATACTGTAAGGGGTTTTCAAATTGTTGTAGGCTGTACGGTGTCTTATGGTTGCCTAAATCATCTTCATTTGGACTCGTTTGTAGGGGTCTCATTATTTTATACTGTGCATCTATAACTAATATAACAAAATGTTGTAAAGATTTGCATAAATCATAAGAGTAGGATTGACTGAATTTACATTTTCGTAACTATGCGAGTTAAAAAAATATTTGAAATATAATTATTTTAGAAGAAATATGTTATCTTTCGAGGAAATTCAATTACCACAGAAAAGCTCAAAACGAAAACCAAAATTAGATAAACTTGAATTACGCAATGGAATGTAATGAATGTGGGTTTGTTAGCGTAAATAAAACGCAGAACGGTTATATTTGAATTTAATTTATATGATAATAAAAATTTATTGAATTAAAATTAAAAAAATAGTTACAAAGGCAAATGAACACCGAAAAAAAACATTATATTTTTGAAATAAAAATAAGTATTTTTAGATAGGCAAAATCCATTGTATTGCAATGGCAATCGGAACGCAGACAAAAATTTGCTGTACACAATAGCCAAAACAATTGTTTTAATATAGCAATCGGGGTCACAGAACCTATTTCATCTACCGTACTGATAGGGTGTGTTTATACCGGAGTGGCTCTTTACGAATTTACATAAAGTCTGTTTGTATTTGTACAGTCCTTAATTGGCTCTTTAAAAATTTAAATAAAATCTGTTCGTATTTGTACACTCCTTTATTATAAATAGTTTTTTTTTCCAGAACTTATTTTGCTTCGTTAAATCAAAATGAATGCTTTGCGAACGTGTATTATAGGTCCGCTTCGAACAAAAAAAGTTTAGAATTTTCCTATTAGAATTGAATATTTCTTGCGTGTCATGATATATGCTCATATAATTACATTACATGTATGTTTCATTAGAAACCGTAATTATGATTTGCTGACAACAATCGTGAGGCACTCCAATATCATATTGTATCTCCGTATAAAATACAACAGCTATGACCGCACGCGCTATCCGAGGCACTCAAATATCATATTGTATCTCCGTATAAAATACAACAGCTATGACTGCACGCGCTATTCTTGACAATGTTAAAACAATGCATAGAAAAACAAACGAAAAGCTTGATGTAACTCTTGATTTCATGGTTTTAGCATACAAATGTAATTATAAGAATTAACTGCTTCTTTTTTATAATTTTATAGGGTTGTAAAAGCGTTGATCGTGCGCACATTTTTATGTGAAGCGCCTCTGCGCTTTATACAAAATGAACTTCATTTTTACACCCCAATAAAATCATAAAAAGAAGCATTCAATTCTTGATTAAACATGGGCACGCATTATTTTTGTCACTATTTTTGACCTCTTATACGCTCGGTATAGAGATATTTACATAAGCCTACCCATGTTAAAACGAGCATAATACATGACATGAAAGAAATATTTCTTAACATTGATATGATCGTATAACTTCTAGTTTTTTGTTATTTTCAGCTGTAACTGTCCAAAAACTTTCGACGTGTGATGCAATGCTACTAAAATAAGTATCTATATAAGTCATGTTTCTGTTTCATTATTTCATAACTTATAATTAGAATAAAAGGGATATTGATGTAACTGTTTCGTTAAATGTCAGCTTTGATTTTAATTTCGATCTGAAGATTAATTAAAATTAAATGACATACATTTTTATTACAATCTCCTGTATGGTTTCTCTGATTCCGATTTGTCACAAGTAACACGCTATTGCGTAATAAACGACAACAGTACATTTCCTGTCAGGGTTTAATATTCTTTGTATGTGACATTCACTGACAGTAACAACCCTGATATTAAAAAGTAACTTGTAACATTGACGTCAGAAACAGAAAATTTGATTTCTTTAGAATAAATATATTTCAGAAATTAAATTTTGTTTATAAATTGTTGAAACTGGGTTAGAACTGCGATAATAGCAAAATTACTACAGCTTTTTTTCAAGAAAAAACAGTGACTTTTTTTTCTAATATAATATCTAAAAGGAAATGCTGGATCTCAATCATCACTTCGATAAAGCGATAAAGGAAAGGTGGAATAATAATAATAATAATAATAATAATAATAATAATATCCGTATTTAAAGAGAGTAACTCGTTTGGAGTAACCCAATTTTATTAAGGCTCTCTAGAAAGCTCAAGCATCACAACAACTTCTATAAAGCGACAAAGGTAACGGCGAGATCTCAGTCACCACTTAAACTTCGATAAAGGAAATTATTGATATCTCAATCAGCACGCCAACTTTGATAAATTGATTGAATTAAATTGATAAAGGGATTGTTAAGATTTCAACCAGTAGTCCAACTTCCAAACAATGTTTGTAATGTGTTTGTCTTTATGATGTATGTATAAGTTAATTCCAAATGTTGTTGTCGTTAGGTGAATGTTGAACATCTACACTTTATGAAAAGATATCAAAAAGGAAATAAAATACACAAGTGGAGGAAAGGCAGACAAAAACATGACAAAATGAAGAGACACAAAAAGACCAACAACAGTAGTATAAAATATTACACAGAAAACTATAAGCATGGGACAATTAAGTATAAGGACCAAGTCGATCTTTTCAATAGAATATATAACTTTGAACATTGTAATGAAGAAATTTAATTGGTTTTCTGAGCTTTAACTATGCATTACAAATTGATGAACACAAATATTGAAGTATTATCTTCCTTCAAGTTCTAATAATTGATTAATTTAATCTGTTTATTTCATTATTATATCTCTCATTTGAAGAAGAGACATAAAGATTTTAAGAGGATTTCCTCTTTGTATGGTTCTCCTTGTTCTTGGCCATGCCCTGGCCATAACTTTTTTTAACCTGAAGCCACCGAATTATTGTACAATTACAAGATATACAAACAAATTCTTGCTTTAACGAAATTTCTACCCCTTTGAGTCTGGAAAGGGTGTGACAAATTAACAGCAGAAAGTGTATATTAAAATTCTTCCAAAACATCAAATACAAAAAACGAAAAAATATCAAGTTCAGAAAGAAAACCGCTAACGAATTTCCTGACTGCGGGCAGGTACATTAACATTCGTCAGGTTCAACCAATCTCTTTGAAGACTACCTTCCCATCCCCGTAAAATCTCGATCAGCGGAATAACAAAAGGAAGAACAGAAGAAGCACATATTGTTCTAGATACCAGGATAATAGACAGCAACAATAACGCAGACAGAAATAAAACATAGCTAAAAAATACCTTTTCAGAGATTAAGAATGGAGACATCATTTATTACTGCAAGTTCAAAATGTTTCATTTGATGATGAAGAAGTCATGCTGTCCTACTCTCTAATAAACGTGGCTGTATTGTGTTCAAGATAGTTTTCTTTGGTAGTTTAATGAACATTTACATATCATTTGTCAGATTCTAAATCGACAGAGTCCCGAGTCTAGACAAGTTATTTTCGCTCTTAAAGAAAAGGCCACATGTTGGTAAGAATTACCGGAAGTTCATTACACATTTGTATAGTGATATCAATTATATAATCTGATTTTCAACCTTTTCTCGAAAAGTGAGACAATACCATGGGTAGTAAAAATCTCAAATAAACGTAGGTCAGAACAAAAGAAAAAAGATAAAGATGAAAAGATAAAGAACAGTCAATAAAAAAACCAACTAAAAACCTAACAATGTAGCAGATGAAACTCCAATAAGAAAACTATGGTGACTCAATGTGCTACTTAGGGTAAATCGTTTTCCTCTATATTAGCACATATTCTTTCATATATATTCTGTTAGTCCACTAATTGAGATTAACTGGAGATGAAGATCTAAACACTTATTTATTCCCTTCGTTTCTATCTATTCATGTAAAATATATAGCATTAAAAGCGACATACCATTTAGTGACATCAAATGTCCTTGTATTCATATGAAACAAAATACATAACAAAAACTAGTAAAAAAAGGAACAAAAAATCTTGCACAATTCCTTAATCTTTCATTTAAAATGCTGATGTATTTTCTCAAAAAGAAATGTTTTCGACGATGATTCAAATGCCTATGTATCCATATGAACTTAAAATTGATGATATTATAGCAAATGCTCATGAAAGGTTATACGTTTTCTGTTTATAGATAATGTTATCATACTATGACTACTAATGTTTGAAACCCCTTATAAAGTAGGCGGTTTATGAGGGCACTTTTTCGTTGGATTTTCATGCATTTAGCTTCCAAAAACGTATGGTTTCAGGCAATCCCGGTTAAGATTATTAAAAAAAACATCTGTCGTCGGCATTGAAATGGGTATCAAACATTATATTTTACGTTTATGTGTTTTTACTAGATTGTTACCCAAGAATTCTTTTCGAGAGGTAACAATCTGCTCTATCACCCTCTCAGCAATGTGCTATTTCATTTATTATACTGAATGTTCTGTTATTACTGTCTTGTACATAACAACCATCTGTATTTAATAAAGCGCACAGTTGGTCAAGCGTCTCCGTGAAGGGTAATTTGCCATGGGATAGAGTATATTATCTACCTCTTACACCCCACTTCTATTGTTATACTTCATAGTTTCTATTTCTGAAACATGTGTAAATTGAATAGATCTATTGTTACGAATAACAATGGATTTTGACCACAGTGTGTGACGAGCGGGGTTTCTGGAAACCCCTGCTTCTATATCCCGAAAACAAAGTCCATTGTTATTCATTACTATAGAAATTGATTATTTTTTAAATAGCATGAACATAAGAAATTACTAATAGTGTTCACTACAAGTTGTTTCAAGATATTTAAAAAACATATTTTAGGAAAAGCCAATTATAGCGAAAAAATATTAAGCATCTATTTTGAATAAATCCTTTAAGAGAAAGATAATTTGATTGATAGCGTTGAAAAACTAAATAAAATTGTTCGCAATTTGCGAGAATTTTTTTCTTCAAAAAACCATAACACATAACATATAAATAATGGTTTGATTTTGTCAATAAATATGCTATCCGTTCTTTTTCATTTAATAATCAATGTTAACAAATATAGGGTTTAGCATTGGGTGTAAGTTAGTTATACACCTCGGGATACGGCGTGTCTGGATAAGAAACCCCTCCGGCCTCCGGCCGTCGTGGTTTTTTATCCAGACACACCTATCCCTCGGTGTATAACTATTACGTATTAACCAATCAAAATCTGGCATTTTGACATGAAGTATAATAAAATCATTTAAACTATTCATAAATTCGAAATTCGCCAATAGATGAACAAATATATGTATATTGGAATACCTATAAAAATAAGGAGATGTAGTATGATTGTCAATGAGAAAACTATCTACCAGATTTCAATTGAGGTGGACATAAGCAATAATAGGTCACGGTACGGCCTTCAACAATGTGTCAACCCCATACCGTATAGTCAGCTATAAAAGGCCCCGACATGAAAAATGTGAAACAATTCAAGCGAGAAAACTAACGGACTACTTCAGAACAATACAATAAACGAAAAACAAATATGATATACATGAACCAAGTACAACCACTGAATTACAGGCCACTGACCTGGGACAGACACTTAAAGAATGTGGCGGGGTTAAACATGTTTGTGAGCGCTCAATCTTCCCCTAACCTGGGACATACCATAAGAATGAACTGTAAAAATCAGTTGCAATTGGTTTAAATCAATAGATCGGTACGAACAGCAAAAAATAACTAACATGAAAACAATAGACACAAAGCACCGATTTAAGAGCACTCACAGTTACTGAAAGCTAGTTCAAAGTTCAAAATCTAGACTATTGCATACCAATCTGTGTTTCCCTCTAGTATAGGAATAACCAATTGATCACGTTAACTCAAGCGTTATCTTTTCTTTTCTGATATTGTCTTCTAAGGGATTATTGACATTATTTTTCATTCATTTTTGCCTTGTTTCTTTGGTCAGTTAGATTTTGTTTACATAATGCCTTTGAAACTGGTCTGAGTACTTTTAATTTTCTATCGGTAACAAAAATTCACTTTGTAACTTAAGTCATTATTTATATTAAACTAAAAAATCATATTATTATCACATAGTAAAACAATTGTAGTGATAGTGCTGCATGTCTGTTTGTTTATCTTGATACTCTTATGGTGTACTGTTTTGTCTGAGATCTAAACACGACCTTGTTGGTAAATATTCCGTATCAACTTCACAAATAATACATGATGGTCTTGAAGTATACATTATAGGCGCAGACGTTGTTTATCATCTTGATTACGTTTTATAGTGTTCTTTTATTTGTCTTTGTATATTATTAACCTTTATTGTTTAGTCCATTTTTGGTAATATCCTTTTAGCCTGGCTCTGTATTTATACATCCCGCCATTGTGTTATTGTGCTATGGTCATTTTTTGTATTCTTGTCTTTCATTTTTCTTGTGTGCTTTGTCTATATACCATTTTGTTTTTCTATGTTGACATAGTTGTTTGTTTTATAGTAATTAAGATTATAACACAATGTTGACTGCTGTACCCCAATTATTGACATTTTTACCTATACTGTCTGTTTGTTTTGTTCACACATTATATTATAATGGAATTTTATGCGACTGTCATACAAGTGAGAGGTTTAGCTAGCTATAAAACCAGGTTTAATCCACCATTTTCTACATAAGGAAATGCCTGTACCAAGTCAGGAATATGACAGTTGTTTTCCATTCATTTGATGTGTTTGAGCTTTTGATTTTGCCATTTGATAAGGGACTTTCCGTTTTTGATATTCCTTGGAGTTTGGGATTTTTGTTATTTTACTTTTTATATCCCAACTATTCTACGTATAATACATCCATGGGTTTCAAATGTTTAGGTTTTAGCGTTCATGTAGAAGGTAAATCCAGAAAAGCGCTTCGGACGCACGACATTTCTTAAGTGTTATTTTCATTTACAATCACATGATTGATACAACTGCAAGTGGACTGTTTGTTCCCGAGTGTATCATCAGTTGATACAACTGCAAGTGGACTGTTTGTTCCCGAGGGTATCATCAGTTGATACAACTGTAAGTGGACTGTTTGTTCCCGAGTGTATAATCAGCTCACTAGTCTATGTTTCGGTACTGAAATGATTAATAACACACTTTTCTAAAAGTTCCGCGTTGTAAAATATAAAAAGTATTAAGAAAGGTTCTTACTCCTTCATGCAAAGTTGGTCTTAGGTGAATTTGGCTATTCTTTTTAAGTCCTTTTTGGTCATATAGCTCCTAACGTATCTACGTATTTATAAATCACTGGCCTTAAACTGAGCGTTCCTTGAATTTAAATCCAGAATGGCGCTGCGGACACACTAAAATTCATAGTAAGTGTTATTTTAATTTATTTATTCATTCAGAGATTTATTTCATTGAGATTATTTTGTTTATTACTTTTCGTGAATTTCCTTGTCTTATAAAAGAATATTCCGACAAAAAGTTACTAAAGCTGCATAAGTAGATATGCACCAGGGTGCATTTCTCTCATTGGTGTAAATCTTTGTTAAGAATGGTCCAGTAGCTTCAGATATCAAAATTGTTGATTTAGTGTGTTGTTTAAGAAGATGACCATTTACTTCAACACTATAGTCCTGAAAATTACACTACACGTCATTTACGCGTTAACAAATTGAAAATTAATATACTCTAACTCATACTTGTTGTTAAAATTAGCAATTGCAGAATTTGGACTGTCAACAAAATGATAAAAACAGAAGGGTTGAGCATCGGACAATTTAACTAACAATTCTGTAAAAGGAAGAATCGATGTCGAAAGTTTTTTATGGAACCGAGAAAACATAGTTTTAAAAAGGTGTGACTGTTAGAAAAATCTATGAAAGTATAAGACTGATCTGTTTTTACATCCCCTGCATGTGTAGAAACTATTTGGCAGACATCGTTAAGTGGTGAATACATCTGTTTGAAATGTTTTACCATAGATTTATGTTATGGCTTGATCAGAAGTTGAATAAACAGACATTTTGCTCAGTACATACTGTTTCGTTTAATAATCTAATAATGATCAGCCGCAAAATAAGTTCCGTTGACGAGTCAAATTCGTGGGTTTTTATTTCTGTTTCTTTTTACTTTCTACTTTTGAAAAGTGCGGCATGAATAGTTACATGTTACATTTTTTCCTGAACAACATCCACATTTCACGGAATAGACCTATACTCAAATTTCGAGAAATCGCATGTGCATGAACAAATATAGTGCATATAATTTGTAAATGAAGTGAGATTGAATGATTATTTTATTGGACAAATCTGCCGAAAGATTGTAGTTTTCCTATTGTAAACAATAACACAAAATATTACCCGACAGTAGTTTGTCGTTATTTACATCTCGTGAATTGATTAGGCAGAAACAATAACACAAAATATTACCCGACAGTAGTTTGTCGTTATTTACATCTCGTGAATTGATTAGGCAGAAACAATAACACAAAATATTACCCGACAGTAGTTTGTCGTTGTTTACATCTCGTGAATTGATTAGGCAGAAACAATAACACAAAATATTACCCGACAGTAGTTTGTCGTTGTTTACATCTCGTGAATTGATTAGACAGAAACAATAACACAAAATATTACCCGACAGTAGTTTGTCGTTGTTTACATCTCGTAAATTGATTAGGCAGAAACAAATCAAAGTAACCAACTAAAACTTAGGGGATCGAATGAACTCGAAAAGGAGCGAAACCTGGTGCGTCGACAGAGTAAGCATCTCATGCTATGCATGCACCACCCGTCATGCAAATTCCAAATCAGTCAAAATGTCACAACCAGAAATAGAACGCAGTCGGTACAATTACAGATCAGACGACTATACTGGTATCTAAAGATCTAAGACGGCGAAAACATGTCGCTAGCGAGTGGAGACACCGACACATCGTATCATTCAACCATTTCGTGATGGTGACCGTAAAACTTATGTAATGTAGTTTCAGTCGTTCTTCCTCATAACTCTGTTAAAGCAGTTTTTGTGTATAGAGCACACTCTTGTTAATGAGTTAATTCGATAAAGCAGTGGTTATGTTACTACTGAGAAATGGGCAGTTGATAACTCAAAGTTGAAATCATCACGTTTGCCATACATTTTAGTTTCAAATCGTCCATATGTGTCAATATAGAGTAAAAGATCACGATATGAAGCAGACCTTCTACCTTCGGTTTTATCCATAACCTCAAGTTTACTGGAAAATATGAGATGTAAGCACTCATAGAAATGTGGGTTATTGAGTGACAGAACATCATTAATATATTTGAAAGTGAAATTAAATAACTTTGTTAGATGTGTTTTCTCTTTTTGTCTTTGCGAAGGTTCTGCATGAATTTTGCTTAATATGAGCACAAAAACCAGTCGGCCAGTAGTAGTGCACAATTATTACCCATTAAAATACTGACTGTCTGCTGAAATATCAATCCACCAAACTCAATAAATATATTGTCGTTTAAACAATTTAGCATTTTGATGATATCATCTAGGATGTTGGAATCAGTGTGGTTCTTAACAAAGTAACATTTTTCATGACCTAAAACAAGGCATTTTTTCATCATTTCCTATTTTTGTTGAAAAAGTTCTGTTTAATGAGACGATGTAGTCGATCTTTCAATTGAGCATGAGAAAAAACGGTGGTAAGGACTTTCTCAAGATGTGTAGTCAATGTGTAGTCAAACATCTTGATGACACATCCATGTATCTTGCTTTATAAGGAATTTTGTGGTGTTTAGGTATGCAGTATAAAGATAGGAGATTCGTCCTTATATGTTAATACTAGAGGAGAGAAGGACGGATTTGTGATTTTCTAAAGTCAACTCTTTTGTAAATGATATAGGGGTATAATATGTGCTGTGAATTCAAACTTTTCAAGTGAGACACTTCAAATAAGGATTTTTTTGCATATAAAAACAATATTGTTTAATGCTTTTTTGGCTGGAACAATAACATATTTGCCGTGAAGAGAAGGTATACCATCCACAACCTTGGGCTACTTGAGAGGGTTAAAAACACTTGAGCTCATTGTACATAGGTATTTTGAATGCACTTCTGAATGCATGATTAACATCTTTGATCCATTCAGATATAGTGTCTAGGTTTGGTTCATCTGGTTCTCGCTTCACATATTTTCAGGCATAGTACGCAACTACATCCATCAGTAACCTTAAGTTTATCTTCCTGTTGATGGGCTGGGATGTTCGATATTTTGGGCCTTTGCTAACAAATCTCTAAGTTGTTCTTTGTTAACGACAGCAAAACCTCCAGTTATAACATGACTAGCGGGACTATATTTGTATGGGTACAATACACAAGAGCAATCGGGAGGTTTCAATTTTACATCCCTGAAGGTTAGGGGTCTCTAATACCCTCTTATGGTTGAAAAACTTGGAACCCAAATAGATTTGATGAATTTTGACAAACACAACTTTTACCAGCATAATTCGTGTAAATCAATAGGTAGAGACTAACAATTTTACGGAACATCCAATCGTAATTAATGCCGAAACAAGTGTGCCACTTATATAATTGATTTGGTATATTGATAAGTAATTCATTTTAATGCAAGTAAAAACCAAAGCACTTTAAAGTATCGTTACAGTGTCAATTGGAATTATCTACAAACAAGGAGCAAATATTTTGAAATGGAGACATATATTTTAATAAAAATTTAACATACAAAGCTTAGCACCTGTACATTTTTCTCTAAACAAACAAACACACACCTTATCTTGTCTTTTTTTCTGAAAATGTTCTTTATAAGCGGCTTTCGTTGGCATTTTAGTGTCATTTTTGGTAAGCGATTGTTTGGTACATTAGATGTATGCTTCTTTCTTATTTACTCAGTCAGTCAGCCTTTTGGTAAAGATGTTTTGCTCTTTAAGGACAAACCTAGTACCTTATTTTATCTATTAAACCTTAATTTTGCATGCATTTGTATGAATATCTGGAGCTTTTCAAATAAAAAAACAGCAAATTTAACAGTTAAATAAAAGTGTGTTTTCAGGTCTTTTTATCGTAATATTATTTAGCAATTAATAAAAGCGCTAGTAGTTTACCGATCGTTAACCGGTTTGGAAGAGACAAATCAAAATCATTGATGAAGACTTTGATACTCATCAATAACCTAAATATGGGTACTATATTTGATGCATATAAACTATCAATTCATAAGGTTCTAAAGACTTCTAGGTCAGATAAAAGCTTTAAGCATGTATATATAGATATTCTTTGTTGTTAATAGATGAGAAAAACGCCCTTTATATTTTTCAGACGCATAAATGTAGGAATTAATAGTATTTATTTGCAGTGCATAAGCTGGAGTTTTTGTGGTTGGGTGATTAATGCTACGTTGGTCTTATTTGTCTTGACTGTTTGCATTTTGCTAAAAAATGATCAGATCAATCTTTATTTGGTCAACTTTGTTGGCCAACAAAAGGTTTTGATTTTCATGGACACTCCAGTTCCCTGCATGCGGAGCTTACTATGACCCTCATTAAGTTAAACAAACTAAGCATGGTGGAATTAAATTGCATCAAATACGAATAATTTTAGAATAATGAAAAATTGGAAAGTGCTATGGCTTATCTGTGTAAGTTCATTAATCTAATGTGGTTCCACTGCGGCCACGATTTCTCATAATAGATTATACTTAGTTTGGTATCTATTGAAATTAACAGATTATCTAATCAAATGAAACAAAATGCATTTATTAATTAAAATTCAATTGCCACACACAAACACACACACACACACACACACACACACACACACACACACACATGTAAAATTTCAACTCTTACCGTTTCACGAGTCTGCAATATTTCTGGCATTGATTGAGATCATCATCTCTTTCTTTAAACGAGACGTTATATGGCTTCCACAT
Source organism: Mytilus californianus (assembly GCF_021869535.1). Taxonomy (NCBI): domain Eukaryota; kingdom Metazoa; phylum Mollusca; class Bivalvia; order Mytilida; family Mytilidae; genus Mytilus; species Mytilus californianus. The sequence goes on from NW_026262581.1 coordinate 124,864,787, forward strand.
GGCATTCACCGCGTGCCTTAATCGTGATTTTTCACCAAGGCAAACACAGTGAACACGAAACGGTAAGCCGATATTATCTTCTGTAAACGAAGCTATTTCTTTGGTCAATTAACAATTTCACTGGTTTCCACGATAATATGACTACAAATCAAAGCTTTACTCTCCTTCTGTTCTAATCTTATCTAAAAAAAAGAAAAAAGGAATTTTAAAAGTGAATGTTGCAACTGTCAATTTTCATTGTAAATTGAAAATTACCCAAAGATGGAAATGATCTTAAGTTTGCCGCTTGTGGTTAAATATTTTATACAATATACTTACCTATTTGTCGCAAAAGACTTTTCTATTTTAACCGTGATAAAAAAATGTATAATCAAACATAATAGTCATATTTCTTTTCTTCTTTATTTTTTGTCTGTTGATTTAATCATTTTTCCAACACCGCATCTCTTTTTCTTTCAGTTACATGGAAATGTCCTCTACAATTACAAATCTGCATTTTTCATCGTGAGAAATTATTAGATTATTCATCGATTGCATTTGTTCTTTCTTTCGATTGATGTATATCCTGTTGTGTTAGGAGTAAAACAAGTACCTTTCACTTTTGCAGTTTAAGGATTGATTGATGATGAATAAAATCTGACCAAATTCCGGAAAACGTCTTGTCCTGGACAAAGTATGGCTTGATAAAACATGTGATAGTTTCTTCTACTGCGTCAGATACAAGCACAATGATCGTACAATAACTGGATGGTCCTTGGTATGACATCATTTTAAATGTGCACAAATGTTTCTACAATTCTATTGATCATTTACCATGAGGGTGGGTAGGCACAGTTCAGCAGCATTAGGACGCCTAAACACAACTGTTTAATCGGTCGCGGATTATCTTTACCTTAGTTTTGGTTAATTTAAATGGCTTGGAAATTAAGTTTGAATGCAAATGGAGCATTTTGTACCGAAACACTAACTGTTTAGAATATTGCATACTAGTATTCGGGAAACCTACTTCAGAGCATATGATATGTTTGACCGGTATTACCATTATCGAGTTCACTTGAGAGAAAAGTACGTACATATATCGTTCAGGAGTATTAAAACCAAAGCGACAGAAACAGAACCTGGAACAAATGTTATCAAAATGTATCTAAGAAATAATGGACGAATGCATATTTAGGTATGAACAATAACATAAAAAGAAATTTTTACACATGGAAAATGCAATCACCATAATTTAGCCGATTAATTGCTCGTATTAAAACTTGCCTTTCTCTACTCTACTTTGTATATTCAATTTAATTCTTTGGAAATTAGTTGAAAACGCACTAGAAATAATCAATGTAAAAATCTGCATAATTTGAAAAGTATTACAAGTAGACCTCTTTATATTTACATGTAAAAACGCTTTAATGGGGAATTCGAATATCGATTTCTTTCAAAAAGACATTTAATAAAATCACTGAAAAAGAATATTTATACCAATCGATGCAGAGTTATACTGAAGACACCATTTACCAGATCATCAACTTCTGTGGAATCCATTTCCACATGCATATATTTGTCAATTTTACAATTTTTATTTTACATTAAAAAATAGTGCTTTGAAAAAGTAACAGAGGATCTTCAATGTTGCTGAATATGGTACTTACGTAATACTAAGGACACTGAGCTAGTCAAGACAAAGGTTTAAGTGTTTGGTTCTCAAATGCTGACACTTGGACATATGGTAACCTTGAGAATAACCAGTCCCCATTACCATGGGTAATAATTATAAAAAGCTGACCAATTGTTCGGTGATGATTTCGAAGATATACACAATGATTCACTATAACGGTATAACAGATCATAAATAAAAATAAAAGGAATAATGCTTAAAATTAACCATTTCTACTACCGTGACAAAAAATAAACATTTTTGTTGCATATTTTATCATGAATGATTTGCAAACTTGTCAAGTCTAAATGTTTGAACAAAATATACTTTAAGTGCTTCCATACTAAACGCGGAAGTATATTGATGGAATAAGTATATAAAAGAAAATTAAAGATGCTAATAAATAACGTATACTAGTAATTTCAACATATATACGCCCAGTAGAGGTTATATATATTGCAAAATATCCACTATATGATTACTGGGTGAATGTTCTACCCTCATTATATAGAGACAAATACAAAACAAGCAAATTATAGAAATAGTTTCAAAGGTATAAGAAAAAAGCGTCAACTGTTACGTACAACTAATCTGATTATTTATCAATTATCGCAAAACAAATCTAGACGCAGTCATGATTTATATAAATATTAAAAAATGTTTGATACATCAAAGATTGTGATCATTTGATATAAATCCTCAGGTTAAAATATGGATTTCATTTGCATATTGTTTTATACCCAGCGTAAGACAGGAAACTCATGAAGGATGAATATGTTGCTTTAATTTCTTAATTTTGAAAATCATAAATATATTTATGAATGCTAACTTCTTTAATGGATTACAAAGCACAGATTTCCTACATATTTTTTTCTAAAAATATATTTTTATTATGTCTTAAGATGATGCCATAAAAAGGAATACGTATCCTTCCTTTTCAAGCAATAACAACTTGGTCGTTGAACTTCGTAACGTGTTAAAACAGATACGCATTTCTTCTTCATCAATATCCCGCTATCACATCAATGGATTCTTTTTTATATCCTCAAGTTTTAATTAAATATTAACGATGTTCATAACTATATCGATTACAGGGCTTAGGAACAATTGTCTGATTTCCTACACGACAATAGTAATAGGTTAAATAAAAGTTATGCTTGTTCGTTCAACAATCTACATTTATTGTATGGCAGCTGAGTAGAGAAAAACGTGTTGTATATCACAGATTCAACGTTGTCAACAAGAGTAAAATGTCTTGCTCCATCGAATAAAGGACAATTTGTTTCCTATCACTATGTTTTAGTGCGATACTATACACTTATCCCAACATGTTAGTAATAATGTTTTATGTACAAGTTATTGCCATACATCTCCACATTATCTTTGTATGACGGTAGAGTATTGTTGAGTTAACCATGTTCGAGCGGGTATTAGTTTTACTGTTCGCAATCGGCAGTGAAGGAATAGAAAAGGCAAAGTGTTTCACAGTAAGAGAAAAACAACAATTTGCAGTTAACTTTCAACATCGTTAGTCTAAATTGACTTGTACAAACAATTATAAGATCCGACTTTTCAATTCCTTTGTGTTCAGCTTCACCTGTTTCAGTAGTTTGCTATGACGCATTTATAGCCTAAAGCGTGCCGGTTTTTTTTATGAAAGTTGTAGATTTAAATATATGCAAAATGTAATTATATTGCACGAATTGCCATTTACATTTAGACATGTGATTTTGTTTTTTATGGTAAATTTTCTTATATGTACCAGAGAAAGTTTTTTTTTAATTCATTCATTTAAAAGTATAAGGATTTGATTATAAATAGGCGGTAACTCTGATAGTAAAGAACAACCTTAGCCAAACTAAAATTAAATTGTATGACACCATTTCATGATTTTTTAACTTCAGAATAAGGACTATCAGAAAATATAAGTAATAATGTTGAAATACTTTTTAATCTCCTCAAAACAACACTGAAGTCTTACACAGCTAATTTAAAAATTGCACTCATTTAAATATCCAATGGCTTATAAAACAAGATGTTCAGTCTATGATTCTAGGGATAATGCATTCTGTATTATTATTGTTTTCAAATATTTTTGTCGATTCTTCTATTTTTTATTAAATTAGTTTTCTTATTTTAGATATTCCAACCGTGTTGCAATATTCTACGTGTGATAATTTTACTCTTGCAAGTTTCATTTCCATATTGAAATATTTGATTACCAGCTGAACAAAGCTACATGTGTTGAACAAAGGTTTAACTACCTGAGATATCCTCTGTTGGATTATAAATTATTCCATTGATTTAATGCAAATTATTTACCTGAATTATCTCGTAAATTGCAGGTAATAAAAACAGATGATCATTAACATGGTTATTATCTTGTCACTGAAAATTTGTTTCAATTAATGTAATGTTTCTACGAATAGTCATGTCATGCGATACTATTTAAATGTCACATGGAACAAAACTTGTGTCAATGTATCTATCACTTATTTTCATGCTATTGGTATAGTTTAGTCATTCGATTCAGCTGAAACATCTCAATATATACTTCATAATGATGTCATGCGACACTAGAATAGTACAGCGTCATCCGATAATGTTTAATTATCATAGCTTCAGACGATTAATACAATAAATGCTATTTTTTGTACTATATTTGTTCTCTTGTAGACCTCAGTTTCATCGTAGCAGACATGGATTTATTTAGAAAGGAAATTGGATGCTCTCTAAATAACAAAAGAACAAATATAGTACAATAAATCTATACATGAATAAAAAATTTTAAGTCATCATTTGGAATTGACAAGAAACAAAAGAAAAATTAAAAGTGCTAAAAGAAAAAAAAAGAAAGTAAGACTAAGAAAACATGCAAGCAGAAGGAGTCGAAAATAAATAGTCTTGAAATAAAACTAAAGATACAAGAAACGCAGATACAAAATAACTAATGCTCTACAAATAGGACAAATGATGCGAGTAAACATTTTCCTGAAATCACACCTGCAAATAAAGATAATTTCAAAAAAATGTGAAGGTAAAGATCTTTAGGGATTTATCCCTCCTAGATACATGGACAAATTTTTAACTTTTGCTAAAAAAGAGTCTGCACGAAGAAATGAAACCCTTACTGGACGCGTTATTCTGATTCCGACCCCAACATACATTGCTCTTAATCCCAAATGCAATGTGGTTAGCAAAGAAATATTAAATATCAATTCTCATGCTTTTGGTTTGATCCGGCAAGGAATATAACTAACGATCTCCAGGCACGTGACTCGAAGTGAGCACGCTACCAGGAAACCACCGAGGAGATATACTATACACCAGCAGATAAAGTTCTTCGTAATTTAGAACGAAAAATACAAAACAAAACAAATATATTTTTTCCATTAATAACAAAATGCACATACATAATAATACTGTTGTATAATTAGATGGACGAATACTTTACATTACATTACTTAATTGTGTCAATTGCGTTAAGGTAATTTTATTCAATTTCTGATGTGCATATGTATGCCCCCGTTATTAAGTGGACAGGGCATATAATGGTTACCCGAGTTCGTTCTTACGTCATTCTCAAATCAAATGATCTCGAGACTTATTCTGTAATGCTTTCATATTTGGAGCTATTTTTTTCTGTATATCAGTCAAAAATGACGAGTTATATAGTTGTCGTTCCAGTTACCTAACTTTTTGCAAGAGGCTACAGTAAAATCGGTTTTTCATATGATTACATTTTCATAATCGCATAAATGGCGAATTTTTAAACATTAACAATAAAGATTTCAAAACGTGTTCAGATTTTAAAGTTGCTTTCCTCCCCTCTGCTCGTATGTCAGATTATAAAAAAGGTTCTTACCCACGCCATAGAGAAAAAGGTGTACGGTACCTAGAAACATGGGGAGACAGTGACAAAATCTACGATAGGAATAGCACATGCTTTCTGCAACAGAAGCTTCAAAGTTCAACGATGACCAACATCATTTTTCAAAGAAGAACGTTTCTTCATCCGATTTTCTAGACACTATTCATCATTCAATTCAACTTTATGCTTTCCCCTTATTGTGAAATCAACAACATCACCATGTGTTATAGCTTACATCCAATATTGAATACAACGAGATCAGTTTGCTACAATACTATAAAAAATGTATGTTCACAAGACATTTCAGTGAAACTAATCATTATATCTGATTATTGTTATCTTTTTAATCTTACATTGTTCAATAATTAAAATAAATGTCTTTACACGATATCCGATGAATGAATTTGTGCAAAAACATACGAAAAAGGTCAATAGTCAGTCATTCCTACACAAGACAAATTCTACAGTTTTTACCAGCAAAAAAATAAAACGAATCGTCTAACCAAGAAAAATAAAAAATGAAGGGTACACCAAAAGAAAAAAGAAAATTCATTTTATACTTGTTAACAAAAAATCGGAGTGTTTCACATAGTGTATGGGGTGACATTCAGTCTTGTATGATAACCAGTGAGACAACTATTCACAAACATTTACTTAATTGTTGAATATGGTTCATTCAAATAACAAAAATCTAGAATGAAACCAATAAAACTTTAAAACTTAACCGAGTGGTATATATATATCCCTTCCAATACTTGAAAAGTCAGCTTCCAACGACTGCTTTGGAAAAAAAACATTTGTAAAGTAATGGATTAATATAATAACTTATATGTATGGTCATTAGAAGATCAAGTCAGATAGACTGGATCGTATAGATTGAAGCGATAATAGCTTATCGATATTCAAATCTAGTAAATCGATTAGAAGGTAAAAACAAAACCTGAGGGAATCGCATGAACTCTGAAAGGAGCAAGACCGGATCCTGCTATGCATGCATCACCCGCCATGTGATTCACACTACTTCAAAAATGTCACAATCGAAAATAGAAAGCAAACGGTAAAATTATAGATCAAACGACTTTACTTAATTAAAGATCTAAGACCGCGAAATCATGTCGCTAGTGAGTTGAGACACTGACACATCGTATCGGTCAACCAATTCGTGATGGTGACCGTAAAACTTATGTTGTGTCGATTTCAATCGTTTTTCCTCACAACTCATGTTGGAGCATTTTATGTTTGAGGAGCACGTCCTTGTTAATGGAGTCCGTATATTGTGAACATGCACCACGAGTGTAACGTACTAATTGAGATATGTAAACGCAAAACGATAGAACAAACGGTATACTAGTGCTGAGAAATAGTATAGCACTGACAATGCTATGATTTCTTTTTGATAGGACATATTTATATAATTTAAATGTTAGATTTCTGCATGATATTGTGATTGTATCATATTTTGAAATGCCACAGAAGAATATTACAAATATAAGGAGTCTAAAAGAATCCGCTTGCAGCTATATCTGTGAGAGAGAAAAAAAAAGCACTCAGATTGAGATGTTATCTAATATAATTAGCTGTTTGTTTTCCCCATCTGAACGCAGCTCTTTGTCCTTCTTGGTTGTAAAGGTTCAAGTTGAGATTCATACAATTAAGCATTAATGGGAAGTTAGATGATTTCATTAAGACTGTATGATTTAAAATTCATTGAAACTAGGAACAATAAGCAAGAGTTGACATCCTCTCCATTGTTATCTGTAATGAATTTGGAATTTTTTGTTACATTTTCCATGAATAAATTGTTCATCATACTCGAAAATGTTTTTTTTCTAAATGGGAATGTTATTTCATTCCCTTGACTACTCTATGTAGATACTAAATATGCGACATATATGTATGACTTGAATAATTTTGAACGCAAATCAATAGACCAATCTATATTTGTCATAGGTAAGGACAGTCTCTTTTGAATCCCGGTATCCACTGGAACAGGCAATATCACTTTTCTGATGTTAACCCCTCCATTTTATTACCAGTCCACACTTTGAAACTTAGTAAAAGTTTCATTCTGCAAACTATTGTACGAATAAAAGGTATACAAATAAAAATCCCAATTTAAAAATTTGCTTGAAATAGGAGCTATATTAGGGCTTTCTGAAAACTACTCCTTCAAAACACTAGTGAAAATTTAACGTCATACATTTTTATAGACTGTTTTTGCAAAGAAATCAACGTTTTCGTTGCTACAAGTGTAGATAACCATTTCAATTTTCAGATCGTTTTCAATAGTTACTATTGTGCAATTTTGTAACTAAAACATTGATATAAAAATATCGGTAAAATGTAATCAAAACTTGCAAAAGAACAATTTATAATATAATACTATCAAAGATCAAGAGAGAATAACACAATACACAGGGTAATGCATCAGTAAATTATCCTGGATTCATACTGCAGAACATTTAACATGTAGAAATTTGAGATCTCGTGTACAGGTATTGTAAAAGTTCTTTAGAAAAATGTTAGTATATTGAATTCATTTAGCATCATTTACTCTCAGATTTCGACGACCAATACTAGATCAAATTTTACAGTGAAGACTTCTTACCATTCATAGTTTAGTGTTGGGAAACAATGTCTTTTTTTGCAGGTTTGCAATTTAGAACACCAGACGCGCGTTCCGTCTACTTCGTCTGGTAAAACTCATTAACGCCGCTCAAATCGAAACAGTTAAAAGGCCAAATAAATAACGAAGTTGATGTGAATCATAAACCAAAAATTCTAAAAAAACAATCTATCAAATTTAGCTAAGGCCATATATGCCTGGTAGAAAAGCCTTAGTGGTTGAGTGATTTAAACATTTTATGAACAGAAAATTAAGAAAATAACTAGCGCATCAAAGATATGTTATGTCATTATGTCATCACAGAAGCACTGACTATTGGTATAGTGATACCCTAGGGGATGAAACGTCAATCGATCCAATGGCTGAAAAACTAATATAATAGTTCATCTCAATGCAACCATACATAATGTACTGTATTAATATCATAATTAAAACCGATAAAGAGAGCATCATTCGACAATTTTATTTTTAAGTATCTTTATTTTCAAAATCAAACAATCGTGGAAACCTTGTTGAATTTCAATAACAAAGAGTATAAATACTACACTAAAAGATTTTTTATACAATTTAACAGAAATTCATATACTGAAAATATTATATATGGTGTACATTTCTTTTCTAGTGAAAACAATGTTGAAGCAATGTGGCTATTTTACAAGTTTCTGTCAAATTGTACATCGAAGGACATATGTAAAACAGAGGCGAAATATACCAAAGGGATATTCAAACTTATAAGTAGAAAAGAAACTGACAATGCCATGGCAAAAAAAGGAAAACGTTGAAAAGACAAACAACAGTACACAAAACACAACATAGAAAACTAAAGACTGAGGAACACGAACCTCACTAAAACCGTGTGTGATCTCAGGTGCTCTTGAAGTAAGGGAATTATTTTGCATCTGAAAGCCATAACATAGCTTTACTTAATATTTTGGGTTTGGTTTATCATATTCTTATTATTATTCTTGTAATACTCCAAATTTTCTAAAACCTTTTAAAATTGCTTGTTAGAGCCATCATTAAGCATTCATAAAAAAGGCGAAAATTACCAAGTTATACTACTCAAGATCACGAGAGAATAACACAAAAGTGCTGCATCAATCAAATTATCCTAGAATTAGACTGCAGTGAAAACTTCTTAGTTATATTTCAGTTTTGAGAAACAATGGTCTTTTCATCATTCAAAAATATTCAAAGACGCTGCATTAAAACATTTAAAGTTTGAATGTTTTAATGAATCATGGTTTATTGCTGTCAAGTTTATGAACAGATAAGCAACAGTTGGCTAATAGTTTTTGATTTGAAGTTTCCTAAGAGAGAGATCATTTGAAAATAAACAAACCAAAACCAAAAATTTTTCTGAAAACACATACATAATAACTTGATACCATTGTTATGGATTTCGCTCATTGTTGAATATACTTGCTACCATTCTTGTTCTTTTGTTTTTGGAAGATAGTTATGTCATGGGCAATCAAATTTCATGCATCTCTTTTTTTATATAAACATAAGAAGAAGTGGTATGATTGCCAATGAGACAACTATCCACTAGGACGAGTCAAATGACGTAAAAGGTAAGCAACTATAAGTCACCATACGGCCTTCAACAATGAGTAAAACCCATACTGCATAGCAAGTTATAAAAGGCCCCGAAATGACTTATGTAAAACAATTCAAACGAGAAAGTTAACGGCCTGGTGTATGTAAAAAAAAAAGTAAAACAAATATGATAACAGCAACATAAACAAACAACCACTGAATTACAGGATCCTGACTTGGGACAGGCAGAACATACAGAATGTGGCAGGTTAAACCTGGGACAGTAGTATACAAACACAACATCAGAACAAACTATAAAAATCAGTTGAAAAGGGATTAACTCATCAGATCAAAACAAAGCACAAAACAACCAACAAAAACACAAAAGACAAAGTATATGTAAAGATCTGAGAGTACTTTCCGTTACTGATTGTTAGTTCAAATAAAAAAAAACTAAGTACGTCCTCAAAGCATATACATGAAACTGTGACACAGTAAACTTTAGTATGCAGATTGAAAGACTTTTTCAAAATGAGTGATATAAATTCGGGTAAAATTGGTCCCTTGTTTGCTACATGTTTGCATTTTTCAGATTTTATGATTTCACTCGTTCGTCAGTTGGCACAATTGTTACAAATCTTAGTAACGCTGTTTTATCTATCATTTTTGTGTTTTTTAAATACTTTGAAAACATTACAAACTTTTATTATAATGATTCTTTTGTAGACTGTTTTGGAAACGCGCGTCTGGCGTACAAAATTATAAGACTGGTATATTTGATGAAAATTTTTTTATTATCATTATTTAAATGAGCAATGCAATTTGAATGCAATTTGAATGAAAAAAGAGAATCAAACAAATCAGCTTAGTCTATTCAGAATGATCCAGAATGATCCAAATGACATCCATGTTTAGATTAAACGGTACAACCTATTAAATTGTTCGACAAAGACATTAAATATAAAAATATAAATAAAGCTGAAAATGACAAATCTTCTAGAAATGTTTTTTTCCAAGTTTATTATCAATAAGTTGGATGATAATTGTATACAAAAGTAATGACAGCCAAAAACATTTTGTTTCACGATTGCAGTGGGAATTCAGTGAGATTAGCAAGTTCTTCATTTTTCAACTTGCTAATCCGGAGTCAACAAAGAAATTTAAAAAATCAAAAAGTTTTCTTTTTCATCACAATGGCATATAATTGTATCATTTGCTATATTCGAACACAAGATGTTGTGACGTCAACGGCAAAACACCGCCTGCCTGCACACAGATCGGCGCCATAAACATCCAAAACCACTACCTGTACACACCCCAGCGGCGTCTTAAACCACTCAAATCAAAAATATAACTTTCATAAGTCGGTAGATGCTTTCTTTGTCGGTATTATTTATGATTTGCATACAGTACATGATATATGATAGCTTGGAGATGAACTGCACAGATATACCATCTACGTACTTCTATACTTGGTATCCAGTGTAAATGATGAAAATTTATTGCAATAAAAAATGTCGTGCGCACTAAAAATCATGTCATAACGTACATTATTATTTTCTTGTTGAATGTTTTTATAACTTAGCTTCAAGATATTAATGCGTAAGTAGTAAATGATTAATTGCTATAGTTACGAGGATATTTCCATGTTAATATTTAAGAAAACAGCCAATTTAAAGAATTATTCCTTTTTATATAAAAATAGGGTAAAAGGAACAACCATGATGATAACGAAAAACTCTATTTGAATTGTGAAAAGTAAAGAGAGCAAAGAGCACTTTCATGAATATGATTCAGACCTTTTTCACAATCAAAGTAAAAGAAAAATCTTTATTCAGATATTTTTCATTCCATAAGAAAGAGAAAACTGTTTATTAAATCAAATTGCAAATTGTTTAAAATACACTTTAATAACAGATATTCGACCCAGGTACAACTTTTGTTACATCATTTAAAAAAAAACAATATTAAAGTTCCTTCGACTTTTCAAGGTTGGATTAAAATAAACATAATCTGTGTATATATTAATAAAACATGAATACCATTTGATGGAACCCCTTTACGCCAAAAACTGTGCCACTTTTAGTATAAAGTTTCATGAAAAATCTTAAATACTGGAATGAAAAAATGAAAAATTTAAATGCACTACTTTTTTGGAAGGGTGAAAATTCAGGATCGTGCGGCATTTTTCAGCTTTTATATGCCTCCGTTTATAAACAATTTAAGTTTATACTAATATTTTCCGTTTGTCTATCAAGACTATCAAGAAGAACAAACATTACATATGAAGGACAGCGCCTTTTTCAGAACACCTTATCAAAGCTAAAGACAATATTGGGATACAAACCACAAATTTATGATCTGCAATCAATATAACGATTACAGCAGTATTCTATGACTGATAAGAATTTCTTTATAAAACGAATTCATAGACAAGATTTTGACTAATATGTTGGCAAAGACTATGAAAACAGAAGACCGGATTTAAAAAAAAAAGTACTCAGCCTCCCCCTCCACACAAAACATACGTACAAAACTGGTTTCTCAGTCAGGGATATCATAAAAATAGAAATATATCTTGTTACCTCTGACACGATGAGTTTGATGGGTTTTTTTCTAGTTTATTTACTATTATTATTATTATTATTATTTACCGAATTAAACAAGTGTCTTAATACAGCCATGTTCTGAAAGAAAACTTTAATATGATCTGCAACAGATCAACACTTTTATTTTTCGAAAAAAAAAAACAAATGATGATTTCGGCTTCTCAATTTACCCCCTTCTCATGATGATGATGATGATGATGACGTTTTACTTTATTCGGATGACAATGTCTTCAAATGTACTTTTAATGCATGTCATTTTATATCAAATCAAATTTTTAAAATAATGGCTTCTATAATGGATGCCGTGTCATATCATTTAGTATTCCGTTTGAATAGCTTCTATCCCTACTCTACCGCTGTGTTTCACCGATTTCTGCCAATTTGCATGAATACTCCGATTTATAGTCATTACGAAACATTACGCTACGAAACAGGAGAAAAGCTTGGCTAGTACAAATGAATTTTATATTTTCCTACAATGTACGAATATTTTATAAAAGGGTTAAATCTACAAAACATTCTGTCAAAATCTGCAATACACGATTGCGAAATCCAATGTTACTGTCATAATGATAGTCGGTTATAGAGTGTGTTACAATACATATAGAAATGCGAAAAAATAACAAAGCAGACACCAGATTAATGTACTACCACTTCCATAATCAAATAAACGTAGTACGATATTTCATCTTTACATGGAGTTGATAAACATTAAAGTTTGTAGTATAGTTTATTGCTGTAAAGTTAAACGAATACTAGTAGGGCAGCCACACCTGGCTAATAGTTTTCATCGCTGAAAACATTCCGAGTTTTAGTTTCCTGAGACAGAGCATTTGAACATTGAAAAAGCAAAATCAAAAATGTTTCTGACCAAATGTTTATATTTGAATTTGTTCAGACGGTAGTATCGGCGAAGAAAATAAGAGTTTTAAACATAAAGAACCATGGACATCGAGCTGTCTGTTTGTTGCGAGTGAGATAATAAATAGAAATGAAGACAAGGCTTGATAGATATATATATATTGCATGGAAAATTACATACTTTCCCTGAATTTTCACTGTTGGATAAAATCATAATTTCGGGGATTGGAGATTTGACACGAACAAAGAAATATAACTATATACATCGAACCGTGATGGAACCAAAAGCAACATATTGATTAAATATAGAAAGGTTACACTCGATTTGCGAATGTTTTGCTTTTCGACTGTTTTTTTTTTTTTTTTTTTTTTTTATTTTAGCTTATTTTGATGCTGACATAAACAGACTGTTTGATGTTGATCATATTTTAATTAAGAAAGATTCTTTCATATCAATATGACTTTGTCGATTATCAGATAGTGGTAATTAAGTCTTGATTGATGAAATCATCTCGCTCATTGAACCGGAAGGGTTTAAATATCCGGTTTCTTAAGTTATAAAACCAGTAATAATCAGATTTATATTGAATTCATGTCAATGTAAAAAAATATAAAATTCAAATGAATGTTGATATTTGAAGTTAAACTGAAATAGGTGACATATAGCTGGATAATGAAGTATCAGTGTAAGACTATTTATTCCCATGGCATAAGTGTACAAAGTAACAAACAATGTACAAAGGCAATAGGACAAAAGTCACCAGTATCAAACAACTTTTAGACTTTTTTTAATAGTATCTTCTGACTCCATCATAGGCACTTTGTGATGTCAATGAAAATGCGCGACTTATTTTGAAAAAAAAATGATATCACAAGAATATTCGAGTTGTAAAATAATTATAAACTACATCACCATGAACCAATTTCCATGAAATTGGCATACGTGAATCATGCTTGATTAGAATAAAGAAGTCATTTTTTTCAATATGCATTTCACTTTTCCAAAAAATAGAAGTAAATTACCGCAAAAGGAAATAATGAGATTTAAGCTACCGAGGATGAGAATTATTGATTGAATTTCGCTACCATTTCCATCACGCCTTTAAATCACATTACTAACTAATATGATGGTTCAATAAAAATGCAAAGCTGGTGGCAAAAATTAATCTGTCAGAGAGATTCCTAGCCAAATTAAAACTGCCTGGTCCTTGTTGGAATCGATTGGCTTTATACCGCTGTCTAATGCGTTTTCCTAGTTGCCAATCCTGGTGATTTCCTTACCTCAAAGACATTCTAATAGCATTTTAGATTAGTCATTCTGCACTCAGTTCATATTAGTCAAATAGTTTTAAACTATCAATTCTATGTCAAACATATGTGTGGGTGTTCTCTTGGAATTAAAACAACTATTGTGTAATATTCCGATTCTGAAATTTTCGTAAGAGATCTTACATGCGCATCAAAATAGATTCTCATACATTTGCTCGGACAAGGTTCACTTTAGGCCAAATATGGCCTTGAATTTCAACTTTATCGTAAAATTTCAAAATGGCCATAACTTGGTTCTTAAATGGATCTATTTTAAAAGTCTTACTTCTTTGTTCTCTTTAAAAGAGTACATTATTGGCTTCAAAATCACCACATTTTGAATATATTGTCAAAACACGATGATTTTGTGCATTTTTCGGACCTGAAAGATTGAGGAAATCCTTGGTCGCAACCTAGGATCAAAAATGTTCTGTAATTAAAAGTTTCCCATGATGATATTGAATCCCTAGACACAAAAACTTTCTGGATCATGGGTGACGACCAAGGTAAATTATTCTAAAAACTGTTAAGAATTATTGATTATTTGACCAAATCTGACGTTACAACACAAATAATGCTTACTTATGGAGTCAATACTTCTTCGTTGTTAATGTTATGTGCCAAAATAAATTTATTTTGTATTAATAGATATATCAAAACTATTTCTTTGTGAAATTTGTAGTATTTAAAAAAAAAACATCAAAATCTTATGGCCAATTTTAACCCTTCGTGAACTTACTCCAAATGTATGCATAACAAACAGCCCAACCTTGCAAGTTACCATCACCTTTGAATTATAATCAATTGAACAGTACACTTCTATTTCATAATAATTTTCAAAATGTATCATTTGAAAAAAAAATCATCTGATGTTTTTATGTAGTGACTATGAATTAATTATCATTTTCATTTGATATCTAAACTATTAAATATATTTATGTTTCGCAGATACTGATGAACGCAAAAATTCTATTGCATCTAATGCATAAAAATATCATTCAACCCCCAGAAATTATGCACGATGGATACAAAACTATTCTTGTTTCCAATGGAGTTCTTCCCTAGAGGATTTCTCTTCACAATTAATCATTATATTGGAATAACGACAGTAGTATCTGCGGATAGCCTAGAGCTGAATGGATCTGTGCGGATCTTGAGAATCACTCGTGCATTCACTACAATTTCTAAAGCTCTTTTCATAATGGAATTTCATTAAACTCGCTAGCATTGTATCATGCGTAGGTCCGTAATGACGGTATTCACAAATGATTTAGTACCAGAGTTTTTTAAGGCTCGGAATGTATATATAATAAATGTTTTAAGTTCTGAAAGGTCTACTACTGTAAGCAAACTGTAAAGTTGTAAATACATAATGAAAAATTAAGATCCGACCGTCAATCTTTTAATCCATCACGAAGGCAGTATAAAACATGGGTTATATTGAATAATAAGGAAAGATTTTTTTTCAATTATACTGTAACGTTTAGATAATACATTAATGAAAAATATTGTACGAGGGAATGAGTCAGTGGATCGCGTGAGTGATTACTAGAATCGAAGTGGATTAAGGCGAAAAATTTCTTACCTGCTTTGCACGTCGATATCATTGTAATTATTCACCTGGAGTTGTGAAAATCAATTTCTGTCAAATTAATTTAACAACTTCAACTGTTATAATATTTTATTCATAATCATTTCAATTAGTTATTTCTCTCACAAACAATGTATTCATGTAATTTGTATTTTATTCAATAGATCTTCGGAATTGTTTTATTACGCCTCAGTTCGGTTGAATAAAGCTGATGTTTTGTTCTAACTCTTTTCCTTTTTGTAGGGAAGATTGCGGTGGAGAGTTATAATGGTGATATATTTTACCATTTGAAAATTGATGATTGTAAACTATGTTCTTTTCTAACAATTTTAAAGTACAAAGCTTCCGTAAGTGTATAGAATTTTTCCGTCATTAATTTTGGTAGTAGATTATTACAACCATTAAGGGCACTCAGAGACCATCCTGCTTTAACGGGTTTGCGTGCTGAAGTTAACATATTGCATGGCAAAAGCTAATCCATTTTCTCGAAAGTCAAGACTTTTCTTAATTAGTGCAAAAGTAATTAATTATTCTAACTGACCTAAGTCGTCAGAATATTAAACAAACATTTTATAAACGCGATTTTCTTAGATTCCTTTGTTCTTTCCATCACCGTAGGTATTGATTAAAATACATTTATTCTTGTATAAATAGACTATTCTTTGAATCACATTAATGTTTAATGCAAGCGAACTCATAAAAAAGAAAGTAAGATAAACGTAAAAGGCAATAACTTAAACGAGAAAATTCGGCATACTCAAAAGCAACTTAATTTTCAATAAATATTTCAAGCAAGTTTCATTATCACTGCAGAAAAATTTAATTAATAACTTAAGGAAATTTATGTTAAATATTTCTTACATTCTTCTATACATCTTACCTTCTAAAGGAAATTATCCAAGGCAGGGACACATCAGTTTTCCCAATCCACGGTACCATGTGTGTCGGCGCATCACTGCAGAAAGTATTTTGACCAAAGTAGAACATTATTGGCTTCTAGACGGTACCAATCGTTGGAATGTATTGATCGCCTTAACCCCAGGAACCTTAACTAGAGTTCTTAAATTTCTGACCCAACATTTGCTAAGATGGTGTATTAATGTATAAAACTTAATTAATCCTAATCAGCCCAAGATCCACAATAAAACAAAAAATCGATTGACTCAATGCATTATTAATCACAGTGAGTGGGTTGTTTTAAAAGTTCACACGATAGCTGCTTCATTCAGATAGTTCTTGCATGAACGAGCAGAATGGGTTACATGCGGTGTGTTTTCTCCGGTTATTCTTTGTGTAACGCTGTAAAATCATATGTTTCTGTGTGAAAATCAATATACCGTCATTAGTTTAATAAAATTATTCTGCATTGGCACCGTAGCTTTATATGCATTTAAATTTTCATTCAATTATCATAATTAAATCCCAATCTTTCATCAGTTTTCGTTTTCTAGTATCTTTATCGGATATCCTTTCTCTGACCAATAGATTTTGGTTTTAGGGACAGCTCGAGGTGTAGAATATTGCCTTTCATGCTAGACAATCATATAAAAAAAACTGTATATTATACATCAGAGATATGTACTCTTGATTTCTTGTCTCATGGAATTTTCGGGAAAAAATGATACAACAAATCCGGTCTTTCAATCAGTTTTGGCGTTTGTGATAAAATGAGTAGTCCAAAACTGGCACAGTAATTCAGTGTCAAAGATTTTTTTGAAAAATGAAAAATAAGATTCCTCCAAATACATTTTAGTTTCAAATTAGTCAAAACGACAGCAAGCCAACAAGGCCATAAGAAAGACATTATATGGTAGTTCTACTGTTGCTGTTTTACATTATGAAGTGTTTATTATTGCTACACATACATTAGCTTATTCTATTAATTTCATAAGAGTAAAAAGTGCAGAATTGCACATAAAAATGGGATCATGCTTAGGAGTATTCATGCGAAAAAAATATGTTTTTCCTGAAATCATTAGTTAGCATTAGTCTGTTTGACATTATGTCTGTAGCATATCTTTTGTACTGTACGGTTTATAGTCGGTTTGGTTTGTACAGTTATGCTTACCAATTACAACATTTTGATTATCATAATGATACAACATTACTTCTGCCAAGCTTTTAATGATATACTCCTAGACATTTCAGGAAATTATTCTCTACATTATACGGGAAGCAGCACTACACAATAATCTATATATAACTCTAGACATCTAATTTTCATTAATGTGACAACAAAACAAACAAATATCAGTGAAAATTAAAATTTCATCTATATGGTACAATGAGTATCGGAATTTGCTGACTATGAGAATTTTGAACATATATAGACTTACTTTAGATTGAAGTTCCTCCTCCTTATTGAAGATATGAAATCCTGTCTTAGGAGTATCATAATGGTAGATCGATGCCACGGTCTGATTAAATCTTAAGACGTTCCTGTGTCTTTGGAATAATATTAGAATCGATATCAAGATTTTTTTCTCTCTGAAAGCATTTAATTTATCATCCATCATATATGTCTTTCTTTCACAACAAATCCTTTCTCTATCACGTGAAATGAAAAGTGCCGTGGTCTTAAGCACATCTTGGTTTTATTGGTATCATTCAGATCGAGGCAACTTATAATAATATTTGGTAATGAAAGCTTTAAAGGGCGCCTGGAACAGACAATTCACACTTGGATATTCATAAATATTTGATAGAGTTATCTATCGTATAGTCTCCAGGGATTCAGGTCTCCATCTGTTCACACAGGTGAAACACGACAGGTGGAAATTACCTTCATTTACCTGAATTTCATGTTCTCCAATCAAATATTAAACAAGATAATTAAGCCTAGATTGATATTTTAGATAATTTTGTGAACAATTACCAAATTAATTCTGATTTATTATCGATTCATCTGTTGTGGTTATGAATATAATGATGATTAGATGGACCAGTATGTCGACAACTGGTTTCTTAGTATAATATCCTGAATGCACTGCTAATTAGAAAATATCTTTATATGACAAAAACAGAGATGAGAAATATACTGTTTTATTCGCCATAGGACAAATGCTTCATATTGTTTTGACAGAATTTCACTTGTTTTTAAAAGGACCTGGATGTACAGAAATTTTACAGAGTCTGTTCTAGGAACCCATGGGTAAAATTTAGAAGAGAATTGAACCAATATCAGTAAATATAAATCAGACAAAACTAGACTAAATAAAGTTAAGAAGATGTGGGATACATACTAATGAGAAAACTATCCATAGAGCAAAGATGAAAACAACTACAGGTCACCGTAGACCTTCAACAACGAGCAAAACCCATACCATATTGTTAGATATACAATTCTACTGTATGAAAATATTTGAAAAACCAACAACCCAATTTATACTACACCAACGAATGAAAAACAATATGGCAGACACAAACCTAACAACTACAATCACTAGGTTAAAGGTTCCTGGCTTGTGACAGACACATAACGAATGTGGCGGGGTTTAACATGTTAGTGTGCACTAAAACCTCTCACCAACCTTGGAAATCGATGTAACAACAAACATAAGTACAAACTGTAAAAATCAGGTTTTACTAGTCAGATCAGTACTTAGCACAAAAACATTTAACAAAAACACAAACGACAAGAAGTACTGGACTCGCAGTTGCTGAAAGCTAGCTTAAAATCCAATTGCAACTAAACCCTGTTATCCCAGACTAAAATGTGAATCAGTACACGTCGGATGGATTAAGTGTAAAGACACCATAAACATTCTATGTATTAAACATTCTTATTTAGTAACGTTATGTGACATCAAACTGCCAGCTTTGATTTGAAATTGTATTCTGACTTTGTGAATACAATTCATTTGAATATCTTTTAAAAAAAAAATTAAACTCCTGTGCTTTCTAGAGAGATGTCTTGTGCTATATAGAGAGATGGCTTGTGCTATATGTCTTGTGCTATTGGTATATATATCTTGTGCTTTCTGGAGAATTGTCATGTGATTTATGGAGAGACGTCTTTTGCTATTAACACAGATGTCTTGTGCTTTCTGGAGAAATGCCATGTGATATATGGAGAGATGCCTTTTGTTATTAACACAGATGTCTTGTGATTTATAGATGGAGATTTTGTGCTTTCGGGACATATGTCTCTTGCTTTTTAGAAAGATGTCTTGTGATTTATATCTTCTGTAATCTGGATGTCTTCTGCTATTTAGGGCAATGTCTTAATTGTGCTTTATGGAAAAATGTAGCATTTTCTCGAAAAGTAAAAATTATGATCATATAATTTTGTTATCCATTTAAGTTTTTGTGAAATCCCGGGATGTCTTTTGATAAAATTGAATAGAGAATGGAAATGTATGAATAAAACACAACTACGATTAGCATACGCTTAATTAAGCGACCAGGTCACAACTTGTATTGGTGGAATTGGTTAAGCTGATATATTTCTTACATCTCCATGGCAGGTCAAACTCGCAATACTTTGTAACGTAATAAAATCTATGCAGATTGTACATGTATGAACGTTTGGTTTATTATTTGATACTAAAAAGGAAATAACAAATGAGGCACAGAAGTTAATTACAATGCATTACTCATCTACAAATTTTGTTTACGAATTTTACTGGTTCTTTGTCAATACTTAATGCAATGTTAATTTTTATTAAGTATACTGTGCTGTATCGGAATACCTTTTTAGTTCAAGTATCTTCTATTCATCAAACTAGGTTACTGTACTTCTAAACAAAGTAATATCCTTATTGTCGTTGCATCACAATCGAGTTCAATGACCACTATATCATTAAATGTTAATTAGAATGTGTCGTCTTAAGAGGTCTGTGCATCTGACACGAATATTAAACATATCAAATAATCAAAGTAGATGGTGAATTTAGAATTTGTTTTCAAAATTTTTAACAGCATCTTATAAAGAGATTTTTAAGTTTATAAACATGAACAAATAAACTGATTTGGTAAAAGTAAAAATACAAAAATACCGAACTCCAAGGAAAATTCAAAACGGAAAGTTCCTTATCAAATGGCAAAATCAAAAGCTCAAACACATCAAACGAATGGAAAACAACTGTCATATTCCTGACTTTGTACAAGCATTTCCTTATGTAGAAAATGGTGGATTAAACCTGGTTTTGTAGCTAGCTAAATCTCTCACTTAGAACATATGAACTCCGATACTTGAAATCTGAAATCTGAAATCTAATTTTAAATAGTTTGTCCATCTTATCAAGTTTGAAATTCGATGCTTTTATTAATAAATCAAAACAATTCGATGTTCAAATTTAAACCAAAATATACTTTATTGAAATATACTTTTTATAAGGTAGATTATATTTGTTAACGATACCAATAATCATGATGAAGACCGAGTTCACTTTACAGGCGATTTTTTCAAACAAGTACATTGACCGATAAAAGTCATTTCGTAGTACATAACTTAACGAAAACTAGACTGTGTACTCTTAATATTCTGTATTCTAATTAAATTTATTCCTCGATAAAATGACCGGTTCTGTACACCTCAACAACATTACATAAAAAGCAATTTCAAATTAGATATCAATTTGAAACCGATTTATGGGACGTGTGTTGTAGTTGTAACTTCGCAAGATCATATAGCTGGTTTTTTCAGTAAATTTTTCTGACTTAAACATAGATACTGTATGATATAAACAAGAATAGAATTGAAATAACTTATGATAAGTAAGAAATGATTTTCAGTTTCAAACATTGCTACTTAATTAAGGTGACACTTTGTAATGGTTTAGTAATTATGGAATGAAGCAAGGAATAATTAATGTATTTTATTCAAATATGTACATTGAGGACATGAAATCTCTTTCGGAAACGTTTGGTGTTATGTAGCTTAGAATCAGCCTTTGTGATATTAGTCGCGTGTTAAAAATACTGGATCAATGGTCAACGACATTGTTGTCTGTCACCAGAACCTCTATTGGAAAGTGATCTCCGTTGATCTCTTAATTGCCCATTATGCCACTATCTTTGAAGTTTTAAATGGTCACTGACCCTTCATGCTTCTATATCTAGATGCAACGATATTCGGGAACTCAACGAAAATATTTACTATTTCTTCTACAATACGTACGCGTAATACGTACAATTTAAAAAAAAACTGAAGATAGAAAAATGTGTATTTCAAAATGATTTTCCAGTTGGTAGTGTCAAAACTATTTTTTAATTACAATAACCAAGTAATATGTAAAAAAACATAACCAAGTAATATGTAAAAAAACAATAACCAAGTAATATGTAAAAATAGAGATTAGGGTATCATGTAGATTTTTATTATGTAGCTCATATATTCCATGTTTGTGTTATAGTTCTCGAAAAAGCCAGACGTCCAAGAAATGTCTATTGGAACGCCTAACAAGTTTCCCAACTTTCCATTTTTTAATAAAAAAAAAATATATTCCCCTTCTGGAGACCGTCACAAAAAATGAAGGGACAGCTCTGTGATTTAAATTTTATAGTCTGTTTTGTTATTTTCGTCGATACACATCAGTAATCCCTATAGTCAAACCATATCTAATTTAAAATCTGAATAACAATTATATCGGACTAAAACCAGGACACAACAAAATGACAGGACAAAATGACACAACCAGGACAAATAAAAAAAAAACAACGAGATAAAAAAGAGTGGGTACAACTAAAGTAACCGATTGGTGTCTTTTGATATTGTTTTGTGTTGGGTTGTTGTCTCAATGACGTTTAACCCCAATATCTCCTTTTGTTCATTTCCGAAACCTTGTAAACATATTGATTTGAACAAATGAATGAATACGCAGAATTTTATCAAACTGAAATGTATTAAGCTCTGTTTAAGTATCCTATTGAACTAGTTATGCATTCCTTTGCTTATCTTGATAATTCTGAAGAGGGGTTATCATTTATTCCTTATCAGAAATAATGCTGAAATCAAAGGAAAGAATTACTTGATATTATAAACTTGACGACATGAGAAATTGTTTTTATTGATCTACCATTTTCTATTGTCCGTTCAAGTGACTGTAATGTCCTAATCGTATTAACTAAATGTCTGAATCGCATGACACTGTCATCAGCTAAATTGGTTCGAAGGTGTAAACCTACACGTGCTGGTCATCTGTCTAGTTTATGGGTGTGGAAGCAGAAAATAGATTTAAAAATTACATGATAATGAATAAAAATGTCTAAACTTCACGTATTATGTTTGCAAATATAGAATATTGCCACGTGCGTCTGGCAACCAGTAATTGGAACAATGTCAAAGACACTTATTTCAAGAAGTATAATTATTTGAAATACAATGTCAGTTTTTAAACTATCATTGGTAACGCATTTGAACATGCTAAATACACATTACCTTTTTCATCTAACAAGAGTGAAAAAATTGTCATCTTTTGGTTTTTGCTTTATTTTTTATAATCATTTCTCCCTTTTTTTTAACTCAGAGCCTACATTGTATAAGGCTTGCTTATATATTTAAGATGTACACATACCGATGTTAACCAATTTTTAAACGGTTTTTATATTTTACAGATGAGAAAAACTTTAAAATTGAATGTCAATATTCACTGCGACAACATTCTCGAAGTCGAGTGCAAAACACATTGTCTGATGGTAATTAGGCATAATTTCTTAATTTTGGTTTAGGGATACACTGTTTGTTTGTGAATGAAAAGGTTTCTCCTCGATGAACTTTTGATTTTACTGGTATTGTCTTGTCCAGTGAATCAAGGACATTTTTCAATTAAGATTTACTGTGGGGTTTTAACTAGATTCACCTTGAGAAAGTCTAGGACAAATAAGCAATATAAATGTGTTAATGGGCTGTTTTGATTGCCGCTTGTTCGTTAGATGTTTCAATGTCGGGAATATTTATAGCTAGTATGAAGGAATGGCGGTCTTATAAGGCGAAATTTTATACTTGATGCTAGTTTTGATTACAATTTTTATCATCATTGAACGTTCTTATTTGTCGTTTATAATTACAACGTATTGATAACAATAAAATGAGGAAATTATGAGTTTACAGCCACAATCAAACACATTTTACATCCTGTGCTCTGTCATTATAACGGTGTAGGTTATGTCGATTCCAAACATGCATTGATTTAATGTGGAAATTTCTGCACATCTCACTCAATCAATAATGCCTTCCTTTCAAAAGAACTGAGGTGTAATTCTTTAAGAATTAATTCAATTCAACTTAAAAATTCATGTATTATTCAGTAATCCGGGAACCAGTTACTGCTTTATCAATTCCATTCTTGCTTTTAAAACTTTAAGTCCAATTAATATTTTTGAGTTTAGAAAGAAAAAAGATTCTGGAATATAAACTTTTAGACATAACTTGAAATAACATGAATACTGAAGTTTTTGTTTATATTTCTTCATTTAGTAGGTTTAAGGCCAATTTTGACATTTAGATTTGAAGTGATTTTGAAGGTCATATGTCACCATGATCATTTGTGAGGACTTGATAGAACTACGTCTAACTATTTGTGACCTGATGACTCTTATTGTGGGATAATGTCTCTTTAGGGAAGTTAATAACCCTGAAGAAAAATTGCCTTTAAAACATCTTGTCGCCTTATCGCCTTTAACATCTATCTGTTATCTGACTAGTATTTAGTTATGACTTTCAGAAAAAGCTAAACAGTCAAATGCATAAACCTTCGATGACTTTGACTCAGCTTATTTACCAATAAATATAGACCTAACAACATACTAAATACGAAGTGATCACCCTAATTCAGGGTAGGATTAAACACAATAAGTTTCCTTCATTTTGGGCAACACAATACGATGAAGGAAAAGTTAAGGAAATACTTAAAAAACAAAGAATAATAAAACATATAATTGATAGCAAAAAAGATCAACAAAACGAATACTAAAACATTCAATACCATGACACAAAAAGAACAACATCAAATTTAGAATACCAATATGCCGCTGCAGCAAAAGGAAAAAATAAAAAGTAATAATTTCAAATTACTTGAGTTGGTGATACCGTCCAATCTGATTGAACTGCAATCTTAATTAAAAGTTCAACAACATTAAAAACCAATTAAATCTACAAAGTCTAATGTTACTGCGATCGTCGTTTTTTTTTTTTTTTTTAGACCAGGATATTAAAAAATCTCATGATGATCTTCATATTAATATTTCGAACAATCTAGACTTAAGTTTTTCGTTATTAAATTTTGTTTCCTCGATGTTGATGATCCTTTGACTCATTCGTATGGGGAGTGTATTCGACGTGTTTTAAGTTCTTTTTTCATTAGCACAAACTATTACAACAGGAATACGGACAAAATTAAATGGTTAACACTTTAACTATAAACTTTACTACAAATGTTCAGATTGTTTTTATGGAATTATAAAAAGACTACATAAAAACTTACAGTATAGTACAGAATATGGAATGTCAACCATGAAGACTTACAGTATAGTACAGAATATGGAATTTCAACCATGAAGACTTACAAGTGTAGTACAAAATATGGAATGTCAACCATGAAGACTTACAGTATAGTACAGAATATGGAATGTCAACCATGGAGACTTACAGTATAGTACACAATATGGAATGTCAACCATGAAGACTTACAGTATAATACAAAATATGGAATGTCAACCATGAAGACTTACAGTATAGTGCACAATATGGAATGTCAACCATGAAGACTTACAGTATAATACAAAATATGGAATGTCAACCATGAAGACTTACAGTATAGTACAGAATATGGAATGTCAACCATGAAGACTTACAGTATAGTACAAAATATGGAATGTCAACCATGAAGACTTACAGTATAGTACAGAATATGGAATGTCAACCATGAAAACTTACAATATAGTACAAAATATGGAATGTCAACCATGAAGACTATAGAAAAATGTTACAGATACAATCAATAGCAACCATAAAAACTCGGAGGATAATGCAAAAATATGGAACTACCTGAAATACTCAGAGAATAATGCATATACACATAATATAACAACCATTTAGATTTAGAGAATTATACAAAAACACGGAATAACCACCAGAAATGCTCAAAGAATAATGCATACACACGGGATAGCCACCGTAAGGTTATAGAGAATTATACAAAAACACGGAATAACCACCAGAAATGCTAAAAAAATAATGCATACACACGGGATAGCCACCGTAAGGTTATAGCGAATTATACAAAAACACGGGATAACCACCAGAAATGCTAAAAAAATAATGCATACACACGGGATAGCCATCATAAAGTTATAAAGAATTATACAAAAACACGGGATAACCACCAGAAATGCTCAAAGAATAATGCATACACACGGGATAACCACCATAAGGTTATAGCGAATTATACAAAAACACGGGATAACCACCAGAAATGCTAAAAAAATAATGCATACACACGGGATAGCCACCATAAAGTTATAAAGAATTATACAAAAACAAGGAATAACATCCATAAGATCTAGAAGAATTATACAAAAAACACGGAATAACCACAAGAATTGTCCGGAGAATAATGCATACACACGGAATAACAACCAAAAGATCTAAGGAATTATACAAAACACGGAATAACATCCGAAAATGCTCTGAAAATTATGCATGCACACGGGATAGCAACCATAAGGACTTAGAATTACACAAAAACATAAAATATTTATTATCAAGACTCGGAATACACTTCAGATACAAGGAATATAATAAAACAGAATCATGATAGAGCCACCATATTACTTAGGGGGTTATATAAAAACATGGAATATCAACATAAAGAGTCGAAAAACAATACAGAAACACAGCATAGCAACCGAAAGATTAAGAGAACAATCTAAAACACGAAACAGTAACCTGAGAACTAATAAACGAGAATACGGAATAATCTCCATAAAACCAAGAGAAAAATACTGACACACGGAATAATAATCATAAAGACTAAGAGACTGATAATACAGAAAACTAGCAACTATAACAAGTTAGAAAATATTAGAAAATTACACGATGAAAGAAAATAAATTCATTTGATACTGTTAAAAATCTAGAATAAGATTAATATCATATTAATATGGAAAACGAATAATTCGTGCTTTAGATAAGAAGTTAAAATTTCAACGTTAGAAAACGAGTGGGTAATCTGAGTAATATTAGTAATAATATTAGAAATACGTACATTATAATAAGATTGGAATTTCAGATATCAGGGAAATGACTTTATGATATGATGTATTTATTGACGACATGGAAAATATTTGATAATCAGAACTTTTTCCTGTAAAATAACTTTACCGTAATGTTTTTACTTACAACCGCAGATTGAGTGAAACCTAATTTTGATGTTATTTCCCGTCAGTATAACTCTCATTGATTGTACAATTTTTATTTGCTGGTGTTTTTGTACAAAAAAAAATGTTTTAAGGCAAGTTTTAGGTATTACGTGATACGAAGATGGATAAAAGACAATCCTACGGGAGTCTTAAATCTACTTTCGGAATAAATATTTCAATGCTATTGAATTTTCTACGAGAAACTATTTTGGCAGCATCTCTGGATAACATCTAAATTTAAACATCGATTTTCACGTGACGCGAATGCATCAAAGATCTGAAAGATGATGGGATTGTTACCATAACAACAAAATTAAAGTCCTATAGATTAATCCGGAAACGTCACAAATGGATGAGCAGACATAAATGATATCTAGATTTCCTAACAGAGAACCTTCATGTAGTTCTAACGCCATGTTCTAATATTCAATGAGGATATAGTTTTATAAACCTGATAAAAAAACATATTTATTTGCAATTTTAATAAATCAGCTACACTATATGCACAAACCGAGATCTCGATCCTGATATGCTTCATTTTAGAATGGAAATAATTGGAAATGTAAAATCTAACACGGTATTGTTTATCTGTAACAAATGAAACCAGTTTCCAACACGAGCTTTACGGACTAATATGAGTGGTGATATGAGACAATGTTGGTTTTGCATTGATTCAAGTAAAATGTATGCCATTAACAAACTGTTTCTGAACACTAATATTTGGAGAACACAACAGCTTTCAACAATACTCAAATATTTAAAAAAAAATAAACGTTGTGAAACCAAGACTACCGGAAACCTCTCCATCTACGAACATAATTTGATGCATTTATTGACGACATGGAAAATATTTGACATAATTTATCCCCGTTCCTTTTGCAACAGTTGTGAAACTTTTTAATCTCTGACTGGTCCTTGCTCTAAGCCATACATCCTGATGAATAAAGTTGAAATATACGCGTTATGTACAGCAAGAGTGTTATACACAGCAAGAGCGTTATATACAGCTAGAGCGTTATATACAGCAAGAGCGTTACGTTTTATCGATAATTGAAAGAGTCACAAGACTTGAGACAAACGAAACAGACCTGGTGTAATAACAGCATTTTACGAACAATTACCGAGCACGCACCGACTCTGAACATGAATCTAAAAGAACTTTAACAGTTTGACATTAAACCATACGCGAAAAATATTTACTGTTAAAAATACAATACAAACCATAATATTTATAGTTAAAGTTATGCAAGATATCATATCAATCTGCTTTTAATAGAATTTGTCATCAACTGCTAAAAATGTAGACTTAATTTTTATGCTTTTGTTCTTTAACTCGAATCAAATAACGCAAGTTGCTTATATATAGCTTACGGACCGTGTGTGATTTTTTAACAGATCGCAATTTACCATAACTAAATATTGTTGTTCAAGGTGAATTACAGCAAAACTGACAAAATAAAGAAAGAAAATAACGTTGTATTAGCGTTATTTGACGAGTAATTTCCATTTTCGTATAAAAACAACCTAGCTTTTTGTTATCAAAAGTTTTTCGTTCATAAAGATAAGCCAGACAGTTACAAACGTAATTTTTCATGCTTAAATATAAGGTTAATCTATGGCTAATTTTCACCATTTAACCTGTTATATTAGGACACCGATTGAAATATGCCAAACTTGTGTGTTTCCTACCTCGATAATACTGAATTGCCAATTCTATCTTACACCTACAAATAGTCTAGCAGAAATATAGATTCTATTGTCAACGTTTATATTGAAAAGAACACTCCTAGTTTCTTGGATCTTTTAAAATTAGAGGTTTGGATATGATCCTCCTTAGTACACAGAGAAAAAAGATAAAAAAATCATTCGATTTCTTTCTTCTAAAACATGAATGAATATTGTTAAATTTTTGTATTAAGCATTTTAAAAGTAGCTTCATGAAAAATTACAAAATCAATATCAAGAATCACAGAAACCGTTTTGTGTTTGTACCAGCTAGCAAAGCAGTCACCACTGTTATCGTTAATTAACGTAAGTACTATACCTACATCATCAAACAGAGACGTTAGTAGATGAATACGTTTTTACAACTGAACTGAAAGCTGCTACTGAAAACCTAAATCTATGTATTGGTTCCGTAAATTATAAAAACCAAACCTATCAAATTCCGTTTGATTTCTGCATCTACGTAGTAAATGTTCAATTGCAAATATATCTGTACATCTTACTAGTGCTTTAACAACCGTATAGAAACTCGCTAACAAATGTTAATACACAGCTTACTTTTTTAGCGATATTAATTATTTCTGGAGAGTTAAAACAAATTTAAAATAGATATATGAAGATGTGGTATGAGTGTCAATGAGACAACTCTCCATCCAAGTCACAATTTGTAAAAGTAAACCATTATAGGTCAAAGTACGGTCTTCAACACGGAGCATTGGCTCACACCGAACAGCAAGCTATAAAGGGCCCAAAAATGACTAGTGTAAAACAATTCAAACAGGAAAACCAACGGTCTAATCTATATAAAAAACGAGAAACACTTATGAACCACATCAACAAACGACAACAACTGAACATCAGGTTCCTGACTTAAGACAGATGCAAACAAATGCAGCGGGTTTAAACGTTTTAGTAGACGCCAACCTTCACCCTAACCTAAAACAAAAGTGTAACATCACAACATAGAAAGACACACTATAAAATACCAATTGAAATGGCTTAACTCAATCAAATGACATATTAACAAAAACAAGTGAACATACACTGAACGAATAAATTTGATCTATGACACAATGTAAATACAAAATTAATAATACAAGGGGGTTGGATGTAAAACAATATCAGAAAGACAACCATAACCTTGGACAAAAAAGTCGCCAAATAAAATAACGTACACAGGTAAATAAAAATAATTTTGTTGCAAGGTATACATGGAGTATGGAAATATTTTTTACAAAATAAATAATTTTATTGTTCATTGTACGAGAACAGAAGTGAAAATTTATTGTTAAAATAGTGAGACGAGATATAAAACTAAATAAGTAAACATTAAATAACAAAAAATGCATTACAAATTGTATCAACAGGTCAAATTAACACGAAAGTACGATTTGAGAGTACTCGCAGTTACTGAAAGCTAGTTAAAAGCTAAAAACAATTAATAATAATAAAAAAAAGCATCAGAGACTAAAATCAAGAAGACATGACTTGTGCAATGCCAAAGTAAAAGTATCGACAGGCAGTAGGATTGTTAGGAGTTAACATTTAAATAAATATGTATAATGTTATAGATAGAGTAATCTCTATATAGAAAATGAACGTGGGTGTGTATTTAAAAATCCCAAAAAAAAGTTTGAAAAGAATACAAATTTAGTTATGTTTTAATTTGCTGAGGACAAAATCGATATTTGTGCCAATGTAAACTATATTCAAAGATCTAATCACAACATAATTGCAAAGATCTAATTTTATATATGTACGTTTCGGCGATAAAGTGTATCGTCAGGTAGTAGGTATTCCTATGGGCACTAACTGCGCCCCTTTAATAGCAGATTTATTCCTGTATTGCTATGAATCTCAGTTTATGACCAAACTCAGTAGAGACACATCATTGTTACATTTGGTTGATATATTCAACAATACCTACCGTTATCTGGATGATATTTTTTCGTTAAATAATCCAGAGTTCTCTAAATATACTACCGAAATTTACCCAAAAGAACTTACTTTAACTAAATCTAACATAAACAGTAGCATTTGTCCTTTTCTAGATTTAGACATTTCAATTTCTAAAGGGAAACTCCATACTAAAATTTACGACAAAAGAGACGATTTTTCATTCCCTATTGTTAATTTTCCTTTTTTAGACGGCGATTTGCCTTTGGCTCCATCATACGGTGTTTATATATCCCAACTCGTTCGGTATGCCCGTGTGTGTAGTGATGTCATAGATTTTTACGAACGTAATCAATGCATCACTGGTAAATTATTAAGTCAGGGATTTCGTTAACATAAATTACTTAAAACTTTTACAAAATTCTTTCATAGATACAAAGATTTGATTAGTAAATTTGGCTGTACCTGTAGAAAACTTATCAAAAATGGTATTTCACATCCTAAATTTTATGGTAATATTGTACTTAAAGCGCGGATATCATTATGTGATCCGTGCAAACTCATCGAACCTTTAAACAAACTTATTAGTAAGGGTTGTCGTACCAATGTTGTAATTAGATCTCTGAATATAGTTTACATTGGCACTAATATCGATTTTGTCATTAACATATTAAAACATAACTAAATTTGTATTTACTTTTCAAACGGGATGTATAGAGACACACACACGTTCATCTTTATCTATAAAGAAGACTCTCCTAACTATCCTACTACCTGTCCATACATTCATTTTTGGCATTGCACAAGTCATGTCTTCTTTGCCTGTACATGACGTTAAAATACTATATCCCTGGGATGTATTTTAGTTGATTTTAGTCTCTGATGCATGATTTTTTATTATTAATTGTTTTGGCTTTTAACTAGCTGTCAGTAACTGCGAGTACTCTCAAATCGTACTTTCTTTTTAATTTGACCTGTTGATACTATTTGTAATGCTTTTTTGTTATTTAATGTTAACATGGATCTTGTCTATATACCAGCTTTGATTATTTGGTATTCAATTTACTACAAATTTTCACTTCTTCGTACTATGAACATCAAAATTATTTCATTTTTCCTTAGATGCTGTTCTTGGACCTGTACAGGAAGTTTTATCTAGCACTAATTGTATATTTTTATTGTTGATATTCACCCCATATGTACCAAGTGTTAGATTAGTTTTATTGATATTAAAGAAATTTCTTGGTATTCCTAAACGGAAGATTTTATACACACAGAAGAAGAAGTATACTTAACAACAAAATTATTTTCATTTACCTGTGTATAATATGACGCAGGTTTCTACAAAAAGTGATGATTTGCTAAAAATTGTTTGAAATTTACAGTGATATCATACTTTAACTTTGTTTAAACCTGTTTATTTACTTTTTACTTTAATTATTTATCCCTTGTAGTTTTTTTATTAACTGTGTATTTGCATTCAGGTGTCACAGGTCAAATTTATTCGTTCATTGTATGTTAAGTTACGTTTTATGATTGAGTTAAGCTTCCAATTGATATTTTATAGTGTGTTTTTCTATGTTGTGATGTTATACTATTGTTTCAGAAAAGGGAGAAGGTTTGGTACCATGTAAAAGTTTAATCCCGCTGCAAATGTTTGCACCTGTCCTAAGTCAGGAATCTGATTACAGTAGTTGTCATCTGTTTATGTAGTTCATACGTGTTTCTCGTTTCTCGTTTTTATATAGATTAGACCGTTGGATTTTCCGTTTGAATTGTTTTACACTAGTAATTTTTGGGGCCCTTTATAGCTTGCTGTTCGGTGTGAGCCAATGCTCCGTGTTGAAGGCCGTACCTTGACCTATAATGGTTTACTTTTATAAATTGTAACTTGGATGGAGAGTTGTCTCATTGGCACTCATACCACATCTTCCTATATCTATATGTTCAAAGATCTAATTACAACATTGGTAAGATAACCTTTACTAATAAGTTTGTTTAAATGAGTTTACACAAATCACATAGTGATTACCGCGCTTTTAGTACACATACCCAACTATATCAGTCCTATTCAGGACCGATAACTCTGTCGATAAATATTGTCGGGTATACAATGTTGTTGAAATCAGAGCAAATGTATTATATGTCTCTGTTGAAATGTATACAATAACAATTTTTTTTACACAAGTTAAACTTTCAATATCGATTTATTGAATGCCTGGATTTTGCTTAAAATATTGAATTAAAAAAATAAATAATAAAATCATATGCAATAAAATCTCGTTTAATTTTCTATGAAATAAAAAAAATCCATTTAAATGAAAATTTGAATCAGAATATTTCTTTAAAATAATTATGGAAACATAAATATTTGATTATCTTTTTAAGCAAAAATTATTTTTTTAAAGAAATTTTCATAATATTCATATTTTCTTAAAGTTTATTATGATACATACTTCTTCTGATTTGACACGGGGAAGAGAAGATATTTATCTGTACATTTATGAAAACTTTTGTATATCACAAAATTTAAACTCTGGTAATACATGTATACACAGGATGTTAATGTCACCTGGTTGCTTTTGGTTTGCACGTCTACCTGACAATATATTGTTATGTAACATTATAATCCAAGTCAGAGTTCACCTGTTCGTCAAGGGACATGAGATTTTAAAGGTATAGAATATTTATCTATAATAATTGTTGGGTATTGGGTTTTTTTTTTCTCTTGGGACGAAAACATTTTTTTGTTCTAAAAGGAATGTATAAATATATTTCTAAAGAAAGATAAATTATACAGAAAACCGGAAAAACACCTTAAAAAAAAGAGGCGAAAAATTTTATTATAAATTTTATTGTTAACTATTTTCTGGGAACAGTATATCCTGGATATCTGTCAAAATAAATGTTCCCGTGTCACACTTGAAATAATAATTTTTTGATCAAGAAATTTTGAAATCAATCATTTCGAAATATCACCAAAGAAAATAACAGAAACATCAGAGATTCTGCATGAAAAATTTAATTTAATCAAGGAAAGTCTTACTATACAAATCCTTGATTTGATGCAACATCATCCGCCATTTTGAAAAATCCCGAAAAATCCATTTTTTTAAATCGATGAAAGACCGAATTTGCTCTAAAATTAAACTGTTTTAAGTAGAATATTTCGCAAGATATATGTTTTTATATTCTGAATCGATTTGCAAAGTGTTACTTTTATTTACCGAATTTGTGAATTTAAAGTACAAGTAGACATGGGGTCACTAGATTTTAACATTAAGTCAACGGAGAAATAACGAGAAAAAGTACGATTTATACGAATCTCCAGAGACCTAATTTAATCAAAAATTAATCTGTCAGAACCAACATTATAAGATAGAATTATGTTCGAATACCAAGGATTGATTTGCAAAAGTTAAAAAACGGGTCAAGTTTATGAGAAAATTGAACTTTATTGAAGCACCTATGCAATTTAATGGGACAAAATAATTCAAAATGGCCGCTAATCATACGTCACTAAAGTCACGTGATGTCTTACTTAGTTGGATATGTATTACCATAAAATTTAGGATGTGAAATACCGTTTTAATAAGTTTTCTACAGGTACAGCCAAATTTACTAATCAAATCTTTGTATCTATGAAAGAATTTAGTAAAAGTTTTAAGTAATTTGTGGTTACGAAATCCCTGACTTAATAATTCACTAGTGATGCATTGATTACGTTCGTAAAAATCTATGACATCACTACACACACGGGCAAAACGAACGAGTTGGGATTCATAAACACCGTATGATGGAGCCAAAGGAACATCGCCGTCTAAAAATGGAAAATTAACAATAGGGAATGAAAAATCGTCTCTTTTGTCGTAAATTTTAGTATGGAGTTTCCCTTTAGAAGTTGAAATGTCTAAATCTAGAAAAGGACAACTACTGCTGTTTATATTAGATTTATTTAAAGTAAGTTCTTTTGGGTAAATTTCGGTAGTATATTTAGAAAACTCTGGATTATTTAATGAAAAAATATCATCAAGATAACGGTAGGTATTGTTGAATCTATCAACTAAATGTAACAGTGACTTTACTGAGTTTGGTCATAAACTGAGATTCATAGCAATACAGGAATAAATCTGCTATTAAAGGGGCGCAGTTAGTGCCAAGTTTTGAATAAGCTATATTCCTTCCGCGACCAGTTTGTCTCCATTGACAGTTAACATTTTTCTACTTTGATTACTACAGTACCACATACTTTTGATGAAATTTTCTTTCGATAACTTTAGGCATAACTTTATCTGTTGTGATTACCATTCCATTCTAAGTAATAAAACTTGCAAAGACACTAATACGATACACAAAGAAATGATAAAAACCATTACTTTTTTTTGCTTGAAATATATTTATATTCGTTTTGGAGAGAGAAAGTGTACCGTCCAGTGATTCCGATGGCAACGAATGTGTTTTTGTTTTTTCTAATCGCAGATTTGTATTTTACTTTTTTTTCTGTTATTAATCAGAGTAGATGGCTAAACTGCACAAAATCTCATTGAAACACCTTGATAGATATTTTCATCTGTACATGTAGACGACCTATTTCTGTGTAAATAAACAAATGAAAATTATCCATATGATCAATTTACTCTTTCTATATTCAGCTTGACAAGTGATCGGTATCCTGTTTTAACCTTTTTTATTACAATCCATATTTCAAAATTTATAACAAACAGGACGATATTTCCCCTATGATTTCTTTCCTTTATAGTGACAGTTATATTTTCATTCTTAAAACTTGAAATCACCAGTGATATACATGTATATATATCGAATTGATAAGAGTGTACTAAGATGTATTACAATTATAGGGGTTAATAGTGAGAGTATGATTCCATCTGAATTAAATCAAAATTAAGTTAAAATGGCATTTCACATCCAGCGATTTACGGTAACATTATTTATAACGCAAACGAGTTTGGGAATTATCCTTCGAATCTTTTCTTCTTGTCTTAAAGGAGTTATTGGTCAAGTTTACAAGTATACTGATGTTGTTCAAATATTGAGTTTGATATTTTAAGGGATTGACACCAATTCCCTAAGCTATAGCTTGAAACATTTTTTTTATTTTTGTTCTTGTTGATATCAAAGTCAAGCAAACTGACCAAGAACACATCGCTCCGTGTTGATACCAATTTGACATTTGTGTACACAAAGATCTAATGGTGGAATATCTCTACTAAACGAGCAATCGTTTTACTCAGAAAGATGCCTCCTTGAATTTAAATTCAGCCCATCATATTAACTTTTATTAATATATTAACTTTTTAATCCTCATATGTGACAGTTTCAATTTGACAATGGAACTCAGCAGCAATAGTTATCGATTAATATTAAAATTTTAAACGTAAACAACAATGATATTAAAGATTGTCATGAAAATTAAATTTTTGTCATGACGATGGGATATTGATGTTAAATACAAATGATTTAATTTTGGTTGTAACACGTCTTCTGATTGGCTGAAAGTGTTTTGTCTATCAGCTCATAGACATAATTTTGTCATGTGACCGTGACGTCATCAACGTTTTACTCCTTAAATATGGAATTTCGAATTAAATTATAAGGAATGACTGTAATATTTTTTCTGTCTATTCGAAATAACCTAAAAAATGTGGTGCACACTTTTAAATAACCAGCTACGTGGGTTATTCAGTGTGCACCACATTTTTGATGTTATTTCTTCATGGACAGAAAAAATTATTACAGTCATTCCTTAAATGTTTGTCACGAACGTCGTATGAATGAATTTTGCTGTAACGTGACTGCATTGTTGATGATAGAATTGGAGTCAAACTGTTACCTACTATCCAACATCGTAAATACTCGTTTTTCTAAGAACCTACACTTATCTGTTGTGAACGTCTGATAAAGTCACAAATGCATACAGTAGATGAATGATAGATTCTGTACAAAGTCAATTGACTTTCAACATTAATCACACAAACGTTTCCAAACAGTAAAAGTAAGGTCAGATTGGACTGTATCTAAAACAAAACCATATAAAATGTTAGGACCGATTCTTTACAAAATATATTTTTGTTCACCTTCAGGATAAACACCGGAAGATTTATCATTTCTTTTCCGTAATGAGATATGACTTTACACAGCTTCTTTTCTGACATCTTAGAATCGACTTGTCTATATTCAAATGTTATGTAATACAGCATCAAACAATAAAGTCATCAGATTATTATACAAAACCCCTTGGTTCCGATCAATTATTTATCAAATTTCAGACAGCTTTGTTACAACTTCATTTATTAAAGTGATTTTTCTAATCTATATATGTTATTAATTGCTATTTCATTTGTATCATTCATTGGAACTGTATTCAACATAAAATACAAAATGATTAGTTTCATAGATAAATTTTCTCTGCTACATTGTTTTTAGTTTTATAAAATATTGACGACATCTTATGTAATTTAAAAGCTGAAACATCTCTATGGTATACTTGTAGAAAAGGTTAATATCTAAAGATCATTTCCTTTCCTTTAACATGCAATCATTCCACAAGAGACGTGAATTTAGTTTCTCAAAAAGTGGGTTTGGAAGGGGGACTTGCAAAGGCACGGTTACATGTTTGCAATTAAGTACTTTAGTTTACTATTGCTTTCACTAACTGCGATTATTCTTTGATACAGTAAATTATTGCTTATCACTTTTTATTCGTACTTGTATTTTTATTATTTATTACATCGTTATTTTAGAGTT
Source organism: Mytilus californianus (assembly GCF_021869535.1). Taxonomy (NCBI): domain Eukaryota; kingdom Metazoa; phylum Mollusca; class Bivalvia; order Mytilida; family Mytilidae; genus Mytilus; species Mytilus californianus. The sequence goes on from NW_026262581.1 coordinate 124,902,590, forward strand.
TTATTGTATGTTCTTTTCTGTACCTATTGTTAGTCAATTGATCGCGAATAAAGGCGGAGGGTTGAGATGTCAAAAAACTATCATATTTATTTATGTGCATATCATCATCAGCGATTATCTTATGCCATATCTTAAGGATGTATTCTTCTGATGTTTCAGTCTCGTTGAAATCTCGTTCGGGAATTATTACCAAAACATGTGATACAAGTGGAAAATATTAATGAATTCAAAAAATATTATAATCAAACTAAACTCTGCGAAAAAATGTGTACTTGCAATGAGTACTTTTTGAGTAATAAGATTTTCGAATTTCATAACCAATCCGGTCAGTGTCATCAGCCAAAATGTTGAGAAAATGGGTGAGGGGTACAAAGAAATGATTTTACCAAAATATGTACATCCCATATCATTTTTTATCTTTTCAAAATTCTTAGATATGTATTTATTCAATCATTCGTAACAAAGAAGTTAAAATAATATGCTTTTTGTTCTAAAAAAAAAAAGAGAAAAATCCCAAATTTACAAAATTGACAGCATGGTCAATTTGACACGAAAAAGCAACAAAATCCTATAAAACTTTCTAATATTAACACCAACCTATAATTTTTTTTAACTTAAATGTATACACATTAGTCCACTTCATCTTTAGTGAAAATATGAAAAAAAAAGTTTAATTGTGAAACTGTGATTTTTTTTCATGATAATAGCCCGAAAATAGGTAAAAATTGATGAAAAATGGGAAAATCATTAAAAATGGGGTATCTCAAATGGCCGTAGCAAAAAAAGAAGACCACCATATGATTATTTTCTTCATCAATTACTTTCTTACAGTCATATAAACCCAAAAATCAGGTTAAGAAAAAAAGTTTAATTCTAGAAATTTTTGGCTCCTCAGAGGTGAACATACTTAAAGGGTTTTATTATTTGAAGAATCTCGCAATAATCCTTTTTTTTAGTTTATTTGAAACTGTTTAGACTCGGCAGTCGGTACAATTCAGTTAAGGCCTAACATATTGAATAGAAAAATATGTCTATTGTTGAAGCCTATGATTTGCCCTGTGGATGTCTTTGGTTATTTGTGTCGATAGATTGTTGTCTCATACATCACCTTTGATTCGTGTGAAACATCTCCGATGAATAATATAATGGACCACACAGAATTTTCAGAAACAAACCAATACCTTTTTAATTAATGAAGAAAACATTTTACATACTAGTACTTATAATTTGTGTCTATCCAAAAACTTGGGTGTTTTAACAACAGAGTAAAGTGTGGAAGAAAAGTGTCTTCTATACGATATATCACAATGGGATGTTACTCGAAATCTGAAGATTAGTAACTCTTTATTTGTGATGAAGGTTAACACATCAATTTTAGCATTCTGTAGATCTATAGTCGATGCTTCATGTATAGAACCACTAATTTTGGTCCGATCATGAAGAAAGTAGTATTATATAATATATTCCACACAAAATAGTTCATACGCATAGTGTAACTTGCAAAATATGTAAAATATTTAGGGAATTTTGGTATTAAATGGAAAGCCGAAGGACCTGTGATCACTATTGAACACTTGTTGGATGTTAATTTTGAATAATGAAAAAAAATGATGAAAGGAATTGAAATAGAAGGGTATATTTTGTTTTGTATCCTAGATCACAAGTAATTGTTTTTGTACATCCGGACTTCCAGGGCACAATGCGCTCTAAAAATACATTTATACGTAGGTTTATTTTTTTAGCACAAGACAAACTAAGCTATAATTGTTTTGACAGGAAATGACTGTCATTTTTCATTTAAACTCAATACAAAATGGCTATGAATGCTAAAATTTGCTGAATTTATATAGAAAGCAACGAAGACATGAAACAGTGGCTGAATACCTTCCTAAAGCTATCACTAAAATACAAATAAAACTAAAATATCTTAAAAATGAATGAAGTCGGACATACAAGTATGAGTATGAATGACTACATACTCATGTAATTCATCAAATATTGCAAAACTATTTCATGATTTTCTCTTGTAGCTTTAATTCTTATTAATAAAACAAGGAGATATGGCCGTATGATAACCAATAAGACTAATATACACCAGATTCCAAGTGACGTGGATTTAAGTAACTAGAGGTCACCCATACGGCGCTCAATAATGAGCAAAATCCCTACCGTATAGTCAGCTATTCAAGACCCCAACATGACAAATGTGAAATATTCGAATAAAAGAAAAAGAACTGCATAATCTATGATAAAATAATAAAAGAAAACCAAGTATGAAAAAGAGCAACCAACCACTGAATTATAAGCTCCTCAAGTGGGACAAGCAAATATACAATTTGGCGGGGTTAAACATGTGTGTGTGTGTCCTCCCCTTACATGGATCAGTGGTGTAACAGTTCAACATATGAACCAATAGTAAAAATTTAAGGTAGATAGGGTGTCTTCCTCCATCTTGGATTTTGTAATACCTGAAAACAATCGGTCTAGATCTTTAATAGAATGTGCAAATTTTGCGAGTAGTAGGTAATTCATGTGTAAGAATTTTCATTTCAATATAGAAAATGACATGTTTTATCATATTTATGGTTGTATTTTACAAAAAACAGAAAACTTTTGTTTGATTCAATTTTTTCCAACTTTGCCACATAAGGGGAGGCAACTCAAATGTAAGGGCAGATAATTCAGATAAAGGTACTTTTACAATAGAATGTGTTAGGAATTTACCTATTTTATTATGTAGCAAGAAAACGGGTCCGGTGACCCCATTTTTTCTTTTTCTTATCCGAAAGCATACTATTAAAGCTATCTTCTCATATTTTATCTCAAAATTCTATGGTGTAGTTTTCGTTTTATGGCAGAAAATTGGGTTTTCCATGCATAATCTATACAAAATCTGTTAATTTTGAACAACCTGTAGCGTGAAAATAAGCCCCGTGACCCATTCTTTTTATCATTTTTTTTTTAAAAAGCTTGATATAAACTACATCTTGGCAAATTATTAAAAAATTCTATGGATTATAATTAAGACACCCCATCTACCTTAAGTTGTAAATTGCTTGATTCATCAGATTGGCAGGAAGCATACAAAATAAACAACTTACATAAAGACAAAAACCACAAAGTACCTATCTAAGAGAACTCCAGTTACTGAAAGCTAGTCCAAATTCAATAAAAACTAATGAATAAATCATGTTCTCCCAGACTAAAGTATCAATCAGTACACATCAAACGGATTTTGGATAGAGACTCACAGTTCGAAAAAAAGCATGACCTCATGAAATGCCAAAATATAAGTGTGATGAGATGATTTAATAAAGCAGGACATTTTCTCTTTACAACATCTTTGTAAGTTTCGTCATTAGAGTTTATCGACAGATCGTAGGTATTCCTACCGGCTAAAGCTCCGCCTTTTAATAACAGACATGTTCTTATATTGTTATAAATCACAGTAACTCGCATATTTACCTTTATAATTACTGAAGGCTTTATACGAATAATATTAAGTTCTGCTATCAGATTTTTAAAATTTACCATTTTAATTAAATAAGAAAACTTATGGGGCCTGGTTTTCGAAAGTATCGTAAGATATGTCATAAGATATATCTTAGGACAAATCTTATGACCATCTTATGACTATCATATGATATGTCATAGAATGTAAATCAAAGCTGTCTTAAGATAGTCATACCTGTCATGCTCTTATGACTGTCATAAGTGAACATATGTTCTTTAATTTTAAAAAATGATAAAAAGAAATATTAAAATAATAAGTATGAACATAATAATTATTATCACTCTTATTATTTACGAATATTTAAAAAAAATCATTATAATGAACATGAACATAAAATGCATAATTAAAGTACCACATAAGGAAAGAAATAATATATATAGTTATCATACAAAATCATGAGTAAGAATTTTACGTCGCAGGAGATTCAAATTTTAATTGCAAAGTGGAGAAGAATAAATCTTTACTATTTATCCGACTGAGCAAAACAACTATAATTTTTATTGTAATGAACATAAAATTATACACGAAAAGTAATTAAAATTTTAGTTGATAATCATAAAACCATCACAAGTCATGTCGTGAGGTGTCTTAAGTTTACGACAAAAGTTATGATATATCGTAACTTGGGACACTTTCGAAAACATATCGTACGACTATGACATGTCCTAAGACCATCATAAGACATACCTTAGTCATAAGATACTTTCGAAAACCAGGCTCCTGTTTGATAAGATTGTGAGGAATTGTAGTGTAGAGAGTCGAAAAGTATCCCTTAAATAATCATGACATAGGTTGGAATCCAGAGAACTGATTGAGGTTTTTTTTATCGAATCCATAATTATATAAATATTTTTAAGTTGTCTGTTGAACTGAATAATTTGAAATATGCAACAAGCAAGTGTATTTTGTCTCACTATCATTTTTTACCAAGAAAATGAATTAATTACATGCTAAACTGATTTGTTTGAAAACTGTCAATCTTTGCTGCATGCTTATAATAAATATACACCAAAGGATCTATTTTTAAAGATATAAATATTGAGTTGAGGTAATATGCACGAGGATGATAAAAATGTCTTTACACTTTGCAAAAACTTAGTGTATATCGTGCTTTTTAAAGAATATAATATAATGGATAGATAGATATAAGTCAAGAAGCTTGTTTTCATGGTACAGATTGTGGCTAGTCGACATATTTTGTCATGATTGTACACGGGAAAAGCCGAATGTGAATAGAAAAACTTTATTATAGAATTTTGAAATAAAATATCAGAATGTAAAAAGAACAAATGAATTTACCATACTTGTTTTCTTTCTACGTAACAATAAAGATTTAATTGTACATTCATTTATAAAACTAGATGATCTCAGTTATTTCATATGTACAGATCTTTTATAAGTTCAGTGAAGCTATCACAATTTTGTCTATAGTTGTAAAATGTAAAAAAAATGTTTGTTGTCACAAGATTAAGTCATACAATTTATTTTCATTCTAAGGAAAAGTCCTACAAATAAATTACAATTTTGTAACAAACATGTATTTATTCCATTAAAATTCTTGATCGATCATTTGTTGTTCAGTTATTCCCTAACTGTTTATTTCAAAAGTCACCAACAGATAAATAATGTGTAAAAGATAAATTTTGATTTATAATTAACGTTTTCAATATTAGAAATCAGACATAGTTTTACCTTCCATGTAAGCTCAAGATTTTGCACAGCCTATAGTTTATTCAAATTATTTGTGAGAAGTGGAATGCCCGTGAGAAAAATATGAGATAAAAAAATTGAAATTAAACTTAAGATATGTATAGTACCGTTTAAACAGTAGAGCAAGTAAAGCGTAAATAGAAGAAATCAGAGGGAATATCGAGAGACGTGGTTCGTCAACGTTTGGAAAACTCGTGATCTCTTTTATAAATCGTGCATGAACCATTTATTGACTTTGAGACATGTTTTGCTGCAGATAAGACTTAAATTTTAATCCTACTGAAAAAGATAAATAAAATATATATCGTAGCTCCATTACTTCATTATTTGTGTTTGATTCTGTGCAGATAAGACATATCGTTTAGTATAGTTCACATGAATGTCCAATAACTGACGGTCACAGATAACGTGATCGTCAATTTAAACTAGCGACAAGAGTTTCTGGTAAAAGCTAAACACATACAACGTTTGTGAGCTTGAAAACACAAAGAAAAAAAAAAGGATTCTTCTAACGCAAATGTTACCATACATGAATAAGTTATGATAGTTAATAACGATTCATCAAAAAAGGTTAGGTTTCTGAACGACCAAGTTAAAAAAGAATAATTAAACTAACCTAACTTGAAACGTTATGTGTTTTACTGTATATATGTTTAACGGAGTACTCGTAATACATGATTCTTACATACTTTACATACTTGTCTAAACTCGTGTTTTTTTTTCTTTTCGAGCTCTGGAAAAAAATAGCTCTTAAACTGCATAAACATTCGTTTAGTTTTATATGATATGACCGCTTTATGGTGTTTTCATCTGACATTGCTTTTATTTCTTAGTCTCTGGCCTTTGTTAGTCTTGTATGTTTTTTTTAACTTTGGTTCATTTATATGTTTCGGAGTTTAGTATGGCGTCCATTATCGCTGATCTGGTATAAAATTGAGAATGGAAATGGGGAATGTGTCAAAGAGACAACAACCCGACTAAAAAGCAGAAAACAGCCGAAGGCCACCAATGGGTCTTCAATTACATTACAAATCCCGCACCCGGAGGCGTGCTTCAGCTGGCCCCTAAACAAAAATGTGTACTAGTTCAGTTATAATGGACGTCATACTAAACTCCGAAATATACAAAAGAAACTAAAATTAAAAATCATACAAGACTAACAAAGGCCAGAGGCTCCTGACTTGGGACAGGCGCAAAAATGCGGCGGGGTTAAACATGTTTTCTGAGATCTCAACCCTCCCCCTATACCTCTAGCCAATGTAGAAAAAAACAAAAACACAGCAATACGCACAGTAAAACTCAGTTTAAAAGAAGCCCGAGTCCGGTGTCAGAATAGGTAACAAAGGAAACTAAACAAAATGACAATGATACATAAATAAACAAAGGACTACTAGCAGTGACTGACATGCCAGATCCAGACCTCAATTAAACTGATTGAAAGATTATGTCTTCATCATATGAATATCAAGCACAATCCCTCCCGTTAGGGGTTTAGTATCATACCATCATAAAATATATGAGAAGAACATAACCCGTATCATGCCAACAACTGGTTTTAGAATAAATGTGTTTATTACCGATGCAAAGAACCTATAAGTGAATCAATATTAAAGCCAAAATATGCCATCTTTAATGACCTAACAACAGTATCGTAACTATATCCCTTCTTAATAAGTCTGTTTAAAGGTTTTGTTAGCTTTAGAGGTGAATGCCGACATTTTTGTGCTTTGTAAAGAATAATACCATAAAAGATTGGATGTGAAATACCTGAACGTATAAGATGTCTGCATGTTGATTTATATTTACGAATGATGTCCTTAGATATAAGAAGATGTGGTATGAGTGCCAATGAGACAATTCTCCATCCAAGTCAAAATTTATAAATGTAAACCATTATAGGTCAAAGTACGGTCTTCAACACGGAGCCTTGGCTCACACCGAACAGCAAGCTACAAAGGGTCCCGTTAAACCATTCAAACGGGAAAACCAACAGTCTAATCTATATAAAAAACGAGAAACGAGAAACCACATCAACAAACGACAACTACTAAACATCAGATTCCTGACTGTACCGATGATAAAATTTAGTAAATGTTTTGACTAGTTTGTGATATCAAAAACCCTGGTGTAATAATTTTTTAGTAATACATAGATTTCTTTAGATAAAATCTAATACGTTGTTACATACACGAGCGAATCGTACAAGTTGAGATACATAAACACCATAGGATGATGACTAGGAAACGTCACCATCTAAAAATGGATAATTAACATTAGGAAATGAAAAATCATCTCTTTTATCATAAATTTTGGTATTAAGCTTCCCGTTAATGATATAGATATCAAGATCCAGGAAAGGGCAATGTTCATTGTTAGTATTAGTTTTATTAAAAGTTTGTTCAACAGGATAAATCTCTTTAGTGTACATACTAAAGTCGTCATTAATGAGAGCCAAAATATCATCCAAATATCTAAAAGTATTATTAAATTTTTGTATCAGATGTTGTTTCGATGGGTCTTTGCTGATTTTAGTCATAAATTGTAACTCATAACAATACAGAAACAGGTCCGCAATAAGTGGTGCACAGTTAGTCTCCATTGGAATTCCGATAATTTGACGATATACGGAATCTCTGAAGCGAACAAAAATGTTATCTAGTAAAAATTCAAGGGCAGTTATAGTATCAAAGCATGTCCAATTGACATAGTTCTTTTGTTTGTTGTTATTAAAAATGCCCTAAAAGAGTTTGAACATGTATATTCGCATTCTGACTTTTCAAATGCCAATTTAATTAGGTGTGTGAACTTTTTCTTAATAAGAATATGAGGCAAACTGGTATATAGGGTAGAAAAATCAAAACTTTGAACAGATTAGTATGTTATTGTTTAGGGGCCAGCTGAAACCCACCTCCGGGTGCGGGATTTTCTCGTTGTATTGAAGACCCATTGGTGTCCATGGGCTGTTTTCTGCTCTTTGGTCAGAATGTTGTCTCTTCGACACATTCCTCGTTTCCATTCTCAATTTTATTTTCCAGACGTGAAGAAAACTGGAATAGTTGTTGGTTAAGCATGCCTGATGATCAGTTACATACATTATGTGTATAATATGGAAAACACCAATTGAAATTATGTAAATTAGTAGGATTCGAAAAAGGTGGATAATTGTTAGAGCCAATAGAAAACAAGGTATTATCGAGTAGGATGAAAACTTTGATCGCAACATAGCTTATATAACTCACAGAAGAGCAGGAATTTTGCTTTTTTCTCTGGTGGAGCACGTAACGAAAACGTCCAGATTACCATTTTTTAATACCACAAAAGAAAATTAGAAAATCTCGGAAAAATGTGTAAATATATATATTTCACAGTCATCGCATGTAATCAGTAGAAAAAAAAATCGTGGTTCGCGTAGAAAATAAAGTCTTTTAAATAGCATTTTGTCGGATTTAGATTACAAAATGAATTGTAAGTGTTCTTTTCAACCGAATAATCAAAGTACTGAAGTACTGTACATCGGATGACTGCAAGTTCTTGTGGATGGTCACAAGCACTTGTCTCAGAAAAAAAATCACATCTTGATACCTGAAAGTGAGGTTAATGTACAGATATAATTTTTTTTCTTGGACAAGTTCGTGCGTGGATAATAAATAAATGACAGGGAATTCAACCTCACCGTAATAAATATGATAGTGAAGTGATACAAATCAGTATACTCTGGTTTGGTGTTATATATTATATTAATATTTGTATATTACAGTTACATGTATATATAATTTTCATCCATTTGTATATTATTCTATTCTAATATATTAATAATAGTGCAGTGCAAGTGCATGGTGGACACTCTTCTGTAATAATTCGATTTTTCTAATAGATTGGATTTCAGTAGGCATTCATATTTTCCAGCCAAACTTTCAATCTCCCATGCAGAGTTATCGGTCCTTGAGAGAGAGAGCGAGAACCGATAACTCTACATGGAAGATTGCAAACGTTCTTGAGATATTCTTCCGCATGCGTTAACACACATTTTCTGTACGTGTGCATAGATATTAAAGATTTTTTACTTATATATATATTTCTAACGACAAAACATTTTCATATTATTAATTTATGTTCTAAAAAAATTTTTTTAGGAGTATCCATTGAAAAAATGAATTTATAACAAGCGATAAGGAATGTTATTTTGCACTCGATAATGTCCGCGTATTTATCATGTTTATAGATCGGTTACAATCCCAACACGAAAGTTACGTAATGGAAATCTAGGCGACAGCAATACACCGGAATGCCCTCACGGTCATCCGATGTAAAAATTACAAGTTTTGAAGTCTTTTCCCATTGTAAACTTTTATTTCTTATACAGTGACATTCCATATGATATCTCACAGTTGATACAACTAGTATTACAGAGTTTGTGTTACTCATCTTGATTTTCTTGATAGAAGTTTTATGCTAACATGAAACTATTAAAATCAAGAACTTCAGTTGTTATGGTCTTTTTGAAAGTTTTACTGACATCGTCATGAGTTAGGTAACCGTTGTGTAATATTTGAAACACAGAGGACTACGGATATGTTCATTTAGCTGCAATCAATCCGTCCACCTAGTTTCCTCGACGTATCGACCTTTACCGGATTTTAACTTGTGATGGGTAACATGACAGGTGCTACTTGTGTGGCATAAAGATTTTTTAAACTTGTTTTGTGTTGGCTTTGATATAGTTTTTTTCTGCTTTGTGAGTTTTGTTATCTCATTTGTCACCGTCTTTTACCTACCGATTGTAATATTAGCAACACGACGGTGGTCACAAGTGGAGCAGGAACTTTTGACCCTTTCAGTGCATACGAGTTTGCTATTGCTTTATGATGTGGTTCGTGTTGCTCTATCTTTAGTTTTCTGTGTAACGTTTTGTGGACTGTTGTTTATATTTCATCTCCATTTTGTTTGCCATGGTGAAGTTCTGGCTTTAGACAAGTTTATGCTATTTTAAAACTTTTATGACGTCTTTACACTAAATTTATTTTGTTCTGAGTAGACATGGTTAATTTGTTATTTGAAATTGGGCTTTAAAGTAGCGATTACTCTAAGATCATTTCTTTGTGTTAGTTGTCTTGTTTGTGCTTAGAACCGATCAGATGAATATTTCACTTACAACTGCCTTTTTAACTGGCCTGTAATAGTTCCAACTTTTGGTCTTTGGTTTTTATTTAAAGTTTTCTCATTGCGCATACTACCACTTCTCTATGTTTATATTTTCGTATATACTGCACCTTTAATTTGTCGTGTGTTGTATACCTTATATAAGAATGTGGTATGATTGCCATTGGGACAACTCTCCACCACAGTTAAAATGAAGTGGTAGTTAGCACTTCGATGATGCAAAAAAAAAACCATACTGTATAATTGGCTATACAAGGGCCCGACATGAAAACCCCATACTGTATAGTTGGCTATACAAGGGCCCGACATGAAAACCCCATACTGTATAGTTGGCTATACAAAGCCCCGACATGAAAACCCCATACTGTATAGTTGGCTATACAAGGTCCCGACATGAAAAACCCACACTGTATAGTTGGCTATACAATGTCCCGACATGAAAAACCCATACTGTATAGTTGTCTATACAATGTCCCGACATGAAAAACCCATACTGTATAGTTGTCTATACAAGGCCCTGACTTGAAAAATGTGAATAATTCAAACAAGAAAACTAACGGCCTAACTTATAACGAAACATGTACATTTGAATTATAGCTAGTTTGGTTAACCTCGTGAAATAAAAATGTTTTTAAATCTCTAGAAGACATGTAAAGCTATAATTTTGCCTTAAAATCTAACTGTGATCGTTTTCACCCACTGACAATTATATATTACATCATGTTCAAACTATGGAGTTGAAACGATACGGAGATACTAATAATTTTACAATATGTCAGTTTCCAGTATGTTTTATTATCTAAAATCATGCTTCAAGTAATGTTTATACCATTCTACTTTTTATTTCTGCAGAAATATCCACAAACAAATGTTATCCCATTTAAAATTGTTGAAAAATTAAGATACATATAGATTCTTACATTGATACCAGTGGATTATCGGATTTATCCAATCGAGATAGTTAAATTATCAATTTTAAAGTCCGAGCCTCGGCGAGGACTTTAAAATTTATAATTTAACTATCGAGATTGGATAAATCCGATAATCCACGAGTAACTATGTAAGAATCTGTTTCTCTAATGATTAAAAAATAAATTTTCCTTTTTTGCTAAACTAAAATCCCCTTCGAGTGCCTTCCACTTTCCATAAAGTTGTCAATTTCATTAACACCTGTTAGCATATTTTGATGCATCCAGTGAGCTGAAAAAGGTTATGACCCTTAAACTCATCCAATCATCATCTGAGATCACTGGCAACCACACGTTGATTAAATTTTTTCATACAATGGGTTCGGAAAGGGATAAATTTCCATAGAATTAGAGAAATGTATATATAGCTAATCTTTCAATTTGTTCTCTGTAACAGTCTTTTTATATTAAAGAAAAACAGAGGGTACTCATTTCATACCTTCTGGATCCTCTATAAGCTACAAACGAATATTCTAAATTACACATTTTAAAACTTTAAGATCGAGACTTTTTGATTCTATCTTTAGTACAAATACAAAGTGATATATTTTTAATAATTTTATTTAATTGGAAATATTGTTCTATTCGAAAAATAGTTGTACAAACAATATTTCAGACTTTTGAGGCAAAAAGGCAGTTTCAGTATGGCGTCTCTCTGGCCTTCGTTATCAGATACTGTGCATCTATCACGATGTTGAATAGCATAGAGGACCCCAAATTCCTAAAGGTTTTGTCAAATACAGTTAGATAATCTTTTCCTGTGGTAGAAAAAACACATACAAATATACATTAGCTATCGTCTCTTTCGAATGTGTTATTGGAGAATAGTTTTAAAGGCTTTATCAGTCAATTCACATTTAAGGTATATACATCTGATTATGGTTCTTTACATTGATGCCTGTATTTGACTTTTAATGTCTAAAACAGACTAGTTTTAACTAAGGATAGTATTCAGTTCTGGTTTTCCTCGTCAAAAATCCTCTTAGTAATTCTGACAACTCATTCCTGTAAACATAAAATCACTAAAGCTTACTTGACAACCTAATTTACACTACAAACCAGAGGGATTACGAATGTTTTGTTCTGGTAATGACTTCTCGTTCAAAGATGTATTTTTTCACAAATAAAACTCCCTGCGGTATACCATGCTTTTGTTATTTATTTTGTATGCATCAAGCGTACTTTCAAAGGCAGATATGAGGGTCGAATGAGGTGTATATTCTGTGTGTTTATCTGTAAGAATGGTATAATTAAATTTTTTTTATCTTATTTTTTCTATTTATTAATTATCTAATATGTACTAAACCTACAGTTGCAATCCCCTATTTTGGCTATTTTGTTAATTACTTTTTTCGGGGCTGATGCTTCATATGTTTTTATTGAAGTTTTGCCTTCAATATACCATTGTAGATAACGATTTGATCATTTTACTGTCATATTACTAACTCTGCACAGACATTTTTCGTCACATTCTTGACTCAGCACAGACATTTTACTGTCACATTCGAAACTCAACACATACATTTTTATGTCATATTCCTGACACATCACAGACATTGTACAGTCATATTCTTAACTCAACACAGACATTTTACTATCACATTCCTAACTCATACATTTTATTGTATTTTTCAAACTCGGTACACATATTTTTTCTGCTGACATTAGATATCATTGATTCAATCATTATATGTAAATTTACTGTTTATAAAATGTTTATTTATTCGAAACACTAAGGGTTTTTTAATCCCAGACATGGATAGCCTTAGCCGTATTTTTGTTTTGGTTTAATGCTCTTCAAATTCATATTTGATTTGTTATTCCAAACGTTTTATTCGAGCACCACTGAAGAGTCCTATGTGGATGAAACGCGCTAGATTCAGACATACCAAATTATAAGCCTGGAATCTTTGGTGAGTTTTAGGCAAGGCATTTTTATCACATTCCTGAGTCGGTACTGATAATATTCAGAGAAAACGTTATGGTTAAAAGCATATCACTTAAAGTAGAGTTCTCGAATTACTGACATTTCCCCAAATCAGAAAGTGAACTTGAAAAGATAACACACTTAACAACATGCAGACTTTCTCTTACTTCACTTTGCCTTTATCACTCTGCCCAGTCGATACGAGACGTGAGCAGCGACGTCACAATTTTTCAGAAAATTATCACCGACGTCACAATGTGTGAGGAGACGTTATCAAGCTTACTTTTGTCAAGCGTAAAAATGTCCAAGGGAAGGGAAAAGACCAGAATTAGCATGATAAACAGATAATCCGTTTTTCTGCCTAAAGATATCGTAAAATTTAGCCGCTCACTCTCAAAAAAAGGTTCACATTGTCGCTCAAGGCTAGTATTTCATAATATCAATGTGTAGAAAATCCAATAATCTATACAATTAGACATCTAACAGATAATCTAAGAACATGCCGAAAATATTTTGAAATATACACGCATAAATGAGTAAATGCATGGTTTGAGAAATTCCGTTAATGGGAAAACGTTATGATCAACTCAGGACATAATCTATTTGCGTTAATTTCTATATACAAAATATATTTTACGCCAACTATTCATTTTCATTTGCATCACTTTCCTTAGATTGTACAGTATAAGTATACAAAAGGTGAGAAATGTACATTTGTCAATCTAAAATACATATAATGAGAAGAGGTAATTACAGAGTCTTATATTTCTATATCTGCGTGCATGATGAAAGCAATCACAACTTGTGAGTTTATTCTATTGTAGATTATTTAACATCAGAAGAAAGCAATAATTACAATTATGATGTATATTTGTTACTTCAACACAAACGAGGATATATCATATAATGATAGATTTAACAGTGCTGTTAGAAGGATTGGTATTTCCAGAGTAGCAGCAAAAGTATCGTTATTGCAGTACAAATTGCGTGGTAAGGTATTACGAAATTATGTATTTAAGCATGTTATGTTAAAGAAATGCTTTTTGAATTGCCAATATCGTCTTGTGCTTCTTAATTCATATTTGGTCTGGAAAGAAAAATTAGATCCGAAGGCAATCTTGTTTATTCTTGGAACAGCTGTTTTTTTATTTTATTTTTAAAAGAAACTTCCGATTGTGCATAGTATTATAAACTTAGTGAATTATAATGGCAGATTAAAAAAGGTTCAAAGATATTCCAAAAAGGCAATTACGATGCAAATCCAGCAATGCTATATTTAATACACCAATTTAAGCAAATAAAGTAGCTTCATTTGCCAATTGTGCAATAGCAAAAACTTTGTAGAAGGGTTCAAATTTAAACTTCTGCTTTTGTTTAATAATTGTAACTTTTTCACGACTTGGTTGATTTTCTAGCAAAATGGCGTTAAATCTTCAAAGGTTATAAGGGACCGACTGGTTCATAAAAGAACAACTTGCAAATGACACTGACATAAGCCAACAAAAGGTCTACTTATAGATATATGGGATATTTTATGTTTTACACTAATATCAAACTAAAATCTCATGTGGTCAGCAAAGAAAATTATATTTAGCAGCAATATCTTGCATTTGCCGTAAAATATAAAAAAAAAAACAAACATCAATTAACAAACATTATCGCATGTTTTGTACTAATATGAACGTTTTTGCATGTCCAGTAATAGCCGGAAGTAGGGGTCGGTTATCTGTCCTCGGGGCCAATTTCGATATTTACTCTCAAATACCCATATTGATCCCCGAATTTAACTTCCGGTAAATCTGTCAATCAAATATGTGATTAATAAATCATTAGATGGCATTTTCAATATTGGTTCAGGTATAAGCCCTCAACCCATATCAGCCCTCGGATTATTAAGATACCAGGGGTAATATGGAAAATGTCATACTAATATAATGATCTACTAGTATATATATTGAACAGTACAACAGGCCACATCAACCTCAAACACCCGACTCCTCCAAAATAAAAAAGACGAAAAACAACAACTAACATGACTTGGTGCAGTCAAACAGTGTTATGTCAACTGTACGTGCGCACAAGCAATGCCTTTGCCTAATCATACCACATGTGGTACAAGTAAACAACAATAAAAAATACCCAGCACAGTCCAATTACCAACAGAAAAACCCAGCACAGTCCAATTACCAACTGAATGACCACTAACTTAAACAAGGAAATACAAGACGACACGTCGATTGTAGAGTCTAAATGATTGTCAATGTAAGAAGCTTGTTAAGGTAGCCACCGCGGTTGTTTGAATACTACCGCTCAAGAAAAAAAAATTGAGACAACACACCCCGCAGGTTTCAGGAGTATTGGTTTAGAGAAATTTACTGTAGTATTTAGAGTAATGGCAAGTACTGTTAAGTGAATTCAATATTTGCTAATGACGTTTTTAAAATGTATTTGCAGAAGAAATGTACCCAGAGGATATCATTCTTTCGTACGCTAAGATCGACGTAGTCCAGGAAAGTTCTATATAAATTCAATAGACGACATATATGAATTCAATAAACGACCAAAAAAAGTATCAGACATTAACACACAATGTTCAGCAATACCAGGACGCTTGTCTTAATTTGTAATAGGGCGTGGAATTTGAAACAAATTGCTATACAGAAATAAATTTCGAACGGTCATACACACACATATATATATATTTTTGTATTTCAATTTCTGTATGTTTTATAATAGCACTTGTTTTCATCATTATAATAATTAATATTTTCTTTCCTTTGTAGCAATACTGTTCGTGTATAAAATGATTATTTTAGACATTGCCGCTGATATTTTGGAATCCAATACGTCAGTCTGGTACAATAATTTGTTTTTGATTTCCCTTTATGAATTATGAAAATACAATTATTAGGTCTTTCCTTATCAGAGAAGAAGATAAGGAATTTTCCAAGTCATGTTACAAAAAGGTAAAGATTGACACGCGATGTCCAACAACATTCTCATTATGGTTTTGTTCATCCAAAGCCATTTGCGTGATTCTACACCTGTGGTCTGGTTCAAAGAGACCAACCTATAGGCGATATAGTCATATAGCATTGCTCGACAGAACAGTAGCGTTTTAAATATTCCTTTTTTTGTCTCCAAACCTTGTAATGAATAAAAACTTGAACATTTTCATTTTGAAAAAAAATGGCTTATTTGATAAAATAACCTTTAAAGATTACTCACATTTTTTACTGTTAACAATTACAAAGTAGAAAATTAAGGCTAATTTCCTCTCTATCTCTTTCACACCTGAGCCATTTTCTAAAAGTCTTTCAATCTTTTTCACAATTAAATCTTATATTAGTATATGTACTATAAAAACGTTTTGACGTTTTCCCTAATATGAATATAATGTAATCAAATCAAATCATATATTGTGTTAAAAATCCATACACAGAATTGTCACCTAGACAGACTAAGTTCAATAATATAAAACATATCCAACAAAGACATATTTAAACATGTAAATAAGAGTAAATACATACATTGATATCGAAGGAGGTGATACTCTTGCCAAGTTTCGTTTGAAAATGTATGACCAAATTAGAAATGCAGTATTACAGTAGGCTTTACAACTTTCTGATCTTGAATCTGTCAGTTAAATAAATACAGAAGAAATTGGTTCTTATTCTTTCAGTGTTTGATGCTTCTAAACACATCATCATTATTCCAGCTTTTTATTTCTTTCATGTACAAACATTATTCCAGCTTTTTATTTCTTTCATGGACAAAAGGAGGTGTGCGACACATAAGTCAATGACAAAACATCCAACACAAGAAATGCATCAAGAGGTCATGATACGGTTACCTACTATAGACTGTCGTCAATACTGTCCTGACAATCTTAATCGGCTCAAATTAAGGCAAAAGTGAGAGAGAGAGAGAGAGAGAGAGAGAGAGAGAGAGAGAGAGAGAGAGAGAGAGAGAGAGAGAGAGAGAAAACATTCTAAAACTTATAGTCGACAACGCTAGGAAAAAAAAGATACTCTCTACAAAGCTCTACACAAAAAACTAAAACAAATGAGCAATACGAACCACACAAAATCCGAGGCTGAACTCCTGTGTTTCAGAAAGCTTAGCAGTTCCTGCAGCCTGTGGTGTTGCTCATGGAAAAAAAATCGATGCTGCTTAAATGTTGCCTTTTTAAAAAGAAATGTTCACAATGGAAAAATTGAAATTATCACCCTAACTGTCAATTTCAAAACATATAGGTGTTACGATAAGAATTGTATACCCATCATATGAAGTAACCTTTACATCAAGTTAAATTGGATAGATTGAAGTTTTGAACAAAATCAGCAGCGGCGACAAAGTAACTGCCACCAATAAATATTTATTCATTAAAACGCGAATAAGCATCGACGAGATATGCAGTGGGTATATGAAATACTTTTTAATACAGTATATATAAGAATGTTCGTAATTACATAAAGCAAATTCCAAGTACTTTATCTGATGACAATGTATCATACCGTCTTCGGCTGGGTGTAGAGCTACTTATGCGCTAAATCTGTCATATATTTTTAAAATGTCACTTATTTTCATCAATTATTTCTATAACATAAGATTAAGTACTTTGATCTAGCATTCAGTGACTGTGAGAACTCTAAGCAATAATTTAGTACTATCGTTTACTGACTAGCAACAATTTTTTTTGTCGTCTGTAAAACCAGTTAATATTTAGATTTAGTACCACTTTTAATTTTGTGCGTTTTCCACTGATGGAGATAACATGAAGGTGTTGAGTACTCACGAAACTACTTAAACCTCGCTATATGTTGATGCGATTGTTTCAGGTAGGTGTCGCTTTATCTTCAAAGGTTTTGTGTATTGAAAACTAGGCACTGGTTTTAGATATTTGGTCCACCCAGTATATTTTGTTCACATCTTGTCTATTCACGGTGCCGTTTGTCTTATAATGATCACCATTCCTCTATATATGTATTTCGGTTATATCATATATTTTGGTTGGTGTCTCATTGTCATATACCCCAACTTTTTAATCAGGATCAGATTACTTATTACATTTTTCTGACGCAATACTACTCCAAATAAACTTTTGCTTTAGGAATACGAGTATGTGTTCAAATCTTTAAATCTTCATATCTTTGACATGAATATCAATATGAATAAAAAGGAGACCTTCGGGTATACGTCGCTGAGACAACAACTCATCAACAATAATTACCAAAAAACACATGTAGTCTTCGAGAAAAGACATTTGTTTCTACAAAATTTTAATCTCTAAATCAAACCTACTCTTGCGGAACCTCATAACTTCGAAGTTTCAGTCTTTAAGGCTAACAGCTTGGTAAATAACTTCTTTAGAAATCGCAGACCACTGACCTTCACAGGTTGAATAACAATTTATTTTAAAAACGTATACCGCTAACCACCATGTGTTATATAACAACTTTTACCGCTAACCACAATGTGTTATATAACAACTTTTACCGCTAACCACCATGTGTTATATAACAACTTTTACCGCTAACCACATGTGTTATATAACAACTTTTTTCAAACATCGAAGTACCACTGACCACCAAATGTTATATAAGGACTTCTTCAAACATTGTATACCAGTGACCACGACAGTTTACAAAACAACTTCTTCAAACATTGTATACCGCTGACCACAATATGTTATATAATAACTTCTTCAAACATTGTTAACCGACCGCCACAGATTAGTGATATAACAACTTTGTGAAACATCATATGCCATTGACCACAATATCTGATATATCATATACTTCAAACATTCTATACCACTGACCACAATATGTTATATAATAACTTCTTCAAACATTGTATACCACTGACCGCCACAGATTAGTGATATAACAACTACTTAATACCAAAATTTATGATAAAAGAGATGATTTTTCATTTCCTATTGTTAATTATCCATTTTTAGATGGCGACGTTCCCTTGTCACCATCTTATGGTGTTTATGTATCTCAACTTGTACGATTCGCTCGTGTATGTAACAACGTATTAGATTTTATCGAAAGAAATCTATGTATTACTGAAAAATTATTACACCAGGGTTTTCGATATCACAA
This sequence comes from Mytilus californianus, assembly GCF_021869535.1. Taxonomy (NCBI): domain Eukaryota; kingdom Metazoa; phylum Mollusca; class Bivalvia; order Mytilida; family Mytilidae; genus Mytilus; species Mytilus californianus. The sequence continues at coordinate 124,921,982 of NW_026262581.1, forward strand.
ACTAGTCAAAACATTTACTATCGGTTTTGTGTGTAAATATCATTACATAAACTGCTTGATAAATGAATTGGGTATTAACAATTCACTTGGAAACTCAACATATACCCTCACGACACTTACCAAAGAGGAAATCCTGGATAATCATAGGTCTGATCTATGTTCCTTTGTAATTTCAACCAAAGATGAAGAACTGGATCTTCCATCACTGTATTGGATACCTATACTACACAAGTGTCCTTACAACCAACGGTATATTGCTGGGTCTTCCAAGTGCTCCACGAAACCTCTTTCTAAATTATTAACATCTATTTTATCAGCAATCAAAGCCGGGCTCCAAAGTTATTGTGAAACTGCCTATTCTAGAGGTGGCGTGAATCAGATGTGGATACTAAAAAAATCCAAAGATCTTTTAGAGTACATACAATCTAAGACTCTCTCATCTTGCAATAGTATTAAAACATTTGACTTTTCTACACTTTACACAAGTATTCCCCATTCCAAACTAAAAGACAAATTGAAAGAGTTGATATTACTTTGTTTCATTAAAAAGAATGGCGACCGTAGATACAAGTATCTTGTCTTTGGGGGGGGGGGGGGGGGGGGGGGGTGGGGGATAAATCCTACTTTGTAAAGAATCACTCTGATTCAAACAAAAAATTCTCTGAAACTGACTTTATCAAGATGCTTGATTTCTTGATTGACAACATATTTGTTACGTTTGGAGGACGTGTTTTTCAACAGACTGTCGGAATTCCAATGGGAACCAATTGTGCCCCTCTTCTTGCCGACTTGTTTCTTTATTATTATGAGGCTGACTTCATACAGGAACTTCTTAGGAAGAAAGATAAGAAGTTAGCAATATCCTTTAACTCTACGTTCCGCTATATAGATGATGTTCTCTCACTAAATAATACAAAATTTGGTGACTATGTTGAACGAATCTATCCCATCGAACTAGAGATAAAGGATACTACAGATACAGTTAAGTCTGCCTCATATCTTGACTTACATCTAGAAATTGATAATGAGGGTCGGTTGAAAACAAAACTTTACGACAAAAGATATGATTTTAGCTTCCCATTTGTGAACTTTCCATTTCTATGTAGCAACATTCCAGCAGCGCCTGCATACGGAGTATATATCTCCCAATTGATACGATATTCCCGGGCTTGTGTTTCCTATCATGATTTCCATGATAGAGGATTGCTGCTCACAAGGAAGATATTAAAACAAGAGTTCCAAATGGTGAAGTTGAAATCATCCCTTCGTAAATTTTACGGACGCCATCTCGAGTTGGTTGACCGTTATGGAATAACCGTTTCACAGATGATATCGGAAATGTTCCTTATATCGTAACTACTATACTCCCTTTTCACGAATGTGACTTACCAAATCAGACTTTTTACCGGATTTTTCATAACATAAGCAACACGACGGGTGCCACATGTGGAGCAGGATCTGCTTACCCTTCCAGAGCACCTGAGATCACCCCCAGTTTTTGGTGGGGTTCGTGTTGCTTAGTCTTTGGTTTTCTATGTTGTGTCATCTGTACTATTATTTGTCTGTTTGTCTTTTTATTTTTGGCCATGGCGTTGTCAGTTTGTTTTCGATCTATGAGTTTGACTGTCCCTCTGGTATCTTTCGTCCCTCTTTAACTAAATTTTATCATCGGTACAAGGACATCATTCGTAAATATAAATCAACATGCAGACATCTTATACGTTCAGGTATTTCACATCCAATCTTTTATGGTAATATTCTTTACAAAGCACAAAAATGTCGGCATTCACCTCTAAAGCTAACAAAACCTTTAAACAGACTTATTAAGAAGGGATATAGTTACGATACTGTTGTCAGGTCATTAAAGATGGCATATTTTGGCTTTAGTATTGATTCACTTACATAATCTTTCAATCAGTTTAATTGAGGTATGGAGCTGGCATGTCAGTAACTGCTAGTAGTCCTTTGTTAATTTATGTATCATTGTCATTTTGCTAAGTTTCTTTTGTTACCTATTCTGACATCGGACTCGGACTTCTTTTAAACTGAGTTTTACTGTGCGTATTGCTATGTGTTTCTTTATTCTACATTGGCTAGAGGTATAGGGGGAGGGTTGAGATCTCACAAAACATGTTTAACCCCGCCGCATTTTTGCGCCTGTCCCAAGTCAGAAGCCTCTGGCCTTTGTTAGTCTTGTGTGTTTTTTTAATTTTAGTTCCTTTATATGTTTTGGAGTTTAGTGTGACGTCCATTTTCACTGAACCAGTACACAATTTTATTTAGGGGCCAGCTGAGGACCACCTCCGGGTGCGGGATTTTCTCGCTGCGTTGAAGACCCATTGGTGGCCTTCGGCTGTTATCTGCTCTTTGGTCGGGTTGTTGTCTCTTTGACATATTCCCCATTTCCATTCTCAATTTTACTTCAAACATCCTATACCACTGACCACAATATCTGATATATCAGCTACTTCAAACATTGTATACCACTGACCACAATATGTTATATAATAACTTCTTCAAACATTGTATACCACTGACCGCCACAGATTACCGTAGTGATATAACAGCTTCTTAAAACAACCTATACATACCACGGACCACAATATCTGATATATCAACTACTTCAAACATCTATACCAACTGGAACATATATTGAGTATAATAGTCCCAGATACCACTGACCACGTGAGGTTATACAATATTAAAAATATTTGAAATGAAAGAAAAAAAAATCTACAGAAAATTTAAATTAAAACATTTTCATGAATGTTTCTACTAAATCTATTGTGTCTCATGTTGTCAGTCATTTGGATTATTCAAAATGAAACGAATCTCACACAGATGTTCACCTATTTGCTATTGATTAAAATTTACTATAATGCCAAATTTAAATAACACAAGATTTAAAGCAGATGATAAATATCACAAATATATGATTCCAAAAAAACAGTAACTCAATTTTAATAAAAAAAAAAAAAGTGGAGATAGAAAATTATTCCTTCAACCTTGATATTATTTTCAAGGACACACATGTAATCTACTGGAGTTTATCCGTAGATACTTCAGAAGTCTTTCAAATAAGGTTGTATTCAGTAAAACCTTTTCAAAAGTGGAATTTCTGCCATTTCATTGACATCAAATTAGTATCATCAACAAAACTTTATCGATTTTAGCGGAGATGTTCGCTTCGTTAAGTAGATATTAGGATGGACGAGCATTGGAATGTTGGCCAAAACATATCCATTGTCTGATGTCTTCAGGAAAATCTAATTTTGTAAGAAGATTTTGTGTGTATTGTCGCAGAAACTGTCAGTGACAGCAACGTTTTAGAGGAGAATTATAGCGAATCCTTTCCTGGCATTGTTCGCTACGTCTCATGGCGATGGGAAATAAAATTAAACTTGATTGAATGCCTATAACACCGGGTTATCTAATAAATCTTGAGACACAAACGTCAATATATTGATTTCCTTATCTGCGTTTTTTTTTTTGCTTGGGGTTACAGAGCGGAAATAGCAATACTGGGAAGAGCATTGTAATATGGCGGTCTTTTCCATTATAGGGAGATATGTTAGGACGTAGACTTGATTTCCGGGATATAATTATTTGGTTAACTGATTGATTATCTTTGATCATATAATATCAATAATTTAATTAAAATTTGGACTTTTTATCCAAATCATTTCCTATCCGATAGATATGGAAAAATGAAATGTTACATAGCTAGAGAAAATATCAAAGTCTATCTTCACGAGGAAAACACTTCATTATATAAATCATTTTAAAATTTCCTTCGATGATTCTCAATTAAATTCACAAATTATTTCCTGCTTTTTTCGCCTCGTTGTCTCAAATAATACAACATACGACATGGGTCGATCGGTATAACCGGAGACCGTGTTTTAACTTTATTTTGCGTGACTTAATTTCCTAATTTAAAAAACGAGAAGAAAATTACACAGAAAAAAAGAGGTGGAAGTCTGAATTCTGGCTGGCTTTGGACATTCAGCCATTATTTATTAGGCAATATCTAAAGATTACGAGAGAAAGACGTGGTTGTTAGCCTTTTGGACTGTGATGAAATAACAAACTAGACAATTTACTCTTCAGCGGCCATTATTTTGTCCGCAAAACAATTTCTTCGTAGCAAACTCTGATTACAGAGACAATGAAATAAGTAACTATTTATATTTGTTAGGTATAACAAAATAAAATCAAATCAAAACGACTACATGTATGTCATGTTAAAAATGATGTTTTGTTATCATTGAAGCCATTATTCAATCTCCATGAAGATAGAAAATGCCAAACTAAATTGTGATAGTAGCAATTCAGCCCCCAAAATACCCGGTAAGATAATATGTGCATAATGGCATATATGATCGATGTCATTGAAATCATTTCCGTGGAGTGCGACGAATATTTAGATGATAGCAAATAAAATGTTCACGTAATACCATCAAAACGCTGGAATTATTTATATAAAACTGTAGGTAAAAGCTTTAAATCTGGCAACAATTACTCTTCTTTAGACTCTGAAGAAGTGTCCTTTTATGAAGTGTTTTGAAATGACACAACCCACTGTTCATGCACTAGTAATCAAATTTATGTAAAGTATTATTTGATATATACTAAATGATCCGAGGTTTTTGCTTTCTGTACATTCATATGATACTTATGAAAAAATAAAATAAGATTTATGTCTATTAATAAAATAACACCCACCAAAGACCAAAGTAAAAGTGTATATCTAATGAAAAAGAAAGAAGATGGTGCAGTAATTCATGACGCAAATTCTATATTAAGGTATACATGGGGAATAACATTTAATGTACTAGCAAAAGACAAGGTGTGTGACTTGAGAGTGCTTGCTCTTACTGGAACTGCCAAATCTACTTCAAAATACAAATGAATGTGTGAAAAAGATACTGTTATCGTAGACTTGAGTCATATCAAACATATCTTGATGTTAATTTTCTACTTTCTTTATTCATCAAATATTTTATCTTAAAAGGTACATTTTTCAAACCTCGTAAACATTCTAGAAATGAGAAAGTAATAAAAGAGAAGGACATGTTTGAAATAGTAGTTTGAAAAATAACACAAAGTTTGGGTTTTGTGTAATTTTTCATTGGGTTGTTGTATCACTGATGTATACGCAACATCTCATTTTGTTCATATCCAATCAACATCTTATTGTTATGACTCTATCTTAGGTTACTATCTCTGGATTGCACCAGTTATCATGAGAGTACATATTATGATATATCTGTCTCACGAATGAGTTGGAATCAGTGTTGTTCTTCACAAAGTAACAAAAAACAAGGCATTTTTATCTATGTTTCCTGTTTTTAAAAAAACAAGCTCTGTTTTATGAGACGATATAGTCGATCTTTCAATTGAGCATGAGGAATAGTAGTTTAATGTGTAGAAAAATCAAAGGTTTTGACATTACTGCAAAAATGTAAAGATAATCATTGAATATTTTGGAGTAGATCTTTAGAAATTTTAAGAATCCACAACACACTATTTCTGAAGACCTTCTTTTTACCGTAGAATTGTCTTTTTTAATGTAAATACCAAAAGGGAGAAGGATTTCGTGAATGATGTAAGGGTATATGTGGGATTTTCAGATTTGCTGTGAAATCCAAGTTCTTTAGTGAGATATTCCAAATAAACAGTTGTTCAATTGGTTTAAGATGTTTAATTCTGAGGCCAGTCGACAACGTCGGCTACATCTCTAAGGAAACAATAGTAAGACCGGTAACCATAACACAATATATCTTAACATATTAAAACATTTTTAAATCGAAATATGAAAGATAAAGATGTACGTTTAAAAATGACCAGCAGATATCTCCGAACAAGAATTTTAAAAAATCCGAAGAAATGCAATACGGCAGTATCCATTATTGCTTTAAATGTTACATTTAAACGGCACTATTACGGACAAATGTGTGGTGTAATGGATACATTCAACGACAAGCAGATACTCTTTTAGCCTTAATCGGGACAAGAACTTTCTGATTAATATGGAATAAAAATGATTCCAGCTATGCAGTCGACAAAGAAACCGAGCCGAGGTTATAATCAGAGATATAGGGAGATGACACCTCCTTACACATTGTTGTAAGGGCATAATCAAACAAGATGTCAATTTTAAAAAAGAGGAGTCAATGTACTCGTTTTCAAGCTAATGATTTAGATCAGTCTAAAATTGCATCTTTACCCAATATATCACATATTGACGTAACATATATAGTAGTAGTTTTGATTTTATTTTCCGTTTTATAAAAATAGAGGCGGAAGATACCAAGTGTACATTCAAAACTCACAATCTGAAGAGAAACTGACAACGTCATAGCAACAACAACAACTAAAAACGATGAAAAGACAAGCATGTCCACAAACCACTACATAAAAAACTAAAGTGATGTCATTTTCACGGAAGCCTAATATTCATCAAATCATTAATTCATAAAATCAAACATTGATCATAAAGTTTTATTTCATCTTTGCTTGCAGCCAATATTTAAAACATTTGAAATTTGTTCATCATTACCAATAAAAATAGCTTCTTACGAACCACGTGGTAGCCATTTCACTATTGTCGTGCAGGAGGCATTTCTTAACATTCGAAGACGGAGTGATTTCTTGATAGTCAATTTACCACTCTTTAATTCAACGATAGGAATAAAATTTAATGTTTGTCAAGCGTCAACTTGACAGCAACCCAATGATACAACTTTACAAATAACTAATAAAAAATGTAAATGCATATAAAGAAAAGCTTTTTTAGTCTAAGATCGAGAGTAAAACGATTATTCTATTGCTATCAAGATATTTTTTTAACATCGATGTATGGAAACGGACTTCAGCTTGAGAAAAATCAGGGTATCAGAATTTGTTTTCCCCACTGTAATCCCTTGGAAAATGTCACAATTGTAAACATGATCCCTTAGCGGACTTTCTAACAAACTATGGCAACGTGCAACCAGAAATTTGGAAGAAAAGATTGTCGAAAAAAGAATTACAGATAGAAAAGTCACATCAGTCCAAATTTATGAAAAATCTTAAAACAAATCAGCATCCTATTATCTTTTCACGCCCAAGAAATGATTAAAAACCATTACTTTAATTTGGGACTATTATACTATGTTTGTATAATAGTCCCAGATTTAATATAGCTAGATGCTGAATTTAAAAAAAATATTTTCTAATTGTTATAAAACTAAGGTAAACGACAGAAATGTTATTTGTAAATATGAAACAATGAATGAAGGATTTCTTGTGCAGTTTAGTTTACCAATAAATGGTTGGATATTCAAACAAAAAGAGGAAGTCTTTTGTATGTACGTTTTCGTATTATATTTGTCTACTTTTTGTCTATTAGTTTTTCAGTGTGTCGTAAATAACATTGAAGACATATCATTTTAAGAGTCTCAATGCCGAATCTTCGATTTCTAGAAAGAAGTAAATATATAATGGGTATTCTTTCTTCGGGCTATGACTATAACTACCGTGGGGATGTAGTATAATACACAGATATGTTTGAAGAATAACGCGCTATTCTGAATAACGTGCTATTCTTTTGTTCGTAGTAATTTAACTAGGCATCAAATTATATAACGTTTTAACGAATGTCATAGATAAAATAAATGTTTTCAAAAACAAGGTATAATAATATGCTTTAGATAAAAACAAATATAAGTAGTAATAACATTACATTGTTTCCTTGTCTAGTTGACCATGCGACGTGAATATTATTTGGTGATTCTAAAAATTGAAATGTTATGAATAAGAAATACATAATCTTACAAAAATAAAGATTGGAAAATGTTTACCCCGTTTGATCTCAAATAGTATAAAATAATAACAGATGCACATAAAAATCCGCCCAGAAAATACTTGTTTTCGAGATTTTTCGTGATTACAATCTACTTGAAATTGATGCCGTTTTGCAAATCAGAATTCAGAATAAACTTTAAGATTCACGTTATGTACGTGTTTCTAAAATCGATTTGATCATAAAATTGGAACGACATAACAAACTGAACAATTCAACAACAGTTCAGAAAAAGCACTTAAATCTTACTACGAGCTGGGTGTAGTTTTGCTATAGGATACACTGAATTACTCATTGGACGTTTGTCACTTTTGGTAACATAGTTCATTATTCGGAAGTCTATGCAAAATCGGGTTGATTGTTACTCCATTTTGGCAATAAAGATTGTATTGTCATAAAGGATGACAATTATTTTATGAAAATAGCCTCTAGATATCCTTGAACCACTAGACATACTTTTCTAGCTTTACTTCAGGTATATATTATATGGCCCTTATCAGATTGGTTATTCAGTGGTTACCTTTTTCTTGTGTTGTTTAAGATGTTCATTGTTAGTCTGTGAATTAGTTTCTATATTTCGTCAACAATTTCATGACCTCTGTTTTCTGTAATTTTGTCAGCTTTTGGCTTATTATAATATCTCTTAGTGTCTCGGTCTAATAAAAGTGAATTTTAGGTATCAGCCACTCCTGTCTTTTCTTCATCTATAGCTTTTATCATAGGAATACCTGTCATTTCTTCCAACTGATTCTTTTTCATTTCTCATACTTCTTACGCAAATAAGTATGGTGTAACTTACTTTTACCATCGACCTTATGTCCATGCGGTTAGCCATTTCAACTATCTCAAATGATCCCTTCATTTGTAACAGGAACTTATCATTTGTAGATTGCAGTACAAAACTTTATATCCATCAATGAAAGATAGTTCAACTGCTTTTTTCGTAAACACATGTTTAAATAAAAAGATTTTTACAAGCGCTCTGTAAACTTTCGTTTCTTTATGTTTTTTTGCACCTTCCTCTTCGTTCCATCACTTCAAAACCACTAGATGATGTAACCAGGAACTACCAATGCATTTCTTATGCTTAACATTGGTAGAGTTTGGAAAATTTCACATGTTTGATAGTGTGTTTTCAGATTGTATGAGGGAATTGAACGTTTGCTATACGGTAGTTAATTTAAAAATGGACTTATGAACTCCTCTGGAATTATATTCTTATGATCTTTCATTTTATGTGTATACACAAGTTTGTCTAAACAGTGCGTTTATATGTATATTTAATATTTTTATTTAATCTTAAAGTCAAAACTTTCTATTGTATTAACATTGCGAATGACTGATCAAAATATCGTACCAATGCAAACATCCAGACTTTGTTATTTATTGCAAAATATTTTGATTGTGTTTCGAATAACTCGACATTTTATAAACAGTCAATTTACAAGAAAGGAAAAAAAAATATCGATGATATTTCATGTCGAAACAAAAGTGCTGGATCTGGCAATACCCTTTGGAACGCAGTGTCTACAAGCAGTAGCATCGACCCAGTGGTCATATCATTTGATTATAATCTGGAATGTCATACGTCTTCTATATAAGACTCGTTAGTGGCATTTGATTATAATTTGGTATGTCATACGTCTTCTATATAAGACTCGTTAGTGGCATTTGATTATAATTTTGTATGTCATACGTCTTCTATATAAGACTCGTTAGCGGCAATCGAATCAAAACAGTTGGAATGCCAAATCGAATACGAAGCTGAAGAAAATTAAAAATCGTAAATTCGAAAAAAAAGCTGTGCCAAATACACGCGCGCGGTTACGGCAATTCTATAACCATCTGAAATTTACATCAAGACGATTGAAATGTATTGATACAATGTAACATAATTTGTCATGGTTGGTGAAGAGATTTTTAAACAGGCAGTCAGATTTCCAGAGGGAACAACTGGGTTCCTTGTTTACAACGCCGACTTGTTGTTTTGTTCGTTTGAGAGAAACTTCATTGAGGGTTTCTGAATAAGAATAGAAAGAATATAGAATTGTTGTTTAACTTCACGTCCCTCAATATAGTTTATAAGTATTTTATACTTGAATGACTATGTTTATACCAGAACGTTCCACTGAACTTGAAATAAACGATTCAAAGGTACAGCTAGGTTTCTCCATACCTTTGCCTTACATCTAGACGATGAGGTTTGGTTGAAAAAGAGGTTTTGTCTTTTATCGCATTGTAATCTTTATCTTCTTATACAGGGACAAACATTTCAGTAGCAGCCACATTTAGAGTAAATATCTCCCTGCTCATACTATACTTAATCCCTTGTATTTACTATCAGAATTCCTTTGATAGTAGATTACTACGTATGAGAAAGCTTCAGGGTTTTTTCATCGACATGAGAAGCGACTGCAAACATGGGTTCGGCGCTTGTAACTTGTTTAATTGTTAAAATTATGTGAACTTGTTACTTAGTACTGTTATGTTGACGTTTACTTTATATCTTGGTACCTTCCGACTCTCTTTTTTGTATTAATATGATAATTATTTTTTAATGTAATTCTTCGTGTAAATAACAGTGGCTCATTTATATTTGTAACACACAACACCAGCTTAGTGCATACATATTTGTCCATTGAAAACTTCATTTCAAAGTTAGACTTTCAAAATCTCTGAACTGTTGACTGGAGTACACCAAATTTTCAAACTGAAAGTTTATCACTCACCTTGAAACTTCTAAACCTATTCATAATATTAACTCATATTGCGGATCTTTTTAATCTGAAGTGGGTCGGTTATCTTTATGGTAGCTTTCTGACTTCGAGTGCGGGGCGGATGAGTTTTGGGTCAAGGATTCGATTTCCTGCATGACCAAACCAAAGTCTTCAGAACAGATATTTGCTTATCCAAAACCATAATTAATGCATTTAGGAATAAGACTTGATCTGCTTGGAGTCTATGTGTCCTGGTTTTCTTAAGAAACGGTACCTTTGGGTCATGCACAGAAAAATCCGACTGAGTGTGGCGCTCTGAAGTAGGTTATACGCATATATAGCAATAAAATCTATATATACCTCATACATTTTGAATGCTTTTCCATTAGTTTTGTGTCGTCAAATCGTTTAATACTAAACAGTAAGCAAAAAAGAAAATCACGCTCATAAACTAACCATAGCATACTGATTGGTGCAGTTAAATTTTAATATATTCATAAAAAAAAACCTATTCAAGCAAGCATATGTGGATGCAGAATACAACTTTTGTCTTAATAGAAATTACTAGAATTATGTGTTTTCATAGTTACTTATCTATTTTTATGAATTTATTTTTCTTTCTTCGTCAAACCAATACTTTCACAAAGAAAGTAAGCATGTATCTTAATTCATCAAACCCCTAATGAATGCGCTAATGCAAAATTATTTAATAAGTTGAAACAAAATATAAAAACTAAAGAACTGACGAATCTTATGAGTTTGAATGTCCCTCTGGTATCTAGTTTAGCCCCTCTTTTTCACCACCTTTTTCATATGAATGTTGTCATCATTTATTTCAGTTAAGAGGTTAGACAGTAAATATGTAAAAATCATTGATATCTTTTTATCTATATTTGTGAACAACATTTTTTTTATTAGTTAATAACTGTTTTTATACTTAATTCACTGTTATGATCAGAGTATGTATTTAAAAAAAACATTTGATGGGGTACCAATATCTAAATTGACACAAGTATCCCCTCTAGCCCTCACCTTTGATGAAAGCCTATTATCTTTCAAAATTTTATTGAGTTTGTAAGACGCTTATGGTAACTCTTTTATCAGTTGTAACGTAATGAATTTGCATCCAACTAAAAATAAAGTGATCTGATATGATTGACAATGAGACATTTATTCACCCGAGACCAAAGGACGAGGATGTAAACAACTTTATAATGAGCAAATCTCATACCGTATATCAAGCTATAAAAGGCCACGACATTACAAAATGTGAAACAGTTCAATAAGAGATTGGTTGTTGCTTGCTAAACTTCTAGTGGCTATTTGTTCATATAAATAAGAAGATGTGGTACGAGTGCCAATGAGACAACTATCCATCCAATTCACAATGTGTAAAAAGTAAACAATTATAGGTCAAAGTAACACCTTCAACACGGAGCCTTGGCTCACACCGAACAGCAAGCTATAAAGGGCCCCAAAAAGGCTAGTGTAAAACAATTCAAACAGGAAAACCAATGGTCTAATCTATATAAAAAAACGAGAAACGAGAAACACTTCTGAACCACACCAACAAACGACAACCACTGAACAACAGGCTCCTGACTTAGGACAGGTGCATAAAAATGCAACCTTCACCCTAACCTGAGACAGTGGTGTAACAATACGACATAAAAGGACACACTATAAAACATGCATACTTTCAAAAAAAACTTAGCACTTTATCAATTGATTATGTAGCCATCTTCCACGCCAGTACGGTCTAACTGTGCATCTAATATATTTCCTATGTATAATATCAATATGATAAACCGTGAAATAAAAGAAGAAAAAAGGATTTGATTCGCATTACAAATCAAAAATAAAAAATCTTTCACCAGTAAGATTAGATGATATAAAAATAAGGGGATGTGGTATGATTGTTCTATTAGGCATCTACCCACAAAAAGACCATGCAATAGGCATGTATGTAAACAACTATACAGGTCAAACCTCACGGCATTCAGAGATGAGCAAAAACCAAAGAGCAATATATGCTTTGAAAGGTCCTGGATAAGAACCAATAAAACAGATGAAAACAATAGCCTGTCGTTAGTTAATAACATTTCAGCTTAGACAATTATGATAGACGGCAACCACTGGAATGCATTCTCCTGGCAAATGACAAGCACATAAATATATGGCGGGGATATACATGTCTGTTAGTGCACACTCCACCTCTTCTCACCACCATCTTCAGTGCTAATCTCGGACAATGATGTAACAAACCATGGACCATGTTTTCCATGACTAAACTATCAATTAGTGTACTGATATCCCTATTGAATGAAGTGTAAAGACGGTGTAAACAGTCTAACAAAAACATGGCTTTGTGAAATGCCAAAATAAATGTAGCGCCAAGTGTAAATAACTGAATATAGCAATCAGTGAAATGTTTAGTTATATGTACTAAATTGTGAAAATAAAGTTAATGCTTGTATTGATAAGACACTATTCAAAGAGCTTACTGTTATATGAAGTTGATAACCTAATACGTTTATTCAAAGAACCAATAAGTTTCTATGGGTCGCATCTTAGTTTAAGTGCTCTACAAACAACATCACAGTAAAATTGTAATATGATTTCCTGTTTGTAACTAAATTTCAACAGTTACACCCAAACGTTCAAACCATGTTATGTATTTTGTTTTGTGCAAGAATTTATAAAAGGATTTAAATGATTTATGGTAACGAAATCCCTGACTTAATGATTTCCGGTTTTACATAGATTCCGCTCATTGAAATCCAAGACGTCTATAGATATAAATGTACAATGCCGATTTCCATTTCTTAACGTTATTACATTAAATGTTGTCGTTTCGGTTTTTTATACACACCAGAATAGAAAGGGCTTCCATGACAGTATTTGTTAAATTTCTTTTTCGGATGTAATTTATAATTTGTTGATATTATCTCGCAGCTGTGTTTCCGCAATGCACAGATTTATAGCGTGATCGACATCTATCAAACAATTACTCTAAAACCGGACCGTCGTGAACTTGCAGTGATGTGAGAGTTTTTGTGCCATGTTGAAAGTCTCACTATGACAATAGATGAAGAATATCCACAAAAAACACTGTTTCTTTGATTGCAGTTTATTGTGTATGCGTAAAGGTTTAATGTCAGGAATTGATACATCATGCCTTATCTTTTCGATTGATAAAAGAAAATATATATATAGTAGTGAGCACTCTTTGATCCTGCTTTTGTGACGTTTTTTTATTCTTTTTTCATGTTGTAGGCTATCCTATTGGTGGCTGGACTGTACATGTTGTAGGCTATCCTATTGGTGGCTGGACTGTACATGTGTTTTATTGTGTGTTTTACTTTTACTACATATGTTTCGAGATAAACAGGGTGCGTGTGCACTCGATCTTTAACCCCATTACATCGTGTGCCTCAACCACATGGGTTATGTGTTGTTGGTTGTTTGTACGGGTTTCGGTGTTGGTTGTTGGTTGTTTGTACGGGTTCCGGTGTTGGTTGTTGGTTGTTTGTACGGGTTTCGGTGTTGGTTGTTGGTTGTTTGTACGGGTTTCGGTGTTGGTTGTTGGTTGTTTGTACGGGTTCCGGTGTTGGTTGTTGGTTGTTTGTACGGGTTTCGGTGTTGGTTGTTGGTTGTTTGTACGGGTTTCAATGTTGGTTGTTGGTTGTTTGTACGGGTTTCGGTGTTGTTGTGGTCTGTTGTATTGTCCATTATTTCGGTAACTTCCTGTTAGCCCTTTTATCCATTATATGATACCGGTTCAAGGAAACATATGAACCAAGAAGACCCGATGTAAGCTAAAGTTTCTAAAATGAAATAAAAAAATAAGTTAACTTTTAAGCTCTTTTTATCAATTATTCAAACGGTTAATACATTATTATGAGCTTTATATGGCAATGTTATTGAGAGTTTGTGTGTTTTAAGTATTAATTTTGATTAAAAAGCTGCAATATGTTCAAATTAAAATTTAAAAAAAATAGACAATTGATGATAGATTGTTTTTTACTGGTCATCTTGATGTATAATTGAACTTTTCCACTTACGTTGTAAAAGCATACATTTTTAATTTTAAAAAATCATGTAATTTATAACATAATGTATGATTCAAATTTGAATTTATAAAAGAATAAGAATAAAAAATTCATTAATTGTTTGTTTGTGTAGCTGGATATTTATTTGATTACCAATGGTCAGTTCACTGTATATGAATCCTTAAAGTATCTCTAAAACTTCCCAATTTCAGATTGGTAGGTTATTATCACTGCTTAATAAGTATTTATATCAATATGTGGTCTTTCGAGGCTTCTGTCTATAACCACGTCTTACTGACCTATGGTATTTAGAATTGCTTCTTTCATCAACAATAAATACTTAAAACTTTAATTCTGTTTGACAATCCCAAGCGATTCTTTGACATTTCTTTTCGATAAAAAGGAATTCCCTTCCCGTGTTTTTCATTTGTCTCTGACTATGGAAATAAATTAGATTTCACGCAAAAACGTATTTCATGGTGTAAATAATGGTTGTTAATAAATCACTATAGAAATTCGTCAGAAATAATCAATGGTTTGGATATGTGACATGAAAATATAAAATCAAGTTAAACCTGACTTGCGGGACATAAGCTATCGTACAAATCAGTGTTTTGTTTTGTTTTCAAAATGCAGCAAGGAAGAAATCGAAGCGAGGCTTTAAATAAAGCCAATTTTTTTAAATTTAATATCAACTTATAATGCGTGAAGTATTTACATCTGGTGGTTAAGCAACCAACAACGGATTAACATTTTTATCAATACTATATATATTGACGGCTCCTTACGACACAATTAACACAAAACAAAACATCTTCAGATAAACATATGTAGCACGCAACAATAGACAGGTGTCTGTATAGTATGTCAAGTTTTAAACAGGTGTCTATATAGTATGTCAAGTTCCAGAAAGCCCCGAGTCCAAACAGATATGAACTAATTACTCTGAAACTACTAATTATCTGCAAAACAAACCCACCAAATTCTCAAAAGTTTGAAAGTTTAAGATTTTAATACTTTTTTCACGACTAAATCATCATCGCTTGCTATTGCAGTTGGTTACGGTTCGAGATATATGAAACGCTGGTCCATATCTATCCCCTTGGGTAGTATTTTTATGAAAGAAAGTACAAACTCTTGAAAGCCACCATCAAATAAATCAATCACAAGAAACTTCCCAAGGACCACAACTAATTTTCCAGTGCATTTCTTTAGAACAATAATTGCAAATCAAAACAATCACATCTGTGCTTTCTAAACGAGATTTTAAAAAGTGACGTAATATACTTGTGGAACAAATTCTATCAGAATTATGGGAAACTTCATCAGCTCTAACCCAAAATATGGACAATGTTATTTTAAGGGCATACGATACAGTTTTGAACCCACGGTGATTTTTTTACGAAAATTTGCATACAAGCTTTTTTTCAATTAGTTAATTCAAATATGTAATAAAAATATACCTTCATGTTCTAAATTATGATAAATGGGGTCGAAATTTTAGACCTTTACTCGGAATTTCGGTTTCTTGGAAATTTCTTTCTTTTGGACAGACATACTTAACTTTTTTGTTTCAAAAGATAAGCACATGCGGATTTATTTGAAAAGATTAAGAATATCAGCTTTACTATAGAACGCTCTTAATTTGTGTAACAATTCTTTATAAATTATTAATTCTATCAAATTTTCATGATTTTAGAAGAAAAAAAACGGCATTTTTTGCTGCATATCTATCTAATTTAAAAAAAAAAATATCACTCGGTGGTTTTTTCATAAAAATTCGAAAAAAATAATCTTCATACAGTATCAAGTCAAATGTCATTTTAAAAAAGAGGGGTCCATGTACTCGTTTTCAAGCTAATGATTAAAATCACTCGAAAATGCATCTTTTCCGATATGTCGCAGTTTGACGTCGCGAAAAATAACATTTTACGTTCATACGATACAGTTACAGGGGAGGTAATGACGTTGCTAACGTAAAATGTTATTTTTCACGACGTCAACTTGAACTGTCACATATCGGGAAAATATGCATTTTCGACTGATCTTTATCATTCAGACTGATTTAACTTGAAAACGAGTTCATGGACTCCTCTTTTTTTAAATTACATTTGCATGGCTTGATTATGTATGAAGATTCTTTGTGCCAATTTTTATATGAACAAATCACCGACGAATTTTTTTTAAATTGGATAAATATACAGCAAAAATGCCGTTCTTTTGACTAAAATCATGAAAATGTGATAAAAATGAACAATTTCCAAAGAATTGTCACACAAATTCAAAGCACACTTATATAGAGAAGATATTCCAGATGTTTTTACAAAACCCGCTTGTGTTTATCTTTTGAAACAAAAAAGTTAAGTACGTCTTTCAAAAGGATAGAAATATCCAAGAAACCGAAATTTCCAGTAAATGTCTAAAATTTCGACCCCATTTATTTCTAAAAGTAGCACATGAAGGTATATGTTTTGCTACATATTTGAATAGGAATTGACTAGGTAAAAAATAGCTTGTATGCAAACTTTCGTCAAAATTTCACCGTGGGATCATAACTGTATCGTATGCCCTTAAGGGGATCTTTAGTTCAGTTTGACATTTTTTCAGACGTACTCCGTTTTCAAGTGCACCAATTATCATACCTTAAAATTTATGACCCGAATTTTTTTACAGTGTGATGAACCCTTACTTGCCATTTTATTAATAATGGTTGCCTGAATATAAAAATTTGACCGTGTACTTAAAATTTAATTTTTACTGCACATAATTGTCTCCGTGTATAAACCGAACATGTTTACGCACTGCTAACCTAGTATATTTAAACCTTTTGATTTGGCAAAATTTAAAAAAAAAATTATGCAATTTAATTGCACCCGTCCGTTTTAATTAAAGGCAATGGCTTGTAGATTATCAAAGCGTCAACACTTTAGATTTTCGTTTTAAATGCATAAGAAGGGAACTTTTCCCCTTTTTCTGCTAAATCTTAGGCTTTGAACAAATTCTTGCAACCATCAAAGTGTGTTCCCCCGCCATGGCATTCTGTTATTCACTTTTTAGTAATTAACGGTTTGACAAAAACCTTGTAATTTTTCTTCTTTTCTGCTTAAGTATACTTATTTGGCATCCGATGAATGTCCATATCCTTTAATTGGGTTTGTACTTAATCAGATTTCCGCCATACAAGACCAATATTAACACAGTCGAGCTTTTATCTTGCTCCAACAGTGGTGATATCTGTCCAAAATAATAACAAGCTGTCAGACTGCCTTACTTCAGATAAGACGTTAAATCAATGTGTAAACCAAAGCCAAGTCAGTTTTATGTCTTAGATAAAAACATATCTCCGAAAACGTCGCTTAACCATTACAAAATATCTATTTATCTTCAAATAAAAAAATATCTGTATTTGAGTAAGGATTGAGCATTGGAATCTTTTTTTTTTTAATAAAGATTTTACAATATAGGGCAATAAAAGATTTGTTTCATTTGAAAGGTTTGATGACCGAATTGTTTTGAAGATTATATATATTTTAAAGTAATTATCAGAATTCGTTTGATTAAGTAAGTGTGCGAATAGAACAGTAGTACCCATTATTGCTGTTCATCAATTGATATTAAAGTTCTCGAGAATGCATAAAAATTGGCTAGCAAACTTTTTAAACAAACTTTTAACCATCTGCTGTGTGTATTATGTATAGAACTGAGTTGTCGTGCGGTACTTCCAAGACATTGAAGATTAGAAAAGAGCTTTTGCTTGATCGGAGTAAGCAAGATGTGTCCATTTTACGGATATTTCAAAAGCGCTTGGTTGCTTTCCAACCGAAATTATTTTTTATTACCAAAGTTACCTACTTTGGTGTATACAACTCTGTTGTTTCTATTCTCTCTGACTATTAAACAAGTCATAAGCAGTCTGTTCAAATTTGAAACGTCCTTTGTACCGGAAAACATTAAATATATGAAAGAGGTAATGCCGATTTCACCTCTATTCGTTTCACTCAGAGAATTTTAATAAAATCGAAAGCGTGATTAAACATTAGAAGTGAAGAATTAAAAGCAATTTTAATGATATCCGTAAATTCGAAATAGCATTCTTGCTTTACATGGCTGTTGAGGAAAATTGTATCTGCTATTGTTAATTTTTGCTTCGAAGAACATATTTTTCTAAATGAATTAGTTTATTTACGAAAGAAAATAATACAGCTTTTATTGTACCAATTCTGAATATTTGTAATGTTTGAGGCAATTAATTAGAAATAGTTTTACAATACATATATGTAGAACACATCAATTTGAGGAGGTGAAATGAATTGAATTTAACCTTCAAACTTTGCCTCTTGTATATTTCAGATGAAAAAAAAGAGAATCAAGTCAACTGCGTAATAAATGATGAGAGCTTTATCAACCATCAAACAAAACGGAAGTGCACATGCATTCAATTATATATTTTCCAATGAAATGGTTTTACGCCCTCACCCCCCCCCCCCCTTTTTTCCCCACCACCACCGAATCCGCCACGGCTAACAATTTCGTGAAGTACGCATTTTATTTATAAAACTCATATGCAACAACAACAACAGAAAAAAAACCAACAGCATTTCCTTTTTTTTTCTCTTGTACAGAAAAACTTCTATCATCTGAAAATATTTTCCCCTGTTTTCGTGATAGAGTACTTTGTACTTTCATCTTAATATAATCGTATTTCACGACCACCAGCTGCTCATCTGATTGACTAAAATAAAAATGTAGATTTTGATGAGTTGGTTCCGAGTTTAATGAAGCCGTTTCCGGCCCTTCTTTGTTTCCGTCATTTAATATGGATTCCAATCAAGTTGGCCAACTCTACCGAATGGTCACTTTTTGTCGGTATTAATTGCTTTATTTAGCCGCGATGGCAATAAATCTTGATGCAAAATCAACAATAAACACAACCTTATTTGATTTGCAATATTTTTTTATTTAGATTGGAGACATATTCCTAGAAGAAAGGAAAAATGTATCAAATTACAACAAATAACGCTTTAGATGACACGAAGAAAGAATAAAATAATTATAATCAGTCAGGTCAAGATCTCTGCTTGTTGTTAGATGTGATTAAACTATCGAGATTTTATATAATTTGCATAAAGTATGGTGGAGAATTTTGGGAAAAGTCAACAAGGCAACAAATATAAAAAATAAAGAAGCAAAATAAATATTAAAAAATATTGAATATATATATAAATCTAAAACGTTCACGCCTCATGACAGAAAGTATTCAATCTCTCTATATATATTTGAATTATAATGGACAGAAGTAGTTAACAGATGATTCCTATCTTGCTATATGGCTTGGCGCTTGTAAAACTGTATGATTTCAGTAAACATGTCTTGTTATATTGATGTCTCATTGATCGTTTATTCGCATTGAGTGCATTTTTAAATAAAAATTACTTCAAAAAGTTCGAGCAAAGAGCTCATCCATCAACAAACTGGGTATGCATTTTAGTCGCAAAATTGTTATTTTTAAGATACAAAATGTATGATTACTTATTCATGTATAAACATCTAAACGTCTTACACCTTATAGCTGACAGATACAACCAACCTCTCTATATGTCGGATATGAATGGATTGGTATAAACATCTAAACGTCTAACACCTTATGGCTGAAAGATATAACCAACCTCCCTGTATGTGAACACCTTACGGCTGACAGATACAACCAACCTCTCTTTAGGTTGCACTTTGTAAATACAGCTGTTTCACAAACCACGACTCTTTTGGGGAGATATATAATATTCATAGATATATTGTTTTGTTTACCTACTGGTTCCCAGATATGATTTATATGTTTCATCTCGTAGAGTAATACTTGAATGTTACCAGTATAAATACACATGAATAGCGGCAAAATTGAAATCTGTGAAAGACCCAAAGTGAAGGTAGTACAGAATTTTAGTATAAGTTTAAACTCTTAGAAGTTCGAGGCATATACATATTGAAAATATGCTGCACAGCCCTATACTTTGACCTTTGAAAAAAATAGTAGTGCATATGAGCTTTCCATTGTAGGATATAATTTTTTACGAAACTTCCTAGTAAAAGTGGTACAGTTTTAGCCGTAAAATGAGTTCCTGTGGGAATTGCATTGTCTATATTTACAGAATTGCAACCTATATGTGGGATATGAATGGATTGGTATAAACAGTATGAATCTTTCCAGTCAGGCTGTCTTGCACTCCCTTCATCTCTCCTAAAATTCTGTCAATGGCGTCCATTTTTTTTTTGTGTTTAAGTCATTCACAGCTAGTCAGTGAGATTGACAGCTTTCCTTGTGTCGTGGGCGCCTAAAAATTCACAAAAACCCTAAGATTTCTATTTTTGGTATAACCAGAAATGTTGTTTTGTTACTTCGTTGACGTATAAACATCAAATCAGCTTTTATTCATATTTAATGGACAATGAATTTAAATTATATTCAAAAAGTAACGGCATTAGTGGGCTACCCATCAACAAACTGAAATTGTATTTTATTCCTGATAATATAACAAGTAATATAGAAAATACAGATAAGCAATATTTTTACCGATGTGATAGAAATCAATGCTGTCATAAAAGAATGCTTACAGGGTTTCAAATGAATATAAAAATGATGTAATCCAATAAACATTGTGTAACAAGAACAAAATACACTATAAGTGCAATTGTACCTGTGAAAATATGAATAAAAGGAGACGGCTATTTTATTTAATTTATTTGAATAAGGTCATCTAATATCATATATGATAGGGCTTTTTTCAACATTCAGGGGGGAACTTTGGAAGTCAATATTCGGCATTATATATATAGTTGTCATGACAGCCCACATTATTTGTTCAATAAAATGGCAAAATGACTAGTTTTACCATAATTTTCGTTTTCAGTGAAATTGTTATGTAGGTTACGATTTACGTAAAGTTTACGCCTACATGAACTATTAGTGTCATTTTGTCGACTCTCTAAGGACAGATTTTTCAGCAATGGTGTTTTCTGGTGCAGTGATAAAACTAACAATATGGATTGCCTTACCAAATCAACAACTGTCTGCTGTATGACTAAGTTTCTTAATTGAATTAACACCAAAGCTAGAAGTAACTTAAACTGTAACATTTTTAGCACTAGTGAGTGTTATAGTCAATGCCGGATAGAGAAAATATTTGAGGAGAAATCCATAGTGATGCATTTCGTGTCTTAAAGTGTCAAAGTTATGCAAATATTTAATTACTGTTGATTTGTGTTGACTTGTATAATCCTCAAGGAAATGGAAAAATTATGACCGTAATTATTTTTTAATTCCTTTTTCGCCACGAAAGAAATTAAAGCGATAAAGAAAACAAACGCGTCCATGACAATTGAAATCAGTAGAAAATTTCAAATTAAAAAGTTCATGAAATGTATGGGTGTTCAAATTAATATCTAAACCATAATTAAATCTGCAAATATTGAACCAGTAAAAATCAAATTAATTTTGACTTCATGTATTGAATATTGGAAAATCGGTACAGCTTTTGTCCTTTTGAAAATTCAGCTATAACTTCCATTGAAATCTTCATAGCTTTGCAAATATTCACAATAAAATAAAATACTACAGCTCAGTGGCTTCTCTTTTCCCTTCCATGGGCACGTGTTAAAAATTGTGTTCAAGGAAGATCCCCAGAAAGTTTCAACTGACTTAAAAATAGCTTTCAATAATGAAGTTTATTGGAATGAAGTAAGACTTACAAGGAGCATCCATCTAAGAAGATTTGTTTCAATCATACTGCAATAATTACCGCTAGTGTAAAAACAATGTAGTCTGATTTATATCATCTAGATTTTCACAGGATGAACTCAAGGTGCTTGATAAAATTGTGATATTTCCAGTTAAATTGGATTCTTCTTTGTTGACGTAAATACAAGACATTTAATATTCTAACGTCGTAATGTTCTGGTACCAGTGCTAATTTGATTTAATTTCTAATATACTTAAAGCTAGGTCTGCTTGCATTTTATATTTATTAAATAACACCTTCCTTGTTACTTATTTCTTTAAAAGTGCACATGGCACTATTTACTAATTGCTTGAATAACACCTTTTTGTGGGCCTGTCTATATGGTTAGCATGCCAACGTACCAAATATAAATAGATTCAACAACTAATGTCTGACCCGATCAAGAATGAAATCAAATAATATCTGCTTATCGAAGTTTAAGGTGAGAGGGAAAATAAGATGGTAAAAAGAAAATTAAAGAATGAATCGATCGTGTCTAAAATTATGACATTAGGCAGAGGAATGCTTACTTTTAATGCGCGTAGAATTACTCATGTTGCATTTGTATACTCAGCCGCAAGTTTTTCTTTAAGTATTCCAGAACAATTGTGGAAATTTTTTTAAAATCTTGAATGATACTTCCTGGTTAAGTTCTGCTTCTGTCATTGTGTATTTACCGGTGTCATACCGAAGGCTTTTGGCGAATTAGTGCAGCGAATTATAGGTCAGATTTGACAATATCTACGTGAAATTATAGCAAATCCATTATGTTAAAAATAAGTTTTGTAAGTTTGTTAGGAAGTTTTTTCGTTCGTTACAACTAAAATTGACGAACTATTCATAACATATGTCCAATTGAATTTCAGTATTTTCTTTTGATATATTAAAACTCTACCTTTGTCGTTGTCTACAATTCTTCATTTTAATTATAATGGTCAAACAAACTTCCTCACAAACTTGGCAAACAACTAACCATACTTTGGTTGAACTGAATATTGCAGAATAGCTCTAAACCTGCTTCATGTCTTCGAATCCTGTGATTTTTTTGTGTGTGTGTTTGTCCGGTTCCTCTTCCTAACTAAACGTGAAAAAAACAAGTAATACTGGTTCTTTTTTATTTGCCGTCATTCAGTATAAAGAAACTTAAATTGGTTATCTATAAAGATATAAGAAGAATGTGTCGGTGCATTGATAACTCGATCTTGTATTTGATATTAAATCATTGTAGATTGTTGACTGTTTTTGAATTGTAATCAACCTTTAAAAGAGAGAGTGGCTGCAAAAAAAATAAAAAAAATAAATGATGCAACGCTCTTAGCTCTCACTTACAACAAAATATATTTACAGAATCATCATTGTATTCCATTCAAAATTCGTTCTTCAAAATCGTTACTAAGCATAGTTGTTGACTTTGATATTTATAACGATATCACAGAGACTCTGAGAATTCAGTACTCCGTCCTTTTTTCAGTATTGTACTATGATGATACAATCCTTATTTTCAACAATGTGCTATGAGGACGCAGTCCTTTTTCTCAATAATATTCTATGAGGACGCAGTCCTTCTTCTCAGTACTATACCCTGAGGACGCAGTCCTCCTTCTCGGTATTGTACTCAGAGTACATAATTCTTCTTTGCATTGTGCTATGAGATCACAGTCTTTTTGTCTCACTAATATACTATAAAGGACTATAAAGACTCAGTCCCTCTTCTCAGTGTTGTACTCTGAGGACGCAGTCTTTCTTCTTCTGAGGACACAATCTTTCATCTCAGTATTGTACTTTGAGGGCTCAGCCCTTTTCACCGTACTGTACCACGTGTATGCAGTCGGTCTTCTCAACACTATACTCTCAGGACGCAATCCTTCTTTTTAGTACTATCATTGCACTCAAAGGACGCAGTATTTCTTCTCAAGTTTTATCATAATCACCATTCTATTCCTTTCAAAGGTCACCCTTTAACAAATGAGTACTACTTAATGGGTTGATTAGCTACAACTGCCTACAGAAATATGTATAACTTCTTTACATACATTTCATCCGTTATCAATTGAATTCACATCATTGTGATATAAACTAAGGTGTAGTTATATGTCAAGACTTCCCTTTTCAAATACTTACAGATATAAATGTTTTTCTTTGTCGTTGGTATGATGTTTTGTAGTTGGTTGATAAGATGTTTTGTCGTTGGTATGATGTTTTGTAGTTGGTATGATGTTTTGTTTTTGGTATGGTGTTTTGTCGTTGGTTGGTATGATGTTTTGTTGTTGGGATGTTAATGTTTCATTAACATTTGCTCGCACATCTCCTTGTTTTAAACAAGACACAATTTTTAGCATGAAGGAAGAAGACTTAAATTGACAGATAGTAGATAAGACCAAAGTTCGTTGTAGAATCTTTTCAAGAAATGGGAAAATCTAATTGATATTGAACATACAAAACAGCTGACATGTTGCCGATATTTTTAAAAGATTGAAAACGAGGAAGGGTGAAAAGTATTCACATTGCTATAGAAGTCCGAAATTGTTAATCAACTCAATAAAGAAATAAGAAGATATGGTATGACTGCAAATGAGACATCTCTCCACCGGAGTCCAAATGACGTAGAAGTTATCAACTATAGGACACTTGAGTGAAAATATGCAAAGTTTGTTCTTTTTAGTAAGGAAATGAGAATGTTGCTATCTTTAGACTATAAAATCATTGTAAATATTCGTGATATTTCAAAGATATTACACTATAAACTTTGCTCATACTCAACGATTATTTGTAATTTAAAATCACCTAGCTGTGTTATACTTCATTTTCACATGCCGACAAGGACCCTTATCGCACCTTCCCTTTGTCTCTTGTAGTGAATTTTTGCCAGTGATTTGATTCTTCATCGCCAAGAAGAACCTGATTATAAAATCTAATAGATTAATATTTTCTTGGAAGTCCAATTCGTGTATATTTTATTATTATCGTTCAAAAGGAATTATGATGACTATTTTCTATAAATTAATCGAAAGATCATATTATCCAACATCATTTTTTTCCTTTTAATTAAATTATGTCGTGATGTCTTGTATAAAGTAGAAAAATCATAACGGAAACAAACTTATCGTCAATAGAAGCAATAGTATCAAAGACTTTCAAAGAATTTGAACATCGCAAAAATAATTAATACTGTCATTTACGTAAGCTTTATTACAAAAATTGACAATGCACTTTTAAATCTTATTGGAAGTTGAATTGTTATGGAGGAATTTACTTTTTACTTTTTTTGTAGTAAGAGGATGGAAATGACTAGATTTAAGTTATGTTTGACTAAGGCATTTAATTGACTGCTTTGTCAGCTGGTACAAACACAAAATGCTTTCAAATGAACCTGTGTAGTATTTATAATGAGTAAAATTGCATCGCTCTGACACAATGTTAGGTGACTTTTGGCAATTTTATTTAGAATCAGCTGATGTCACTGCTGGTAGGTTGCAAGTCACCTACTGAAAGTATTGTCAGCCCAGTAGCCAGTAATTTTGATTGATAAGTTATTAATTTGATATTGATATTTTAGAATTTACAGTGGACGAAAGATGTTATATTTGTGTAATTCTAAGGATATTCACTCAGTGAGAAGGTGTTTTATAATTTGGACTTCCTGTTAGTTTTTTTTTTATTATTACGTTTTTCCACTTTGCAACTTACTTTCGACTTTCTGAGATTTGGTCTCGAGCATCACTGACGACATATAGTTTTCGAAATAAACATATAATGCATCAAATTAGTTTCAATATTTTGTTATTCTGTAATGGTTATATTGCTGATGCTTGCGTGTATATTCGATATTCAAAACCTTTGGCTCGTAGCATTCCGTAGAACAGTAAATTCAGATATTCACATCTTACGCATAGATTATAGAGGAGTTTAACTGTCATTTGATTTGATATGACACAATACTATATAAACGTACATAAAGTTCTCCAATTGTGAAATACCAACTTGCTGTTTTTGCAAAGGTCGAATTAGTCTACACGTTAAAAAAAGGTATAATTGAAGATTTTTTTTAGTTTTGTTTGCATCTATATTGTTGCAACTTAGTAAACTTCATTGTACATGTTGTCAGTCAGAAAGGAAATCTCAAACCATCAAAATGTATCCTTTTCCATAAGAAAGTTAAAATTTCATTGGGCATGTTGTCAGTAAGGAAGGAAATCTAAAAACATCAAGATATAAATAATATCCTATTCTATAAGAAAGGTAAAATTTCATTGGGCATGTTGTCAGTTAGGAAGGAAATCTCAAACCATCAAGATGAATTCTGTGCCATAAGAAAGGTAAAATTTCATTGGGCATGTTGCCAATAAGGAAGGAAATCTCAAATCATCAAGATGTATTTTGTTCAATAAGAAAGGTAAAATTTCATTGGAGCAAGGAAAGAAACTTCAAACTATCAAGACGCATCCTGTTCCAGACGAAAGGTAAAGGTCATTGGACATGTTGTCAGCAAAGAGAAACCTGAGAATGTCGAAGCTGCAAAAAACCTAACCATTCCACATTATGCAATGAAATTAAAAGTTTCTAGGTAAAATGCTTCTACTCCTGAGTTTTCCCGAACACTTAATGAAAGAACTCAAGTTCAACAATATAGTTGAATATCACAAATCAGTCGGTACGGTATAGAAAACAAAATTAAACATTCCAAGTTTGCTGATTTTAAAACTTCTTTTCCAAATGAATTTTTACCAGGAAAGCTCAGAGGCGAAAATTTGAAAAACCATGCATGATGTTTAAATTCGGGGATCCAAATGTATAACTTGTATAAAAGAAAGAAAAATAACAAAAATACCGAACTCCAAGGAAAATTCAAATCGGAAAGTCCCTTATCATATGGCAAATCAAAAGCTCAAAACACATCAAACGAATGGAAAACAACTGTCATATTCCTGACTTGGTACAGGCATTTCCTTACGTAGAAAATTGTGGATTAAACCTGGTTTTATAACTAGCTAAACCTCTCATTTGTACGACAGTCAAATAGAATTCCATTATATTGACAACAATGTGCGAGCAAAACAAAGACATAATAGGTAAAAATGTCAAAAATGAGGGTACAGTAGTCAACATTGTGTTATAATCTAGTGAGTATGAAATCTTTGTTTATTTAAACATGTCCAAAGCTTATCGGCTGAGAATTTATCTGAATGTATGTATGAAGTCAAGTTGTATATATTACAAACGGAGCTAACGTGTAATCGAAAACCGAAATCGTCTATAAGGCAAACGTTTCACTAAGGAGTTGCCATCTTCGCTATTCAAAGAATTCACAAAAGATAGCATATAAGAATTTATCAAAATGTAAAACATATGCATATAACTAATTATGCGCTGACAAAGTCAGAATTATCTAGAGGTTGGTACCAATGGGGATTAACATTCCATAACTTGTCAAATCAATAAGGTATTTAAGAAATTTCAAAATTGCTGCGTTCGAAAGATTTTTCTTGATATATTTTCAACAAAATTGTCAATAGCTGGAAGTTTGGAAATTGAAGATCAGTGAAACTACGTTAAGTATGTACTCACTCTGTATTTTTAGATAGTAAATTTATGATTATTTTGTCAAATTGGCAGAAGGGCAAATTCTTCTTTTAATAGAAATTTATAGAATAAAATTTACAAACGAATTTTTAGAAAATTCAGATTCAAAACAGTGAAGTGAAACATATGAAGCAGAGAAAAAGAAGTGTGTTTTAGTTGACTGATTGGTTTGTATGCTTTCAGTAGCAAATATTTCATGCATTTTTAAGACGAGAACAATTTGGTTATAATTCATATAGGTCATTTCTGCATTGGATTAAAATGGATAAAGGACAGGAATGTCGGCTGCCGCTTGAAATGAAGGTATTTTGGATAGGGACAGAAAATTCCACCTGCAGAACGGTCAAAGAGTTCTAAACGTGCAGAGAGTGTTGCACTTTACTAACATGCGGCAATATATTTAATGTCCCCATTTAAAAAAGAATGAGAATTTATACATCCACATCCAAACAAATTCCCCTCTATAGCATGGGTTTCGCCATACAAGGCCTGTTTGGTTGTGATGCACAGATATAGGTATCTTCATCTTCACTGCCTCAAGGAAATTCATGGGTCTTTGCAATCTGATGAATTAATAAAACAGTAGTTAACTATTGTTAAAATCTCGAAAATCGACCAAGAAGAGACAAATAACGGTGCATTGACAGGGTAAGGGTCTCCTGCTATAGATGCATCACCCGTCATGGGCAGATCTGCTTCAGTCCGTTAAAAACTATAAGCCAAAAGATACAAGTCAAACTAATCATAATAATGTACTTTGAATCTTTTTGGAACATATGAAAAAGAAGATATTTTAATGTGTGACGTGTGTGATTATTGCGAAACCCAATGTTGTCGAACGTTAAGTGTTTCATCATGCAGAAAAGGTAATGAAAGAGCTAAATGTGTCATGATCCAGGTTTCTCCAAATGTGGTCGAAGTGCTAAAACCAGATTTTACGCCAAACAATGTATTTGCAAAAAAATAGGACAAATATTGTGTAACAGTTCTGTCATCCAAAAACATTTTAAGAAATAACAAATAATTGTTGAGTTCTGTGCTTGTGTGAATTTGGAATAATTCAGTAAAACTTATCTTTGATTATTAAAACTCTTAAATTGCAAGCTTTAACATTCAGTAGTTATCAACAATAAAACTGCTCTGTTGTTCAAGGTTTTCAATTGGTTTTTTTTTAACATTTCATTCTATAAAATAATTTCAGGCATTTTCTAAAATGCCTTTCAATTTTTCCAGGCATTTTGTAAAATGCCTAGAAAAATTAGTCATTATGTAAAATGCCTGAATCTTGCAGGCATTTTAGAAAATGCCTTAAGTTTTAAGGCATTTTACAAAATGCCTAAATTTAGAAAATGCCTGTATGATAGTTTGAGGTACTATAATTAACAAAACGGACTCGAAGAAACTCGATGGTCAAAGTTGTCTTAGTGAGTATGAAACCTTTGTTTATTAAAAGATGTCCAAAGCTTATCGGCTGAGAATTTATCTAAATGTATGTATGCAGTCAAGTTGTTGGAACTGTATCAAAACACTTAAAATAAAACTTGTCTTGTTCTAAATAAGGGAAGCCACAACTTTAGAACATGGCACTTTGCCTCCAGCAAGTTTGACACTCATCACGCATGATGTTATGATTAAGAGACTTAAGACTAAAGTCTAATACAAGTAGTCACTATTGTTATCATCGGCTATTGAATCTCAGAATCACAATAAAAAAGCTGCAATAAAACATTAACAGTACCAATTTTACAGCAATATTCCCATTCGATAATTGATGTCTCACTGGAGGACGACAGTCATCCAAATAAAGCATATATGGAAATCTAAAGAGGTGTATAAGATGCAATATCAAAGTAAAGAAAGTCATTTTGTTTCTATTTGGTAGCTATTGGTTACAGAGACAACCAAAATGAATTTTATTCTCAGAACAATGCTGAAAAATTAGTCTTAAGGTATTCAGTTGTGACATGTAGTTCCGTTATTATCAATCATATATAAATAGAAGGAGATGTGGAGTATACGACAGTGAGACAGCAACACCACGACACAAATCATCAAAAGACATCTAAAAAGCAACAAAAAGTGGTCTAGAGATCAATATACAGTCTTCAACAATAAATGTTTGATAACAAATGAATACCAGTTACTAGTGAATGATTTATGCTCTAATTTATTCTTTGATTTTATATGCTAAAAACTTTAATTTCGAAGATTCACTCCATCTTTTTTCTCTCCCGGAAAGACTTGATATAAAATCCAGAATTTACATTGTCAATTATATGTTGTAACACATAGTTTAATGCCGAAAATGCTTAAACGTTGTTATTATGCGTAAAGTGTTAAAGATTGAACACATTGGCGAAGAGAATCGATAGACAGCTCTTCTCTTAATTGCCAATTTGTAAATGAAAATGGACAATACATTAGAATGGTAGACAGCAACATTAAGTATTTTCGGATGCGTTGATAGATATATTACCCCGGCTCACAGGTCGTAAAGTCCACAGCGGATTACTGTATCTAATGCTTGATTGGCTAGATCAACATTAACTTAATGGTACAGAGAGAAATGTTGTCATATACAGTGGCGAAACATTTTTCATTAATGTTTTCTGCTATCTGTTTGACATTTTTTTCTCACCGACTGAAAGAAATTTTCGAATGCTGGTTTTAGTTATTGTTACTCATTCTAAAAACTTTTGTAGACTTATCATACTTGTTAATGCTTTATCCAATTGAAAGATCTGCTTTGTTTATAGATGATGCTTAATATGTACCCTTTTCTTTCTTTTTTTCAAATAGTATCTGTAGGTATTAAATACTTTCATAATTTCATAGTGTTTCGAAGAAAATGCAAAAAAAAAAAAAAAACAACAAACGAAATGGATAGTTTTCGTCTTTTGTTACTTTCAGTTTTGGAATTTAAATGATATTATTTTTATCAAATCAAACAATTTCGTGTGCACTTGATTAAATATGGATGTTTTTGAAAAACGTCTTGTAAGTACGTAGGTAAACAAATATCGATTGATATTCGGTGAACATGTTCAGGATGGATATCTGAGTAAAATGCCAGTCTTGAGACACAAAATTTCATTTGCCTATCGGCTCAGGAAATTTTGCCATCTTTCGACTGATATTTTTCACTAAAACCCCTCTTTAAGAGAGATCGGGTGTCTTTTTCTGATCATCACTTCTGGGCATGTTGCATAAATACATTTTTGGTTTAACAATATTTTACCAAGTTTTATTCAATATACAACTAAAACATATAAAACTTGTTAACGATTAGACTATAAAAAAATCAAGTGTCATTAATTCTATTAAAATTTTTCAGAAAATTCTTTTAATATCAATGGCAGATAATCATATTGAATTTGATAGGACAATTTGTGTTTTTTATTTTATTTTTCAAGAAAATAAGGCCCATGTGACTCCCTATTTTTATTTGATATTCAAATGTATTAATGTAAGAAATTCTCTCATTGAATTTTTAACAAATTCTATCGTTTAATGTTTCCTCAATAAGGAAGATTTAAGTGGCCTCTATATAACCCATATAAAATAACTGTGATTTCGTTAATTTCAATGTATTTTTCCGAGAAAAAAAAACATGGCCCGTGACCTCCAGTTTTTATATTAAAATTTGAAAGTACATTGACCCAGAAGTCTTTTACAAAAGTTTAAGAAACATCTATAGTAAAACATTTAGACACCCCAGCTACCTTAACATGATATATTTGTTCAAAATTCATTCAGAAGTTGAATGTCTGGACTCTGGACGACTAAGAGCTCAACAAAATGATGCACACCTTCCATTAATATGCAAATAAGATCATTACCCTTGACAGTAATCTATCCTTACATGCACGATAGACACGTTTTGTTATTTTGGTTGCAAACTAGAGTAGAACTTGAAATGCTGCCGTGCTCTTTCATCTTGTATATCTAATTTTTTTAACTCTAGCTTTATGTAGAAATGGAGTTATCAAATACAAACGGTCAATAGTTAAACAAGAAGTAAAGCGGAGCCATTTTTATCAAATATTTGTCAAATTTTACCTGAATATCAGTAAATATATATATGTTTTTTTTTTTCTTTCAAAATATCAATTTATAGACTTGATAAGAAAAAAGATTAAACATGAAATGTTTGTATATTCAACAGTGAATCATGTCTTGCTTTTTACTCAAAATGAATTAAAAAAAACTGCGGCCAAAGTCATATACTGTATTATTAATGAAAGGGATAAAGTATCTCAGATCTTTTCTCAATTCGCAAATATTATCCAAAGTATTTGCCAAAGCTTAAGAAGAACTCGTATTGATCAAAATACATGCCAAAAATTATGCGAGGTTTTTTTACCAGTTTGTATTATTCACCATCTTATGTCATTGCATTCTTCTATGTACTTGGTCAATATGTTTTGCTTGTTGTAAGAGTGCTATGTTGATATCGTTGATACCTTTCCAAAATTATGCTAAATTTCTGAAGGAATTTACATTTAGATTGCAATTGAATACAAATCGCTAAAAAAGAGCTATAGTGTTCGTCCGCAATTTTCTATTTATATACTGCAATTTTAAACAAGACTTATCCTTTTCTCAGATATTTCTGAAAAATAAAAGTTGATATTTTTAATGTCTAGACAAGTGAACTTTAACTTTTAACATAAAATTGTTTGATGGCTTAATAACTGCATATGTATAGATATCTAAAGACGTCATATTATATCGGCTTTTCTCATTTAATTTTCAGTCCTTTTGTTTGTCTTCCGGGAAACGACATTTTGACAGTTTTAATCTATATGTTTTAGTATCTTTCCGCTCGGCTAACCTTTCCTCAACCTCAAAATAATCTGTTTTCATTTAATTTTCGACTCTGATGGGTTTTTGGCGAGAAAATAATAACTGGTTCTTGTCCATTACTTCTTTGACTTGATTGAACAATAATGTTGTCAAGGAAAAACATGCGGCTTCATCAAAATGTCTTTATAGTTTGACAGCGAACACTTACTTAATGAAGAAATGTGCCATATTTTGTGAAAATAAGACAATTTTGTGAGAAAAGTTTTAGATAATTAGATTAATAACGCCATTTTGCCTACGCGTCTGCTGGAAAATGTGTTCTAATATGAACGTTAATGGAAAAGACAGAATTTAATAATTCCTTATCTTTCAGTCATTTTCTGTTCAGTAAAATATCTTTTGACCACATACAGCATATTTACCGTAGCATATATGTAAATATATTTCTAATCATTTTTGATAACATTTTTCACGTGTCAATATATATATCGTATTAAGTGCCAGTCTTTGTAAGAATCAGGCAATTTAGAAGAATTTCAAAACATGGCCGGAAAAAACCCAACGACCTAACCATCCTTTTTTGAAGTTACCCTCATCCTGAGTTAGAAATGGTAGGTCTTTCGTTTCTGCATGTCTCCGTTGGAGATATCTCTAGATAACTTTTGGTTAGAATGATAGCAAATTACGGAGCTCTGGTGCATTTCTACCAAATTATATCGTGAAATACCAGAACAGGAAAAAGGAAACGAATGTTATATTCGCGTGAACATAAATTAATGTAAAGCTGAGTGGGTTTTTGTTTGTCATGTTTTCACCACTGCCTGATTCTTAGGCAGATTGACACCTATAAGAAACACCCGACAAAGTATCAGTACAATGTATTTTGTAAGGTGAAAAGGGACATTGTGTGTATTGAATAAAAACAAACATTCCTACATAGACTATACAAAATCCAGATTGAAGGAACAGATCTGTTACCATGGCTCCCAATCTCTAACTTAGCCAAAACGAGGTCAACAACAAAAGCAAACAGGTAGAAGCTAACACGCCAACGCAAGCTCAAGACGGTCTGGAAGCAACGGTACCAGCGGCACTCCCTGCCAGACGTTTATCGCCTCTCTCAGACAAAAGTTACCTTATGTAGATTTGGCTATTCTTTTTATGTCCCTCTTGTTCATAAAGCCCTTCAAGTGTTCATGTATATAAACGTATTTGTCTTTAATGTTTAAAGCTCTTCAAGTGTTCACGTATATATATATACATATTTGTCTTTAATGTTTAAAGCTCTTCAAGTGTTCACGTATATATACATAGTTGTCTTTAATGTTTTAAGCTCTTCAAGTGTTCACGTATATAAACGTATTTGTCTTTAATGTTTAAAGCTCTTCAAGTGTTCACGTATATATACATAGTTGTCTTTAATGTTTAAAGCTCTTCAAGTGTTCACGTATATATACATATTTGTCTTTAATGTTTAAAGCTCTTCAAGTGTTCACGTATATATACATAGTTGTCTTTAATGTTTAAAGCTCTTCAAGTGTTCACGTATATATACAAAGCTCTTCAGGTGTTCATGTATATATACATATTTGTCTTTAATGTTTAAAGCTCTTCAAGTGTTCACGTATATATACATATTTGTCTTTAATGTTTAAAGCTCTTCAAGTGTTCACGTATATATACAAAGCTCTTCAGTGTTCACGTATATATACAAAGCTCTTCAAGTGTTCACGTATATATACATATTTGCCTTTAATGTTTAGGTATGAGCGTTCCTGTTGAAGGTAAATCCAGAGAAGTGCTTCGAATGCACCAAATGTATAAAGTGTTGTTTTCATCTTAAAAAGCTATGCTAGTCATGTTTTGCCTTCTTTTCATTTACAAAACAGTGGGAAAATTTTTTATTTTTTTTTTGCGTTTAGTGACAGATATAAAGGTCTATATAAAATCATACAGAAGTTGTGTTTTAAGTTAACCTTTGGGTTAAGTGTAAATGTGTGTAGTCTGTCAAATGATATATAAATATAGAGCCTTCAGTTAAATTTCTAACAAAAGAAGCTCTCTAATGTATCCTGGATTTTGTCTGTTGTTCAATTAAGCCCAGTCCTATAGAATCAAGTCAGACAAAATCACCTTACAACCTTATAGAAATAGAAGAAATGTCAATCACAAACGTCGCTTCTGAAAGTGAAAACCGTCTTTTTCTACTAATTAGAGATTACGAGTTTCTTTTACGCGACTAATTTGTCTTTTCCACTTTTCTTATTTATAAACTTAAATTGGAGAAACGGCTAGGGACTATGACAGTCGACAGTCATTTTAATTACTACAAATTTCTATAAAATTGCTGATATTGGAAGATGTAGACTCGTTTTGTAAAATTGTATTTCACAACAAAATTATCCGCTTGGCTATGATGATAGACAATTAATTCCTGTTCTTACATTCATAGGCACAGTCTCGTCTTAACCAAGGACACCAAGCAACACGTACTGTGTTAATACTTCGATAAATTTGAAGAAATTTGAGTTAATAAATTAGTAGTATCAGGCAGTATTTCTAGCCAGATAATTGTGATGTAGAATTCCAAGCACAATGGGTCAGTAATTCAAGTAGTCATTTTAGGAATTAAAGTATAATATTAGCATATTTTTTTCATTTTTTAAACCCTTGCTTTTAAATGTGATGCGACTTTAAAAAGATGTACTGAATATAATACTGGAATATTCTTAAGCCGATTCTAGAAGATTTCTCTAAATTAAGTTTACAATTTAAATTCAGATATTTATGTTTTCCTGCAAATGGATAATAAGCTAACCTTAAAGGAATAAGTTCGTCATTTTTCTTTTGTCCAAACAAAATCTACATGACTTTCATATTTTTCATTTTGTTTTTATTCAACATCAAGGTTTAATGATAATGATTAACTATTGTGACGTGTTTCTTAAACTAGAGGCTCTAAAGAGCCTGTGTTGCACACCTTGGTCTATGTGCATATTCAACAAAGGACACTCTCCAACATTGTAGACGATAATAGAATTCATGACAAAAATCTCTGTTTTGTTGATCTTGTATTGCTGATCATTCAGTCTGTCTAGTTTCTCTGTATCTTCTTTAGTTGTGTTCAAAACACAAAAGAGGGTAAAAAGCCCTCATTTAAAGGAAATCACTCCTATAAAGCGTGACAGCATACTAACTTTATCGGCAAAATTTGACTTGTTAGTAGATCTTGCCTTGCTGATCGTTTTTGTGATTTAATGTGTCTATTTATCTATTATAATTCTTATCATATAAGGCAAACGCAAAAATGGTAAAAATCGTCAGTAAAGGGCAATAACTCCAATAAGGAGTCATCGGACGATTTCCTCCATATGTTTTAATTGTAGATCTTGTCTCGCTGATAATTTTGCTTATTAAAGTTTCTATCTATCTATTATAATTTTTAAGATATAAGTCAAAAACGCAAAACATTTATCAAAATCAACGGTCAATAACTCTAATAAGGAGTCGACTGATGATTTTGACCATGTTTAGACTTATTTGTAGAACTTGTCTTGCTGATCATTTTTGCATTTTAAAGTTTTCTCTATCTTTTATAATTTTAAGATAATAGGCAAAAATGAAACAAAATGGTAAAATTTGTCATTTAAGGGCAATAACTCCTAAAAGAAGTCATCTGACAGTTTTGACGCATATGGACAATTGGTAGAGCTCAACATTTTGAACATTTCTGTTCCCTGTCAGATTTTCTCTATTTATAACGGTTTTCATAATAATAAACAAAACTTGCAGTTTACCCCAATGTTCTAATTTTAGCCATGTCGGCCATCTTGGTTGGCAGGCGGGGTCATCGGACACATTTTTTTAAACTAAATACCCCAATGATGATTGTGGCCAAGTTTAGTTAAATTTGGCCCTGTAGTTTCAGAGGAGAAGATTTTTGTCAAAGTTAACAGACGACGACGGACGCCAAGTGACGAGAAAAGCTTACTTGACCCTTTGAACCAAGTGAGCT
The DNA here is from genome assembly GCF_021869535.1 of Mytilus californianus. Taxonomy (NCBI): domain Eukaryota; kingdom Metazoa; phylum Mollusca; class Bivalvia; order Mytilida; family Mytilidae; genus Mytilus; species Mytilus californianus. Next base: position 124,958,770 of record NW_026262581.1, read on the forward strand.
AAAAATACAACAAAATTTTAAAAGGCAGTGTGCCAATGCTTATACAACTGCGTACCAAATACCATTGACCTACTGTTAATGGTTCCTCTTTAACTTACCTGATCACAAATTTTAACATATATACTACTCGAGTATATATAAACTATCGGTACTTTTGCCAACCACGTATCATTGATCTTCTATTCGCGATCGTCGTTGCCGGAAACAGCACACCTCCCATCGTCGAGGCGAGACAAAAAGGTTGAAAACACATTTATTTATCAAAATATATTTCCAACTTAGGGGTCCTAATGACGCACTGTGAATGAATTGAACGATTTCCAGGGGCTCTAATGACAGTCTGTCATCTCTTCAATGTCTGCCTTTCTTGAGGTTAATAAAATCAGTAATTTTTTACGGAAAGATGATTTGTAAGCAGTAGAAATCTTCATGTATGGTTGTGAAGGACAACTGTGTTAACTGATAATGATAAATCATACATAGTATTTGAGAAAAAAAACATTAAGAATTCATGACTTGATTACAAATTAGTGGACGTGGTTGCATTTTAACCATACGTTAATTTAAGGTTGGACCGGTTTCAATCGTCTTTAAATTACATGTTGTGTTAAATTGACAGATGTTCTATCTACCTCGATTTTAAGTTGACAGATGTTCTACATCGCTCGATTCAAAATTGATATATGTTCGACCTAGCTCGAGTTCAAATTGACAGGTGTTCTACCGATTTTAAATTGACAGATGTTCTACATCGCTCGATTTTAAATTGACAGATGTTTTACCTAGCTCGATTTTAAATTGACAGATGTTCTACTTACCTCGATTTTTAAATTGACAGATGTTCTACATTGCTCGATTTTAAATTGACAGATGTTTTACCTAGCTGGATTTGAATGGACAGATGTTCTACCTAGCTGGATTTTAAATTGATAGATGTTCTGCCATTGACAATTTTGTTACCTAGCTCGATTTTAAACTGATAGATGTTTTACCTAGCTGCGACTCTTTTCACAAAAAATCTTACGATTATAATTGATCGTAAGTTATACTGAAATGTGTATGACTTACGAGTATTTTTACTCTTTAAGATTTTTTGTGAAAAGAGTCGCAGGATTTTAAATTGGCAGGTGTTCTACCTATTTGGATTTCAAATTGACAGATGTTCTAGCTAGCTTGATTTTATATGGATCTTTTTACAGCCAATAGAACCGGTATCTTGATAATGAGAAACGAAGACTTAGTAAGTAAGAGGAGTAATTTTATTTAGAATCAGAAGAAATATACAGTTAACAATAAGCTTTAGAAATCACAAACAACCGACTTTATCAAATATATACAAAACGTCACAATAAACGGAGTTAAGAATAAGCATAAGATAAAATAGCACATGTATCAAAAGCACCAAAAAATGTCATATAAGCAAATCAAGATCAGAATAAAACAAAACATTGAATTAGTTAAGCAAATTTCTATTTACTGCATAAGCATCGAACACCAATATACTTGTAATCAAATAGCAAAATATGTGGCCAATAATGACGTAGAAAAAACAGAACTTGAATAAATTCATGCATGAGGCAGCAATGTTTGGCATTAACAGGCACCGCAAAAACAGTTTCTACAAAGATTTCATTCTGGTGATTGTTGTCTTTTTTCAGTTTAAGAACTTTACAAACTTAGCGTCTATATTACACGTACACTCGGAGTGTTAGGAATTGAAATTTTAACAAACATTACTGCTGTAAATCAAACAACATAATTGTACGAGTCGGTTTTTTCCATGTTTCATAGTTTGATATTTTATTTTCTTGTCGTAGAAGTTCGATTACATTAGTTTTTTTCCTATTTGTCAATTCTGTTTGTTCTTTGCAAATTTGACTCTCCTTAATGTATAACTCTTGAAAAATACATCTGATTTTATGAGACGTTTTTATATCGGTTTCGTTTAATAAATGACATATTCTGCATCCGGCTAGTAAATTGACATTTCTAAATAAAAACATAGGACGTAAATGGTAAGGATTACAGTTCTATTGCGAGTGACTACTTAGTTATGTTATTGTTGTAAATTGATTCAATTATTGTTCAGAAACATATTCCATCTTCTCTAGTTAATCAGATGGCGTTCAAGCAGTAATGATAGATAGAGGAGAAGCGATAATTTGAAACGCTTCCCCAATGTTTTGAAAGAAACAATCAAAATTGATGAAATGCCTGTCACGTTCTCGGCTCGAAATGAAATTGTCGATACAGAAACTTAGATTGATGTAATTATTCAACCCTAAGACTCAGACCACGTGACCTTTTACTTTCAATATTGGCATATTATTTTATCCATGATTTATTACTATATACGAATAAAGCACCATATAAGGTCAGCGACAAAAGTACTCTCACACCAAAATATCATTCTAGACTTGTCTTCATTATACAACTCTCAAAAATTGTATTTTTCTATTTCTTAAACGTAATTTGCTAAGATCTAGTTTTCTGTCGGGTTGTGTTTGCGTCAATAGCACCTCTCCACTTAAATGATGAATTGAATAATTCAAAATAATCATTTATTTCTTAATGGAAATCACCAGAGATGGAGAATATCAAATTGAGTTTTTATCCATGGCCAGTCACAATTAACGTCTCTTGATTCTAAATTACTTTATAACAAGCACGTTCTGTAATGGAAAGGCGGACATCCTGGTTCTTGTCCGTTTTCTGAAGTCCTATAAATGTATGTTATGTTTAGTTAGCTTACTTAAAGTCTTTTCCTCCTTCGGTAGAAATTGCTATACTCATTAAGTATGTGCTTCCTGCAAATATTGAATAAATTGCATCTATTGCCAGCAACTTTTTTTAAAGATAGGAACAGAAGCATAGTACTTCTATAACATTCGAATATGTTCGGGTATAAGAAAGCTTAGAATGAATAAAATAAAATGCGGGAAACATGATTGATTGATTGATTGATTGATTGGTTGGTGTTTAACGCCACTTTCAGCACTATTGTGCTATTTCGTGGCGGTCAGTTTTTATTGATGGAGGAAGCCATGGTATCCGGAGAGAACCACCGACCTTCGGTAGGAATCTGATAATCCTAGTCAATTAAGACTGGAGTCGAGCGCACCTGCCACGTGCGGGATTCGAACTCAAAACCTAAGTGTTGACAGGCTGATATAGTTGTTCAATAGCAAACTTACAACAAAATAAAATAAAAAAAGCTTCAAATCGTTTTATTTTTGTTGAAAATATATGAAAAGAATAACTTTAAATTACGAGTGCCATCAAATTCATACGTCGTACCGTCAAGCACATTATCCAATGGGAACGAGACTTAAGGTTCATGTGGACCCTTTGGCTAAATGGCTGCATTTTTACCTCAAAATTTACTTTGAGTACAGACAAACCTGAGTATCTGGAAAAAATTTAAAGTATAGCATGCTCTAGATAAATAACATTCAAATGCATTTTCTCTTTTAGAAAATGAAAAACTTAACTGGATTTTGCAATGCACTTTTTTTCATTCCTCCTGAAGGTGCCAAAATGAACAAAATTAGGAGAGAGCTTTCAGAATTTTCCCCACAGGTAATAATTGGGGTGAACTGTATTGATTCACATGGATTATAGATACCTGGCAATAATTGGTGATTTATGGCTATTTTCCTAATGCTTGTGGTTAAAAGGTTTGGTTGGCTTGCTTGATTTGTTTGTATAAATGTTTGCTAAGGCATTGTAATTAAGATTGACATCTGCAATCAATAGATAGGCGGGGCTTCAGCTTGTATAGATTATACTTATAAATGTTATTGGATGTTAAGTATAATGCAGTGTATAATGTATACAAACTGAAGCCCCGCCTATCTATTGATTGCAGATGTCAATCTTAATTACAATGCTTGAGCAAACATTTATACAAACAAAGCAAGCAAGTCAACTAAACCTTTACACTAAAAGCATTAGGAAAATAGCTCTAAATTGTGTACCTGAGTAGACCATATCAAGTGAAACTTTTTATCATCTTCTGTAGGAACAAAAAAAAAAGTGCACAGCGAAATCCAGTTAAGTTTTGAATTTTCTAAAACATAAAATGCATTTAAATTTTATTTATCTAGGGCATGCTATGCCTTAAAATTTGTCCAGATACACATGTTATTAATGAGTATTAATGTATAAGTGTGTAAATAGTATTGCACCTGATTATCTTTGTCAATTATTTAACAATAACCAAAATGACAATGCAAGATATTCTTTGCGTTCATCGGACCATTATTGTCTTTTCATACCACGTCCGAGAACAAATTTTATGAAAAAGACATTTCAATATTCCGGTACTGTTCTTTGGAACAGTATTCCTGTAGAAATAAAAAAGATAGAAAAGATAGAACAGTTCAAACAAAGGTATCATAATTTCTTGTTTCTAAAACAAAAAAGTTAATTATCAGATTCATAAACAAACGCGTAAAACCAACCAAATAATGAAATTTATCTATATTTTAAAAATCCATATATTTGCCTTGTACATCATTAAGAAAATATGTTCATGAAACGAATCTATATGTTTTTTTCACCATTTGTTTTGCATAAAAAGCTGTATGTATGTATATGTATATATCATATTATTATATTTTGAGTTATTCAGAGGGCATGAGAGAAGATTAGTATTGTACTAACTGATTTTACCCTATTTAAATAAAGTATATATCATAATTTTATTTATTATGTTAGTCTGTGCTCAGAGTAAATTTTGAGGTGAAAACTCAGCCATTTTAGACAAAGGCTCCACATGAACCTTAAATGATATCAACAATAGGTTGTATGCATTACAGATTATACTTTGTTCGAATACTGTGTGTAATCACGATGGGTTCTGTTTCAATTGGACCCTCGTATTATCTAGACTAAAACTCAGTGTATATTACAATAGAAAAATGGATCGAAACTTCGACAAAAACATAAATTCATGCTCATTTTTTAAGTTAAAGATATTGCTTTACAGATTCATAATTCATATTTTTGAAACGGAGATATCTCTAGGAAAGCAAGATAGACCCTACAGTGACTAGATCATTGTGTTAATTTGAAAATTATATTTTCTGGTGTTTCTAATATATACTGCTAAATTTGAATGGTAAGTTCACGATGGGAAAACGTAAGTATTGCACTGGGCCACAGCTTGGCTAGGTGTTTTTTATTTAGAATTTGACATTGTCCCTTATTTATGAACAGCAAAATTCGTGTAATAAATGCTTACAAATAGTAAAATGGTTAATTCTGAAAGATTTGGTCAAATTATGAGATTTCTAAACAAAAATTAACGTAGCGTTATATTTCATCAAACAGAAAAAACTGTGTCCTAAAAAAAACCCGTGGTAATGACCCATCAAACAAAAAAAAAATCAAACAAATATTAGTGGCACAAACAAACAACATTAGTAACATTATGTCCCTTTAAAGAAACAAATGCGGCTTTAACTTCAACCAAACAAACATGCGGGCATTGAGTCATCAAACAAAGGTCTGTAGCTTAAACCTCAACCAAACAAACATGCGGGCATTGAGTCATCAAACAAAGGTCTGTAGCTTAAAACCCAACCAAAACAAACATGTGGGCATTGTGTCATCAAAAAAAGGTCTGTAGCTTAAACCTCAACCAAACAAACATGCGGGCATTGAGTCATCAAACAAAGGTCTGTAGCTTAAAACCCAACCAAAACAAACATGTGGGCATTGTGTCATCAAAAAAAGGTCTGTAGCTTCAACCTCAACCAAACAAACATGCGGGCATTGGGTCACCAAACAAAGGTCTGTAGCTTAAAACCCAACCAAACAGAAATCAGTGACTTTGAGCTATGAAACAGCTTCCAGTGGTTTAAATGCCAACCAAACAAACATCAGTGACATTGAGCCACCAAACCGTTGTCAGTGGGATCAACCCCAACCAAGCAAACATCGGTGGCATTGGGCCACACCATAAACATTAGTTGTATTATTTCAACTCAAATAAAAAAATATCGTTGTCATTTTACAACAACGTTGACATCAAATCACATTAATGTCAACAAAAACACCAGTATTATCAAGTTCAAAAATGTCACTAAGCTGGAAACTTATTTTGTGAATTTGTGTTGTTTTTCGTATTGAGATGATGGTTGTCGCATATTTGGTGCTTAATGGTGATGTCAGATATCATCAATGTTAGTTTCTGAACTCCCATTCAAACAACACACTTCATGGCCTCATATATACTTGTTGTTAATAAAAAGAGAAACAACCATTTCTACAGCACTATATATTGACTAAGAGTGAACTCATGTTAATAAAGTGAATATGATTTCCATATTGACAGTCATTGTACTATAAAAATGTTTTAGATGATAAAAATCAAATTCAAAGTTTTCAATGCCATTATTTGATATGCTTCTTGTCATTTTTTTTCATTTTTATAATCAACAAAGAAAGACCGATGTGAAAGCCAACGTGCGACCACTTTATAAGATAAGTTCGTGTGCAAATAAATAAACCAGTACAAAGTATGTTTGGAAACAATTTCTGTGAGAAATCTGAAACAATTTATATCATGCCAAGAAAATAGTGGTGGGTTTGATTTGTTCTTAAGATGGCATAAATCACTCGATACTCCATTAATTAAACATCAATATCTTTACTTGGTAAAAAGCTCTTATTTATGGCTTTCTTTTGGACGTGTGAAGAGAACTTAAATAATTAAAGTAGACGTGTGCCTTTTTGTGACATTAAACAGTTAGATAACAACACGGTTCTGTCTCATGAAAAATGTATACGCTGTTGTTTGTGACACGAGGTTTTAATTAATCTTAATGTTATTGATGGTCGGATGCTTCTTATTTCCTTGTTTTTTTATAGGTAAAATATATTCTGATGAATTATTATTACAATATGTACAATAAGCTTTTCTGGACATAATATGATCATGTGATTTGTATCTTACCCTAATAGAGCACCCGAATTCTACAGAGTTCTTACTTTCAGTGTCTTGAACATCAATGGAAAGGGAATATTTTTCTGTGTTCGATCTGCATATCATTTCTCTGTTTACTTTTATCAGAAACGCTCAGTGCCAAAAGTTGCTGCTCAACCAAAGTTGAATGAATACACAACTATATAACCAAAGGGGTCTTTAAAATAGTTCAAACTTTAATACAAAGCACTTTAACAAAAGGGATCATAAAAAAAACAGTCTTAACCATGACAAATCATTATACAGCTCTATAACAACTTGTGTCGGTATTGTGCTATCATTTTGAGTTCTTTTATGTTTATGCGATATATTATTCAAGCCAGTTCCTTTGCATTATGTATATATAAAAACTTTAGCGAATGCAACGTATGACAAATGGCATTGTATAGAGTATGAATAAATAGAAATATGAAAAATCATCGGTACCAAATTCCTCTAATGATAAAAAAAACAAAAAAAACAACCATTGTGATAATACAAAAAAATTCACGAATTTCTAACTTAAGACATGATTTCATAAATTTGAGTCAACTAATTTTTACATTGTTCTTTATGAAGTAAGTACACTGAAATAATAAACAATCAAAACACGTCGTCAATATACATAACAAGCTAGAGGTCTACAAGAGGACAACACAGTTAAGATTGTGCTTACACCGTTGAAATGAAACTCTTTTTTCGTAACAAAAAAAAAACGAAGTTGACCTTGCTTCGACTCTTTATATTCGCTTAAAATGGTGTTATAAATCTTTGCGTATCTTATCAGGTTTTCTCTGAATAATGATACTTTAGTTGCGATGAAGATAGTAGCAGTCACAGTAAAACAATACCAGTGATAGGTCTCAAAGGATTCGATAACAATTTGTTGCCGACAAGAAAATATTCACATGTTTTGATGGTAATGAAGACAAATTTACATGTATCTCCACAGGGACCCTCGTTTTGCTCATCAACCACTTTTCGGATTTACCATTGTAAGGTCCAACCACAGGGTAATACGAATGAAGACTTCAATTTCTTTCACGGATCCATTAACTTGTTAGTCATTAAGATCAGACAGTTTAGATTTCTCCTCGTTATTACTGGAAGACTATTTGGACACATTGGGAATTCAATTGCATAGATCTGCCCCCTAAATCGATCTCCCTTAGACAATCAGGAACATTAACCTTTTCCTTTTTTGCAAATTTGAAATTTCCACATGTGATTTTCCTGAGCGTCTCGTGGGCATAGGAGATAATCAGATCAGACGATCAGGTCATTTTCTGTAGAAATCAATTTCTCCAAGCAATAATTTTGTCATGAAGGCTAAGTCTGATTACAATTCTGGTCTAATTTCATATGAGGATATTTAATTTAGCACCCCACATTGTAAGATTGTGTTTACTGGTTGATCGATGTATTCTTTGATTGTACAAATAAATAGACTTATATCTCCTATGCATACACAAGCTTTCCTAACAGATAGATCGCGTCTGATGACGTCATTACTGTTCAATACGTTTATATTAGATAATAATAGAAACAATGGTCATTAATTCGCTCGCTTTTAAATAATGTTTATAAAGTATTGTTCTTTTTTAACTGTCTGTAAGATTATGGACTGTAGAGCATGGCTTTTTGGGGAAGACAAAAACAACGATTTTTATGACATATTTTTATTGGATTTGTTCTTTTTTTCTTTTTTGTTTAGTGTCTTTTGTTTTTGTATTTTTGTTGTTCTTTTTTTTTTTTTCCTATGGGAACTCATTTTGCTCACCTTCTCGTCGACTCTTTTATTTGTTAGTATGAAACAGACTTCATACGCTTGATTCTCGAGAAGAATGAAAAGAAGGAAGAGTTATCCTTTCCGCCAAAAAGATGATGTTCTCTTACTGAGAATCCGGAGTTTTTTTTAATATGTTAATAGCATCTATAGCTACTATATATCCTATTGAACTTGAAGGGATACCGCAGTTTTTCAAGTGTTGTTTCTATTTGTCATGCTTTTGTCTATCCTTTTGTCGTATTTGAATTTCCGACTTTCATATTCGGTCATGTTTTATAGTAAGAGAATTATGGTTTATGAATGTAGTAATGTTTTAGGGTTATATCAGAGACGCTACGAATACGCTATGACATTCATCCTTACAACTGACTTTAACATATAGGATTTAAGCATGGTCAAACGCGATAGGTGTCATTATTGAAGGGGGAACGGCTAACCCTTTAAGAGCACCTGGGTTGGCCCCTGTTTCTGGACGTGTAGTGTTTTGTAGGTTGTTGTTTGTCTGTTCGTAATGATATTCTTTTAAATGTTCTTTTCTGTCTCCATTCCAATTGGTTTTCTACTATCGCCTTGGTATCCTCTATCTTTTTAACAAACCTATATATTGTACATATTTTTATCTTTTGTTTTGCAATTTTCTTGTATTAGAGGTGTTTAAATACCTACCGGGTAAATATTATTCTTTCTAAAAAATATCAACCTTTTATTTCTTTGTTGATATTAATTTTTTCTTCGTCAGTACCTTGTATCTTTTATAACCAATTGATTTCAATATGATTATTTTTTTATGTTTTTTTTAAATAGTTTGCTTATTTTTTATTAGGCAGAGAAAGCAAAATGAGAAGGTGAAACTGCTTTAAAATGTTAATAGAGACTTTGCACGGTGAATTTACTGCCTATTGCATAGCTGTAACAAAGTAGCAAGGGGGAAAATGTACAGAAGTTAAAAGCATTCTCAGTCATAAACATTTGATATTTAAGCACAAGGTATTGATCCACGGAACAGAAAAAACAATTAAGAATGCACAAGAATTTAACTGATCAATAGAAGGAGTAGTGATTGCATCGCAATCTGAAATAGTTCCGAAGTATTTTACATCATTATATTTTAATTTGACAAGACAAAATCTGTTATTAAGCAAAAGACATTTCAGAAGACGACGGAGTCATATGTCCTCTCATCTTGCTAAACATTGTCAACTTTTTAAGTATGAATTTGTTGGTTTCAATATGTTGTATTTCCCCAAAAATATGTATATCCAGTGAGAATAAAGAAGATACAGAATCAAAAAGTTAGCAATTAATGGTAAATTTGGAATGATACCAAAAGAAATTGCACGAAGTATCAAAGAGTTATGTAAGAAGCTTTCACAGATTAGTATTCACACATTTTCAGTAACATCTGGTACTAGCCAAATCCGATCTTGTACATAAGAGCTATGACAAAACCTCCTTTCAATAAGTTGAAACTGATAATTTGATTATTTGTTTCACGCACATAGTAAGTGTAAAAAAAATGATGAAAAACAATTAAAATTTGAATATTGCAGTCTTTATTATATATACTTTGGAATATTTTCAAAACTTTTACATATACACATTAAATCAAATATTATTCATAACTAGAAATTGCCGTTTTGGGTATATGATAAAATGTGCAAATTTTACATGTTTTTTTTTAAATTCTGCATTGAAGGAAGCCCGAAACCAAAATGAATTAATAATGAAAGACTATACAGTTTTCTTATGACAAATTTGGAGGGTGGCATGCGTTTCCTATTAATATTTGAGATTGAAAAACTGAACTGCCAAAATCTATCAAATTTCCGTTTTGTAATATGAAAGAGAATGTACAAGTCAAAAATGGGTAACTGACCAGGGTTAAAAGTTCAAAAGAAGTGGTACTAATAAAAGTTCAATGGAATGTGATATTCTACATATACGCACATTTACGGATCAAGATCTGCAAATCGTGGAAGTTCGACAGATCAAAATGAGAAGGTATTCATTGTTTCATTGTATATGGATAGATAATTGGGTGGGCAGATAGTCAAGATGGTAGACTTTAATAATGGTTTGAATGTGGAAATCGTACTGAAAATAGTTCTTATTTCTTTTAACAAAACAGTCGATAGTCTGAGAATGGTAGTATATCATGGATAACAGTTTACAACAAAATCTTCATATTTTCTTTGTAGGAACTTTGAAAAGATTTGCATCAAACTGGTTGGTTTCCAAGTAACCCGCGTAATATAGATTGACAATCGTGGAGTATAGCAGTCCACTAGGATACATTTTAATTGATAGAAGTAAGAAATATACGGATTAAAACCATTGCCTGTCAGATTGATGTGTATAGATTGCTCAGAAAGGCACTTATCCCACATATCTAAATATTGACTTTTCTCCAAAGAAAAATTGTCTGAATAAAGTTAATGCATTGCAAAATACTATCCAGCAACTGAAATAACTAATTCACCATTTCTTCAATTTATTGTATGCAAGTCATGTAAACATTCGCATTTGTCTTCAGTTTTAGCTCCAAGCTGCACGTTCTTTAATAATTGATTGGATAAGAGTTATAAAAATATTCCAATTATGCTGATAATTTTTTCCCTAACCAAAAATGAAACTGTGAAGATATTCCTGACAGCAATTAACTTACAAAGGAAACCATAGGGATACATCATATGAACTATAGATGAACTTCGTAAACACTCCAGAAATTTCAATATCTGTGTTACTGGGGATTCAGTATGTATGTTGTAAATACTATTCACCATCCTGTGTGCAACGTATAGACCAACCAAAACCAGAAATGTATATGATTAATAACTATACCTTATATACGAATTTAAAAATAAAAATAATTACATATTATGCACTCCAATAAAGCTGTATTTCCAGTGAGCCTGGACCTCCCTTCGGTCTTTTCTGAAACTTACAACCCTTTTGTAAACCAATTGCAGAAAACAAAGATGATCTTCACTGAACATTCGGAAGATATTGCAGTTTAATTCAATGAGTAGTGCAATATACAGATGGCATTCCGATGACTTATATAAAAAGGCTGCCTGACTGGATCTGGTAAATAAAGCCCTTAGTTGCTTAGAAAATAACTTCTGACAAATTAAGCTTCGGATGGCTTGGTTTTCAATTGTGCACAATTCATATAAAGAACCTCGTATACATTGTTCCTGCCAATGAAGTATTTCCTTTATGGTTTGAGTGGCAACTGTGAATGACCATTCATGATGCTTGTCACTTACATTTTTTGAATATTTGAGAACAGATTTATAAAAATGCGCTCCGCCTGGAGCAGCTGGATACAACCGCAGAGGTCGAACTCTGATCAGTTGGGGCAAGTTGGGGACACAATATTCAAGCTTGATACAGCTTTGAATTTGGATAGTGATTAAATATTTGACACATTATAGATTCTGACACAGAATAAATGTTGTCAGATAACTTAACAAGAGGCTGTCAGATTGACAGCAAACTGGATTTTCCTGCAGAGGTCGAACCCTGAACAGTTGAGCAAGTATGGACACTACATTTAAGCTTAAAACAGCTCTGAATTTGGATTGTGATTGAATATTTGACACAGCATAGGTTTGTGACACAAAATGAATGTGGTCAAAGAACTGAAATATTTGAAATTGGACATTTACCTATTATGGTCCAATATCCAAAATCTAAGTACATATTAGAATCAGCATATCAAAGAAACCCAAGAATTCAATTTTTGATGAAATCAGACAAAAGTTTAATTTAGGACCCTTTGGACCTCAATATGGACCAATTTGATAAAGGAGCCCACAATCCAAGATCTCTCAATACATGGTTAGATTCAGCATTTCAAAGAACCCCATAAATTCAATTTTTGTTGAATCAAACAAAGTTTAATTTGGACCCTGATTTGGACCAACTTGAAAACTGGGCCCAAAAATCTAATATTTAAATACAGGTTTAGATTCAGCATTTGAAAGAACCCTATATATATATTTAATTTATGTTGAAATGAAACACAGGTTAATTTTATCCATAATATTATCTGTGCAAAGGGAAATAACTCAAACTGGATAAAATTTTTCTAAAATAAGATATGATGCAATTTTTCAAATTATAATCAATAATATAATAACAACAACCAGTGATGACTAAGTTCTCTAAAATTAGATATGATTTAACACTCAAACATTGTTAGAATCAGCATATCAAAGAACCAAAGAATTAAATTTTTGATGAAATTAAACAAAAGTTTAATTTAGGACCCTTTGGACCTCAATGTGGTATTATCTTATTAATAATGAAAAGAAATACAGGTTTAGATTAAGCATTTCAAAGAACCCTATATTTATTCAATTTATGTTGAAATCAAACACAGTTTAATTTTGGACCCCGATTTGGACCAACTTGAAAACTGGGCCCAAAATCAGAAATCTAAATATATGTTTATTAATAAACAATATAAGCTTAGTTTTTAAAGGAGTTCACTTCATCAAAAAAAATATATAGCATTCAGAAAATTAGTTTTTACAGAATAACAAACAAACTTGCCACAAAATTCTTCAAACAATCTACCAAAGAAAAGAAGAAAAAAATCCAAAATCTTATTTATCATTAATACAATGTCTTTTCAAAATCTATAAAACTTATCAGTAACAAGAAATAATTGTAACAGGATGCTGTTACGAAGTCTCCCAAACAAAGCTCCAATTATTCATCATTCCCATGGTCGCCTGACATTGGGCAAAGTTCAGTACAAATTGGTTTGTGATATGCATAAGTGACAGGAATATTTATGGTTGTTTAGGGGTGGAGATCTCGACCGTTTACAAGTTCTCAAAAGGGGTGTGTGATCCCCAGGGGACTCACCCTTTATTTCATATGATTTGTTTTTTTGTCCCATACAAGAATATATATGGTTTAGGGGTGGGGATCTCGACTGTTTACAAGTTCTTAAACAGGAGGGGGTGGGGGTGACCCCAGGGGACTCACCCTTTATTTCATATGATTTGTTTTTTTGTCCCATACATGAATATATATGGTTTCAGGGGTGGGGATCTCGACCGTTTACAAGTTCTTAAACAGGAGGGGGTGGGGGTGACCCCAGGGGACTCGCCTTTTATTTCATTTGATTTGTTTTATTGTCCCATACAAGAAAATATATGGTTTCGGGGTGGGGATCTTGACCTTTTACAAGTTTTCAAAAAGAAGGGGTGGGGGTTACCCAAGGGGACTTCCCCTAAATTTCATTTGATTTGTTTTATTGCTCCATAGAATATATATGGTTTAGGGGTGGGGATCTCGACCGTTTACAAGATTTCATAAAGAAGGGGGGTGGGGGTTACCCCCGTGGACCTCCCCTTTATTTCATTTGATTTGTTTTATTATCCCATACAAGAATATATATATGGTTTCGGGGTAGGGATCTTGACCGTTTACAAATTATCAAAAAGAAGGGGAGGGGTTACCCCCATGGACTTCCCCTATATTTCATTTGATTTGTTTTATTCTCCCATACGAGAATATATATGGTTTAATAATGAAAATCATACTTGCAAATCTGAAGGGTTATTCTTTTGAACAAAACTGTGGTTTAACATAGTACTCTAACATTACATATATAATAATTAATAATGTAATTAACTTCAAAATGTCTAATAATATAGCTTATAATCATCACCACTTAGGAAATAGAAAATTTTCAAATAAATCTGTCACTTCAATTATAATTTTGAGATAAGACATTTACTATGCTTAGTCATAATATGATAACAAGAGAAAAATATTTAAAAATACCACTTTTGGATATTAAAAATGGCGATAACTCAAAAAGGATAAATACTAAAATAGTGAAAATTGATCTAGACCTTCATTTAGTCACAAGAAACAACATATCTAAATTAGAAAAAAAATCATCACAGCGTTTTCATTTTATTGAAGAGACACTGTTTGGCAGCCGCCCGTCCGCCCACCCGCCTGCCATACATCCCCAAATCAATAACCAATATTTCCTTCGAAAATCCGGTAAAAAATTTGAAATGGGACATTTAATCTACTTAATGGTCCAATATCCAAAATCTAGTTCCATGGTTAGATTCAGCATATAAAAAAAACCCCATGAATTCAAACAAAGTTTAATTTTGGACCCTCTGGACTAATTTGAAAACAGGGCCCAAAATTAAAAATCTTAATTCACAGTTAGATTCAGCATATCATAGAACCACAAGAATTCAGTTTTTGATGAAATCAAACAAAGTCGAATGTTGGACCCTTTGGACCTCAATGTAGACCTATTTAAAAATGTGGTACAATTTCATAGAGATCCATACACTTATACACAATTTATAGTCCAGAAACTAGAAAAATGCCTTTTTTGGTCCTTACAATGAACATGTAAAATTAGTAATTAGTATTGTAGATCATTTCTCCAGATATAGTCTTTTTGATTTTTGTAGCAGGACATTGTACATTGTTGCTCTTTTCTAATGGAATCATTTCTACTTTTTCTTAGATTTGAACAAATAGATAAATACAACTAAATAGCTGTGAACTGTATAATGCACAATATAGAAATATATAACATCTGGAATCTATTCAAAATAAAATAAAATTATTCAATCAGTAAAATTTTATTGAAGAACTGGATGCCATTATACACAGAGAGAAACAATAAACAATTATGCTGATGATTACAAATGAATGAAACTTATGATATACATTAGATAGACAGTTTTTATCTATGCTAATGTCATTGTCTTAAAGCAACAAGTGTCATCTTCCTTAACTTTATAAAAACATATATATCTATTATAAGTGGTGAGTTCCTTGTATTATCATGATGTGATATACAAAATGTACCTTTGAAAAGTTGCCAATATTAGATATCTTATTTAACTAAAATATATTTAATAAAACAGATAGTTTTTCATTTTACAATATATTTTACAGCAATTTATTGAGTTATCTACCATTAAAAACCATAAGCAAATGTCTATCCACTTTTATACTCCTGACAAATGAAATATTAGGAGACAAAAATATAAATATATTCATGGCTTGATTGCTTAGTAGATTTATTTAATGTTCTTGGTTTTTTATAATAACTCTGAATAAGTTATAAAAATCTAACTACTCTATGTCTCTGCCTAAACTATCTATAAAATGCCAGGAAAAATTATCACAGTACAGCATCAAACATTCAAAATGCTAAACAATTAAAACCTAACATCATCTCAAAGAAATTTGAATAAAGTTTACTTTTCAATGATCTTAGAAAATCTGATGACCACTGACCTGGGTGTATATTTGATTAAAATGAAAAATTTAAACAATTTAATTTTCACAAATACATCAAATTAATTTTATATTTTCATTAATAAATAAGGCAGACATAAGCACCTAATAACTTTTTAACCTACAATATACAAACATATATAATACTATAGAATAATAAATTGCTTCGCCTAGCGCAGCTGGATACCACCGCAGAGGTCCAACCCTGAACAGTTGGGGCAAAAATGGACACAATATTCGCGCTTGATACAGGTCTGAATTTGGATTGTAATTAAATATTTGACATAACTGTAGTCAAAGACCTTAGAATTGGTTATATGATTTGAATTTATATTCAATTTTTTGCTTTTGTGCAATACACTATGCTGTTGTGAATTGCCCCCACCCCCACCCCAAAAAAGAAATTTTCTTATTAATTTCTGAAATCTGAAATGAGAAAAAATCCCCCCCCCTCACAATTTCTTTTTTACCCCCCCCCCCCCCCTTTTCCAAAAAAATAAATTCTTTCCCTCAAGATATGGTCATAATCTCAATTCAAATTTCCAATGGAGTTTGCAACCATAATTACCCATTTAAATACATCTTAAAAGTCTTAAAATAGAAAATGACATACATAATCATGGCTAAAATTAATATTCCTTAATCAGCATTTTTAAATAGTAACTTCTAAAAACATTGTACTTTTTTTTAATTGTCCATTAACCAGGAAACCCTTGTTTTTCCCCCTTTTTGGCCCCTAATTCCTAAACGGTTTGAGCCATAACCCCCCCAAAGCCAATCCTAACCATCCCTTTGTGGTATGGAAACTTGTGGTATAATTTCAGAGAGATCCATAAACCGTTCCACAAGTTATTGTCTGGAAACTAGAAAAATGCTTATTTGGGCCCCTTTTTGGCCCCTAATGCCTAAACTGTTACGACTATAACCCCCAAAATCAATCCCAACCTTCTTTTTGTGGTTATAAACCTTGTGTTTAAATTTCATAGTTTTCTATTTACATTTACTAAAGTTATTGTCTGGAACCCAAATGTCTTCGGACGACGCTGACGACGTGATACCAATATACGACCGCAAAATTTTTTGCGGTCATATAAAAAACTTGGCACAAGTGTAATCAAACACTTCTTATATAACAATGTGAAGTTATATCTCATGTGGTGAGTTATCAAGATATTCAACATAATATATATATCATTTGTTTACATTTCATGTATTTATAAAATTCTTAGCCACCATTACAATCATAAGTAAAAGTTAAGACTTTGGAAAGCATAAGAAGTTAATTTTAATAATTTATTCAAGAATGTTCTTTCTCTTCATTTTCAGAAAAGTACACTTTTTTACACAAAAAATATCTATTATCCTACTAATATGACATTTTTTTTCCTTTTTTGTGACCACTATGACATTACCCTTAGACTTTTAAAAAGTTGTGAAGTGTCAAATTTTCTTATCAAACATATGACATATCAATAATTGAGTGCCATTTTATATATATTCTGAAATGGCTAATTGTTTACTTTCTTTTGTTCACACAGCTACAGTAGTGATAGGACTAGAAACATTAGAGAGAGAGATGGTATTTCTGCATGCTTGCTATGACTAATCCTCTACAATATAATTTGTTAAATCATGACAAGTAGATACATCCTAGACAGTGTGGATGTAATTTGTCCTATAATGTGTTTTTTAAGTGGCTAAAAGCCTGCAATTCAACAACAAAGTAAGAATTTTCGTGACTAATTACAGAAGTGACTGAGTAAATTGAAAATTTCTATATTGGTAATAACTGCACTATTTTACCAATTGTTCTAAACCTTCTCATACTTTACTATCAGAATACTATTTTATGAATTGTAAATACAGATCTATCAAAGAAGCATGGTTTAAATTAATACAAAAGAGTTAGCAATGGGTATCATTTTACTTCAATATCTCTTATTTTAAAGAGGTATTAAACTCATCGTAAAAAATAATTGATGAAATTACATTGTCTGATATTGAAAAGGCAATACAGACATGTATGCACTTTGTTATATACCTCAAGTAGATATTTTTTCATGTGACTTCGTAACACAGATAAGGGGTTTGATAAAAGCCTAAACAACCATGACTGATAACTATGACATGACTACATACAGATTAGGGATTTGATAAAGCCTTTGCAACAGTGACTGATATTGTAACATCATGGAAGGTTGATACAGAATGATTAACACATATATTCTATTCGTATTTACTGCTAAGCATATTTTAAAGACTATAATCAAAAACCTTTTGGAAAAGAAAATGCATGAGTATTGATAAATTACATATGACTGTGTTGACATTAAAACATAGGAAAATGATAATAAAGCTCAAGAAACAGACGAGACAGAAATGTGGAGAATGATAGGAGTTATCTAAGAATTCTGACTAAAATATTCATATCTATGTTCTCAGATACATAAACCAATGTTTTCAAAAGGAGTAATATGCATTTAAAAACCTGATGACATTCTGATTAAAATAGAACTGTCTTTCTCAATCAGTTTGTTTGGTGTATAACAGTAATTGTTTAATGACAATAACATTTATGAAGACAAGAAATAAGCTGTATTATTTCAAAGAAATCTATATTTTAAAACTTGTGAATGTAAATTTAATAATTTTTCATACATCCAAATTTACGATTTCAGAGCAAATAGTTTTCTTTCCATGATATCAAATTTTGTATTATGAAAATCAATTGAAATTAGTATCGAAATTAATTGTGTCTTATTTGTGGAGGTTTAAAATGAACTTTTTTTCAAGAGAATTATTCATGAAAGTGATTAGAATTTTGAAATTCAATTAAACCTTCATCATTGAAACAGAGTGAAAGATATATGTTATACATGGCACTGTTCAATCACACAATCAAAATGAAGCTGCTATATTAAATGAATTCAGTTTCTACTTTTATCCAATAAAAGAGATTTTTATGTTTTCTTTCATTTCCTAAGAGGTAGAACAATGAACACAGGACAAGACAACAATTCTGATGTACATATCACAATCAAGCTCAGCATCATAACAAGTGATAACGAGAAATAATGTGATCCTGTCCATTGTCAATGAAACAAACAATAAAAAAAATACCAGCAAATGTTAGTCATTTTGATTTTAATAACAATATTAAAAAAATATCTCAATCAACAGCAGAAAAGTGTTCAATTTCAAAAACATACCTGTTGATATTATAAAATTTAAAAGGTCAAGCATTACTGACTATAAAGCTTAAAATATAATTTAAGATGCATTTATCACTATGCACTTCATCAGTCTATCATTTCAAGCATTTTACAATGCAACCTTCTGTCACGTAAAGATTTATATGTGAAGACTTGTCACTTTTTTACATATCATCTTTTTCTGTGTAATATTTTTAAAGCCATCCAGTTCACATATTACAAACCATGAGGGGTATAGCTGGTACAATTGTCATAAAATCAACAATTTTACAAAAATACATCATTATAATGAAGTGATAATTGGTCTCGTTATATTGAATAATAACAATGTAAGGATGGACAGAAAAGCAGTTTCTTGCTACTAAAATCACTAATGTTAAGAATGAATTATATGGAAGTCCACTGAAGCATCACAACATATATTCCACTTGATTGAACACAAGGATTTAAGTCACTGCTATAAATTGTTGTCATTTAATAGGGGTTCTGCTTCTATCTTAACATCACCTGAAAAATACAAAACACTCATTCATCATAGGCAAACATCTTTACACTAAATCTGTTGGATGTGTACTGGTTGATACTTAAGTCTGGGGGAACATGATTAATTTATTAGTTGTTTTTGGCTTTGAACTAGCTTTCACTAACTGTGAGTATTCTAAGATCGGTACTTTGTGCCTTTTGTGTTTAGGTCAGTTGTTTTTTTGTTGTCTCACTTCAGTCAAGCCATTTCCAACTGATTTCAACAGTTTGTTCTTATTTTGTGCTGTTTCACCACATTCCCAGGTTATGGTGAAAGTTGAACGCTCAAAAACATGTTTAACCCTTCACATTCTATATTTGCCTGTCCCAAGTCACAAGCCTACAATTCAGTGGTTGTTGTTGGTTGCTATGTGTCATTGTTTGACACTTTTTGGTTATTTGTGTTGTTTGGTTGCTGTCTCATTGACATATACCTATCATATGTTATTACAAACATTGAGTAACCCTAAGTTAAATAGCAAATGTCAATAAATAGAATCTGTTGACATAAAATGCAATGAAATATCCCATTGCGTATCATAAGAAGTAGAATATGTAACTAAATATTGCGTCTCTCTGAATTTATTATAATTAAATGCATGTCAAAATTTGTTTATGCTTTTTCAGTGTTACTGGGTTGTTGTTGTCAGTATCATCTTTAATTCATATTTGAATTTAAATCTCTCACTTCTTCATTCAACAGACAAGTTATAAATAATAGTATGGACCATTTGAAGGTAAAGGAAAAGCATTCAAACTGTAAATCTCTCACTTCTTCATTCAACAGACAAGTTATAAATAATAGTATGGACCATTTGAAGGTAAAGGAAAAGCATTCAAACTGTAAATCTCTCACTTCTTCATTCAACAGACAAGTTATAAATAATAGTATGGACCATTTGAAGGTAAAGGAAAGAGTTCAAACTGTAAATCTCTCATTTCTTCATTCAACAGACAAGTTATGAATAATAGTATGGACCATTTGAAGGTAAAGGAAAGAGTTCAAACTGTAAATCCCTCACTTCTTCATTCAACAGACAAGTTATAAATAATAGTATGGACCATTTAAAGGTAAAGGAAAAGCATTCAAACTGTAAATCTCTCACTTCTTCATTCAACAGACAAGTTATAAATAATAGTATGGACCATTTAAAGGTAAAGGAAAGAGTTCAAACTGTAAATCTCTCACTTCTTCATTCTACAGACAAATAATAAATAATAGTATGGACCATCTGAAGGTAAAGGAAAGAGTTCAAACTGTAAATCTCTCACTTCTTCATTCAACAGACAAGTTATAAATAATAGTATGGACCATTTGAAGGTAAAGGAAAAGCATTCAAACTGTAAATCTCTCAATTCTTCATTCAACAGACAAGTTATAAATAATAGTATGGACCATTTTGAAGGTAAAGGAAAGAGTTCAAACTGTAAATCTCTCACTTCTTCATTCAGCAGACAATTTATAAATAACAGTATGGACCATTTGAAGGTAAAGGAAAAGCGTTCAAACTGTAAATCTCTCACTTCTTCATTCAACAGACAAATTATAAATAATACTATGGACCATTTGAAGGTAAAGGAAAGAGTTCAAACTGTAAATCTCTCACTTCTTCATTCAACAGACAATTTATAAATAATAGTATGGACCATTTGAAGGTAAAGGAAAAGCATTCAAACTGTAAATCTCTCACTTCTTCATTCAACAGACAAGTTATAAATAATAGAATGGACCGTTTGAAGGTAAAGGAAAGAGTTCAAACTGTAAATCTCTCACTTCTTCATTCAACAGACAAGTTATAAATAACAGTATGGACCATTTGAAGGTAAAGGAAAGAGTTCAAACTGTAAATCTCTCACTTCTTCATTCAACAGACAAGTTATAAATAATAGTATGGACCATTTGAAGGTAAAGGAAAGAGTTCAAACTGTAAATCTCTCACTTCTTCATTCAACAGACAAGTTATAAATAACAGTATGGACCATTTGAAGGTAAAGGAAAAGCATTCAAACTGTAAATCTCTCAATTCTTCATTCAACAGACAAGTTATAAATAATAGTATGGACCATTTGAAGGTAAAGGAAAGAGTTCAAACTGTAAATCTCTCACTTCTTCATTCAACAGACAAGTTATAAATAATAGTATGGATCATTTGAAGGTAAATGAAAAGCATTCAAACTGTAAATCTCTCACTTCTTCATTCAACAGACAAGTTATAAATAATAGTATGGACCATTTGAAGGTAAAGGAAAAGCTTTTAAACTAAATCTCTCACTTCTTCATTCAACAGACAAGTTATAAATAATAGTATGGACCATTTGAAGGTAAAGGAAAAGCTTTCAAACTGTAAATCTCTCACTTCTTTATTCAACAGACAAGTTATAAATAATAGTATGGACCATTTAAAGGTAAAGGAAAAGCGTTCAAACTGTAAATCTCTCACTTCTTCATTCAACAGACAAGTTATAAATAATAGTATGGACCATTTGAAGGTAAAGGAAAAGCTTTTAAACTAAATCTCTCACTTCTTTATTCAACAGACAAGTTATAAATAATAGTATGGACCATTTGAAGGTAAAGGAAAGAGTTCAAACTGTAAATCTCTCACTTCTTCATTCAACAGACAAGTTATAAATAACAGTATGGACCATTTGAAGGTAAAGGAAAGAGTTCAAACTGTAAATCTCTCATTTCTTCATTCAACAAACAAGTTATAAATAATAGTATGGACCATTTGAAGGTAAAGGAAAGAGTTCAAACTGTAAATCTCTCACTTCTTCATTCAACAGACAAGTTATAAATAACAGTATGGACCATTTGAAGGTAAAGGAAAAGCATTCAAACTGTAAATCTCTCACTTCTTCATTCAACAGACAAGTTATAAATAACAGTATGGACCATTTGAAGGTAAAGGAAAGAGTTAAAACTGTAAATCTCTCACTTCTTCATTCAACAGACAAGTTATAAATAATAGTATGGACCATTTGAAGGTAAAGGAAAGAGTTAAAACTGTAAATCTCTCACTTCTTCATTCAACAGACAAGTTATAAATAATAGTATGGATCATTTGAAGGTAAATGAAAAGCATTCAAACTGTAAATCTCTCACTTCTTCATTCAACAGACAAGTTATAAATAATAGTATGGACCATTTGAAGGTAAAGGAAAAGCTTTTAAACTAAATCTCTCACTTCTTTATTCAACAGACAAGTTATAAATAATAGTATGGACCATTTGAAGGTAAAGGAAAGAGTTCAAACTGTAAATCTCTCAATTCTTCATTCAACAGACAAGTTATAAATAATAGTATGGACCATTTGAAGGTAAAGGAAAAGCATTCAAACTGTAAATCTCTCACTTCTTTATTCAACAGACAAGTTATAAATAATAGTATGGACCATTTGAAGGTAAAGGAAAGAGTTCAAACTGTAAATCCCTCACTTCTTCATTCAACAGACAAGTTATAAATAATAGTATGGACCATTTGAAGGTAAAGGAAAGAGTTCAAACTGTAAATCCCTCACTTCTTCATTCAACAGACAAGTTATAAATAATAGTATGGACCATTTGAAGGTAAAGGAAAGAGTTCAAACTGTAAATCTCTCAATTCTTCATTCAACAGACAAGTTATAAATAATAGTATGGACCATTTGAAGGTAAAGGAAAAGCATTCAAACTGTAAATCTCTCACTTCTTTATTCAACAGACAAGTTATAAACAACAGTATGGACCATTTGAAGGTAAAGGAAAAGCATTCAAACTGCAAATCTCTCACTTCTTCATTCAACAGACAAGTTATAAATAACAGTATGGACCATTTGAAGGTAAAGGAAAAGCTTTCAAACTAAATCTCTCACTTCTTTATTCAACAGACAAATTATAAATAATAGTACGGACCATTTGAAGGTAAAGGAAAGAGTTCAAACTGTAAATCTCTCACTTCTTCATTCAACAGACAATTTATAAATAATAGTATGGACCATTTGAAGGTAAAGGAAAAGCATTCAAACTGTAAATCTCTCACTTCTTCATTCAACAGACAAGTTATAAATAATAGTATGGACCATTTGAAGGTAAAGGAAAAGCATTCAAACTGTAAATCTCTCACTTCTTTATTCAACAGACAAGTTATAAATAATAGTATGGACCATTTGAAGGTAAAGGAAAGAGTTCAAACTGTAAATCCCTCACTTCTTCATTCAACAGACAAGTTATAAATAATAGTATGGACCATTTGAAGGTAAAGGAAAGAGTTCAAACTTTAAATCCCTCACTTCTTCATTCAACAGACAAGTTATAAATAATAGTATGGACCATTTGAAGGTAAAGGAAAGAGTTCAAACTGTAAATCTCTCAATTCTTTATTCAACAGACAAGTTATAAATAATAGTATGGACCATTTAAAGGTAAAGGAAAAGCGTTCAAACTAAATCTCTCACTTCTTCATTCAACAGACAAGTTATAAATAATAGTATGGACCATTTGAAGGTAAAGGAAAAGCATTCAAACTGTAAATCTCTCACTTCTTTATTCAACAGACAAGTTATAAATAATAGTATGGACCATTTGAAGGTAAAGGAAAGAGTTCAAACTGTAAATCCCTCACTTCTTCATTCAACAGACAAGTTATAAATAATAGTATGGACCATTTGAAGGTAAAGGAAAGAGTTCAAACTTTAAATCCCTCACTTCTTCATTCAACAGACAAGTTATAAATAATAGTATGGACCATTTGAAGGTAAAGGAAAGAGTTCAAACTGTAAATCTCTCAATTCTTTATTCAACAGACAAGTTATAAATAATAGTATGGACCATTTGAAGGTAAAGGAAAAGCATTCAAACTGTAAATCTCTCACTTCTTTATTCAACAGACAAGTTATAAATAACAGTATGGACCATTTGAAGGTAAAGGAAAAGCATTCAAACTGCAAATCTCTCACTTCTTCATTCAACAGACAAGTTATAAATAACAGTATGGACCATTTGAAGGTAAAGGAAAAGCTTTCAAACTAAATCTCTCACTTCTTTATTCAACAGACAAGTTATAAATAATAGTACGGACCATTTGAAGGTAAAGGAAAGAGTTCAAACTGTAAATCTCTCACTTCTTCATTCAACAGACAAGTTATAAATAATAGTATGGACCATTTGAAGGTAAAGGAAAAGCATTCAAATTGTAAATCTCTCACTTCTTCATTCAACAGACAAGTTATAAATAATAGTATGGACCATTTGAAAGTAAAGGAAAAGCTTTCAAACTAAATCTCTCACTTCTTCATTCAACAGACAAGTTATAAATAATATTATTCCACTGTATATCAAATTTGATAGTTTAATTAATGTTTGATTGGTTGAGACCATTCCAAGTGACACTGAACAAATCTTCATATTCCCCTCTGAGTATCATATTCCACTCTGAACATCAGGACTTGCCTGTGCGACGTTACGCGCGGTTAATGTAAGTAACGTTTTGAACGTTTTTAAATTGCGATAGTAAAGTCACTATTGTGTTCAAAATTATTTCAGACGTAAAATCCAAACATAAATAATAGATAATTATCTTTTGATCAGTACTGTTTATCAATTTTTTAAATTATGTCGTGTTTAGTTATGAAAACAAGCGGTTAATAAAAATGTATGTGAATTAATGTTTTATGTTCATTTACTTAGAGTAAACAAAGTAATGGCAGTGGAATAAAACATTCATTTCCCTTGGCTTAGGGAGATATGAAGATTTGTTCACCCTCGAAAAGTCATATTTCCCTCGGCCGAGGCCCTCGGGGAAATATGAATTTTCTTAGGTTAAAAAATCTTCATATCTCCCTCAGGCACGGGAAATAAATGTATAGTATGGACCATTTGAAGGTAAAGGAAAGAGTTCAAACTGTAAAACTCTCACTTCTTCATTCAACAGACAAGTTATAAATAATAGTATGGACCATTTGAAGGTAAAGGAAAGAGTTCAAACTGTAAATCTCTCACTTCTTCATTCAACAGACAAGTTATAAATAATAGTATGGACAATTTGAAGGTAAAGGAAAAGCATTCAAACTGTAAATCTCTCACTTCTTCATTCAACAGACAAGTTATAAATAATAGTATGGACCATTTGAAGGTAAAGGAAAGAGTTCAAACTGTAAATCTCTCACTTCTTCATTCAACAGACAAGTTATAAATAATAGTATGGACCATTTGAAGGTAAAGGAAAGAGTTCAAACTGTAAATCTCTCACTTCTTTATTCAACAGACAAGTTATAAATGATAGTATGGACCATTTGAAGGTAAAGGAAAAGCATTCAAACTGTAAATCTCTCAATTCTTCATTCAACAGACAAGTTATGAATAATAGTATGGACCATTTGAAGGTAAAGGAAAGAGTTCAAACTGTAAATCTCTCACTTCTTCATTCAACAGACAAGTTATGAATAATAGTATGGACCATTTGAAGGTAAGGAAAGAGTTCAAACTGTAAATCTCTCAATTCTTCATTCAACAGACAAGTTATGAATAATAGTATGGACCATTTGAAGGTAAAGGAAAGAGTTCAAACTGTAAATCTCTCACTCCTTCATTCAACAGACAAGTTATAAATAATAGTATGGACCATTTGAAGGTAAAGAAAGAGTTCAACTGTAAATCTCTCACTTCTTCATTCAACAGACAAGTTATAAATAATAGTATGGACCATTTGAAGGTAAAGGAAAGAGTTCAAACTGTAAATCTCTCACTTCTTCATTCAACAGACAATTTATAAATAATAGTATGGACCATTTGAAGGTAAAGGAAAGAGTTCAAACTGTAAATCTCTTACTTCTTCATTCAACAGACAAGTTATAAATAACAGTATGGACCATTTGAAGGTAAAGGAAAGAGCTCAAACTGTAAATCTCTCACTTCTTCATTCAACAGACAATTTATAAATAATAGTATGGACCATTTGAAGGTAAAGGAAAGAGTTCAAACTGTAAATCTCTCACTTCTTCATTCAACAAACAATTTATAAATAATAGTATGGACCATTTATAGGTAATGGAAAAGCGTTCAAACTGTAAATCTCTCACTTCTTCATTCAACAGACAAGTTATAAATAATAGTATGGACCATTTGAAGGTAAAGGAAAGAGTTCAAACTGTAAATCTCTCACTTCTTCATTCAACAGACAAGTTATAAATACTGTGGATTTATTTATTTTCGTGGGTACCAATTTTCGTGGATTGAGGAAAACTTACATGTTCGTGGATATTTAATTTTGTGGTTTTGCCGAAGTCTGCATACAAGCCTATAGAATATTTGTTATATAAGTGGGTTGATGGTCTTTTTATAAAACAAATAGTATGGACCATTTGAAGGTAAAGAGTTCACCCTGTAAATTCTGAAACTTTTGCATGTATATATTATTGTGATTGTTGAACAATGAACACAATAGGGATATTATTATTTATAGCCATTTCAGGAAATGCTACATACAAATAATACTTTCAAAATTTCAAATGTGATTTCTTATTTTAGAGAAAATTATTCTGTTGCATTTATTGCAATAATAAAAAGATCCCAAACAATCATGAATTTAAAGAATTTTCTTCAAATGAAATGGAGGATGTTCTCACCAGGCTTTAAATGTTTGTCCTAAAATAAATCTTGATGTAAACACTTATAAAAGGTATTCCAACAACTCCAGAATGTGTTTTATCATATTCTTTTTATCTAAAGCAAACATATTGTCTCCTTACCTGTACCATTGTTGAAAGACTCGTTTAGTTTTGCAGACTTTTTCCTGCCTGCAATGGATGATGAATGGGGATTTTCTGGAATAAAAATGGCCACAAGAAAGGCCATTATGACTAATATTGCACCAAAGGCAAATGGGGGTCCTGGAACCATCTCCTAGAAACAATAAGCATTAGTTTAATATGTCACTCTATCAAAATATGATTTGAATTGATATTTTATTATACAGTACTGTATTACCTTTTATGAAAAAGTGCTATAAATTAGTTACAAAAATTAACCCAGAAATCTCATAAAAGATAATTGAAAAGTCAGATCATACGGGAGTTCATATGGGAGTTTAAATAACCTCTCCCCCAGTTATCCAAATATCAATTTAAAAAATAACATTATCAGATTAAAAATTCGTAAGGGTTCCGCGGAACCCAGTGTCTCGCCTACTTTTGGTGTTAATCGCAGGCTCAACAAAAATGAGGAAAAAAATTAATAAAAATATTCCCCTCTATACTATGTTTTGATTGTAAGTAGCTTCTGTCCAAGTTTGGTAAAAATCCAGGATAATTTATGAATCTAATAAATGTTTTAAAAACTTAAACTGCAGAATGTATGTAATGTTGACTGGAAGAAAAACTAAGTCCATTTATAAGTAAAATACAGAAAAAATGGAACAAAATTTTATCAAAATTTCCTTCTAGATACTAGCTTTTGATCATAAACAAGCTTCTGTCCAAGTGTGGTACAAATCCAGGATAGTTTAAGAAAGTTGTTAAAATTTTAAAAACTTTAACCACAGAGTGAATGTAATGTTAACTGGCAGAAAAACTAAGTCCATTTATAAGTAAAATACGGAAAAATGGAATTTTTTTTTTTACAAAATTTACTTCTGGATACTATCTTATGATCATAAACAAGCTTCTTTCCAAGTTTGGTATAAATCCAGGATAGTTTAAGAAAGTTATTAAAATTTCAAAAACTTTAACCACAGAGTGAATGTAATGTTTCCTGGCAGAAAAACTTAAGTCCATTTATAAGTAAAATACGGAAAAATGGATTTTTTTTTTTACAAAATTTACTTCTGGATACTATCTTATGATCATAAACAAGCTTCTTTCCAAGTTTGGTAGAAATCTAGGATAGTTTAAGAAAGTTATTGAAATTTTAAAAACTTTAACCACAGAGTGAATGTAATGTTAACTGGCAGAAAAACTAAGTCCACTTACAAGTAAAATACGGAAAAAATGGAATTTTTTTTTTACAAAATTTACTTTTGAATATAATCTTATGATCATAAACAAGCTTCTGTCCAAGTTTGGTAGAAATCCAGGATAGTTTAAGAAAGTTATTAAAATTTCAAAAACTTTAACCACAGAGTGAATATTTGTGGACGCCGCCGACGACGACGCCGACGGAATGTAGGATCGCTATGTCTCGCTTTTTCGACAAAAGTCGAAGGCTCGACAAAAATCATCTGTTCAGAAGGGACAACAAAGTTTAAAAGGTTAATTAAAAAGTTAACAAATGTCTTCACCTTTAAATATTCATGCATATGAAAAACCCCTGTATGCACTTTTGAAAATAAAATTTTTCCCAACCACAGAATCCTTGATGTCACAAATATTCAAACTAGATACTTAGTTGTAAAGACATATCCATTTGCATTTTACCATTGATTAGTCTTCAAATTACACCCATCTATATCCTTTGGCATTCTGTGTAATCTATAATTACTGACAACTAATTCAGGTGTATGTTATTAGTGTTGTCTCCCTTTGTATTGACCCAGAATTACAAATATTAATAGACTGGCGGAAAAATTCAATTTCATAGAAAAGTTTATCAATGGTCTTTGATAAAAGCTAACAATGGTTGTTCCAATCATAAGAATATTTAATATACTTATAAATTCATTTAAACTAAAATTAAGTAACTCAGCTCGGTCATCTGTATTCCTAAATATTTATTTAAAGTGTCCTGCATACCGTACGCAAGTTTTCAGCATAATAGTAAAAGAACCTCTGTTATTTCGACTTACCCTAAAAGCATCATGAACATGAGATGTATTTGCTGATTTAGTTGCATTCTCTTCATTTAAATCTACTCCAAACAAGAAGAAAATACATCCAAACACTGCTGGACCAAGTCCATTACATAATCCTCTAATACCAGTTATAAGACCTTGTGCTGCACCTATAAATAAATCAATAAAATGGGTCAATGTCGCTATAGTCCCAACTCCAGAATTTCTGTGAAAACTTATGTTCATATCATTTGTTGATATAGTCAAATTTGAAAGGTGACACACTAAAGCCTGAAAATCAATTATGAATATCATGAAATATTTAGAATAAAGATTTCCATGATATATTAAAAGTTTTAGGATTTATTTGATGGATATGCACTTCAGTAGTCATTTAAACATTTCACCAACATACTGTACAGATATGGCAAAGTCCATGTTTTAAAATGAGAAACCCATAAAGGTAAAGTCCATATTTTGAAATGGGAAACTCATAAAGGCAAAGTCCATATTTTGAAATTGGAAACCCATAAAGGCAAAGTCCATATTTTGATATCCCATAAAGGCAAAGTCTAAATTTTGATATGGAAACCCCATAAAGGCAAAGTCCATATTTTGAAATGGGAAACTCCTAAAGGCAAAGTCCATATTTTGATATGGGAAACCCATAAAAGCAAAGTCCATATTTTGAAATGGGAAACCCAAAAGATCATTGGAATGAAATAAATCAGATTAGAAGGTGCACAATATCATTACGTTCTACTACTCTTTGAAATATTCTTTGCAATCTTTTCAGTGGTTTAATGTATGCAGGGGGGTTAAAAGCACTCTTTAAAAATTCTTCAAATACAGCAAATTTCTCAATTTTCACACTCTGGGAAATAATAACTTTTGTTTGAAAAGATTTCTTTTTTTAATATACCTTTTTGAGCTATTTTAATTGCATAAAAGTTTTTATTTTGCTGTAACCTTTTTCAAATCAAAGCACGAAAGCGCTGTAAAGGCAGTTAATTACAGGTTGTGTGTATTTTAAGTCCAGTTATATCATTATCTTGCATAGTACAGTGTACTTATCAGAGGTGGCTTTCAGTATTTAAGATTTAGAGTTCTCTAATGATATTGAATAAGTTTTATGAATGTCATATTCTGAGCACTATATGAAGGTGATTGTTCTCACTTGTTTATGAACTAGTGCATTATGTCCAGTTTGTACCTTTTTTTATCTATGTTTATAGTCAAATTAGTTATCAAAGGTACCAGGATTATAATTTAATACGCCAGACGTGTGTTTCGTCTACATAAGACTCATCAGTGACGTTCAGATCAAAATAGTAACAAAGCCAAACAAGTACAAAGTTGAAGAGCATTGAGGACCCAAAATTCCAAAAAGTTGTGACAAATACGGCTAAGGAAATCTATTCCTTGGATAAGAAAATCCTTAGTTTTTTCATTGGCAATCATAACACATCTCCTTATTTATATAATGATCTATATTCAACGACCTCAGGTACAAAAAAAATGTATGTAACTAAACTATGATGGGAAACCTTTGACTTCTTTCTTTATATAAACTTTTGATTTGGTACCATAGAACTATGTAGAGTAAATGCACATTGCAACATGTCAACTCTTTCAACTCCAAGCAAAATTATATTTCCAAGCATAAAGTAATTTATGAATGAAATAAAATGCTCCGCTGGGGTGCAGCTTGATACGACCGCAGAGGTCGAACCCTGAACAGTTGGGGCAAGTATGAACACAACATTCAAGCTTGATTCAGCACTGAATTTGGATTGTAATTAAATATTTGACACAGCATAGGTTTCTGACACAGAATGAAAGTGGTCTAAGATACTTAAAAAAATTTAATTTACCTATTCAAACCATATCATTATTATTTGCTTTTATATATAAATCAGAAATAACCAATTTAAAATGGAAAATTTTAAAGAAAAAAAAGGAAAAAGAATCCCGCCCCCCCCCCAAAATTTTTTGAACCCCCTTATGATTCATCACCCCAAAACTCAATCCCAGCCTTCCCTTTGTGGTATGGTACCTTGCAGTACAATTTCAGAGAGATCCATACACTTGAACACATGTTATTGCCTGGAAACTAGAAAAATGCTTGTTTTTTGGCCCCTTTTTGGTCCCAAATTCCTAAACGTTTAGGGCAATTACCCCCAAACTCAAACCCAGCTTTCCCTTTGTGATATGGAACCTTGTAGTACAATTTCATAAAGATCCATACACTTACACACAAGTTATTGCCATGAAACTAGAAAAATGCTTGTTTTTTGCCACTTTTTGGCCCCTAATTCCTAAAATTTGGAGGCAATTACCCCCAAAATCAATCCCAGCATTCCCTTTGTGATATGGAACCATGTGATACAATGTCAGAGAGATCCATAGACTTACACACAAGTTATTGTCATGAAACTAGAAAAATGCTTGTTTTTTGCCCCTTTTTGGCCCCCAATTCCTAAAATTTGGAGGCAATTACCCCCAAAATCAATCCCAGCATTCCCTTTGTGGTATGGTACCTTGCAGTACAATTTCAGAGAGATCCATACACTTGAACACAAGTTATTGTCTGGAAACTAGAAAAATGCTTATTTTTGGCCCCTTATTCCTAAACTTTTTGGGCAATTACCCCCAAACTCTATTCCAGCTTTCCCTTTGTGATATGGAACCTTGTAGTACAATTTCATAAAGATCCATACACTTACACACAAGTTATTGCCATGAAACTAGAAAAATGCTTGTTTTTTTGCCCCTTTTTGGCCCCTAATTCCTAAAATTTGGAGGCAATTACCCCCAAAATCAATCCCAGCATTCCCTTTGTGATATGGAACCTTGTGATACAATGTCAGAGAGATCCATAGACTTACACACAAGTTATTGTCATGAAACTAGAAAAATGCTTGTTTTTTGCCCCTTTTTGGCCCCTAATTCCTAAAATTTGGAGGCAATTACCCCCAAATTCAATCCCAGCATTCCCTTTGTGATATGGAACCATGTGATACAATGTCAGAGAGATCCAGAGACTTACACACAAGTTATTGTCATGAAACTAGAAAAATGCTTGTTTTTTGCCCCTTTTTGGCCCCCAATTCCTAAAATTTGGAGGCAATTACCCCCAAAATCAATCCCAGCATTCCCTTTGTGGTATGGTACCTTGCAGTACAATTTCAGAGAGATCCATACACTTGAACACAAGTTATTGTCTGGAAACTAGAAAAATGCTTATTTTTGGCCCCTTATTCCTAAACTTTTTGGGCAATTACCCCCAAACTCTATTCCAGCTTTCCCTTTGTGATATGGAACCTTGTAGTACAATTTCATAAAGATCCATACACTTACACACAAGTTATTGCCATGAAACTAGAAAAATGCTTGTTTTTTGCCCCTTTTTGGCCCCTAATTCCTAAAATTTGGAGGCAATTACCCCCAAATTCAATCCCAGCATTCCCTATGTGATATGGAACCTTGTGATACAATGTCAGAGAGATCCATAGACTTGCACACAAGTTATTGTCATGAAACTAGAAAAATGCTTGTTTTTTGCCCCTTTTTGGCCCCTAATTCCTAAAATTTGGAGGCAATTACCCCCAAAAATCAATCCCAGCATTCCCTTTGTGATATGGAACCTTGTGAGATCCATACACTTACACACAAGTTATGTCTGGAAGTTACAAAAATGCTTATTTTTGGCCCCTAATTCCTTAACTGGTGGTACCATAACCCCCAAAATCAATCCCCACTTTCCTTTTGTGGTATTGAACCTTATTTTAAAATTTCATTGAGATCCATTCACTTAAACTAAAGTTAGAGTGCGAAAACTAATGTGTCTTCGGATGACGACGCCGACGTCATACCAATATACGACCACAAAATTTTTTTGCGGTCGTATAAAAAGGAGTTCTTAATTAAGAAATAAACTGATTCGCTAACACACGCAGAGGTACTACCCTGAACAGCTGGGGCAAAAATGGACACAATATTCAAGCTTGATACAGGTCTGAATTTGGATTGTAACTAAATATTTGACATATTATAGTTTCTGAATAAATGTAGTCAATGAACTTGAAATCGGTTATATGAATTGAATTTATATTCAATTAAAGATTTCTTGCTGTTGTGCAATACACTGTGCTGTTGTGCAATACTTAATAAATCTGTTGCCAGACTATAAACAAATAAAGTTCAATTTCGTCTCAATGTCATATTTGAAATTTATGAAAATCAATAGGGAGATTACATCAATAGCTATAAAAAATTCACCAAAGTTTCATGTGAACTGCTTAAAGCATTTTTTGAGTTGTCCAAAAACTGGAAAATCCCCCCTTTTTTAATGAATAAAACCCCATAACTCAGAAATGTAAAATCTAAAATTTATAAAATTCTAAAGGGAGCTTACGGATTGATAATTTAGTCTTAGATGCAAGATTTTTTTATCAGTTGTTAGTGGCTTTGAACTAGCTGTCAGTAACTGCGAGTACTCTCAGATTTGTACTTAGTGTCTTTTTGTTGTTTGGATGTACAACTACCCGACCACGTCCACTTGTATTTGTATTTATCCATCTGATGAGTTTAGCCTCTTTTAACTGATTTTTATAGTTCTTTCTAATATTGTACTGTTACACCACTGTCCCAGGTTAGGGGGAGGGTTGGGATCCCGCTAACATGTTTAAGCCCGCCAAATTCTGTATGTACATGTATGTGCCTGTCCCAAGTCAGGAGCCTATAAAAGTGTAATTCAGTGGTTGTCGTTTGTTTATGTGTTACATATTTGTTATATTTGTTCATTTTTTTAAAATAAAATAGGCCGTTAGTTTTTTTTGTTTGAATTGTTTTACATTGTCATTTCTGGGCCTTTTATAGCTGACTGTGTGGTATGGGCTTTGCTCATTGTTGAAGGCCGTACTGTGACCTATAGCTGTTAATTTCTGTGTCATTTGGTCTCTTGTGCATGTGTGGAGAGTTGTCTCATTGGCAATCATACCACATCTTCTTTTTTATATTTACATCAACAGATATAAAAATTTCACCAAAGTCAAGGTGAGACAACAAAACTTAGTTGTAAGATCTCTGAAATTTTTTACAGGGTACGAGTTTTTCTCATTGTTGGAGATTGTACGGTGACAGTAACACCTGTAACTGCTTAAACCCATTTCTTATGCACTTTAGTTTGATAAACTCACTGAATATCATACCACATCTCCTTATTTTTATATGCATTACAATTTACATGTGCATGTAATTGTAAATATATATATATCAGAACAAAATTCATTGCGTCACTTTTATTTATGCATCCTTTGGCACAATACAAGTTCTAAAATTACACAACATACAACAACTAAATGTTATTTCAGATGAAAGTTTTGTTTCAGTTTCATTCATAGGATTTATTAGAATTTTGTATGTTTTGCCAAGTCCAATAATTCGCTCTATGTGACATAGAGACCACCAGGTGTCGAACATTCAAGAATTTTCAGTGTTTCTGTTTTTATTTGATGAAAAGGTTGCCTGAGCTCTAGGAGCTTTAGGTTTTATCACGGGATATTCTGTGCTGTCAATAATAATCCAAGTCGTAGGAAACTTTAATTTGAAGTTGGATGGTGAAAAATACCTGACTAAACCACTAGATGGCCAAGTGTTAGCCTCACACCACTGTTTAGACATAAAAATAATCCATGTATACACAATATTCTTAACACTAGATTCAATCTAGAATCTAGACAGTTCAAAGTTGGTTGTATGATGCCTCAATTTCATCAAAGTCATAAAAAAACTGATTTTCAACTGACACCCTATCAATTTGAAAATATATGTATCTCAAACAATGTGCTGCTGGACCAAGTGTGGTCAAAACAAATAAAAATTTAGTATACAACTCTAAACCGGTATAAAAATGCATGGCTGTGTCACGTGTCTTCATTTCAAAATTCTCTGCTGAAAACATAGGCATTGATGGTGTTTGCGTAATTCCATCTGTGAAGCTCAACATTAGCTCGGCAGTTGGTGGTGGACAGTCATAAATCCTTTCTGCAGTATGAATGACTTCTTCAGGAAAACCAACTTCACAATCAAAACTTTCCTCTAGATTTCTACTACATGTACAATATTCATCAAGTTTAGTTCTTTTGTTTTCACAGGAAACTGCCCTGATTTTTCTTTTTGCGGACGATCCAGTCTCTTGCTTGGTCCAGGAAAATAGGCTGGGAATTGCAGTAGACTTAAGTCTCTGTATGGTGGGTTTGCGCCCTGAAAAAGGTTACAAAACATTAGATTTTTTATAATTAAATGAACTTCCATTAGCAATGTATACTTTGTACTACCTGGCGAAATATTAACTAGATTTATTCATTACAATCTGGATAAAACTATGTTTGCCTGATTCAATGTATGTTATGTAAATCCAAAGGACAAACAATGAGAGACTAATGCAACAAACGTACATTGTTTGTACCTAAATAACTATAATATAGATGAGAGCATGTCATTGTTTTGTTCCTGTTAACATTGTCATTGATATTTTTCAAGAAAGTCTATGAGGCATAGCTTATGCATTCCTGTCATTACTACATTAGCATAATTACTGCTAAAATAATTCTCAGTATGATATACCTCTTGTAAGAAATCATTATAATTGTAGCAATCACCAAAAAATCTCAAACAGATCACATTGAATCGTAATCCAAAAAATTATGACGTCTTGAATTACCCACCCCCTTTTATTCTAAAACGATAATTGCGGTTGTAAACAGACTTTGGTTTATTCGCATGGAGATTACATATATAACTATATATTTCACAAAGAAAATAGAGTTTTACCATGAATAGTTTCCTGCACGTAGTCTTTTTCAGTAAAACGTGCCTTGCAAACAACAGCTGATTGAGATGGACTCCACGATATCATCGTGTTCTCGTCCAATCTGCGTATGGGCCATGGC
Organism: Mytilus californianus; assembly: GCF_021869535.1. Taxonomy (NCBI): domain Eukaryota; kingdom Metazoa; phylum Mollusca; class Bivalvia; order Mytilida; family Mytilidae; genus Mytilus; species Mytilus californianus. The sequence goes on from NW_026262581.1 coordinate 124,995,263, forward strand.
GTTGATCCAACTTTTCCTTCTTTTTAAGTCATTTGGAAATGCATGTCCTCCTCTTAAATGACATCCAGGTACACAACAACAAGTACTTGGCATCGTTAATTAAAAATATAACTGAAATAGTTGCACAGTGCAGAAACCGGAAGAAGAGGAACAGGATCCGCTACCACGGCGCCACCTATTCAGGAACGATAATTTTCTACTTTTTATAACTGCGAAAATAACGTTAGACGGGTTCACGTGCATAAACAGAAATGCGCTTTAAATTGTATAATATAATTCATGTTCAGTCGACCTTTAATTATTATATCAACGACTGAAACGATTTATAAACATCTAGATTGCAGATAACACTCGAAATTAACCCGAGCTCTTTCCACACGGAATTCAAATAATTCTAGTTTGTCAATCGGTTGACTGCTTATAATGCAAAATACTAATATATCAAAAGTTTTTAAAACTAACAAAACACAATGATCGTTTCTCTATTTCCCAATGTAAATGAAATGAAACAAAAAACATTTTATATCGCAATAAGAAGAGGAGATAATTCAATATTTCCGGATCTACTTAGAGTCTAATGACCCCCCACGTAGATAAGTTGGATATCGCGGAAGGAAGGATTAACCCGGCAACTAGAAAGGCATTAAAGCACTGCCTTTAAAAATGCAAGTTTAGGGCTGTTCCATAAAAAAATACATGGGATGAAAGGAAGGTAAGTTGAATTTGCCTCTATGGGTTGGTGTGAAATATTATGTTGAAAAGTTTCAAATATATGCAGGTCTCTAAAATTACTTCTATGGGTGGTAACTCTATTTTCAAAGTACCTTCCCTGGGTACACTGTGTTTTAATGGAATAGCCCTTAGGGTTTTTTTTTTAACATTTTACAACCACATCTAGAGAATGAACTTTAACCATATACATTTTTTTGTAGAATGAACTACAAATGCACTTCAATGGACTCTCTTAATAGACATCCTATTGTGTTCTAATAAACAGACAATACACATTTTTCATGTAAACTTAATGTCAATAAACGTGATATTTGTTCAGACAATACATAAACTTAACTGGAAACTTGGACTTAATAATTTGATAACAACTATATAATATATTTCATATTTACTTCTCTCCCAAGTGTACCATAAACCTTTCTAACTGTCTCAGAATTTGAGGAAAAAATAAGAAATGATTGGATTTTACAGATAAACTTTTCGATATATCTGTAATACATTAAGGACAAAAAGCATTACGACAGTCTGTCATAGATAAGACTTTAAACATGCCATATTAAATCATTCCTTACATAATATTTATTTCTTTTGATTTGTATAATGAGCTCAAAGGGCAAATAAGGTGTGGAGTTTGGTCGACTTCCAACAATATCAGACACATTATTTCCGTATCATGCAAACTTTTGTTGATATTCTTACCCTGTTGGTCGGGAGCAGCATGTTCTGATGCAAATGCACTGATTGCAGGATAAGTTACACTGGACATAGCAGCAATACAACCAGCCATCCAGATTATCCTAGAAGTAAATCATTTTATTGTAAAAAAAATTGAGATAAGAAATTGATTATGCAAAAGTATGATGTTAAGATGATGAATTAATACATGTTATATTACACAAGAGGATTATAGGTTGAAATATTACATAAGAGGACTATAAATCATCTTAAAAACATCATATTACGCAATACAATTAAAACATTTAAAGTAGAAACATAAAATAAATCAAGATTTAAACATGCTTTCTATCAGGTTGTTCTGGTTATATTGTTTTAGTAGATATAATTTCAATTGTGATATGTTACAGTTTTGTATTACTATAATGCGACAGAAACGCTAGATTATCTCGATAACATTTTCTACAAGACAAAAAATACCCAATATACTGGTGATCATCATTATGTCAGACTACTGTTTTATTTCCATTAAAAATAAACTGTTTACACAGAGATATGTCTTGCCTGTCAACAGAAAATTCAGAAAAAGACAATCTGATGGACTGAGGACAGCAACATTGCTAATTAATTCAGTCGCTGGAGTATGAACTATAAAATTGTCCCACATTTTGTGCTTAGAAATACTTTTGAAATATAAAATATGTCATTATATTTAGAAGTAAATAACACTCACAAAACAAGAATGTGTCCATAGTAAACGGATGCACCACTCGCACTACCATTTTCTATGTTCAGTGGACCATGAAATTGGGGTCAAAACTCTAATTTGGCATTTAAATTAGAAAGATCATATCATAGGGAACATGTGTACTAAGTTTCAAGTTGATTGGACTTCAACTTCATCAAAAACTACCTTGACCAAAAACTTTAACCTGAAGCGGGACAGACGGGCGAACGGATGGACGAACAGGATGCACAGACCGAAAAACATAATGCCCCTCTTCTATCGTAGGTGGGGCATAAAAATAACTCTTTTTATCTACAGTGATGTTGTTTCATGTACAGAAAATATACATATTTTTGCTGTTCCATTTTTTAACAATATTTCCTTATTTAAAAAAAAAACAAGGGTAAAACTTAATGATCCCTCTGCTACGGGGGCATAAAAAAAATATTTCTTGTATCTTTCAATTTTTCAACTAACATCTGAATCTCAATACTATTTTGTTACTTTCATCAACCAATAAGATAATTTATAACACTTACCATGTTTGTGAACCAAAACCATAACAGATTAGCTGTGATATTTCAAACACCAAACCAAACATGATAGAAGCTTTATGGCCTAAATATCTCATTAAAAATGTCAATATTAATGTCTGAAAGAAAAATGAAACTGTCAGCAGGAATTTATCAACAATGAAATGTAACATTAAACTGTCTAGGAATCTAATATGTAATCTCTTTATTTCCATTTTTATCAGAAGAAGCCATTAAAATTGTTTGACATTCAATTTACACCAATAATTTTAACTGATTTATCTGTATCCATCATTTAATAAATTTAAAAACTTCCAGAAATTTGTTTAATTGATCATGCATAAAATTTCATTTACTGGTCAATACCCATCTAGTCAGACTAATTTGACCAATCCAGAGTACAAAAGTGTTCTTAAAAATAAATCTTGACTGAAATGTTAATAGATTAGTATAGTCAGAAAATTAAACCCCATCTTAACACAATAAATCCTTGCTTTATCAATAAAGTAAAAAATAATTTCCGCTGACCATTTAGCAACCAGTAATAAATTGTACATAAAAAAGGTAATTATATTTGACTACGTAGCTAAGAATAAAGCTTACTTGAGCAACAACAGATAAGACACCAACTAAAGCAATGTATGATGCAACTTCTTCTGCAGAAAAATTCATTACCTGAAGAAAAAAAGAAAAAAATATATTCTACCATTATATAGAGATGTAACATTACAACTTAACCATGAATCATAAGTTACAAAGACTCCATGGGAGGTGCACAAATTCAGGAAGCATCAAAGACACATTAGCCTAGTTACAACTAAAGAAATCCGGTAATGCAATTACAAACTAGAGGCTCTAAAGAGCCTGTGTCGCTCACCTAGGTCTATGTGCATCTTCAACAATGGATACTCTCCATCTTTGTGGACTACAATAGAATTCATGACAAAAATCTCTTCTTTGTTGATTTAGTCTTGCTGATCATTTTTGCTTATTAAAGTTTCTATCTATCTAATATAGTTTTTCTGATAGAAGGCAACAATGCAAAATAAAATGCTCCGCTGGGCGCAGCTTGATACGACCGCAGAGGTCGAACCCTGAACAGTTGGGGCAAGTATGGACACAACATTCAAGCTTGATACAGCACTAAATTTGGATTGTGATTAAATATTTGACACAGCATAGGTTTCTGACACAGAATGAATTTGGTCTAAGAACTTAAAATTTTTTAATTTACCTATTCAAACCATATCATTATTATTTGCTTTTATATATAAATCAGAAATAACCAATTTAAAATGGAAAATTTTAAAGAAAAAAAAAATCCCTCCCCTAAATTTTTTGAACCCCCTTATGATTCATCACCCCCAAACTCAATCCCAGCCTTCCCTTTGTGGTATGGTACCTTGCAGTACAATTTCAGAGAGATCCATACACTTGAACACAAGTTATTGTCTGGAAACTAAAAAAATGCTTGTTTTTAGGCCCCTTTTTGGCCCCAAATTCCTAAACATTTAGGGCAATTACCCCCAAACTCAAACCCAGCTTTCCTTTTGTGATATGCAACCTTGTAGTACAATTTCATAAAGATCCATACACTAACACACAAGTTATTGTCCTGAAACTAGAAAAATGCTTGTTTTTTGCCCCTTTTTCCTAAAATTTTGAGGCAATTACCCCCAAAATCAATCCCAGCCTTCCCTTTGTGGCATGGTACCTTGCAGTACAATTTCAGAGAGATCCATACACTTGAACACAAGTTATAGTCTGGAAACTAGAAAAAAGCTATTTTTGGCCCCTTTTTGGCCCCTTATTCCTAAACGTTTCAGGCAATTACCCCCAAACTCAATTCCAGCTTTCCCTTTGTGATATGGAACCTTGTAGTTCAATTTCAGAAAGATCCATACACTAACACACAAGTTATGTCTGGAAGTTACAAAAATGCTTATTTTTGGCCCCTAATTCCTTAACTGTTGGTACCATAACCCCCAAAATCAATCCCAACCTTCCTTTTGTGGTATTGAACCTTATGGTAAAATTTCATGGAGATCCATTCACTTAAACTAAAGTTAGAGTGCGAAAACCAATGTGTCTTTGGACGACGATGACGACGACGACAACAACGACGCCGGCAACGTCATACCAATATACGACCCAAAAAATTTTAATTTTTGCGGTCGTATAAAAATGATAAAAATTATTATTAAAGAGATCAACTCCAATAAGGGGTCATCAGATGATTAAAACCATGTTGACTTATTTGTAGATCCTGTCTTGCTGATCATTTTTGCTTATTAAAGTTTCGGTCTATCTATTATAGTTTTTCAGATACAAGGCAAAAATGCAAAAAATTGGTCAGAACCATCATTAATGGGCAATAACTCCAATAAGGGGTCGTCAGACTATTTCAACTATTCAACTTATTTGTAGATCTTGTCTTGAAGATCATTTTTGCCTATTTAAGTTTCTATCTATCTATTATACTTTTTCAGATATTAGGCAAAAACACAAAAAATTAGTAAAAACTGTCATTAAGGGCATACGATACAGTAGCAAGGGCAGATAATAACGTTTTCAAAACTTTTCGTGTTGTTTTCGCGATGTTGTTAATCAGAACGTTGTAATTTCGCGATGTTTCTTAAAAGAATGATTACATTTTGCGACGTCGCTTTAGATGTAGTCACATTTGCGGAAAAATCCACTGACGTCATAATCCGATTGCGCGAATTTGAAAAAAGGCACCTGCTAAAAAAATTGACCATATCACGAAAATTGTAATATCTATTCATTAGTAATGAAGTCAACAGTATTTACTTGAAATGTGAAAAAAAATCAAATCCACAGTCATAGTTTTGTATGTGTTTTATTTCATATAGGAAATGAATAAAAGATATGTAAATAGAATAATACGTCGAGGAGACAGAAACCCAACTACACAAAAAGCCCAATAAATAATTCAACGTACTGTCTTGACCATAATATAGTATCTATATATACACCATTTGGCAAGCTCTAAATCGTATGACAATTGTACGGATAAATTAAACAGACTATCAACAAAATGTTAAAATAACATAAGAAATAAAGACAACGCCTCATACTGTTCCTGACTTTGAATAGGTACATTAAAAAGTTTAACGGCATTTTTAGAACTAACCCAGTGGAATATTTATATGTGTATGAAGAATAACTCTCAGTTAAGTAAACACAGTTATGAGCCCCGTACGTATTACAGACCAAAACAAAAACGTACCCGTTCATGCGCTAAACTTATCCCCTATGTACATATTGAGAGAAAACAATCAAAGTATCGGCACACCGGAATTAGGTATCTGACAGACAAGAAAAGTGTTTACAAGTTGCAACTCACTGTCGTTAAGCTACTGACCAAATACGAAGTCTTTCCGTAAGGTAGTTTATCAGATAAGAAACAAAAATTTGTTGGACCACCGGATGGAATGACAAACAATGGTGTTGCACCCAATGCTAGATTGGAGGTATAATACAGACAAATATGTACCGTAATAAAAAATACCCTGCCTGAATACAAGCTAAGGTAACCTATCTATTGATACAGAATCATGCAATGGTATGCTCTAATATCGACTGCTGTACTTCCTATGAAATATTATACTACACCGCAATGGACTATATATATTGAGATGAGACAAATACGAAATAAATGTGGCTTTTTTGTGTGTCGAAGGCCGTACGGTGACATTTAATTGTGTTTATCTTCGTCATTTGAACTATGATTGATAAAGTTGTCTCATACCAAATGTCCTTATTTTTATATTATCCCATTTACTTTTTTTTTGTAATTTATAACTGTTTGTCATGTCGGGGCCTTTTGAATAATTATATGTATGCTCAAGCTGTGTTGTCTACATGAAATGTAGGACTAATTTAGGACAGAGATGCAAATTTCTTTTTTTTATTAGATTTATTTTTTTTTTGTTTCCGGTCATTTCTTTTCTAAAAGTAATTTACTAAAATACTTTTTCTATCCAAGTTTCGTAACAATTCATAAAGGTTTGGCAAATAGTTTATGCTACTTTACGAGTAACTATCTTTATAAATATTGATGATAGATATCATTGATTTCGAAAAAGAAAACCTTGGCTATACCACTGAACTTGACAGCGTAGTCGTGAACGACGGGAAAGATTTCACGACGTTGTTGCGATTAAAACTTATTTCAACGTAATTTAGCGCCTTATTGGCAAACGTCCCGTTTGCCATTAAAACTCATGGTTTATTGCTTTTATTGAGAAAACAAGCACATGGACCCCCATTTTTTTCTTTTGCAATCAATCAAGGAATGTTTCAGGGACGCTCCGCCAAAATTTTAAGAAAAAATCAACGATCACTTCTGAATAGACGCAAAAATATTGTCAATTTCTTTAGTTCACTAATAGTAATATAATTTAAAAAAACAAAAATTAAGTTAAACCTTAAACTTGTTACAGCATTTTGATGCCGTGGTTCAAAGGAACATTTTACAAAAAACCCGGTTAAATTGTGACTGTTCGTTCAAAAGTATTGTTACTTTCCTTAAAAGTCCTTATTTATGCAATTTCAGTGTTTTTCCTTCAAATATGCAAATTTCGAACCAAATTATCTCAAAAAGTAAGTCATGAAGGTATATTTTTCTTTGCACATTTCAAAAGTACACATTAAAATTGACCTTCTACCAAAATTTCAAGAAAAAATCAACAAGGGATCTCTACTGTATCGTATGCCCTTAAAGGGCAAAAACTCCAATAAGGGGTCATCAGACGATTTCAACCATGTTGATTTTTTGTAAAACTTATCTTGCTGATCATTTTTTGCTCTATACAGTTTCTCTCTATCTATTATAATTTTCAACATAATAGAACAAAAAGTTGGTGAAATTCATCATTTAAGGGCAATAACTTTTATAAAGTTGTCTGACAGTTTGGAAGTAAATGAACAATAGGGAGATCTCATCGTTCCAAACATTTCTACCCGTTTCAGATTTGCTCTTTTTATAGTGGTTTTCAAGATAATGGACAAAACTTGCATTTTACCCCTATATTCTATTTTTAGCCATGTTGGCCATCTTGGTTGGCAGGCGGGGTCATTGGACACCTTTTTAAAATTAAATACCCTAATGATGATTGTGGCCAAGTTTGGTTAAATTTGGATCAGTAGTTTCAGAGAAAAAGATTTTTGTAAAAGTTAATGATGAGGGACAACGACAGATGCCAAGTGATGTGAAAAGCTTAATTGGCACTTTGGGCCAGGTGAGCTAAAAACATTCATGCAATTACATATCTTCTGGTAGATTTAATAGCTCCTGTGATAGGAATACCTCGAGAATGTAATTATATAATGTTTGGTAGATACTGGATATCAAAGATAGTATGTGGAAACCAAAATTCAGTCCATCAAAGCTAGCATTTTGATGTTGACCTTTGACGAACTCAATATATACCAATTTATACACAGAAAATATCCATATCAGAAACAAAAATCAGGACACCTTGTTGCCATTCGGTAAAATATTAGCAGAGTTCAATATGATACATTTTTGTTCATCATTTTATTAAGTTTAACAAACAAAATCCATATCTAAATTATTTAATGTTATTGAAAATTCTTTAATAAAAAAACTTATGATAATATCTTTAATAGGGCTTGCTGCAAAGTCTTCACTCATACAATATGTGTAACAAATTTCTTGTTTTTTTTATATTGATTGACTGTTGTTTGCTTTATGTCCAGTGACAAATATTTCATGCATGTTCAGGGCGATCTTGTTTTTATAGATCATGTACATGATATTTTAAGACTAGGGAGTGAGGGAACCGCTTTCATTCTCAAGATTCTGTTTCCCCAAGATCTTTGACCTTTTGAAAGATTTATTGAGATTTAATCACCAAGTTGAATATAAAGCTGTGATCTGCTACTTTGAAACTAGAAGAAATATATACATATGACATGCTCTTTGCTAAAAAGCACCAAGAAACCAATTTTATCAAAATAAGAAATGGGAGGTTCACAATGCCTTAAATAGTTAAGTCTTTTTTATGGCCATGGCGCATTCTACTTGTTTTCGACTTATGAGTTTGAATGTCCCTTTGGTATCTTTAGCCTCTCCTTAATTACCTCATTTTGGAAGAGCAAAAATGTTTTTATTTGTGCATTCAGCACGATAAATTAAGTCATGTTATAAATAGAATAAATTTTAAGATGTGTAGAAGATATTCATTAAAAAGATCAGGTTCTAGAAATAAAAAATAAAATCAAAGGCACAATAGCAATGAGGATAAAAAATCCTGTGAAAAAGGCATTTAAATCCCTCAAAGTGTGCATGGGAGATGCTAAAGAACAAACAAAGTGAAGATTTGACATCCCACTACTATATACAATTGGTTTTATGAAGAAACTTTATTATAAAGCTACAATAATACTACATTTGTTTTTTGATATATCTGTAACAATGTCAACCCAATTTTTTTCTCCCTCATCTTTATTCTTAAGTACAATTGTAGTACAAAGGGAGGATACTGTATGAATGTTTTAACAAGAGATTTTTTGTTTGTTATTTCCTTTCAGTTTTTAATCAATCCTTGTATTAATGTCTTACTTAAGTTAACACTGTAAATAAACATAGAAAAGATAATCTACATATTTTTATATAGATTAAAATACAATAATTAAAAGAATGGGTTGTAAGCATAGACACAAACACTGTGTTGATTGCACTTAAACAGCCAACAGCATACTGTAAATTCAGAAATTATTGCGTGCATTTATTATTGCGATTTTGAAGAATGAAAAAAATGAAAGTTTAATTATTGCGATTTTAGGAAAACCTTCATACAGATATACGTATCAGATATCAGAATGCGAGTTCTTATTTTTGGGATACTTAAGGAGTCGCATTATTTGCATAAATAAAAACCTCGCAATAATTTCTGAATCAACAGTAATCTGAAATGGAAAAGAAGGGACTGCAGATATTACTTAGAAAAGGATATTTCATTTACCTTGAAAAAGAGGGGTCTATTAGATCCATTACCAGTACTTGTTGAAATATATCTCATTCCTACTTATAATATATACATAGAAATAACTATCTAATTTCAAGTCATTGGGTACCATTGCCAACTTTTTTTTGTACAAACCTCCCCCTTCCAATGTGAAAATTGTCCATCTTATTACCAAACGTACAGAAAAATGAGAAATTGATTCAATACTTACTAATCGTAAATAAACAAAAAATGATGAGTATTCCCCTGCTTCTGGTAAATATGATAAAAATACTGTACAACATAATAATAATATTAACTTGTCTGCACCTATCCTCTTTAATGCCTGAAAAATAAATTATTATTCTTTCAAAGTAAACAAAACAGAAAGAAAGTATGGTTTGAACGCTCTGACCTTTTTCAACTCCAAACCCAATATATATTTTTTTTCATTCTGATTCATATAAAAAGTGTTAAATCTTCATAAGTAGATAAAATTGTTCATTAAATATAAGTAAAGGAGTTTAACAATAAGAGAAATATTATTGTGATTAATTGCATATAACATTACTGAATATGGGTGTATCTTTACATATTGCATAACATAAAGGTATTGTTACCATGGTTATACACCTTCATAAAAATAATTAATAATTCATGACCTTATTTTTTCAGAAGTTGGAAGTATTGTCAATAAAGGTCGTACAATGCAAGGGACGGTTTTCATCAGCTGTCCATTTTAAAACCAAATAAATTTTATAATCTTTCCTTAATATATGGATCTTGTAACAGACATATAATTGAACAAGTATAAAATATCAACTTCTTAAGTAAAACCTAAATAGTTCCATTTGCACAAAATTTAATTACATATTTTTTTATAAATTTTGACTTACTCCAAAGGGATCAGCCTGTTCCCATGAGATCTGGGAACCATAACTAACTGGTCTAATTTTCTCCGGTAAAGATTCTGGTACAAACAATAATATAAACAATACATCTAATACGGCTACAGCTGTGGCTAGCCATACAACTAAATTATCACTATAGGCATTCTCTAGGTAGGCTCCTAATGCTGGACTGGTAACTAAACTGGCAGCAAATGTTGCTGACACCTGTAATACAAATCATGTAATTTTGCATTTAGCAAATGAGGATGTCTCTAAAAATAGACATGATGCAACAAAGTCTAAGATGCATTTTTCTTTTTCCTTTATATATGAGATTTCAGAAGTTCCAACCTGCCATTCCGACAATATTTTTGATTTTGCATAGTTTTCTGGCAGATTGGCTCTTAACAATTTAGAAATTCTCTTGTAAATGTCACAAAGTTCTTTTAAATAAATAGGGAATGTGTCCATGGGACACAGATGATGCCCCCGCTTGCATATCATATGCAAAGTTATAAAGGGACATAACTGAAGAACTGTAATAGTGATCCTATCCAAATTTGTACTTGATCTGAGTTTTGTGGTAATAAGTGTTGTGTATAAGTTTGATAACATTTGGTTGAAGCAAACTTAAGTTAGAGAACGGAAACGAAAAATTCAGTAATTTTTCCATTTGTAAAGGGGCATAACTTTAGTATGGTTAAAGTGACGCCACAAAAATTCAAATTTGATCTGTATTTTGTGGTAATAAGCATTGTGTATAAGTTTCATAACATTTGGTTCAGGTAAACTTAAGTTGGAGAACGGAAACGAAAAATTCAGCAATTTTTCCATTTGTAAAGGGGCATAACTCTAGAACTGTTTTAGTGACACCATCAAAATTCAAATTTGATCTGTATTTTGTGGTGATAAGCATTGTGTATAAGTTTCATAACATTTGGTTGAGGCAAACTAAAATTAGAGAACGGAAACCAACTTTGGGACATACGGACGGACGTACAGACGGACAAGGGTAACACTTTATGCCCACTCCGCTATGGAAGGGGCATAAAAAATGTTATACAATGTACTTAAATAGGGTTTTTTTCAAACCCAGGGAAATTTCTGCAAAATGATCAGTTTAGTTATCTCACAATTTAGTATATGATATTTCAAATCCAATAAATGGTAAAATGTTTTTTTTTTATGACTTTGGAAAATATAGCTTAAAATGGTCTACTTATTATCTCCCTTGAATTGATAGTTGTTCCCAATAATGATTCCTTCAAAGTTCTATGTAATCATAACCATATTTGACAAAAGTATTAAAGTTTCATAAACTTTAACATTTGGGTAAATCTAAATCTATATACAAATTATCTGAAAAGGCTCAAATAATCAATCAATTGACATTTTTTGTCAAAGTTGAAAACTTGTGATGTTATCTCATACGTGCAATTTTCGTTGCAAGTAAAAACATTGGACTGATATAACTGACATCATATTATGGTTATTTATAAAATATAACCAAGGATGTGTAAGAATGAATTATACTCAATTGTCAACAAGAGTGCACACGCTGAAATGTCTCGCCTTCTTTACTAATCATTGATATTATGTTGATAGTCCTAAATATAAAGCTTTATTACAACTGTCACATAAACTTAACATTAACCAAGTAAACTAAACATTGACCAATGAACCATGAAAATGAGGTCAAGGTCAGATGAACCATGCTAGGCAGGCATGTACAGCTAACAATTCTTCCATACAACAAATATGGTTGACCTATTGCTTATAGTTTAAGAAAAACAGACCAAAACACAAAAACTTAACACTGAGCAATGAACCTTGAAATTGAGGTCAAGGTCAAATAAAACCTGCGTGACTGACATATAGATCATAAAATATTTCCATACACCAAATGTAGTTGAACTATTGCATATAGTATTAGAAAAAAAGATCAAATCTCAAAAACTTAACTTTGACCACTGAACCATGAAAATGAGGTCAAGGTCAGATGACACCTGCCAGCTAGACATGTACACCTTACAATCATTCCATACACCAAATATAGTAGACCTATTGCAAGCAGTATTAGAAAAAAAGACCAAAACTCAAAAACTTAACTTTGACCACTGAACCATGAAAATGAGGTCAAGGTCAGATGACACCTGCCAGCTAGACATGTACACCTTACAATCATTCCATACACCAAATATTGTAGACCTATTGCATGCAGTATAAGAAAAACAGACCAAAACTCAAAAACTTAACTTTGACCACTGAACCATGAAAATGAGGTCAAGGTCAGATGACACCTGCCAGCTAGACATGTACACCTTACAATCATTCCATACACCAAATATTGTAGACCTATTGCATACAGTATTAGAAAAACAGACCAAAACACAAAAACTCAACTATAACCACTGAACCATGAAAATGAGGTCAAGGTCAGATGACACCTGCCAGCTAGACATGTACACCTTACAATCCTTCCATACACCAAATATAGTAGACCTATTGCATACAGTATAAGAAAAACAGACCAAAACACAAAAACTTAACTATAACCACTGAACCATGAAAATGAGGTCAAGGTCAGATGACACCTGCCAGTTGGACATGTACACCTTACAGTCCTTCCATACACCGAATATACTAGACCTATTGCTTATAGTATCTGAGATATGGACTTGACCACCAAAACTTAACCTTGTTCACTGATCCATGAAATGAGGTCGAGGTCAAGTGAAAACTGTCTGACGGGCATGAGGACCTTGCAAGGTACGCACATACCAAATATAGTTATCCTATTACTTATAATAAGAGAGAATTTAACATTACAAAAAATCTTAACTTTTTTTTCAAGTAGTCACTGAACCATGAAAATGAGGTCAAGGACATTGGACATGTGACTGACGGAAACTTCGTAACATGAGGCATCCTTATACAAAGTATGAAGCATCCAGGTCTTCCACCCTCTAAAATATAAAGCTTTTAAGAAGTTAGCTAACGCTGCCGCCGCCGCCGGATCACTATCCCTATGTCGAGCTTTCTGCGACAAAAGTCGCAGGCTCGACAAAAATGTTAGTTTTGTTTTACACTATTTAATTGTCAATGACTTCAACATCTGGAGATAAGATTAAAAGAGTGATGATAAAACCTCTTTGAATGATTTGCTACTTATTTCCTTAGCTCTTACCAAAATAAAAAGAAAATACATATAATTGCTAAAGCCAGTCGATTTTATCTCCAATTTCTTAGTCACATAATCCACTTTTAATGACAAGTTTCCTGTTAATTGTCTGATAAATATACCATCAGGAACAAAAGCAACTGACACTGGAGATATGTAAAAGAATTCAGCCAAGATAGTTACACTTAATTGCCTTTTATATTATTTTAAACATTGCTATATTAATCTCTAGTGATTTTCAGATCTGCACATGTTGAAAATTATTAGTAAAAAGATCATTTGGACATCATATACAGTTATACATGTTTAATTTTTTGGTATATTGGAAACTTAACTTAGTTTCGAGATATTCCATGTTGAAATCTAAGGGAAATGATGTATAAATTAATTAATTGGTGTTTTACACCACTTTCAGCACTATTGACTATTTCGTGGCGATCAGTTTTTATTGGGGGAGGAAGCCAGAGTGCCTAGAGATAAATGTATAAATTAAGATAAAATAATTTAAATGGATCGAAGACTCAAATGGTTGGGTGATACATAATGTTTCTTCACAATTGAGATTTGTTTATAAAGATATCACTGACTTCATATTATGACTATTTATAAAATATAACCAAGGATGAATTGTACCCTATTGTCAAAGTACGGTTTCATGGAAATATAAAATATCAAAAATGGGAGAGGGGAATCTTTAGACAATTCAATAAAGGGAGGTGCTCAATTTTTAAAAGGTGTGTAAATTTCTGTGAAGTTTTAAGGATCTGGATTTATAACTGCTGAAGGAGATAATTAAAAGAATTGGTACCTCTTTGAAAATTTTATTGAAAATAAACTATGTTCTCAAGTCTGGAAAAAAAGGCACACTATTCTATAAATATAAAAATAAGAAGATGTGGAATGATTGCCAATGAGACAATCTTCCAGAGACTAAATGACATAATAGTTAACAACTATAGGTCACCTTTCTGGCTTCTATAAAAGCTGGTGAAAACTTTAAACATGTGTCAAATCTTTTTGAGTAGTGTCCAGGATCTGAATGGTGAAGGACTTCGGAAGGAGGAATTAACATGAAATTTGTCATTTCTTCATCAAATTTTGCTCATATAATTCCATAATAACAGGTGAACAAATTCAATATGGGCACAATTTTTTGTGAAGTTTCAGGGATTTGGAATGAAAACTAAAGGAGGAGTTAATTACATAAAATAGGTCACCACTTTATCCAACCCCTGTTTGCTCGCTGGCCAAGCCACCCCCCGATATCACATTTCAGCCAGTTTTACACTGTGTGCAACCAGGCAAAACAGGCCAATCAAATAAAGACTCAGATGTTGATAAGGATATTAAAAAGTCATAAATTTAATAAGACAAACAAGCAAGTGCAATTGATTAATGACATTTTTTATCTGTCTGTTTTATCAAATGTCATAGATTAAAGTTAGCAGACCCTGACTGAAGGAACAAGGCCAAATTTTCTCCATTGAAATGAGATGTACCTTTGTTTATACAACTGCATACCAAATATCATAGCCTTAACATTAGTGGTCCCCATTAAACTGGCCTAATCACAAACTTGGCTCCTCCAGAAACAGCATGTCTAAGACTTGCCTCAACTAGATAATTAGATTAATCTTTGCGGTTGTATTTGAATACTTTTCTGGTGGATTGATGGATGGACAGAAAACAGTATAACATCATACATTGTATATTCATCGCTAATAGGCATATCAAAATTCATTAACTATTGATGTTCTTTTGAAATAAAGCTTTACATTTTTTTTTTTTTGGGGGGATATCAGTCCAAGACATACTTGGATTTTATGACCTACCAGTCCATATGCTTGACCTCTCTCCTCATCTGATGTGATATCTGCCACATATGCAAATACAACACTAAATGTTACAGAGAATAAGCCTGACAGTGACAACATAGTAAAATACCACCTGAAAAATACAAAACAAAGTAGCATTACTAAAATCTGATTATTATACACTGGTATCTATGTTTATGGTCTGAATATATGGAATAAAATCAATTTATGGTTTCTTAACAATCTTAAATTTAAGTGTGTAATTTGCTGTACTTTAATTTATTTTTAACAGATCCTGTAATAATCCGTTAGTGCATTTTAAGTTTAAAACACACAACAAATCACTTTGTTTACATTTCTTTATCTAATACAACTGTTCTTCCAATCACATAAAAATCTATTTCTTCAAGAATTGTGAGCTTTAAAATTGATATTGTTTACTTCATTATCTAATGGAAAGTAAACTGCAATATCTGTAGTGTAATAAAGATGGAGTGTTTTCCAATGTTAAACAAGTGTTGCATAATTTTGTGGCAAAAAGGTAAAATCTTATGCTTTTATGTACATGTATGCTATTCCAAGACATACCAGTAAAGAGGAAAGTATTTAATTTACATAGCAGTGATAACTTATAATAATTACATTAGATGGATGGTTCATTAGAATCAGTAATTCTGATTGGCTGATAACAATTGAGAGGCATTCCATTATAATATTTTATTTCCAATCGAGAGGCACTCCATTATAATATTTTATTTCCAATCGAGAGGCACTCCATTATAATATTTTATTTCCAATCGAGAGACACTCCATTATAATATTTTATTTCCATATAAAATACAAAAAGCTGCATGTGCTATCCGTGACAATGTTTAAACAATGCATGGAAAAACAAAAAGCTTGATATAATTCTTAATTTCATGCTTGTAACATAAAAATGTAATTATAAGAATTGAATGTTTCTTTTAATAATTTTATAAGATTGATCATGGACACATTTTTAATGTATGAAGCAAAAACATGATTAACCCTGCCACATTCTTTATGTGCCTGTCCTTTGTCAGGCGCCTGTAGTTCAGTGGTTTTTGTTGGTACATGTGTCATATTTCTGTATTGTAAATTGTAAATTAGGCCGTTATTTTTCTCGTTTAAACTGTTTCACATTTTCCATGTTGTGACCTTTTATAGCTGACTATACAGTATTGGTTTTTCTCATTGTTGAAGGCCATACGGTGGCCTATAATTGTTTTTATCTTCATCATTAGAACTCTGGTCAATAGTTGTCTCATTGGTAATAATCCCACATTTCTTTATTGTCGAGCCTGTGACTTTTGTCGCAAAAGCGAGACATAGCGATCCTACATTCCGTCGTCCTGGATTTCAACCAAACTTGCACAGAAGCTTGTTTATGATCATAAGATAGTATCCAGAAGTAAATTTTGTACAAAAAAACAAAAATCCTGTTTTAATATCCATATTTTACTTATAAATGGACTTAGTTTTTCTTCCAGTTAACATTACATTCACTCTGTGGTTAAAGTTTTCAAAAATTTTAATAACTTCTTTAAAATATCCTGGATTTGTACCAAACTTGGACAGAAGCTTGTTTATGATCAAAAGCTAGTGTCTAGAAGGAAATTTTGTAAAAATTTATTTCCTGTTTTTCCGTTTATTACTTATAAATGGACTTAGTTTTTCTTCCAGTTAACATTACATACAGTCTGCAGTTAAAAGTTTTTAAAACATTTATTAGATTCATAAACCATCCTGGATTTTTACCAAACTTGGACAGAAGCTTCTTACTGCGACTAACAGCAAAAGTAGGCAAGACACTGGGTTCCGTGGAACCCTTACAAATTTTTTCATATAAGATTACTTTCTAGCTATGTTTTAATCTACAATTTTCAAAAGAGATTTTCTTTTAAATTTTGTCATCACAGCTGATATAAGATCACTGTTGACTGTATGGACAAATTGCCCCTCATTTAATCATATCTTTTATATAATTTTCATTGCAAGAACCTGATTTGACCAATGATAAAAATTCTATAAGTAAATATACCAAGAAAAATATATGCATATAAAAATGTTTTAACCTATTAATACTTACATGGGACTAATAGAGATCAGTGGTATGGGCAGACAAGTAAATGTCACTGTTAACAGAAGAAATATCTTCCTTCCCCATACGTCAGATAAAGCACCAATTAATGGTGCACTTAAAAATGACAACATTCCCTGTAAATAGTAGTAATTCTACCAATTAGATTCCTTCAATTTTAGTACAATTTGTTGTACAAAAAGTATACATTAACTTAATATGGGTTAATCTTCACATTCATTGTTATCTGTAAACAAACACCTTAACAAACTTGGCAACATATTAAACTAATTTAATTTTTAATGAATATAATTAAGAAGAGACATATAACAATTTAAGATAGTTTGTCCGACCTTCATGCAGACAGCCTTTGAGCAAGAAATAGATGGTAGATCTGAACATCCAAAATTAAATATAATTACCATACATATAAAATGTATGATTCCGAAGAATAACTAACTGTAACAATCACTTTATAAAAGATGTCATCTAAATATCAATAACATCCACTATAAACCTTCTGATTGTTAGTAATGACACAAAGCAATTGTCGGCATTACAATTGATACTTTTATTTTCAAGACAGAAATCATCATCTACAAGTTTTGAATAGTTCTTTTACTTCACTTAGAAGACACATTAACATAATTTCCCATATTGCAGATTGACAAAAACTAATATCCAGTCCAGTATTTGAATTATCCACCAAAGTGGACAGGATAAGCAGTTGTGCTAAATAACAGTTGTCTCAAAGTGTGACACAGTGTCTAGGGCAAACTCGTAATAAATATATATTGCTATATTTGTCCCGTTATGGGTACTTGTGATCATACATCCTGTTAATCCTGTTTACTTATATTTTGGCATTGAACATGGTCATGCATTTCTAGAAATGTTTATGACGTCTTTACACTTAATCTGTTTGATGTGTACTGATTGATACTTAAGTCTGGGAAAACATGATTTATCTATTAGTTGTAATCAGCTTTCAAATAGCTTTCAGTAACTGTAAGTACTCTTATCATATCAGTGCTTTGTGTTATTTTTATTTTAGCTGTTTTTTGTGCTTCGTTCAATCTATCTTTTGTAACTGATTTTTACAGTTGCTTCTTATGTTGTGCTGTAACACCACTGTCCAAGTTTAGGGGGAGGGTTTAGCGTTCACAAACATGTTTAACCCGCCACACTCTTTATGTACCTATCCCAAGTCAGAAGCTTGTAATTCAGTGGTTGTTGTTGGTTCATGATTGTCACATTTTTTTCCTCTTAAATTGTATTGTTATAATAAGACCATTAGTTTTCTTGTTTGAGTTGTTTGACATTTTTCACGTCAGGGCCTTTTGTAGCTTCCTATGCGGTGTGAGTTTTTCTCATTGTCGAAGGCCGTATGGTGACCTACAATTGCTAATATCCATGTCATTTGAACTCTGGTGGATAGTTATCTCATTGGCAATCATACTAGCTTGCACACACCCTTTATCCTTCCTTTTCTAATTGATTGTTTGAGATTTGTTAGAATGGTTTGTTTGAGATTTGTTAGAATGGTTTGTTTGAGATTTGTTAGAATGGTTTGTTTGAGATTTGTTTGAATGGTTTGTTTGAGATTTGTTTGAATGGTGTGTTTGAGATTTGTTAGAATGGTTTGTTTGAGATTTGTTAGAATGGTTTGTTTGAGATTTGTTTGAATGGTTTGTTTGAGATTTGTTAGAATGGTTTGTTTGAATGGTTTGTTTGAGATTTGATGGAGATTTGTTTGGTTTGTTTGAGATTTGTTTGATTGGTTAGTTTGAGATTTGTTTGAATGGTTTTGTTTGAGATTTGTTTGAATGGTTTTGTTTGAGATTTATTTGAATGGTTTGTTTGAGATTTGTTTGAATGGTTTTGTTTGAGATTTGTTTAAATGGTTAATTAAAATCATCAGGAACTCGAAATATGGAATCATAAGGATAAATGGAAACTACTACGTGTGATTTGATCTACTATATTTTCAATTATTGTATTACAAGTTTTACCAACCTTTACACCTTGTATAAGTCCATTCAACAGAAATGTGTGGTTAGGAAATGTCTGATTTAATACCTGTCAATATAACCATAATTAAAGCAATATGAACTTTTTACTTTTTCAATGAACAATATATATATCAGATCAAAATTATATAGACAGCAAATTTTAATGTATATTTGTGGACAAAAGAGTAATACAAGTTTTACTTTACTGTTAAGGAATATTATTTTCTGGTGAGGATGTAAAACAGTTCTTCCTGGCAGATATATCATAAAAAGCTTCTGCATTATTATGTCCATTGAGTAGGAAATATAATTACATTAAAACAAATCATAACCATAAGTGATAAACTTACCATAATGATAGGAGATGTCAACAACCCCCATGCAAAAAATTCTAAAAATATGATTATCAGTGCATGATAGACACTTGGAGAACCAAAACCAGAGTTCTGTAAATAAAAAAAGAAAAAATCATGGTAAAAATGGTGATAAACTTCTACATTGTATTTCATTTAACATAATTTATTATTTCAATGTATATTAATGTAAATGTTGATAGCTTAACAAATATTTGATATTAAAGTTGAGACTATTCTACATGTACATGACACTAAACAAAACATTATTTTACTTTCTAACATTGTGACTTGTCTCTCCCTGATGTCACCTTACATGAATTTATGTAAAGTTTAAATGCTGCTGACACCATGTACACAGAATTGCCAATATCCTGCTTAAGCTTACTTCAGGCATATAATTAAAACATAAAATAACATAAATAGCATATCATATAATAAATATTGAATTATTGATATATACTGGTTATGTCAAAGAACAATAAGACATGAATTTCTTGGGTGTACAAATGCCCAAGGCAAATCATAAAATCTTCTTACGGCAAAGGAAATAAATGTTTAATATTGAACTTAACTATTTGTAAATACATCACGGAAAGTTTTTTTAAGACAAAAGCTTAAGGGTGTTTTTTTAAGACAAAAGCCTAAGGGTTTTTTTTAAGACAAAAGCCTAAGGGTGTTTTTTTTTAGACAAAAGCCTAAGGTTTTTTTTTTAAGACAAAAGCCTAAGGGTGTTTTTTAAGACAAAAGCCTAAGGGTGTTTTTTTAAGACAAAAGCCTACAGGTTTTTTTTAAGACAAAAGCCTAAGGGTTGACCAAATCCCAATAAAAATGTTTCGTAACAGTAGTAGGCAACATGATACATGTATTTTAATTACCAGTATATGTTTATATATTTAATGAAACTGATTTTGATGTCCAAAGCGTGATTATTGGATATAATCAAGATCTTGATAAAACGCAAATAAATATTGGGAATTTTATAGTGTTTACGGGAAAATTTAGTATTTGGAAAGGTCGGAACAATATTAAATTCAACAAAACAGCATATAATAAAACATCCATCCTCCGTATTTTTAAGAAAGATATGAATGATTTTATCAAAATGATTGCCTAAATCAAACAAAAAAAATTATTCGGAATAGACAAACTTGACCATTTATCTCAAATGTTGTAATCACTATTAATAGTCGAATTTGCTTATTCTTTGCAGGGACCCCTCTGTCAGCTGCCCTGGACTGCTTAGTGTTTATGTATCCAGGTGATTTGAAATAAAAGATATAATTCACAAAAAAAAAGGAAAGAAAATACAGTACACAACATGTCCATTCTAGTGCAAATTATATTATTATTTTATCGTTTTTGTATGAAGATTATATTTCTAAGTGTAACAAGTAATCATTTGCACACTGTACAATATAAATCACTCCTATTATACACCATAAAACAAAATGTTTCTTTTGATGAACACATTTAAGACTTTTATTCGCATAGTATTGAAATACAATAAGCATTTTGATAAAATAATGGTTTCTTTAAAAATAAAATTAGCTAGTAGTCTTTGATATTTAAAAAAAAAATATGAAGGAACCTGGGACCAAGAGACTGTTTTATTCATGTAAATCCCAGGTGTGACAAATTGTCCCTAAATAAATAAATAAATAAACTGTACAAAAAAAAAAAAGAAACTTCACGTTGTAAAGGCATAGAATATACTGAGTCATGCTATTGTTTACACATCATTGGCATTGTAAAAGATGAGTTATGCTATTGTTTAAGGAACTACATTTTGCATTGGCATTGTATAGATTGGGTTCTACTATTGTTTTAGAAACTTCATTTTATTATGATTTTCCTCCCTTTCTGCGTTTTGGGTTTTTAATTTAAGAACTATAAAAGATAAAGATATGCTTTCAGAAAAACAGATCAATGAGAAAAAGAGTTAAACTACTTTGACATAACTGAAATTGTCATATTTTTTTTTGCTGTTCTTGAAAATTTTAATAGCTAAAGAGAGGCAATATACAGCTTAAATGAGCTTAAAGATATGATTTACCAATTGGTTAACATTGCTGAAAATGTGAATTTCTTTACCAGTTATTGCCAGAAAAGAATTTTTTAGCTAAATTTTGAGATTTTACAATATTAGCTTAAAAACTATAATAGATAGAGAGAAAATGTGAACACCAAAATAAAATCTACATGAAAAAAATAAATTTTGCAGAACACACAATGTATTTGGTTTTAAGAAGGAGTTTTTTTTTATATTATCCACCGAGTACAAAAGAAGCAATTGAGCGGATTCAGAGTAGTTTTATTAGCAAGGGAAGGACATTTCTATATTTTGTGATGGGGATAAGAGATGCTGAATGAAATGAATGTGATGGTGTTTAGAACTGAAGATCAATAATTTTGCCCAAGATATGCTGAAAATGAATTTTCTGTACATTCAGATGTACATACGATTTGGAAAGAGAAATAGGTGTGTACACAACGGAAAATGTTTTTTTCAACAAAAAGTAATCCAGCCTTATAACAGGTCAAAATGATTATTCTATCCTCGCAAAACCTTTTGCTCAAAAGCCAAACCCTAACCAAAGAAATAAATTGGTCATTCTCTCAGCAATTTTGTTCGTTCCACCTTGTTTTTGTAGATTCAAAGGACCTGTCTTTAATATCACATTTGGTCACTTGTGGAGAGTTGTCTCATTGGCAATCATACCACACCTTATTTTTGTATTTGGATTTGTAATCAAACCCTTATTTCTTCAACCTTGAAATTGAATTTTCCATATAATTAACTATTCAGGATTATGCATGTGTACAATCAAGTCAGTGTAATTCAACAATTCGGTACATACAATGTGTGTTTTTCAAAGGGATTACTTATTTAAAGAAAACTGCATGTTTGATATCAAATTTTTCTGATTTTTGTCACAATGAAACCGAAAATATATTGTTGCAAGGCACTTTTCTGATATGGGCAAGAATTCCCTAATGAAATTTTAAGGTCAATAGTGTTTATCCAATAAAAAAATAAAGAAATCATGCAAATATGGAGAAAAAACATTGTTTAAATATCAAAGTGGGTTAATCTTTATTGCCACATACAAAAGAAATGGTTCTAATTAAAATAAATGTGGATAGTGTCCACATGTGGACACAGATTGATGATGCCCCCGCTTGCATATCATATAGTTATAAAGGGACATAACTGAAGAACGGTAAAAGTGACGCTTCCCAAATTTGAACTTGATCTGAGTTTTGTGGTAATAAGCATTGTGTGTAAGTCTCATAACATTTGGTTGAGGCTAACTTAAGTAGAGAACAGAAACTAAAAATTTAGCAATTTTTCTATTTGTAAACATGCATAACTCTAGAACGGTTGTGTATAAGTTTTATAACATTTGGTTGAGACAAACTAAAAAATTCAGCAATTTTTATGTTTATAAAGGGACATAACTCAAGAATGGTAAAAGTGTTGCCACCAAATTTCGTACTTAATCTGTATTATGTAGTAATAAGCATTGTGTATACGTTTCATAACATTTGGTTGAGGCAAACTATAGTTAGAAAACGGAAACAAAAATGTGCATACAATTATTCAATCAATAAAATCTTGTTGAAATTTAAATTTGCTTCATATAAGTTATATTAAAGAAATAAATGAGTTTTAATTATTTGTGTTTATTTTTTTCCTTGATTGACTTGCAATTTTTTCTCATCATTTGTTGGTGTTCCCGTCAATGTTACATGCATAACCCAGAATTATAATGTTTTAAAAGCATTGATTTCCAAACCTCTGATATGAGCCTTATATTGAATTTATCTGAGTTTATAAATGACTACCATCTGAAATATTGTCATCACACAATTTCTTCTTTGGTGCTTATATGATAACTTTATAAGTAACATGGACAGCAATTTTTTGTGTCAGGTCTTTTTTGTGTCACATGAGAAGATTTTACTGTGTCCAAATCAACAGTTAATCAAATTTTTAATATTCAAAGTTATTATTTTGATACTTATTTTAAAAAATAATGTATAAAGTAAATCCAAGGTTTACCATTAAACTTTTTTTCATAAAGAAATTGTGTATGTAACATTGACATAGTCTACTAACTTAGACTTTTACATGTTCTGGCCAGTATAACATGCATAAACAAATCTTACTGCCATATGGAGCTATCATTTTATTTTTATTTTACACAATTAAAGCGTTTGAATGTTTTCATGTTTAATTTGTCTTTTAACACTTGTTAGTAACATTGACAACAATATTTTGTGTCAAGATTTTTTTTATGTTACATGCAAAGGTATTATTTCGTTAAAGTCAGACTTTTATATAACATTTTATAACCTAAATGATTAATTAAATATTACTGGATAGCAATAATATTATTTCTGCAAAGTTGACTATTAAGCACACCACTTTCATCTTATGGTCTTCGTGTATGTAACATTGACATACAACCTTTTACTTTTCTGTCAAAGTTACACGCATGAACAGAACTGAAAATATTTACTAACTCCTTTGCTCCATAAAGATGTTATTGATAATTTAACTTGTTTTACCCCCATCAAACTTCATCTTTATTTCTAAATATAGATATTCTTTTTAGAAGTGTTTTCTTCATTGACAACAAAATTGGTGTCAAGTCTTGAAATTTTACATGCAATTTTTGATAAAAAAAATTATAGGCAATATAAACCTAAGAAAGAAAAAGAAGATCAGCAATAAATGTGACAAGAAAACTCTCAGGAAGATACTACAAAAAATGCTAGACTTTCAAAAATGATGTCCCTGTTAGCCAGTCAGATGGTGATGTCCCTGTCAGCATGTCAGTTGGTGATGTTCCTGTCAGTCAGTCAGTTGCTGATGTTCCTGTCAGCCAGTCAGATGGTGATGTCACTGTCAGCCTGTCAGATGGTGATGTCCATATCAGTCAGTCAGTTGGTGATATCCCTGTCAGCCAGTCAGATTATGATGTCTGTGTTAGCCAGTCTGATAAGGTCCCTGTTAGTGAGTCAGGTGGTGACGGCTCTGTCAGCCAGTCAGATAGTAGTGTCTGTCTGTGTCAGAAAACCAGACGATGATGACTGTGTATGCAGACATACTCAGTGATCTCCCATTTGACCATTCTACAGCAGTGTAGAAGATAATTATTTCCAAATCTTGTTTATTTATCAGTTTTCAATCACCAGTCAACACATGTATTTATTCATGCTCATTAAAGAAATCATGAGGAGTTCAATTTGTAACATTTTTTTTTTAATTTGTTATGCTAATAATTGACATTCCAGAATTTCTTTTGCATTATAAGAGGTTCAGGCTCTTTCTGATTTCAAAATAATAATAATAAACTCATCATGGATACTAGAATTGAAATTTTGTAGGCCAGACACACGTTTCATATACAATAGACTCTTCAGTGACGCTAATGAATCAAAAAAGTTAAAAGGGCCAAACTTGTTTTGAATGTTTGAAATAAAATTTATTGTTTAAACCTTAAAAAATTATTATCAATGTAAGATTAACCAGCAGAAATAAAACGAGATATGGGGTCATGTCTATCAGACAACAACCTCAAAAAGGAAACCCAAAGAGTGCTTTATAGAAGTTATGTAAACGGTTGAAAATAAGATTCTCCATAAATGCAGCTGAATTAACCTCTCGTAGATGTGGAGCACCTACATTTGTCAATATTTTGCCTTGGTTTTTCATACTATTAGTTTTAAGTGTAACTGTGTCGCATTGAGGGATACTGATTACATGTATTTGTTTTGTTCCCTTACTTTGTCAGTATTAGTTATTGAGTGAGAAAATTGTGGATGCTGATGGTTGTGTGGTTGTCTTCTTATCAATCTCATCCCTCAGCATAAAAGAACGGGTTGCTTATTTACTGATTTATAAAAATGTTTCATGATGTGGAAATTTTGAATAACTCCCTCACCAATTGATCTATCTTCGGTCTTAGTTTTATTTTTCTGGTTATTTTGACGTTTGAATATCTTTTAATTTGGCCTTCCATGGTGTACCAACATGAACAAGCATAACTACTGGTATAGTTTAAAAATATGTCTGCTGTCTGAAATTTAGGTGAATGGTTTCGGTAACCACTATTTAAATAATATCATTTATGAGAAATGTGGGAATATAATTTACATTCAGATGGTTGTTTGGAGGCTTTTTATATCTTTTAAGGTCAATTCTGGCATGGTTCATTATTCATACTTTTATGTGTCCACGTTACATTCAACATTTACGTCACCATTTTATAACAGAAAAGAGATAATTGCAAAAATATTGATAGAATTTTTTAATGTTAGGGTAACACAATGAAAAAGAGCCTTTTCATGTTCAGAAAGAAAATGATTCTTATTGTATTTATCTCTTAAACGTTGCATGTAACATTGACAGAAAAGTAGAGGAAACCTGTTTTCAAAAAATTTCTGAAAGAAATGAAAATACACATTTTAGAGTTTAGATGATAGACAATGTTTTGTGATCAATATATATGATATTGAATGTTGAATGAGTTAAGGAATCATTAATCTCAATTTGGAAAAAGTGTCCATGTTACATGCACTAAATTCATTAATTGCCTTTGTTCCAAACTGACTCAAGTTTAAAACTGATTTTTTTTTGTCACAAATAGAAAGACGCCATTTGCAGCAATAATTTGTAAAAAATTTGGAAGCTTATAATGATTTTTATTTTTTTCTTACAATGTCACACTAAAGTAACATTAGCGAATTCCTGCCCATATAAATAAATGGTTTCATGGCAATTTTCCAACATAAATAAATGGTTGCTAGGCACTTTTACACTATAAATGAATGTTCGCTAAGGACTAGTGTGATAATAGTCACCCCTGACCCTGGTCTATGTAATAATCTATACAGTCCTGAATCAAAACATATATGGTTACTAGGTTCTTCTGTAACAAATAAGGGTGGTTGCTAAGCACTTTTGACAAGACCTTAACTTCTTACTGTTTACCTGTAAACAAACCGTGGCTTTAATCATCCTGAACATTTTCCTTACATATTGTTTTCTTCTTTCTATTATCTTTTCTTACAAAATACGATTAATATACGCAAGGTCAAAAGGTCAATATATCTATGACTTTGGGTTAAACTGAATGTCATTTAATGCTCAATAGTTTTCACATCATAGTCATTCAATAGTAATTACTGTTTTCGGGTAATTTTAATAACATGGTCAAATTTCTAAAGAAAAAAACAAAAAAGACACATTTTGGTTTCCATAGCAACCATACAAGCACTCTGAATCCCAAATATTTTGTTGTAAATTATTGACTAGAAACAATGATACTTTATATTTATTACCACAACTTAAAAGGAGGTGGATACAAAACGGTATATTTTGTTCATGCTAAATGTGTATAATTTGCCTTCATAAATACAATGAAAAATGACCTCTGCTCCTGTGGTTGTGACAATATTCAGCCAAAATATTATTTGTATATGAAATTGCTGTTATGCTTGTCATATGACAGGGCTCGACAATAACGCTTGTCCGATACCAGAGGAAAAAAGGGTCGGACAAGTAAAAGTCATATCAAGTTTGTCCGACGGGACAAGTAAAAATCATTCTGTTGAAAATAAATTAAATCCAACTTTGATGATCAAAGTAATAAACAAAAAAAAAAACAAGAAAAGAAGATATTTGTTTGACATGTTTACTTGCGATCGATAATTTAAAACTGGTTCTTTGTCAGATACTTTATAACAGATAAAACGCATACTATTCTCGGAAACCAGTCTTACCGAATGTGGCTTTGTAGAAAAGGTAACAAGACAGTTGGGCACCGTCACGGAAACGAATCGGCTCCATGTTTAAAAGACAGTTCGGCACCGTTGGAGACAT
Organism: Mytilus californianus; assembly: GCF_021869535.1. Taxonomy (NCBI): domain Eukaryota; kingdom Metazoa; phylum Mollusca; class Bivalvia; order Mytilida; family Mytilidae; genus Mytilus; species Mytilus californianus. The sequence goes on from NW_026262581.1 coordinate 125,023,170, forward strand.
TTCGGGACAAAGACAAACCAGTACCTTGTTTTCCTACTTATTCTGTTGCTTTATAATAAATATATGAGAATTTTTTTTACCATAAAATTCATAAAATCATATTTGATCATATTTAGACAAAACAAGATTTGATTGTGTTTGAATAAACATTTTAATATATTAAAAACAAAACTGATTATAGTAAGGCATTAATCATAATAATCAATATTTTATCAACTCAAAAGACCAGGATACAAACTAAATGAGTGTAGACTGACAGGCCTAACAGACTGTGCCTAATGTGCAGAGTTTGATGAGACTTTGGCATTGATGAAAAATAGAACCGAAGTCCTGTGACTAGACTTGACTAGATTCAGTTTTTCTGGATTCATATTTTTGAAAAAGGATATCAAGAGATATAAATCAAATTATGTTCATTGAATCAACCTAAAATGCAAAAAAAGGTTAATATAAAGGTTTTTTTTGGACAAGTTACAATTCCATTCGGACAAGTAAGTTTTGGTATGTACTTGTCCTATTGGGCAAGTTGAAAAAAAAGTTATTGTAGAGGCCTGTATGAAACTAGTTTCTTGTAATTTTAATGTTATCAAAATTAATAAACCAATAGATATAAGAAGATGTGGTATGAGTGCCAATGAGACAACTCTCTATCCAAGTCAAAATTTATAAAAGTAAACCAATATAGGTCAAAGTACAGTCTTCAACACAGAGCCAATGCATGCATATATACTAAACTAAGTCCTGTATGCACGTTTTTTTATATTTATGACAGATCTATAGCCTATTTTCGACAATAATATTTCATTCAATGATTGTTGATTGCAAGTAAATTTACATTCGAGTTTGTTGCCAAAGTTTACCAGATCGTGACATTGATAAACAATCAACAGAGCATGTAGAACACATGACAAATAAGTGAATTTATAGAGCCATGATATTTTTTTTTTATATTTTCCATGCGTTTCCATTTGTTTATATATATTTTCCTTAATAGTTGTTAAATGATTTTTTGTATCAAATTTGTTCTTTCAGAATCAATTATTGCTAATTACCTTCCAGTGCACGTTTCTTAACATTTTTCATTACGGTATTCCCCTTTGCACTTGCATTGTGCGGTGTCCGAAGTTCTAACGAGAGGTCTCGTAGTTAGATCACTGCATACGGGAAAATATTGGCAAATTAGTATACGGGAAGACAATAATTCAATAGCTGTTCATTTATGACGATTAATAATACAAAGGATTTTCGTTTACAAGAAAGTTCACGTACACTTGTTTCATAGTAAAACTTATCCATCCAAGTTTTTAAAACATATTCAAATTTTTTTTAAATTTGAAGTTTCATATGACTTTAAGTATCATGTTTCTGAAAAATATTACATGATTAACAAATATCATTAAATAAAATCTGATTTTGCTTCAGAATGCCTGCAAAGCAGTTTTTTTTTCAATGCTAAATTCCCCAAAATGTACAGAAAAACTCATTGACTTAGCTGCCATGGCAACCGTGGCCTAGCAACACTTTGAGAGACATTTTCTTACTTTTTCACCTAATTATATGGTCAGGCTATAGCTAAGTTTCAGGAAAATCAGTGACTATGTGTGCCGACCCCCATATATGAAATGGTTTGTGGTTACAGAGAATTGCTCTCAATGGGTGTTGTAAACTTGATGTGAGTCTTTCCATTTATGGGGAACCACCTCAGTGGTCTCATTGTAGCGTGTTCACCTTGAGTGCAGGAGGTCGTGGGTTTGAACTTAAAATTAGTATTTGCTGCTTCTCGGCTAAGCATGCATCATTAAAGAGTGAGAGCAAAGACTGGTTGGCTAGGAATCAGAATAATGTGTCCGGGTAAGGTGACATGTCTTCCTAAGAATATACCAAAAGAGGAGTTCAAAGGTTTTTTCGACATCAAATTTCAAATGAATTGTATATCCCCCCCCCCCCCCCGACACAGAAATATCTCTGGGGCTCTTTTCACATGAAAATCTTATGACTAAAATTTATTGTAAGTTATACAGAACTGTTCATGACTTACGAAAAAAAATTTCATAAGATTTTTTTGTAAAATGAGTCCCGGATATTGCTTATAGAATAACTAATCGAAGAATTCAAATAGAGAAAAATATTCAACGAGTGACCGAACAACACATTATTTCACGAATGCGCGTAGCGCATGAGTTAATTATCAGTGTTGTTCGGTCACGAGTTGAATATTTTTCGATATTTGAATTCTTTGATTAGTTATTCTTTTTATTACATTGGCAAATGGCTTTTTTCAATGAAATTAATGTAGAAAATGTAAGGAACTATATCTTTTTTCTACGCATTCACAATTTGTTTTGATCCGACGTTATCGACGTCTTGACAACGCCTATTGTTGTATGACGTCCGAGAGTGAAATAACCACGTTTATTTCACATGTGAAATTATCGGTTTTTATTTGAATGGGAAATCAATGTAATTCAATGCTACCAATGTTATAATATAAAATAAAGATTATAAGTTTTTTTATTGTTTTAAAAAAAGTGACATTCTAAAAACGTAAACAAGTTTCCTTTAGTGTTTTGTGAATTATTTTGACGAAATGAATAACAGATAATGTCATGATAATCAATGGCCAAGTTCACTCATCTAAGATTTGTAAAATAAAGGTGGAAGATATTTAACAACAATAATATTAAATTAGATTTGTAAGTACCAATTAACAGTAATCATAAATACACATTCAAGAATAAATCATCTAAACACAAAAATAAAACAATTTTCACGAATTTTTATACATGAAAATATAAATATATTCTTAAAAATATTAAATAATTCAACCTGTATTTAAATAAAAAAAAGGGTGTGAACGAACCCAGGGGTGGAAGTGTGGGGTGCGAAAGTATAGGGTGCGAACATGTTCTGGGAGCGAATGGACACGATATCCATGAAAACATTAAGGTTAATCAGAAGGAATTGAAAAATATGGCCATGATTACACCACAAAATTTACAGACAAACCTGTGCACCTAGAAATGTTTTAAGGCATGGCAGGAACTAGGTAAATACAATTTGAATGCATTTTAAGTTTCAGAAAATTAATCGCTTACCAGGAATTTGAGATTCCTTTTTTTTAAGCCTGCAGAAGGTAATAAATAAACAAACACCCGAATTTCATTTGATATGGTCCACTCATTTACTAAGTTTAAATCACCTATTGTTGTGCAGATATCTATTGTCCATTTAATCAATACAACTCACACCAATTATTTACATACACGTGTAGGGGAACATCTCAAATATTTTTCATAACTTAAGTCTATTTTGGCACCTTATGTGGGAACGGTAGGTCTTTTCACCACCGAACACCACCGCACACCGCCGAACACCACCGAACACATTAAAATACCATCTAACACACCTAAATATATTGTTTTCATCTTTATTTACATACTTGACTTACCTTCTGATCGAGTATGAATATGTTTATACATACATGACATATATATACACAAATTAATAAGAAATGATAACAAGACAACCAAAAAGAACAGTCTTGCAGGGCTGTTGTCAGAACAGTACACTTTCAAGTCTAACATTTTTTAAATATAATTATTGTGATAATTTCACATTAAATAAAATGATTTAACTTATTTGAACAATTTATTTCTAATAATTGAAAAGTAAAGGCCATAAGACATGTAAGATAATATACAATGAAATACAGACAAAGTAAATCCGGAAAAAATATTGCTGGATCCGGAAGCGTTTTTTTTTTTTATTTTGATTCTTAACTTTTAGGAACATCACTAAATGACTAATGCACATAAAAATGTGAAAAAAAATGATAATAGGATTAAATTTTACATAATTTAATCGATTTTATTGTTTTATTGTGTAACATTACTGTTTTTCTTAAGGGTTAGTGGTCTTTTCAGGTGTTCGGTGGTGTGCGGTGGTGAAAAGACCGACCCGTGTGGGAACGATTCAACGGAAAAAAAGGAACCTCAATATCCAGAAAAGTTTATAATTTTCTGAAACATAAAATGTATTTAAAATTTAATTCTCTAGTTCCTGCTTTGCCTTAAAACCTTTCCAGGTGCACAGGTTTATTTGTACTCAGAGTAAAATGTGTGGTGTAAATACGGCCATATTAGCCCCCCAAAAAAGGATATAGCGAATTTGGTCTTATGTTATTTAAACGTGGAACAGTTCTACGTGCATAAACGCATTACAGAAATAGTTCCTGCAATACAAAGTTACTTTTAATTGTGTAAATATTGAACTAGAAACCTGACAAATGTTATGTCAAATTCCGAGATGGCGTGACAACTGACGAAACAACTTTGAATTATTCATGTTATTTACCGCCCCATTCTCTTTCAAGTGATGTTTCCGTGGAGCCCATGTTATCTTTCCTACTGTTCTTTTCTTCCCCATATTTTATGTATAATATACAGAGTTCTTTTTGTTCATTTTTTATAAAAGTAAAAGCTGTCGTCTTTCCATTTACTGTCCTTCACCTTCGATGACTAACACACTGGAACAAAATCGGTTCTTTTCCCGGAAATTTAACTGACATAATTTTTACACCCACATTTCAGCATGTGAGACAAGTCGGCCCGGAGACAACTCGGACCATCTATGAAGACATCTCGGACCGTCAATAAGTCAACTCGGACAGTTTTTTGTTTGTTTGATATATATGTTTATTCAAATCAAATCAAATCAAATCAAATATCTTATAATATTCCAATCATGGTCCCACAGGGGGATTTACAATTAACAATTGTAATTAGATATGACAATATAAGCAACAAACATGAGACTCAGTTTATTATATCCTCGATTATTTGAACAAACTATAACTATAATATATACATGCGGCATATCTTTATTTCATCAAAGAAATAATTTCAAGTCAAGTATGTCATTTACATAAGAAACATATAATTTAAGCACCATGTACAACCTAAGACGTACACTAAATCAAAACAAGTATGTGCTTGCTGTTCGGTGTGAGCCAAGGCTCCGTGTTGAAGGCTGTACTTTGACCTATAATTGTTTACTTTTTACACATTGTGACTTGGAAGGATAGTTGTCTCATTGGCACTCATACCACATCTTCTTACATGTTTGTATGTCATTCACATAGTAGTAGGTTACTTATGATTGAGCACTAATTATAACTTATGATATAATATAATAAGGAAACGTTATCTCATAAAGTTCTTATTTCAAAAGCAGTCAAGTTAGACAGTAGGATTCATCTCATAAGCTAGTTGGCACTATAGACGATCCGAGTTGACTTTAAAATACTTTTTTTTAAATATTAGATAAAGAACTCAACAAATAAATAAATCAAATTCAACCTAGCTAAGACTTTTTTTTTGCTTTATTGCATTGCATTATAATAAATTGATAAAGACAAGGATTTGTATAGAGAGTCTCACTATACAAATCCTTGATAAAGATAAGTAAAAATTTGAAATCACATTATACAATATTTTTTTATGATGTTTTGCAAATTCAGCAACATGCAAATGATATTGTCATGTAAAATCTAACATTTAATAATTTATAATCATTTTATAGTTCAAATCCTCTTTTAATACTTTGTTTCAGTTGTCATTATAGACGGGCCAAGTTGACTTATTGACGGTCCGAGTTGTCTTCATAGACGGTCCGAGTTGACTTATTAGTCGGTCCGATTAGACTCTGTCTGACTTGTCTCCAGGCCGAGTTGTCCCACATTCTTCACCAGTCTTTTCGATCTATTCATTCCAAACATAGATCTGGATATTTTTAAACACTAAGATCATTTTGATAACTTTGTTTACTTTTAATCAAATGCTTATTCTGCATAATTTGTAAAAAACTTAAAAGTCAATTTAAATTGTATTTGAAGAAATGCCCCCAGAAGAACCGTTAAGACAATCATGGCTGGATATATAAGAAATAGTTATCTAATAGATAATAAAAACTCAGTACATTACAAATTTAAAATTAATTTCAAATATGAAAATCACTTAAATCTTGACTTAAACTCATAAGATGACACCGGAAAAGAACTACAAGTTAACTATGTGAACAAAATTGGTAAATGGAGTTCGCCCTCTTTGTATTGGTTCTCTCCTCCACTGTATATTGGTTCTTGTATTATTATTATTATTATATTTTTCTTATTAATCATTTTTAGATATTAATAATCAATATGTATGTTAGATTTCATGTGATGTATGTTTGGATATGTATGAACTTTGGGCTTTGTATTGATTTTTATACTTTAAATGGACCCTTTCATTAGGAATAACGAATTTTGATTTTGATTTGATTTAAAAGGGTCTCGTTAATGACCCTGGAAATTACTTAGGTATATCATAAGTGTCTCATATAGGATTTGTTTTTACAGCTACAGCTACAGCTACTATCAATACTAGACTGCTGAAATGGAGCGAGGAACACTGTATTATCTCAGACGCACAGTTCGGATTTAGACCTGGGCACGGAACTCATGATGATCATGCAATATTTGCTCTTCATTCCATTATATCAAAATCTTTGCGAAACGGAAAAATTTTATTTTGTTGTTTTATTGATTATAAAAAGGCTTTTGACAGTGTTAAGCATTTTAAATCATGGATGAAATTAGCAAAATGTGGTATAACCGGAAAATTGTTAAATCTAATAAAATCATAGTATTCTTACTTGAAATCATGTGTTAAACATGAGGGACATTTTTCTGAGTTTTTTAACTGTGACATAATAATAAAAATTCAATATACATGCAGTACACTACGCCATCTTATGAAACGCCTTCTATATCCAACCTTATAAATATCATTCATGATAAATTACCAGGAAATAAGAAAAGGTAAAAATGATGCACGTCCTAAAGTTAAAATATTTGAATAATTGGACTAGAAAATGAAAAAAAATAATTTCCAACTTTGGACACCAAAATACTGAACAACTCATGAAAATGAAATCATGAAAACAAAAATTTCCATATCGTTCATCTTCAATGCCGCATCATGTTTATCAGTATCAATAGGCAACCCTAGATGGAATTCCAAAAATAGGAGACCAATTTTTTAATAGAGAAATGCTCAGTGCGCCCAAAACTGCCATGTTATACAAGTAAATTTTGCGGGACAATGAAATCAGTGAAAAATATTCTAGTTACATGTCCATTTATCGATTACCCCAAAAAACTTCCATGTTATACAGGTAAATTTTGCGGGACAATGAAATCAGTGAAAAATATTCTAGTTACATGTCCATTTATCGATTGGCCCCAGATCAAAACTAAAATTCTATCGGTAGAGTAAATTTCAGATGCAAATTAAGTATGGTATTCAACCGGATATTCTTCAAAAGGACATTCAAACAAAGCCATAAACAAATTATAATATAAAAATGAGAAGATGTGACATGATTGCCAATGAGACAACTTTCAACCAGAGACCATGCAAATGACGAAGAAGTTAACAACTATAGGTCACCGTACGGCCTTCAACAATGAGCAAAACCCATACTGCATCGCAATTAAGCAATAAAACCCGACATGGAAACAATTCAAACGAGAAAACTAACGGTCTGATTTATATACAAAACAATTAAAACATGTCAAAGGCCGTACGGTGACCTATAGTTGTAAACTTTTATGTCGTTTGGTCACTGGTGGAGAGTTGTCTCATTGGCAATCATACCATTATATCATATCAAAACTGTCTTCAAAAGCAATGTATCATTTTGATTCTACGAAATTGTTGAACAAATCTGGAAAGTTATATCTATGCTCTTTATAAGATATTCAAATTCCACTGCATCGTCTTAGTTATTATTATCATTTGATATCGTTTTAAAGTTTTAAACTATTTATATTTATTGTCTGAATGGTTGTCAAGGCGAACTTCCTTCTTCTGTTCATCCAGAATATCGGAATCAGACTCTGTACTTGAATGAAATTGACTCGGCGCATCTTAGTTAACCAGACAGGAGGCACCTCAAAGTCAATTGGCAAAAAGTTGAAAATTAAAAACTGGTTGTATCTTGGTCCCAATGTAATGTATATGTATATATTAGGTCAAATGGTTCGAGAATGAATGCACAAAAATCACGAAAGAGCATATTCCATCCAATTTACAGGCGCAGGATCAGATCAACCATGGATGACAAGAGAAAACAAAATGTAAGGCCTAAAAAGAGAATTTTACAAAAAAAAAACGAGACGACAATGAACCTGGAGAAAATCAAAATCCACCAAAAAAGATGGCCAGAGTATGTATATATATACAACGAAACAGACAACAAGAGTGCACACACTGAAATGTATCACTTGCTTTACTTATCATGACTGATTTTATATTGAAAGTCTTTAAAATTAATGTTTGACTATAACTATCACAAAAAAATAACATTTTAAATTATCCACGTAAATAAGGTCAATTTCAGATGAAGCTTGCTAGACGGACATATACACCTTACAATCACTCCATACACCAAATATGTTTGACCTACTGCTGGTAGTTTCTGAAACACAGACCTATCCACAAAATTAACCTCAACATTAACAAATGAACCATGGAAATGAGGTCAAGGTCAGATGATACCTGCCAGATATACATGTACCTTTATAAACCATTAACATAAATTATATCAGCAATCAAAGCTGGGCTACAGAATTATTGTCAAACTACCTACTCTATATATGGACGGTGGGAATCAGATGTGGATACTTAAAAATTCAGAATATCTGTTAGATATAAAAATAAGAAGATGTGGTACGATTGCCAATGAGACAACTCTCCACAAGAGACAAAATGACACAGAAATTAACAATTATAGGTCACCGTACGGCCTTCAACACCACTGTGCTTAAACGGCTGTGAGTAACTTAAGTTACCCACAGCCCAAGATGGAGCCGCCTGGCTTCGGTAAGAAACTTCTCTCTTATATAATAACAATACAATGAAAACAACACAAATGTTCAGTAATTAAAAAGTTGTATCAATCTTTTAGGGAAACACTTACACATAAAAGATGATTAAATACTGCAAAATAAACGATCACATTACGATTTTCGAAAACACTTAGGATGTCCGTAACTTGAAAACAACTTATCCGTAACTTTTTTCATTATACCAATAGGGATGTCCGTAACTTTAACGGGATGTCCGTAACTTTAACACGATGCCCGTAACCTGGGACATAATATATATTATAGTCCCAGCTGTAACTTTCAAAGAATCGATATTCGTGGATGTAATAATTAAACATATTATAGAAATTGTATCGAATATATAATCAGAAATAAAGTAGATTTCTAGTATGATATAATTCTTTTGTGAATACCATAATTTCTGGTATTGTACCCAGCTAATAAACTCGATTTTTTTTTCAATTACATTTGTTAGTTTATCTAGTGACATAGATACCATGTTTATCACTCAATCAGCCAACACAATGGAACTTCAAAATTTAGCATAAGGAAACGAGTTTTGGACGAAAAATCAGGACATGCAGCTGATAAATCTCACCACTTCCCACTGCAGATATCACAAATTTCAGATCAAATCACTCAAGGCTTTAATTTAAACCATACATTAAAAGTGAACATACGAAAATCACCTTTAAGAGAACAATATAAAAAAGAAGATGTGGTATGATTGCCAGTGAGACAACTCTCCACAAGAGACCAAATGACACAGAAATTAACAACTATAGGTCACCGTACGGCCTTCAACAATGAGCAAAGCCCATACCGCACAGTCAGCTATAAAAGGCCCCGAAATGACAATGTAAAACAATTCAAACGAGAAAACTAACGGCCTAATGTATGTACAAAAAATGAACGAAAAACAAATATGTAACGCATAAACAAACGACAACCACTGAATTACAGGCTCCTGACTTGGGACAAGCACATACATACAGAATGTGGCGGGGTTAAACATGTTAGCGGGATCCCAACCCTCCCCCTAACCTGGGACAGTTGTGTAACAGAACAACATAAGAACGAACTATAAAAATCAGTTTAAAGAGGCTTAACTCATCAGATGCATGGATAAAAATACAAATACTACAATTACAAGTGGACGTGGCCGGGTACTTGTACATCCAAACAACAAAAAGACACTAAGTACAGATCTGAGAGTACTCGCAGTTACTGACAGCTAGTTCAAAGCCCCTAACAACTAATAAAAAAAATCATGCATCTAAGACTAAATTATCAATCCGTACACATCCAACATCCAATGGATTTAGTGTAAAGACGTCATAAAAAGTCAGAGAAAAACATGACCTTGTGCAATGCCAAGATACAGGTATCGACAGATTGTAGATCCATGAATGTGTATATGTATATAACAATAATATTTAGTTTGCTTTTAATTTACTGATAACAAAATCAATATCAGTAACAATAAAAAACAATATTTAATGATCTAATTACAGTGTTGAATTGGTAACCTTTTAGAATAAGTTTATTTAAAGGATCGATAAGTTTACCAGGATCGTTTCTAAATTTCCGGGCACGGTAAACAATATTGCCGTAAAATGAGGATGTGCAATCCCGTTTGAAATAAGTTTTCTACAGGTACAACCAAACTTCAAAACTAAATCTTTATATCTGTGGAAGAATTTAGTAAAGGTTTTAAGTAATTTGTGGTAACGAAACACCTGGCTTAATAATTTACCAGTAATACATAGATTACGTTCGTTAAAATCAAAAACGTCACAACAGACACGGGCATAGCGAACGAGTTGTGAAATATAAACACCGTAAGATAGTTCCAAAGGAACATCACCATCCAAAAAGGGAAAATTAACAATAGGGAACGAAAAATCGTCCCTTTTGTCGTAAATTTTAGTGTGGCGTTTCTCGTGTAAAACCGAAATATCTAAATCTAGGAAATGACAGTTGTTACCGTTTACATTTTATTTATTTAAAGTAACTTCCTTTGGGTAAATTTCGGCAGTATATTAAGTAAGTTCAGATGTCAATCCTGAGCGGAAATACATAGACGGAGCTGTCCAGACCCCTGAAGAAGATATTTACACATAACACTAGGTATAGTGGAGACCATACAGTGGCGGATCCAGAACTTTTTGTAAGGGGGGGGGGGGGGGGGGGGGGGGGCGCTGACTGACCTAAGGGGGGGACGCTCCAGTCACGCTTCAGTGATTCCCTATATAATCAACCAAATTTTTCCCACGAAAGGGGGGGCCCGGGCCCCCCAGGCCCCCCCCCCCCTGGATCCGCCTATGCCATACTTTTTTGGCTAACAATTCGGAAATTATTTAAAGGAAAAGGTATCAATTTTGCCCGCGGCTAAAGGGCCAAGGACTCAACAGTGAACAATCTATAAAGCAGGAAGAATGTAAGATAAATTTCGCCGTACCATCAGATCTTGTTTTATGTAAACACTCTGCAAAGTATACTTTGGATGCTGCTAACCAGGTTTACTGGATTAATCTATCAACATATTATCCGAAAATCGGGAATAAATTGAAAAAAACAACGGTACATGTGTAAATCCGTAAAACTCGGGTCTGATTTTTTACAGCTATGTTCTCTTTTCTCTTGGTTATTTTGACGCATATCGTAATAGTATAAAACTAGGTAATAAATACGGGATTTGATAGTGTTTATTGTCCTTTAATTGTTGAAATTATCAATCTTACAATTTTGAAAACAAAAGTTACCCACATTTGAAAATAAAGTTACGGACAGTCTGATTAGTTTTGACCATAAAGTTACGGACATCTTATGCATTTTTTAAAGTTGGCCTTGCGCTAAAATGAACTCAAAATTGACAAATTTATGGTAATGGTAAGTGATTTCTTTATTCAAGAATCCTATAAATATTTACATAGTGCATGAAAAACGTCGCAAAAAGTAGATTTTGTATCAATTATATATCAACGAGTTTAGAGACCGCCATCTTGGGCTGTGGGTACCCACAGCCGTTTAACCACAGTGAACACTGTAAATCTAAGTGTTAATAAATAGAACACTGCTTGAACGCTTTTTTGTAACACTTTTTGAACGTGTAATGGTGTTCCAAATGTTTACACTGGTGTCCCTCAAGGGTCGGTCCTCGGACCATTACTTTTTATAATATATATTAATGATATTGCAGAAAGACTTATTTCTCTGTGCAGACTCTTTGCAGATGACACGTCGTTCAGCTGTGCGGATCGTGATGCATTGCAGATAGAAACTGTGATAAACCATGATCTGGAAAAGCTGAACGAATGGTCCAAAAAATGGTTAATGTCTTTTAATCCAGATAAAACAGAAATTATGTTATTTTCTAATGTTGAAATCCCAGAAATGAACTTTATATTCAATGATAAAAATATACATATTACAAATATTCATAAACATTTAGGGGTTACATTTAGCAATGATGCTAAATGGAATGTCCACGTTGATAATATTATCTTAAGCACATCTAAACATATAAATATGCTAAGGAAGTTGAAATATAAACTGAGCAGAAAAAATTTAGAAAAACTCTATTTAGTTTTTATAAGACCTTTATTTGAGTATGCCAGTGAAGTTTGGGATAACATTGGGGTAGGTTATATCAATAAACTGGAGCAATTACAGCTCCAAGCTGCTAGAATAGTTACGGGGTTACCTATATTCACAAGCTCAAGGGTTATTTATGAAGAACTTGGATGGGAAACATTAGCTGAAAGAAGAGAGAGAAGAAAAATTCAAATGTTTTATAATATTCAAAAAAATATTGTTCCAGAATATTTGACAAATTTAATTCCCCCAAAAATCCAAAGTATGACGGTCTATCCTCTACGCAATGGAAATGACGTCATTATTCCATTCTGCAGACTAGCATTGACTAATGATTCATTTATTCCATCAACCATACGTCTTTGGAATAATCTTGATGATTCAACTCGTGATGCGGAATCAATAAATAAATTTAAAACTGAACTAAAAAAACTTTACCCTCAGAGTAACATATTTGTACCGAAGCAATATGAGTTTGGAATTCGAAAACTGAATATTATTCTAACCCAACTTCGATGTTTTGCATCATCCTTAAACTATAATCTATATAGGGTCAATATTATTTCTGACCCTTCTTGCCGCTGTGGTGTTAATCGTGAAGATTCCTATCATTTCTTTTTTAAATGTATATTATATTCAGACATACGAAATAAAATGTTTGAAAGTCTGCGCTGGCTTCCAAAAGATTGTAAAATTAACATAGAACTACTAACCTCGGGTAGTTGTCTTCTTTCTCTAGAGCAAAACCAAACCATTTTCAAAAATGTCTTCGAGTTTATTAAAAGTTCGGAAAGATTTCTAATTGTCTAGATAGCAGACCATGATCGCACACACATCATCATCCAAGTAAAAGTCTTCCTTTTTTTTTTTTGTATTTTTGTTTGTTTAATTTGTATTTTATTTTTTGTTTTTGTTTTCTAAAGATTCATTTATTTATTTCATATATTTATTTTTTCTGTATTATTGTTTTCTTTCTGTCTTCACTTTTCTGTCTTCTGACATAAATCCATATATATATATATATTAAATAGATATACCATTCTATACATGCATGCTCATACATATATTTTGTATTATATTGCTATAAATGTTGAATGGAGAAGACTTCATAAGTCTGTTTGACTTGTGTCTTATCCAATTTGTACTTGAACAAATAAAATATGTTTAAACTAAACCTGGAGAAAATCAAAATCCACCAAAAAAGATGGCCAGAGTATGTATATATATACAACGAAACAGACAACAAGAGTGCACACACTGAAATATATCACTTGCTTTACTTATCATGACTGATTTTATATTGAAAGTCTTTAACATTAATGTTTGACTATAACTATCACAAAAAAATAACATTTTAAATTATCCATGTAAATAAGGTCAATTTCAGATGAAGCTTGCTAGACGGACATATACACCTTACAATCACTCCATACACCAAATATGTTTGACCTACTGCTGGTAGTTTCTGAAACACAGACCTATCCACAAAATTAACCTCAACATTAACAAATGAACCATGGAATGAGGTCAAGGTCAGATGATACCTGCCAGATATACATGTACCTTTATAAACCATTAACATAAATTATATCAGCAATCAAAGCTGGGCTACAGAAGTATTGTCAAACTACCTACTCTATATATGGACGGTGGGAATCAGATGTGGATACTTAAAAATTCTGAATATCTGTTACATATAAAAATAAGAAGATGTGGTACGATTGCCAATGAGACAACTCTCCACAAGAGACAAAATGACACAGAAATTAACAATTATAGGTCACCGTACGGCCTTCAACACTGTAAATCTAAGTGTTAATAAATAGAACACTGCTTGAACGCTTTTTTGTAACACTTTTTGAACGTGTAATGGTGTTCCAAATGTTTACACTAGTGTTCATCAATTGAATGTGTGGTGTTCAGTTTTTAATGCCTTTGTGTTTCATTTTTGAACACTTGATGTTAGAGTTCTTAACACTTAGTGTTCAACGATTTAACGTGTCCGAATGTTCAAAATCTTAATACGTCGACGCGTTCAACAGCCATGTAACACTTTTTGAACACATAGAACATGTTTAAAGCCAAAGTGTTAAGATTCAGAACACCAGACGTTAACTTTCAGAACAGTTGACATAAGTGTTCAAAGTGATGGTGTTCAAATGTGGAATATGTTCTATTTTCAAGCGTACATAATTTTCCATAAGTACTCAACTTGAATAAACTGTTATAAAAACTATATTCAATCAGGCAAAATATAACAATAAAACATATTTTAACAAGTAATTCTTTATGTAATCAAATGAGCATATTATATGTAAGAAAAGTACACCAGATACCTTATGATATCACAAGTAACAGTCAGTGAAATCACATACATAATGTTTTTAAACTGACTTAATATATATCACAAATAATGATTTTCCCCTACATGACTAGATAGTTGCAACATCATTTGTATCCTAACCAAAAAAGCATGTCAATGTGATAACTAGATAGTTTATTATATAGGTATTTGTCACAATGAAAGTTTAAAAGTTTGCAAATTCCAACAGTTCTTGTACGATCACATACAATGTACGCTCCACTGTTCAGTGCATCTTCACTTAAAGCTATCAACTGGGTGGCATTTTATGTGTTGTTATCAACTTCCAATGTCAAAATCCTCCACAACAAGGAATGTCTATGAGCCTATATATCCTGCAAAATAAAATTAAAAATTAATAGAAGAGAGTTTTTCATAAAGCATCAAATTATGCAATGCTTGTTATGCTTTAATGTCGATATATACTAGTGTACAAATTGATATTCTATAGCAATGAAATGCAAGTTTTGACATTATAACATACAAAAGTCGATTTCTTGACCTAAGGTGAACAGATAGAAATGATACACCCACATAAGCTATTAATATACATATATTGTCATACCTTTTTTCGACATCTTTCTTTTTTCCACCACTTTATAGCATGCAGAAATGGCCTTTTTGGGATTATTGGCTACCGGTTCCTAATTCAAACATTTTAATCTAACGATTCCTGCAAATAAAAAAACAAATGCATTTTCTAAGTCAAAAATGGTGTTCCAAATGTTTGCACTAGTGTTCATCAATTGAATGTGTGGTGTTCAGTTTTTAATGCCTTTGTGTTTCATTTTTGAACACTTGATGTTAGAGTTCTTAACACTTAGTGTTCATCAATTGAATGTTAGATGTTCAGTTTTTAATGCCTTTGTGTTTAATTTTTGAACACTTGATGTTAGAGTTCTTAACACTTAGTGTTCATCAAATGAATGTGTGGTGTTCAGTTTTAAATGCCTTTGTGTTTCATTTTTTAACACTTGATGTTAGAGTTCTTAACACTTAGTGTTCAGCTAATGTATGTGGATGTCGAATATCATCATTTATTCTGTATAACAGACAGACAGTTTATTCATCAGTTTAGGAAATCATCAGAACAAAGCTGACAGTTATTTACGTTTATATCTAAAGCCCGTTTTTTAATTCGTCTTTTATGTTGAATATTGAAAATTTGGATATAGCAGTTATGAATATTTGACAAATATATATCTGGCATGAGAAAATAACAAGGAAGCCATCGAACTACCTATGGAGATTATTCTAACTTGTTACTTACTTCTTTCGTGTTCATATGGGATAGAAGTCCCTTCTCCAGTTCTCTTTGTTATGTGTATCCATTCTTCGTTTAACCGCCTAAATCGCCAGCCGATATCTGTTTCCGGTATTTGGTATCCTGGTATATTTTTTTTAACACGAGGTGTTCAAAATTTCGAGCGATTTGAACACTGATTGAACATGTAATGTTAATAAAATGAACGGATCATGAAGTAAGATAAACATCGACATATTTTCATTACGATATTATCATAACAGGCCTCATTGATATGCATAATTATGTCACTTATAAGTAAAACTAGTATATATAAATAAATAATAAAATAAATTCATAAACTATACATATATGCCAGCTTGGAAGTTTAATATTTCACAATTACTAAAATATTAGCCAAAAATTCACAAGATCATCATCCTGCGTATACATTCATATTTTTTAAAGAATTTCTTCTTGAATTTGCCAATTGGAAGGATAGAAAATCGGACAAACGACTATCTTCTTATTTAGATCAGAATTTGAACACCGGTGTTCACTGCGTCTGAAAACACATGTTAATATTTTTAACACAAAAGTTAAAACTTTGAACACGTCTCTAAGCATGAACATATGACGTTAAAATATTGAACATTCGGTGTACAAATTTTGAACGCGTCCGGACGCGTCAGGCGTCAGGTATATTTACAGTGAACAATGAGTAAAACCCATACCGCATAGTCAGTTATAAAAGGCCCCGAAATGACAAATGTAAAACAATTCAAACGAGAAAATTAACGGCCTGATTTATGTACAAAATAATGAACGAAAAACAAATATGAAATACAACAACAAACGACAACCGCTGAATTACAGGCTCCTGACTTGGGACACTGACACATACAGAATGTGGCGGGGTTAAACAAGTGTGAGTACATACAATCTAAGTACGTTTCCCTTACAATAGTATAAAACAATTGACTTTTCTACCCGGCCGTTACACACGTTTTCCCAATTCCAAACTTAAAGACAAATTGACAGAATTGGTCTTAATTTGTTTCATAAAAAAAGAATGGCCAACGTAGATACAAATATCTTGTTTTAAAGAGCAAATCATATTTTGTAAAACAAAAATCAACACTGATTAAAAAAAAAACCTCTAACACTTACATTATCAAGATGCTTGTTATCCTGATTGACAACATATTTGTAACGTTTGGAGAAGGTGTTTTACAACAAACAATCGGCATTCCGTCTTGGGAACCAACTGTGTTCCCTTTCTTGTCGACTTGTTCCTTTGTTCATATAAAGCTGACATCACACATGAGCTTCGTATGAAGAATGAACAAAAGCTAGCATAATCGTTTAACTTCACGTTCAGACACATAGATGATATCCGCTCACTAAATAATTCAAATAGAATAGAGAATGGAAACGGGGAATGTGTCAAAGAGACAACAATCGAACGGAGAATGGAAACGGGGAATGTGTCAAAGAGACAACAATCGAACGGAGATTGGAAACGGGGAATGTGTCAAAGAGACAACAACCCGACCAAAGAGCAGAAAACAGCCCAAGGCCACCAACGCAGCGAGACAATCCCGCACCCAGAAGCGGGCTTCAGCTAGCCCCTAAACAGTAATGCATACTAGTTCAGCGAAATGGACGCCACACTAAACTAAAAAAACACACAAGACTAACAAAGACTATATAGGTTCCGGACTTGGGATAGGCGAAAAAATGCGGCGTGTTTAAACATGTTTTGTGTGATCTCAACCCCTTTATATCTCCTAATGTGGAATGAACAAACACATGTAGCAAAACGCACAGTAAAACTCAGTTCAAAAGAAATCCGAGTCCGATGTCAAGTTTGGTGACTGTCGAACACATCTATCCCATCGAACTTGAAATAAAAGATACAACAAATACAGTTTAGGCTGCCTCATATCTAGAAATTGGCAATAAGGGTTGGTTGAGAACAAAACTTAACGACAAAAGAGATGCTTTCAGTTTCTCAATTGTAAACTTTCCACTTCAATGTAGCAACATTCCAGCAGCGCCTGCAGAAGGAGTATATATCTCCCAGTTGATATGATATTCATGTGCTTGCATTTCCTATTATGATTTACTTTATAGAGGGTTGCTGCTGCAAAGATTTTATTAAATCAAGGTTTCTATAGGTTAAGTTTAAGTCACCCCTTCCACGGAAAATTGTACGGACACCATCACGAGTTAGTTGACCGTTATTGAATATTTGTTTGACAGATGACGACGGATATGTCCGAATCGTAACCATAATCCCGTCCTTTTCCATCGAATGTGACATCACCGAATTAGACTTGTTATAGAATTTGTACTTATATGAGCAACACGACGGGTACCACAGGTGGAGCAAGATCTGCCTACCCTCCCAGAGGACCCGAAATCACCCCGGTTCTTCGTGGTGTTCATTTGTTCAGTCTTTACATTCTATGTAGCGTTTTGACGGGTTTACATTCCGTACTTTCCCGCGAGTTGCCTGGTGATATTACTTCAAAAGGGAAATCCTCTCTCAGCTGTTCGAGTCATTATCATTTAGCTTCAGTTGTGCTTGCGCTTTTGTAATATAAGTCCGTATAAAGCGAAAGGTCAGGTTTCAATTCTTGGAAAACTCAATAAATAGACCATCAGAAATAACACCAACAGCAACCTTCCTATTCAACTCTGCTTTACAACAAGGCAAAATACCAGACCAGTTGGAAAGGCAGGCGTAACACATCTATTTAAGAAAGACGAGGGAAAGCTACCAACTATAAACCTGGTTCATTGACATCTACCAACTATAAACATGTGCCATTGACATATAAAAACTATAAACCTGTGCCATTGACATCTACCAACTATAAACCTGTGGCTTGGAGACCTACAAACTATAAACCTGTGTCATTGACATCTACCAACTATAAACCTGTGCCATTGACGTCTACTAACTATAAACCTGTGTCATTGACATCCACCAACTATTAACCTGTGCCATTGACATCTACCAACTATAAACCTGTGCCATTGACATCTACCAACTATAAACCTGTGCCATTGATATCTACCAACCATAAACCTGTGCCATTGACATCTACCAACTATAAAGCTGTGCCATTGACATCTACCAACTATAAACCTGTGCCATTGACATCTACCAACTATAAACCTGTGCCATTGACATCTCTCAACTATAAACCTGTGTCATTGACATCTACCAACTATAAACCTGTGCCATTGACATCTACCAACTATAAACCTGTGCCATTGATATCTACCAACCATAAACCTGTGCCATTGACATCTTCCAACTATAAACCTGTGTTATTGACATCTACCAACTATAAACTTGTGCCATTGACATCTACCAACTATAAACATGTCAAGGACATTTCCCAACTATAAACCTGTCATTGACATCTACCAACTATAAACCTGTGTCATTGACATCTACCAACTATAAACCTGTGCCTTTGACATCTACCAACTATAAACATGTGCCATTGACATCTACCAACTATAAACCTGTGTCATTGACATCTACCAAATATAAACCTGTGTCATTGACATCTACCAACTATAAACTTTTGCCATTGACATCTACCAACTATAAACCTGTGTCATTGACATCTACCAACTATTAACCTGTGCCATTGACATCTTCCAACTATAAACCTGTGCCATTGACATCTTCCAACTATAAACCTGTGCCATTGACATCTACCGACTATAAACCTGTGCCATTGATATTTACCAACTATAAACCTGTACCATTGACATCTACCAACTATATACCTGTGGCATCGACATCTACCAACCACAAACCTGTGCCATTGACATCTACCAACTATAAACCTGTCAAGGATATTTCCCAACTATAAACCTGTGCCATTGACATCTACCAACTATAAACCTGTGCCATTGACATCTACCAACTATAAACCTGTGTCATTGACATCTACCAACTATAAACCTGTGTCATTGACATCTACCAACTATAAACCTGTGCCATTGACATCTATCAACTATAAACCTGTGTCATTGACATCTACCAACTATAAACCTGTGACATTGACACCTACCAACTTTAAACATGTGGCTTGGAGACCTACAAACTATAAACCTGTGTCATTGACATCTACCAACTATAAACCTGTGCCATTGACGTCTACTCACTATAAACCTGTGTCATTGACATCCACCAACTATTAACCTGTGCCATTGACATCTTCCAACTATAAACCTTTATCTTAAGTTGCAAGATCATGAAGCACATTATGCACATGCAGTAACATTATTCATCATTTGAAAGTCTAGATTTTATTCAATCCAAACTTGGCTTTAGAAAGTTTAAGATTTGATGAAAGCAAGTTAACACTAGCAATCATTGAATGGGGAGCAAACAGACTGCATTTTACTCAAGTTTTCCAAGACTTACAATTAAGTCGCTCGCCAGAGTGACGTGTAATCAGCAAATGTGACTACTATTGAATAAAGCAGTTGATATCTGGCTTCTCTTTTGAAAGAACACAACATATAGTAATTGAAAGAGAGAGAATTATCAAAATCGGTTATAACATCAAGAATACCTCAAGGAACAGCAAAAGGCTGCTTTCTCTTCCTGGTATATACCAATGACTTTCCTAAGCCAGTTACATCAAAGGCCATGTGATTATAAAAAAGAAGATGTGGTATGATTGCCAATGAGACAACTCTCCACAAGAGACCAAATGACACAGAAATTAACAACTATAGGTCACCGTATGGCCTTCAACAATGAGCAAAGCCCATACCGCACAGTCAGCTATAAAAGGCCCCGAAATGACAATGTAAAACAATTCAAACGAGAAAACTAACGGCCTAATTTATGTACAAAAAATGAACGAAAAACAAATATGTAACACATAAACAAACGACAACCACTGATTTACAGGCTCCTTTACTTTATGACAAGATAAAATGCTCAAAAGACGAAAATAGTCCGATAAGTCTACAGAATATCTGCAGGGTTTGAAGCATGCTAGGTCTTAAAGGAAACAAACTAGACAAACGCAACCCTATACTTAATGAATACAGTGGACATGGAGAATCATTGGGGACAGTAAATACGGAAAAGTATCTAGGCCTTACACCAGCTTCAACCTATCTTTTAATAACACACCAACAACATATAGTAGCACAGACACTGCCACATCTGTGCTTTTTACGCAATTACAGCAACCAATATCCAAGATCAATACCCAATATTATGAGACATTAATTAGACCCATTATGGAATACGACTGTGCTATATGGGACCCGGTGACTAATACCAACATCAACGGCATAGAAAAAGTTAAAAGCTAAGACAGCCAGTTTCATCATATCATGGGAGCCTAAAGAACAACTAGAACCCTCAAATCCATGCTACATCTTGAATGGTCTCAGTTGAAGAAGGGGGAAAGGGCCACAGTACTCTAAAGAGTACTCCATCACTCAGTTGCTGTACGAACTAAGATTATCTCTTCCACAAGGAGGAGCCTCCTCCACCAGTGATATGAACTCCCGTATGCCGGGATTCAGTACTAGTGACACCAGCAATCTTTCTTTCAGTCAGCAACCATAAGAAATTACCAGCAAATTAAGGTTTGATGCCTTCAAGAGCAGTCTCCCAACAACACTCCACTAAATGTATAGGCATACTCAAGTTTGGATTTTAATTTGGTAATTTGATGTTGTTTCCACAATAATCGTTTTGCAGGTTACACGGGAAAAGAATTCAATACCAGGATCTTTTTTTTACCTATGCCAATAGTAGATATATTTCTTGTCATCGATGATCCTATTACTTGTTTAAACCCTTTGA
Organism: Mytilus californianus; assembly: GCF_021869535.1. NCBI lineage: Eukaryota > Metazoa > Mollusca > Bivalvia > Mytilida > Mytilidae > Mytilus > Mytilus californianus. The sequence goes on from NW_026262581.1 coordinate 125,045,164, forward strand.
AGTCAATGTTTTTTTTTTATCATGCATGACCTGAATATTACAAGAACAAGACCTGGTAAGGACAAATATCTTTTTTTCAGTTTTTATGCAATATTTAAAAAACACATTATGTAATTGGGTCATGTAAAATTTTCCTTGTGAGTTCAGTATTTTTGTTATTTTACTTTTTATTATGATTACTAAAGAACCTTTCACTAAAGTCGATAAGATTGATTTTATAAATTGCTATCATTATAAAAATTTATAATCATTATTGTTGAATGGGTATGGTTGGTGAACAATGGACTTGATTACTCCTTGTTATCACACACTCAAAGGAAAACAGTGCCTATACTTTATGAATGTCAAAACCACTTTATGCGACTATTACCTACTGTTGTCCAACCCTGCTATTGTATCAAGAAGTTGAAGAATATAAATAAAATTTAAGACATAATTGCATTTTGAACAAAATCAAATGTAAACTATATATAGCTATGAAGACTAACTATCATTCAGGTTAAAATTTACTTTGTTACAAACTTTAATTGACATGTTTATGCAATACTTTACTAATTCTTGAAAAAAATGCAAGGGCATTTGTAATGTATTTCTTGGAATTTTATGTATGAAATTTGTAATATACAGAGGAGCCGAAATATTTCCAAGATTGTTGTCTTGAATTTTGTCTTCAAGAAAGCTAAACAAGCTAGAATGCCAAAGCAGTGCAACGGTTAATTCACAGCTCTGTGTTGAATCTAGAACTTTTCACTAGCCATTTATCATGCAAAAGTGTTTCCAAATTTTCAAATTATTCCAAATTACATTTCTTTACAATCTCACTGCCAATTTTAGGGGATTGAATTATTTTTCAGTCTAGTAGCTGTTCAATTAATATGATGTATAGCACCTGCGCTATTGTGATCCATGAACTATTCAGTCAGTAAAATGTAAATTGTATGTCTGAATTCTCAAGTTTTAAAGTACATAACATAAGATTTTTTTTTTAAATGCAGAACATCTGCATATTCATCACGATCATTATTTGCAATGAGCTAGTTTTTCTCTCTCTCTCTCCAAAGACAGAAAGATCCAATTTGATTATGTATAAAAATTATTTAATGAAATGAAACGAAAACTAGTAAATTCTGCTTTATCACAACTAACAAATTAATTGATTAATCTATTTGTTGAAATTTCATACCATCAATATACAATATACATGAAAGTGAACATTTAAAACAAAAAAAAACATAATCTGACAAAATTAATTAAGACTTTTATTATAATGACTATTTTTAAGTTATAAACAGCATCAGAGATTTCAAAACAGAGCTACAGATGCCAACACTGTAAAACCAAGCAAAACACTTTCAATTATTTGTTCAATAACAACACTAACAAGTGGAAAGTGTTAAAACAGTATTATAATTCTGACTAATTTGTAATAAATTAGCTTATTTTCAGTTCCATTCTCACCTTTTCTTTTCTTCTCATCTTCTACTAGAATCATTAATCTTTATCTTGGATTTTTTCTCACCTAATCTTTTTGGGGAATGTGATGATAGATAGTACACTTTACTTCAATTGGTGAATGGAAATGTTCATTAGACCACCAGAATCTGGTTCTCAGCGTTTATTTTTAGTTCTGTTGTAGAAAGGTGGGTATTCAATACAACACATTATTTGAACAACTATTTTTGACCAAGATCAATGTCAATCATTTCTATATATAGTTGAGATGGACAATTTCATTTATTTAAGAATTCTGTTGTATTTCTGTGATTATAATTAAAATGAAACTATGGGGTTATGTATATTCTAGATCACTAGGACAAATCAATTTTTAAATTGAGAGTTGTTTCTTATTTTCTAAATTGCAATTATGAAGGAAATTCCAAGACTTATAATTAGCATAATTCATATAAATGTTATGACCTCAATAAATAGGAGCTATCAGTTGATATTTTTGTTTTGTGACATGATAATGTCCAGAGAACCAGACAATTTATTATAAATGGCTAAGTAGTACAAAGTTATATATAGTTAATAACTTATACATAGAAAGATTTGATTTAAAAAATTTTGCTATTGCAGTTCACAAAAATCAAGAACATAACATCATATTTGTCCTTCACTAATTGGTAACACTACATTTGAAAGGAAAGAAATAAGATCATCATTGTCCAGATCCAACTCTAAAAATCTGTCTACTATCATTTTACTCCTGAAAAAGAACAATATTACAAAATGTATTATGGTAGCTTAATGGTATAAGTTTGGTTTAATGCAATGCTTATAGTGAAACCCTTTCCAAACAAACCTCTATGAGACTGCAGATTTTTTATTGATTAAGCAAGTTTAAGTTTACACAGGTTTTTGATTTCGGCATGTTTCACTGTCACAATTTCACAAATAGTATTTTTTATTATGTCCTGTAACATGCAATGAATATTTGTTAAGCACATTTATTTCATGGTTCTTGATTGTTTGTATCCATTTAGATGATTGAAATAATCCTTCAAAAGCGAAAAACCATGGACACAATGACTAAATTAGGAAATTATTTAAAAAAGAAATTTTTTCTGTCAAAAGTAGCTTTCCAACATTGAAGTATTAACAATGAAAGTGCTATAGTAATAATAGAACCATGCCTAAAAAACTCAACACTTTTAAGGTATTTCAATTTAAGTGGAAATTTTTTTACAACTAATTGAAAAGACTAAGTATGATAGTGAAATCTAATGAACTAATGCCATACAGTATAAATACAATATAAACACAGGTTGCATGCAAACTAAATGCTAACATACCAGTCTAAATTACCTTTTATATTGTGTATCAGTACCCTCAGTATCAACTTTCTCTATAGGTTTGTTTTGTCTAATCAGCTCTGATACCTGCAACAATAGTATTTTATAATATTGTTTTTGAAACAGTCATCAAAATTGTTTTCCTGCTGGACTGAATATCATCTGACATATCAAAAACCAATTAACACTAGAAGTTCTATGTATTCACTAGATGACAGAATTAAGTACATCAACATCTTTTATTTTAACCAGAAATATGCTCAACTTATAGAACAGCTTTTTTTTTCCGTTTTAATTTTCAACAAGTTCTTCCTAAAAAATTATGGAGACTGCAGTGTTGAGCTTAAACGCTTGTGGTGCTTTGAAGTACAGAGGACAATAGAATAAAGATTTTAAAACTATGAAGTAATTACGGAAAATTTAACCTCATATGGTACCAAACCACATATGTGAAAATGCATCAGCTTCAAAGGAGCCATCATACATATCCAAGTTTATATAGACAGAGAAATTGAAATAAAATGGTACTGCCTACCTACAAAGAATTGCACATATTGACCCAGTATAAATAATGTATAAACAAGAAATGATTGTAACAGGATGCTGTTACGAAGTCTCCCAAACGAAGCTCCCATAATTCGTAATTCCCAGGGTCGTCTGACATTGGGCAAAGTCCAGTGAAAATTGGTTTGGTAAAGTTATATGCATTAGTGATGCCTTGGGACTAACCCTGTATATCAATCAAATCATCTTGGCATGACAAACCAGAATATATATGGTTTAGGGGTGGGGATCTCGACCACTTACAAGATACTAGAACATTGGGGGTGGGGGGAACCCCTGGGGATGACCCTATACGTCATTCAAATGTTCGAGACATGACGAACAGGAATATATATGGTTTAGGGGTGGGGATCTCAACCATTTACAAGATATTAGAACATTGGGGGTGGGGGGAACCCCTGGGGACTGACCCTATACGTCATTCAAATGTTCGAGACATGACAAACAGGAATATATATGGTTTAGGGGTGGGGATTTCGACCATTTACAAGATATTAGAACTTTCTCAAATGGCAGGGGGTGGGGGATGACCCCTGGGGACTAACCCTGTAAATCATTCAAACCATCTTTGCATGACAAACCAGAATATATATGGTTTAGGGGTGGGGATCTTGACCACTTACAAGATATTAGAACTTTTTAAATGGCAGGGGCTGGGTGTGACCCCTGGGGACTAACCCTGTATATCATTCAAACCATCTTTGCATGACAAACCAGAATGTATATGGTTTAGGGGTGGGGATCTTGACCACTTACAAGATATTAGAACTTTCTTAAATGGCAGGGGGTGGGGGTGACCCCTGGGGACTAACCCTGTATATCATTCAAACCATCTTTGCATGACAAACCAGAATATATATGGTTTAGGGGTGGGGATCTTGACCACTTACAAGATATTAGGTTTTTCTTAAATGGCAGGGGTTGGGGATGACCCCTGGGGACTAACCCTGTATATCATTCAAACCATCTTTGCATGACAAACCAGAATATATATGGTTTAAAGGTGGGGATCTTGACCACTTACAAGATATTAGGTTTTTCTTAAATGGCAGGGGGTGGGGGTGACCCCTGGGGACTAACCGTGTATTTCATTTGATTTGCTTTATAATGACAAACCAGAATATATATGGTTTAGGGGTGGGGATCTTGACCACTTACAAGATATTAGGTTTTTCTTAAATGGCAGGGGGTGGGGATGACCCCTGGGGACTAACCCTGTATATCATTCAAACCATCTTTGCATGACAAACCAGAATATATATGGTTTAGGGGTGGGGATCTTGACCACTTACAAGATATTAGGTTTTTCTTAAATGGCAGGGGGTGGGGATGACCCCTGGGGAGTAACCCTGTATATCATTCAAACCATCTTTGCATGACAAACCAGAATATATATGGTTTAGGGGTGGGGATCTTGACCACTTACAAGATATTAGGTTTTTCTTAAATGGCAGGGGGTGGGGATGACCCCTGGGGAGTAACCCTGTATATCATTCAAACCATCTTTGCATGACAAACCAGAATATATATGGTTTAGGGGTGGGGATCTTGACCACTTACAAGATATTAGGTTTTTCTTAAATGGCAGGGGGTTGGGGTGACCCCTGGGGACTAACCTTGTATTTCATTTAATGTGCTTTATCATTTAGAACATTTTCAATTAAAAAGATTGTGTCTATCACAAACGGTTTTCAATTTATAATCATTTGAAAATTTAAAAAAATAAAATCCCATAGGGTTCTATAGTAAAACCCTACTTTCTTTTTGCCCCTCAAAGTACCCCTTTATAAATCCTATTGCACAAACAAAACCCTGATTGCACCACTAGACATGTTAGTCTAACATATTGTGAAACCCTAAGTTAATCTGACTAGCGGTTTTGGAGAACGGGTGCGGACAAGTTCAAATTTAAAAGTGGCGGAAGAGGAAGAGGAAGAGGAAGAAGAATAATAATAATAATAAGAACTGAGCAAAAACAATAAGTCTTCCCAAACTTCGTTTGGGAGACTTAATAATTGCATTTAAATGATTCTCTGATTAATCTTACTGTTACTATAGCCCCTGATCTATGTGTCATATCATATGCTATAACCCATACAAATAAACAATAACTTCTTGAGGTACTATATATATCAACCTTCCATGGTTCCCCCTGTATCTCACCTCATTTCCACGTTTTACTATTTCCTGTGGTAGTCCAGCTTGGAGTGCTATATGGCTTGCATAACTAGAGTTGGTATGACCCTCTACTAAATGATATAGTAACAGTAACTCTTCTCCATCATGAACAGTTTCTAATGTCTGAATGTAAAAGACAAATTATACAGTGAATGGTCCAAATTTTGTTTTAAATTTTATTTTTCAAGATGTCATTTTGTTTTGCTTATCCATATTTGAAAAGTAAAGTGTAAAGTCAGATTCACAACCCACATAAACAATAAAGCATTTTATTTATGTATATATCTAGGTGTGCCAAATAAAGTAATGACAAGTATGTATAAATTGAAGCTGTTAGTGTAAACAATATTTTATTGTGAAAATAATAACATAAACATTACAAATATGAGAGTTTTATCAGGATTGGAAAACAAGTCAATTATCACAATATAGATGTTGAGATATTAGTAGAAAATATTACTGTCCATAGCATATCCTGACAATTTACTTATTTTAAACAAGTTCTGAATTAGAAAAAAACAACACTTTATACTCACCATGTATTTAATCTTTGGAGATTTTGGAAGCAAATGTTGGTTGATCAAACTGTGGAAATGTGTACATACAAAAACATGTGGGCAACGCTTTCCCATCTCTAACCAATAAGTTAGACATCCACAAAGTAAGGACATCCCATCCACCTGTTACAATAAAACATGTGACAATTACCAATTTGAATAAATTATTTGTTTTTAAATACTTATTTGGATTCTTGAGATTTGAAAGTAAAATTGTCATTTTCTAAAATTCCATATAAGTGTCAGCATGCCAGAAATTAAAAGGGGCTGTAGAACCTTAATCATACTCGTTCAACAAATTTTATATACAATTTCCTGCCTGATTCCAAATTCAGTCATATCCATACAAGTTTTTCCATTTTTATTAACACTAGAGGCCATTTAACTAACCATTTCTGTGCCTTTACCAAACTCGTCAATAATAATTAAACTACTCTCTGTAGCGCTCTTCAAAGCCTGAGACATCTGTTAAATAAAATATATACAAATTGACAAATAGTGTTTTGCACAAACAAAAAACCAAAAAATATATGAAATTAATTGCTATGCACAGGAATCCTATCAACCAATCAGGACATCAGATAAAGCCTTCAAAAAGTATACTACAAGCGCCAAACTTCATTTAGGACTCTCAGGATTTTAATTCTGTCTTACCAACAACAGAACACTTTACCAGTAATGTGCTGCCTCTTATGAAATTAGTTCAATTTGAATCAAGTGACACTTTAAGGTTTCTGACATCAGCATGTTTAAATGTGCTATATTGAAAAAGAAAGTCATTACAAAAATTTACTTCAAATTGTTAGTCCATCAAATGTGGTCTATATAGAATATTTTGAGTTATGCAAATGATATTTATATTAATTTGGAAACTAAAATTATATATTTAAATGTTTTATATGCAGAAAATCATCAAAGCAAAAAATCAATCTAGATCAATGTCCATATTTCTGATTATCCAAGTGTATTAAATTCTAAGATGAACAAGCTCATCATATGCTATGAATATATTTTTTTCATTCCAAAAAAGGGTTTCACTTTCGATGTGACAGGAAAACTTGAAAATTAACTTTCAGCAACTCTGGCAATTTGTCACTTTCCCAATTCACTTTTTCCTTTATTGAGCAAATTTGCCATGTTATGGTTTGCAACTGGATTTTGAATTTAATTTCTTGTAAGATCATATGTTTTTGAAGCAAATGAATGGATAAGTGAAATAATAAGTAAAGTACATCCAAAATTATGGCTATTTAATTTATGCCTTTGATGAAGAAGGAATACCTGGTTGATGTCAATCATAAATGTTGACAGTCCAACAGACACACTATCCAGAGACTGTATTCTGGTGTATATTCTTTCTATAGGACCAATCGATGCTGACTCTGCAGGGACAAAGCTTCCTATATGGGCCATGTATACTATCACTGCTACCTATAGAAAGTGCAAATTATATCAAAAGATTTAGCTAAGCTTTCAAATTACTTTAGTTTTGTAATGTTAAAATTCTTTTAACACTTTCAATACTACCAAGTATTACCTTATTCAATAAATTTTGCTTATTATTTTTCTCTAATTTTCACTGTGCATACAAAAAAGTGAAATATTAATACTCTCTAAAAACTCCTTTATACATTTAAAAAATGCACATTATTATATCAAACAAGCACTCTGAGAGTATTGCATGGCAATACATAGTCCCCTACCGGTTAAATTTCATTATACTGGAACAAAATGCTTACTTGATCTATAACTTGTCATGGTGTAAACTATTAAACAAATATCAAGTCAATATCTTCAAGCATGATGAAAAAAGGTGTGGAAACTGATTATTTGAGTGAATTTTCCGAGTCCAAGGACCATAATTCTGCACAAAATCTTCCGACCGGATAACAAAATTAGTACTTGATCTGTAACTTGTCATTATAAAACTACATACCAATCATCAAATCAATATCTTCAAGCATGACCAAAAAAAGGGTGGAAAACTGATTATTTGGGTGAATTTTCTAAGTCCAAGGACCATAACTCTGCACAAAATCATCAGACCGGAACAAAATTCGAACTTGATCTGAAACTTGTGATGATAACATTATATACCAATTATCAAATCAATATCTTTAAGCACGAAGGAAAAAAAAGGCAGAAAACTGAATATTTGAGTGAATTTACTAAGTCCATGGACGATAACTCTGCACAAAATCATCAGAACAGAATAAAATTCAAACTTGATCTGTAACTTGTCATGATGAAAATATATACCAAATATCAAATCAATAGCTTCAAGCAAGAAGAAAAGAAGTGTGGAAAACTGATTTACCAGACAGAGTGCAAACCGAAAGTCCCCTTCGACTTTGTCGGTAGGGGACTAATTACAGTGTAGTTTTCATTGTTTCGCAAATTTTGGTATTATTGATTTGAGTAAACACTCTCTTGTATGTTAGAACATCCTGTAAATGTTTTAACAACAGAATTTAGCTAACCTGTTTTAAGTAAACACTTTTGCCACAAGCATTAGGTCCTGTCAGAATTTTAATATTACTATAATCTTGGCCGCTGCATACATCATTTGGTACAAAGGGACTACAACACAATTCTTGCAGTGGATGTCTGTTAATATATGATTAAAAATATGCTTCAAATATTTATATGTCTTTTCTGAAACAAATTAAAATGTAAAATATTAAAGTAATTTTTAGTTTTTGGCTTCCTGTTTGGGGGTAAAATTCTGGAAAACTTGTATGTTCTCTACTTTTATGGTTTTCTGAATCATTTCAATGTTTCCATTTCTCATATCACAAATTTCTCTTTAACAACTGAACCTGCATAAATCTGACATGTGTTTAATCAAAAAACTATGTGGTGAAGACAAATTCAATTCATCTGCATTCTATACATGGGAGATAACTCCAACTTACTTGCATTAAAAATACACAAGAAACTTGAGAACATTACAGAATATGTTATCTTACCAACATATGCACAAAATATGAGGTTTAAGTAATTTCAATCCAAGGGATAAATAATATAACATAATGTCAATAGTTTACAGCACAGTTCCTTACCTGCCTGATTTAATATCTATTACATTTTCTGGTACCAGCTTGGGTTTAACATAATTAAACTCTTTAGCACAAGTAGCAAATGCCAATAAACTGAAATAACAAATCAGGAAATGTTTGACATAAAACATGTAATCTCAGAAATATGCATTGAATTCACTGTTTTGTAGTTATCTTAACTGAAGCATGAAAGTACATCATAGTAACTAGATATCATTGAGATGGGCCCCGCTGTGAATAATGTGTGGTAAAAAATTTGTATCTTTATCATTGCACATGGGGTTGTCAACTGAAACTGAAGTTTATGACCTTGACCTTTGACCTAGGAAGTTGTACATAAATTATGACACACCCTCTGGTGTTGGTTTATATACATGTCAAGTATAAAATTTGAAATCATAACGGTTCTCAAGATATAGAGCGGACACAATCTTTACGATAGGACATGGGGTCGTCAACTAAAACCAAAGTTTTTGACCTTGACCTTTGACCTAGGAAGTTGTACATACATTATGACACACCCTCTGGTGTTGGTTTATATACATGTCAAGTATAAATTTTGAAATCATAACGGGGGGGGGGGGGCCTAGTTAACAACTGCACAATGTATGTCCATTGCCTCTTTTTTACCACTAAAGTCACAAAACCCCACTAAAACAAATCTGAAATTCATTAAAGATAACATGGATGAAACCTTAATGGAATCAAATTGTTCTCATTATTTTTTAAAGGTCCAATAAAGCACACCTGAAGAGTCAAGATATGTAGTCAGTTTAGACTCCCAAGTCAAATAAATTTGGAACAACAAATTTTTAAATTATCAAAATCTAAAAGGACCTTGGCTTTATGGAACATAACATAGTCAATTTTTTTGTTTAATTTCCAAGTATGGAAGTTATCATAGGACATGCTTCAAATCATTGATATTTTTTACAATTATAGTGCTATAACTCTGGAATGACATATTAAATAATGCTAAAAACTGCAATGAAGCATGTAAATATGAAACCAGATTACTATTATAATTTATCGAATACATGTAAATCAAACTTAAGGAATACCTAAAAACTTAAACATATTGTCAATTTTATTTTACAATTAATGTCCCATTACTTTGGAACAACATTGTCTAAAAATCTGGCAAAGATTTGTAATGTTATCTCATGACAATATGTAAATGCTTGGACATATTGACTGATGTCAGTGCACAATACAACATCAGGAATTGAAATCAATATAAGTTTTATCAAAACTTTTCAATCCCTACCAAGTTTCATAAAATGTTTTAAATTCTTGTTATATACAACATAATAAAAACATATTTGATAATGTCCATATAAACATGTTTTAAATAGAAAAATCTTCCATTTTATTAAATAAATAAATGGGGAATGTGTCCATGGGACACAGATGATGCCCCCGCTTGCATATAAAGTTATAAAGGGACATACCGGAGGAACGGTAAAAGTGACGCTACCCAAATTTGTACTTGATCTGAGTTTTGTGGTAATAAGTATTGTGTATAAGTTTCATAAAATTTGGTTGAGGCAAACTTAAGTTAGAGAACAGAAACAAAAAATTAAGCAATTTTTCCATTTGTAAAGGGGCATAACTCTAGAACGGTTAAAGTGACGCCACCAAAGTTCAAACTTGATCTGTATTTTGTGGTAATAAGCATTGTGTATAAGTTTCATAACATTTGGTTGAGGCAAACTAAAGTAAGAGAACAGAAACGAAAAATTCAGCAATTTTTCCATTTGTAGAGGGGCATAACTCTAGAACAGCAAAAGTGACGCCACCACATTTCGAACTTGATCTGTGTTTTGTGATAATTAGCATTGTGTATAAGTTTCATAACATTTGGTTGAGGCAAACTGAAGTTAGAGAACGGAAACAAAAAATTTAGCAATTTTTCCATTTGTAAAGGGACATAACTCTAGAACGGTTAAAGTGATTGATCTGTGTTTTGTGGTAATAAGCATTGTGTATAAGTTTTATATCATTTGGTTGAGGCAAACTAAAGTTAGAGAACGGAAACCAATTTTGGGACGTACGTACAGACGTACGTACAGACGTACATACAGACGGACAAGGGTAAAACTTGATGCCCCCTCCGCTATGGCGGGGGCATAAAAACTAAACTATCAACTTCTTGTATTAAGGATGATTCTTTTTAATATGAAGGGGATTCTGTGGCTGAGTGGTCTAAGTAGTTCATCTTCTGCATCACTAGCCAGTCAACACTGAGGTTGTGAGTTCGAACCTTACACTTGGCAGGTGCTTTCAACCCCAATCTTATTTGACTTGGATTACCAGAATTCCTGCCAAAAGTGGTGGTTCTTTCTGGGCACTCAAGCTTCCTCCAACAATAAAAACTGGCTGCCAAGAAATAGCCAATACTGCTGAAAGTGGCATTAAGCAACAAATAATTAATCAATCAATCTTTTTAAAATGATTAACTATTTAGTAAAAAAAATGTACGAGGCTTCCATGAATCAAAGTGATGGAAATCACTCATGGAAAGATTGGAAGAGTAGTTTGAATAATTTCAAATTATATTATTGAGGTATGGTGTGGACAAAAAAAGAACATTAAAATAGCACTATTGATGATAATTGCATTAAATGCAGGTCTTTAGAAGGATAAGCACATGTGAATCAATGTTAGCGGGTCCCCTAATTTGCTCGAAATTTTCATGTAAATTGCAATTTTATATCTCAACCAAGTAACCTTCCCTGTTACATGTTTCACCTTTTACGTTTTATCTTTAGAAACAGAAGAAGATACATCTAACAAAGTTTATCAATTATCCTTTTAGGACATGGAACCAACAGATAGACTTGAAACTAAGATCTTTATTGTCTCCAAAAATTAATCTTAAAAGCTTGTTTTTGGGGCATTTTGTAAGTTGAAACATAGGTGTACTATTGTTATTATTAATTGCTTATTGATTTTGAAAACAATTATCATGATTATATGACAATGAAGTTTAAAGTTGTAGAGTGTATTTTAATTCAATTTTAATTTAATATTTTACAGAAAAGGGCATTGAATATATGTATTTTTTCAACGTAAACAAATTAAAAAACTTTTTATTGAAATGGGGATTCATTCTTAATTGCAAAAATACACTTCCTGTATTCAAATGACTAATATTGTTAAAAGACATTTGATGGGGAATAAATTAAAAAAAATATTGGATTACTCCGGTTAAGAGTATTGAAATTTTACTTACTGTTTCAAGCCAATCACTGATTAGTGTAACCTAAATTATTGATTAATTACAGATGAGGATTGCACAGATTTATCACGTAAAATAAAGATCTTACTTGAATACCTTTTTCATATCTAGATTTCATATTTTGTCTTTTCTTTTGAAAAAAATTTATCTTGTTAATTCTTAATCATTTATCTTTCAGACATAATTCATAGAATCACTTTATGTAGTATAGATCAAAAGTATTAATAGGCAATGAATAAATTTATCATTTCTATATATATATATACACATTTGTGTATTCAATATTGGGTCAAGTATTTGTGTATTGAGATGTATAATGAAGGGTCTACTTAATTATGTAAGACTGAGGATGATTAGTAATTTGGTAATATGATTGGCATTAAAGGAGGTGGGACATTGTAATTAAGCCCCACCTTGTCTCTGATTGTTTAGTGAGCATGGCAGTTGTCAATCAAACTGGTATTGTATCATTACTCTTACCTAATTTTAAAAAGTGACAAAAAAAGCCTGCAAATTGACATACTTAAAGACATACATACTTCAATGAACTGCTCCAAAGATATAACACACACTTTTCACAGTTCATATGTACACAGACATGAGAATTATAGGGAACTTTGTTAAGCCTGTAGAAGAATCTGAATTCTGTCAAGATATTTTCAAGAGTTGTGCAATAACAAACTGATATAAGCAAAATTGGCCATGTCTTGGTGTGGTTAAAACCCTAAATCACTAAGATCAATTAATAAACTAGGAGGTGCACAACTACGTGCCCTGTAAAAGAATCTGTTGAATTTTGTCCTGTCATTATCAAAGGAGTTGCAGATTACCATCAAGTGTGACAGGATCAAAGACGATGCAAGACAACAGAAATGATCCTTATGTAAACTTAATGTATATGGCTTGGCATTGCCAAAAGAAATCATACATTTAAGTTAGTCTAAGTTGTTTTACACTTTTTTTATGGTATTAAGTTCATGCTTGAGATTTTGTGTTCAAATGAAATAATTTTTACCAGTCCAGTTCCCCACATAACTCCAAAACTTCCAACAAAGCCTTTGTATGTTCAAGGATGGAATTCTGTAGCTTGTGCATTATACTGGTCTCCTGATCTGTCAAAAAATGTATATAAATTTCAAATTTCATTTATCATAGTCAAGGTGCATTCTTGCTATTTACATTAGCTTTTTATAACTATGCATTGAAACAAGACTTCACCAAATGGAAGATGGGCAATTTCAACTGAAGTGAGGGATTGGACCCATGCCCAGAAGTGATTTCAGAATTTGAATTGAAGGTTAACTGGCTTTAAATTGAGTATAGTTGCCGGTTTACATTGTATAAACCTATGATATATTGCATTTTAAAAATATGCATCCTTTTACCTTGTATATCATTCTGATATGCATGTGAAACTAAGGATATATTAACCTTCTAAATACCTTGATCCTTTTATCATGTACTAAGCTAAACACATGCCTTTGATTATGTTTTATATCACACCAGAAGGCAAGTGAAACTAATGATATGTTCATATACTAAGCTAAAACATGCTTTCCTTTACCTTATACCACACTGATGGGCAAGTGAAACTAATATTTTCACATACTAAGGTAAACACATGGTTTTCTTTACCTAATATAACACTGATCCACAAGTGAAACTAATATGTTCACACACTAAAGTAAACACATGCATTCCTTTGCTTTTATATCACATTGATGGGTAAGTGAAACTAATGATAGGGTCACCTACTCAGATAAACACATGCATTCCTTTACCTTGTATAACACACTGATAGGCAAGTGAAACTGATGATATGGGCACCTACTAAAATAAACACATGTGTTCCTTTACCTTGTATAACACACTGATAGGCAAGTGAAACTGATGATATGGGCACCTACTAAAATAAACACATGTGTTCCTTTACCTTGTATAACACACTGATAGGCAAGTGAAACTGATGATATGGGCACCTACTAAAATAAACACATGTGTTCCTTTACCTTGTATAACACACTGCTAGGCAAGTGAAACTAATGATATGGGCACCTTCTTAAATAAACATGTGTTCCTTTACCTTGTATATCACACTGATAGGCAAGTGAAACTAATGATATAGTCACCTACTAAAATAAACACATGTGTTCCTTTACCTTGTATAACACACTGATAGGCAAGTGAAACTGATGATATGGGCACCTACTAAAATAAACACATGTGTTCCTTTACCTTGTATAACACACTGATAGGCAAGTGAAACTAATGATATGGGCACCTACTAAAATAAACACATGTGTTCCTTTACCTTGTATATCACACTGATAGGCAAGTGAAACTAATGATATAGTCACCTACTAAAATAAACACATGTGTTCCTTTACCTTGTATAACTCACTGATAGGCAAGTGAAACTAATGATATGGGCACCTACTAAAATAAACACATGTGTTCCTTTACCTTGTATATCACACTGATAGGCAAGTGAAACTAATGATATAGTCACCTACTAAAATAAACACATGTGTTCCTTTACCTTGTATAACACACTGATAGGCAAGTGAAACTAATGATATGGGCACCTTCTTAAATAAACACATGTGTTCCTTTACCTTGTATAACACACTGATAGGCAAGTGAAACTAATGATATGGGCACCTTCTTAAATAAACACATGTGTTCCTTTACCTTGTATAACACACTGATAGGCAAGTGAAACTAATGATATGGGCACCTTCTTAAATAAACATGTGTTCCTTTACCTTGTATATCACACTGATAGGCAAGTGAAACTAATGATATAGTCACCTACTAAAAAAAACACGTGTTCATTTACCTTGTTTAACACACTGATAGGCAAGTGAAACTGATGATATGGCCACCTACTAAAATAAACACATGTGTTCCTTTACCTTGTATAACACACTGATAGGCAAGTGAAACTAATGAAATGGGCACCTACTAAAATAAACATGTGTTCCTTTACCTTGTATAACTCACTGATAGGCAAGTGAAACTGATGAAATGGGCACCTACTAAAATAAACACATGTGTTCCTTTACCTTGTATAACACACTGATAGGCAAGTGAAACTAATGATATGGGCACCTACTAAACTAAACATATGGGTTCCTTTACCTTGTAATACCACTCTAGGCAAGTGAAACTAATAATATGGTCTCTACACCTGTATCTGTCTATACCTGTATTTTGGAATTGCACATTGTTTTTCTCTGACTGTTAAAGACGTCTTTACACTTAATCCATTGGATGTTGGATGTGTACTGATTGATGTTTTAGTCTTAGATATATGATTTTTTTTATTAGTTGTTATTGGTTTTGAACTAGCTGTCAGTAACTGCTAGTACTCTCAGATCTGTACTTAGTGTCTTTTTTGTTGTGGGGATGTATAAATACCCTACCACGTCTGGTCTGTGTTTTTGTTACTTGTTTTTCGATTTTGTATCGATCTGTTGAGTGAAACCTTTTTCAATAGATTTTTATAGTTTGTTCATGTTGTGCTGTTACACCACTGTAAAAGGTTAGGGGAGGGTAGGGTGCCTGCAAACAGGTTTAACCCCGCCACATTCTGTATGTGCCTGTCCCAAGTCAGGAGCCTGTAATTCAGTGGTTGTCGTTGGATGCTGTATATCATTGTCTCGTTGGCAATCATACCACATCTTTTTATTTTTATATCCCTACTAAACTAAACATATGCTCTCCTTTACCTTGTATATCACACTGAGTATCTCCTAGTAACCTGTCTAACTCTGAAAAAAGTGTTTATAAATTAACAAATTGCTTTCAATAAAAATAATCTAATGAATTATGTTTATAAAGAAATATTAAATTTCTTTAAAGTTAAAGTCTAATCTCAAAAGAACATAAGTAAAACACTTTTCTAATCAATCAAAATCAGTTCAAAATCAGTCTGATGACACAACTAGGATAATATTCTTCATAGGCCATTCCTAAATGTTTGATATTATTGAACCATCACACCGGATTCCTACTGTTTTTAAAAGTAAACATGGTGAATTTATGACATGAATTTAATTGTAAAACAACTGAGGTGTATTTTAAGGCAAGTATTTAATCTGCTAAAATTTTCTGACACAAATTGTAAATCATTCTTAGTTTGTTTGTACATTACTCCAGTGAAATTAAAAACAAGAGATAATAATGTTTCAACATTTAAACAAAAAATGGCATGCAAAATTAACACTTCTTTTAATCAATTCCATCATTTCAAAAGATAAAAGCCAAAATATAAAATCAGAAATAAGCTTGTAAATTAAATAAACTGAAAAGTATGAAACTTGAATTAAAAAATTAAAATGCTATACTTTGCTGTCTCAATGAATTTCACATAAAGAATGTCAGTTCAAAATCAAACTACACAATTCAAATTGTATGGATGGACTGATGTTTGATCTTCAGTGGCATATATTACATGCATATCAGAACAGGAACAAGAGATAGGAATATGAACCCTGCTTTGTAAACATGCTAGTTCACATATTTACATTATGCAGGAAGACATGTCACCTTATCCTGAAAAGATAAGTGACTCTGGCCCAAGGGTCCGAAAACGGTCATATTTGCCAGTCATGTCCTAAGATAAAACTATTTGTCCTAAACGAGTAATTGGGATTTAGGACAAATTTTATTTTTTTACAGAAGTAATTTCGGTCATTTCATTGACTCAATGTTTGAAATCGGATTTCGTAATCGCCATTTTGCACTTGTGATCACTTGTTTTTGTTTATAATCCCTTTCCTGTAATAAAACTGCCACTACAGCAGTTTGATAATCCTGAGGGCCCTCCTAATATCTATATCAATGCCTCTGGGAAACATTGGCTAATGATCGTTAATCACTTATTTACTCTCATCAAAGACAGTCATCAATTCTGATTTAAAAATTAAATCTAAATTTACGTAGAAAAAAGTATTTTTTCATGAGTAACACATGTGCTTTATTTACTATGTAATACGCATGCGTGAAATTGTCTTCAGCAAATTTAATATTTAATCGTAAAATGCAAATTGATTTCATGCTAAATTAAACGAGTGCAACTATTATCTGTTATATTCAAACACTTTTAAAGGTAATAAAATAAAAAAGCCATAAAAAGCCGGTGATTTCCTGTCAATTTGATAAACAAATCAAATCCCGGAAATGAATCCGGAATTATTCGTACTTTAAAATATCGCAAACTTCCGGTTTTAACTTTTGTCAAATCGAAAGAAACGTAAGCAATGTCTGAGAAATTAACCATTTTGAGTCATTAAAATCATTTCAATTTTAGACTGCTGCCTTCCCTAAACTGTCCTTCATGGTAATGGTAAGACATTTACTTAGTAAATGCGATGAAACAGCAATACAAGTTCGTTATGTTCGATGATGCTATGAATATAGTCAAGTTGATATCGACAATTTGAAAAGGGGCACCAACTTTTCAAACATCTCAAAATGACCGAAATTGTCTGGAAAAATTTCAGGATCCTTGCTCTGGCCTATGGTTTGTTATAGACTTATTGCATTTGAAACATGACAGGAGAAACAAAAAGTAGCACTTATTATCATGCTTAGCATATCTCCATCATAATATATAAAGTATTGGAAAACAGAAAGTATATGTCGGACAGATCCCAAAAGAACTCACATGGTACAACTCCTCACTGTTTAACTGCTGACCAATAATGGAGTAATTGTGTTCTACAGTACCTGAGAAAAGTGTGACAAAAATATTTGTCTAAAAATATGGACAAAGTAAATGTAATTTAGCCTGGACTCCTAGAGTGGGGTTATATCATGTAAGTGAAAGATTTTGCCATTAATAGGTCAGTGATATACCCTCTGTATTTCTGTGTCATCCACCGGTAAAACTTAAAGGTTGAAAGTGGAGGTAAACAACAACAAACAAACAAAACCCCAAAAAAGAGATATTCATAAGTATCAATATACCGTAGTAAATCTGTACAAATGCTGATAATTGAGACAGCAAAGTTAAATTACCTCTAGTTCTAGCACTTCTATAGTGTAACATATTGTTGGACATGAACTAATAAAAGTGTTTTATACTAATATGTTAATATGTAAATTACAGTACACACTATGAAGTTATGATGCTTTCAAGACTATGAAAAGAAAAACGTTAATGCTTCCAGTAACAGACAAACCCTCTCATTTTACCCCTCAATTTTTAAAGAAGGTAATTATGACATCTTTCTGTTCGGATCTGTTTTAAAATACCAACAATAGTAAATTTGCTTAACAACAATTAAACAATTAAAATTGTACAAAACCTAATGGTTTAACAATTATGAAATTAGGAATACAGTTTTATGAACTCCATTATTAAAGTATTTCCTGACATAAATTTGTGTTGTGATTATCAATAAAGTTATACTAACCACAAATTCTAGATCTTCCATGGCATACTGATCATCTGTACCATCACTTGGTTTAGGGATTGCTAGCAGATATCCAAGCTTCAAAATATCAAAGTCTATTAAAATCTTCAGTTTCAAGATCGCTAAAAGGAAGTCAAATGAGTATAAGAAGCAGGTAAAACATTTCTATTATAAATCATTGTTAATAGCCAATTATTAATAAAAGTAAAAGGTATTAAGAGCAATAAAATAATTCCAACACCTAGCTTAACTTTACCTTTACAGTTAATACACTGGGCTAAACGAGGACAAAGTATTAATTAAGCAGTAATACTACAAGACAGATCAAGTTAAAAATTGATCAACTGATATACAAATGATTTAAGGGTAAGAGTTAGACGACTTTATAATAACAAGAGAGATAACCCAGAAAAAACAAAAAGGTAATTGTTAAAATCAAACTTAACCTCTGTTTCGGTGTCTTGATAAAACAATAGTTAAAAAATTAAACTACTTGAAACAAATATTTCTAATTAAGTTAAATGTACAAACAGATTTAAGATGAGCAAGGGCCATCAATGCCTGTTGGAATGAACAGAACCTAATACCAGTTTGAAAGGACATAGACACTGATACCTGTAAGGATAGTCCTTAATACCTACTAGAATGGACATAGAACCTAATACCTGAGGTAGATATATAACATTGCATTCTGTTATATCTTCACTTAATCTGTTCAACTCCTCCTTAGCAACTTGTGTCATAAAATCAGGTAAACCATTGTATCTTCTCTTCTCTGTAAACAACAAACATCTTTACTAGTATATTACATCACCAGTGTAAACAACAAACATCTTTACTAGTATATTACATCACCAGTGTAAACAACAAACATCTTTACTAGTATATTACATCACCAGTGTAAACAACAAACATCTTTACTAGTATATTACATCACCAGTGTAAAGAACAAACATCTTTACTAGTGTATTACATCACCAGTGTAAACAACAAACATCTTTACTAGTATATTACATCACCAGTGTAAACAACAAACATCTTTACTAGTATATTACATCACCAGTGCTATTTCTAAAAGTAACAGTATTGAATTTTTTAAATATTTCATAAAATTCAATTTGTATAATATTCAACATGGTAAACTTGTATGCACACAAAGTCATTATCTTTAAAAAAAAAAAAATTGCTTTTCTGTTTGATTGAGAGGAGTTCTCTCCTTACTTATATACTGTGGATTCATTTATTTTTCGTGGGTATCAATTTTTGTGGATTGAGGAAACATTGCATTTTCGTGGATATTTGATTTCGTGGTTTTGCCAAAGTCTGCATACAAGCCTATAGAACATTTGAATTCGTGGGTCACCTTTACCCACTAAATCCATGAAAATTGATATCCCACGAATAATAATGAATCAACAGTATCTTTAATACATATTTTATAATCATCTTTTCAACAAAATCATCTTATTTGTGTTTTAAGTAGTCTTGACAGTTCTGTATTTGGCAAGTTGTTTAAATAAATAGCTCATTACACATCACTTATCTTGTCACTACTTTATTGTCATCTTTCAGTTGAAAAAAACCCATACATAAACAAAGTATCACAACATACTTTCGTCTAAATCTTCATCTACATTAGGATTAACTACAAATCTATTCTGTATACCCATCTCATCAAAATCTACCTAAAACAAAAATAAACATATAACTGTTAAAAGGTTTTCTTCAAATCACATATTGCTGAATGTTCCTGTATCTATTGACATGTTGGCAACTGTTTCATTTCCTAAAACATTCGGTGAATAGTGAATAAACATCCATGTTCATAAAAATCAAAACAATACCACTGTGTCACTGCGTCACTGCATGCAATTAATTGAGTTAACATGTATATTGAAGCATAACTAATCATTTTCATTAAAGACAAACAAAATGAGACAAAAATTTTCGAAAACAGACGAACAGAAAGAGTCGAGCAGTTACTAGACCTGCTTTGCCTTCGACAACATACATAAAAATAGATATCTTAAACTTACAATTTTACTGATTAAGTTTGCAACTCTGTGAAGTTCCTCCCCAAATTTAAGTGACACCTGCAACATCAAAAGAATTAGTTTGATTAGTAATGGTCAGTTAGAGAAGAATTATAAGATTAATTTTACCATCAATTTGTTCCCTCAGCTGATATGATAAACATTTTCTGTTATTCATAGTGATTTTGGACATTTGAATTTTGAAACTCTTTCAGAAACTTTTACTGTATTACACCTGTATTACATATATGTATCTTTTCTAATCTATTACATTCTATTCTTTTAAAGACATTATTTTCACGCAATTTCTTCTATTTTCTCTTTTCATGAACCTTTGTTGTTGGGTTGGCCATATTTATAAAACTAAGTTCAACAGCGTCATATGTTCAAGTCTCAAGTCAGTGGTTGCCTAATGTCATATCTTAATGCTTTTACTTAACTGGAGAATTTTGTATTGCTATTAGTCCTTGAAAGATCTGTTTGATTTATCCACAAGTTTTATATACTCAGGATAATCTGGAGCTTTAAATATTGTATAGATACCAGTCTATTGTTGAAGACAGTTAAATGACCTTAAATCAAATTATTTATTTTTAGATGGTGATGTTCCCTTGGCACCATCTTATGTTGATTATATATCTCAACTTGTTTGAAGCGCTCCTGTATGTAACAGCGTATTTGATTTTACTGAAAAACTATTACACCAGGGTTTTTCGATATCACAAACTCTCAAAACTTTGGCTAAATTTTACTATCAGTACAAGAACATCATTTGTAAATATAAATCTACGTGCAGACATCTTATACCTTCAGGTATTTCACATCCTATCTTTTATGGTAATTTCTATACAAAGCACAAAAATATCGTCATTCACCCAAAAAGCTAAACAAACCTTTAAATGTACTCATTCTCACAAGGGATATACTTACAATACTGTTGTCAAGTCATTAAAGATGGCATTTTTGGGAAATAATATTGATTCACTCATATGGTCTTTGCATCGGAAATAAACAAATTTATTCTAAAACCAGTTGTTGGAATGATACATGTTATGTTTTTTTCATATAATTTATGATGGCATACTAGGTCTGCAGCTGACATGTCAGTAACTGCTAGTAGTTCTTTGATAATTTATGTTGATCATTGTCATTTTTCTTAGTTTCTCCTATTACCTATTCTAACATCGGACTCAAGACTTCTTTAAATGTGACTTTTACTGTGCATATTGCTGTGTTTATTCCACATTAGCTAGAGGTATAGGAGGAGTGTTGAGATCTCACAAAACATGTTTAACCCTATTGAATTTTTGCGCCTGTCCCAAGTCAAGAACCCCTAGCCTTTTTTAGTCTTGAGTGTGTTTTTTGACAATTTTGGTTCATTTATATGTTTCAAAGTTTAGTGTGGCATCCATGTCGCTGAATTAGTATACATTATTGTTTAGGGGCCAGTTGAAGCCCACCTTCTATAGAAATATATACGCATATTGATGCATAGAGGGCTCCTTTCATGTATATGAAAAGGGCACAGAGACATAGAAAACCATATATATTAAACATAACTTACTTTTTTAAATATATCTATTGACTGTGACTGACTTTTACATAAATTTCCTATACTAATTGCATGGTATGTGGTCTGAAAAGATGAATTTGTGGGTTATTAAAAGAACACAACCAGTCTATACAAAAGGGAAATATTTCATAAACTGACAATAAATGCTTATTGATGTTGGGGCATAACAGAAATCTTACATATCAAAACATAACAATATCAATAACAATTAAAGAAAAAGATAACTTCAGCCCCTTAAACTTTTAAACATTATGTTTACTTTAATATAGTATTTTTATATGCTTATATATCGATATAAGAAGATGTGGTATGAGTGCCAATGAGACAACTCTCCATCCAAGTCAAAATTTATAAAAGTAAACCATTATAGGTCACATCACCGTCTTCAACACGGAGCCTTGGCTCACACCGAACAGTAAGCTATTATGAGTGCCAATGAGACAACTCTCCATCCAAGTCAAAATTTATAAAAGTAAACCATTATAGGTCACAGTACGGTTGTATGGTTTCCATTTGTACAATTATTTCATCATCATAATTTCTAAATTCATTTCTCATAACAAAGAATTAGCCTTCAATATAAGAGCATTTTTCCATATAATTTATGTTTCTAAGGGGCATAACTAAAGTGAAAATAAAAATAGTTGATCAGCACTGACTTTCTAACTTGTCTGAGACATTGCAGATTTAAACATTTGATATAAATTTCATAATAATCTGACAAGAAATGCAGGCAAAAGAGCTCCTATCAGTATTTGTATGCCCCCACTTGGCTTTGCGGGGAAAGACAATTAAGATTATAGTTTTGTCTAATAACAGTTGCTCCATTCAAAGTGATAACATGCTAGGATTTGAACAGCCTATACATACTCTATAAAGAGCCTGCCAATCACCAATTGAAGCCTGAGATTGCTGCATTCTTGAGAGAACCCTCTGGAAATACAAAATGAAACTAATAAATCCCAGTCAATATCATCATTAAACAGAATTTCATATCCCATAATGTAAATGGAATTGAAACAAACACATTGATAAGGGATAATTTTCAAAAGCAAATGTAATAGTTGTTATCCCTGATTCAATGACATTGTATTTTTTGCTTCGAAGTAATATTTTTAAGAAATAAATATAAGTTCTCAAATATATGAACATTTGTAATAAAAAAGATGCAGTTTTTCATTTTGTCATGCACTTCATACTACATGTAATACTGGTTTTACAATGTGAAAATTCAAGTTATCTCCCCTTGATTGGTTTCACCATCGTTTCCCTAGAGTCAAACTTCAGTTGACTTGAAATTTTATCACTGCAACTTTGTTTTCAAGTCAACTGAGGGTCAACAGTATCACCATTTAACATTGATGCTGACTAATGCATTTTCACAAAATAAATTTACTTGGGGGTGAAGAATCACATTTTAACTAATTGTTACTTAATCTTCTGAAAGAACAATCATATAATTGTGCATCCTACCCATTTTAGCAGTCAATTCAGTAACGACCCTATGAAATTATCTAATAATTTAGTACATTTGTTATGTTCTTACAGATGTATTGATTATGGGCTGCTTAACGTCCAGTGGCAAATATTTCATGCATGTTCAGGACGAGTCTTAGAGATGTGTAAAGTATATATATTTAATGAATACTTTTTTCATGTAATAAAATATAAGTACCTGAATATCTTTGACATGTTTAAGATTATCAGACAGAGCTGACACTATCTCTATATTCCTTGGGGTGATGAAAAATGACACTGCATCATGTCGCTGCTTCAATACAGCCTGATCTCTCAAAGGCCTCAAAAACCACACTCTGTCAAACATAATTATCTAAATTCAAGCAGAGAAAACTTTTGTAATTCAGTGTGTAATCTATACATGTCCATTTAAATGCTGTAAGTAAAAGCACTTCATTAAAGCATTGATATTTTGCATTATAAAATATTTAACTTGGTAAAAAAAAAATTCTTAAAAACATTTCTTAGTTTCATGGTACAAAAATCAATGAATGTATTTCTATTTCTATGGTTTTGAAGACAGTAAAATATTAAGATATCACAAATATTTCATTGAATCCATTCTGAAAAAGCACTCTCAAAATATGATTTATATCTATGAAACTGAATTTTCTCATATCAATCATTTAAACTTGAATTTTCAGCAAATTATAGGAGTGATCTGTGTTTTTTCTATTTAAATGGATAGTAGCTATGATTATCATTAAAATTATTTTTTGAATGTATACGGCAAGATTTGTACAAAAAGTTAATTAAGTATAAATTAAACCATCACTGTTTACTTTCCATTTACCATTTAGAAGCTTTTTACCTTTTAACACCTGAAAATAATTTTTGTCAACCAGACAAAAATTCGATGTTAACCAACCCTATTCATACGACCTACGTTGACCTGAACTCAGCAGTCCTCATTGCTCAATCGCTCGTTGTCACTCAAATGGGAAAATTTTAAACAGGAATGCGATCTCCGGGAATGAAAGAAAAAAGAACAGAAAAGAGGTGCAGACAAATAATGGTAACTTAAAAATAAATAACGGCAAAGTGATCGGTTATTAGAATCAGTTAAAAAACCTATCAAACAGGCATAGTTACACTGAAGTAGCCAACAATATGATAGTGTGGGAAATATTTACATTTCTAAATTATACCCTATACCATGAAAACAAATCGTGCCATGTTCAAATCGTTATTGTCCAAAATATGTTTATTAATTTACGGGTAGTGATCTCCTGACTTAGAAGAAATAAAAAATCAACTTTTTACAGTTTAATATTATTCTTCCAGTGTATCCTTCATGATGACCCCAATTCAATTCACAAAAACGTGTATATATTATCAGCATTGTCTTTCATACAAATGTAAATACAAGTGTATAATATCATTATTGTTTGAGAACCTTTTTCAAATAATCTACAGGCTTTTGTTATATTTACATAATTTGATAAATGGTGTAAAATACGTAATTTCAATTTAAAGAAATAATCAATTACTTCTGAAAACAAAAAGCACATGTTCATATCTACATGCATCTGAGTCAATTTTTTTTCGTTGTGCCGGCAAGGTTTCGGGAAATTAACCTGATGCATAATTAAAGAGATGAATAGTCACGGAATACGATATTAATTACGAATTAACACTTCTGTAGTTTATGTGGACATTCCAGCGATCTTATTGTGGATTTTAAGTACATATCTTTGATCTTGGAAGCTTTAAACTTGGTTATAATTTTGTTGAAATGATACCTACTATCCCTTTTAAGATATTTCATCTATCAGAATCTTAAAAAAGTATTTTTTGTAAAATGCTGAGGAATTTTTATTGAAAATATATGCTGTCCAGCTGAATTATGGGATATAAACTAAACTAGTGAGAACAAATATTGATTTAATCTCTAATTTTGTTTAACTGACCTCATTTGCCTGCTACCTATCTGTGATCTACACCTGTTTAGTATACCTGTGTAATGAAAACAATTTTATGAGGTGAAAACTATGAAAGGCCCCGAAATAACAAATGTAAAACAGTTCAAATGAGAAAACTAACAGCCTAATGTAAACATTCTATGTGCTCCTTTCCTTCATTTTTATCTTTTTTGTGAAACAGACATTCCAAATTTGCAGGTGAAGCTTTACAAAAAAAAATATAAGTAAGAAATAACTTAAAAAATCCCCAAAACAAAAATAAAAACAAAATACCTGTTATTCAAAAACTGATCTAAATTTGATAACTTCCACAATGTACAACTTAATAATCTATATGTTATCAGATAATACCAAAGAGACTGAGTCCTTCTTTAGCACCAGTTTGTCCTGATTTGTAAACAGATGGGTGTAATTCTTTGTGGAAAATCTGTAAGGCACTGAAAGGGAAAAAAACATTTTAGTATATAACACAAGTGAAACTGTGAGCTACTGCTCACTGATACCTCCGCCCAAATACTTGACGGTAAACAGGAAGTTGTTGAGTGATGAATCTGAAAATGCATCACAGCGTATAGCTGACTTATATAAACCCTGAAACCAAATTCAGAAATCCTTGTATTGTAGTTCCTGAGAAAAATGTGACGGAACATTTTCAACTTGGCTATCATGTGTAAAATGATACAAGTGTTCGGTAAACAGGAAGTTGTTGAGTGATGAATCTAAAAACGCATCACACTGTATAGCTGACTTATATAAACCCTGAAACCAAATTTCAGAAATCATTGTATTGTAGTTCCTGAGAAAAATGTGACGAAAATTTTCAACTTGGCTATCATGTGTAAAATGATACAAGTGTTCGGTAAACAGGAAGTTGTTGAGTGATGAATCTGAAAACGCATCACACGGTACAGCTGACTTATATAAACCCTGAAACCAAATTTCAGAAATCATTGTAATGTAGTTCCTGAGAAAAATGTGACGAAAATTTTCAACTTGGCTATCATGTGTAAAATGATACAAGTGTTCGGTAAACAGGAAGTTGTTGAGTGATGAATCTGAAAACACATCACACGGTACAGCTGACTTATATAAACCCTGAAACCAAATTTCAGAAATCTTTATGATGTTGTTCCTGTGAAAGATGCGATGAAAAATATTCATGGGATGGATGGACGGACTGACAGATGGACTGACAGATGGACGGACGGACAGACAGAGGTAAAACAGAATACCCCCACTTTTTTAAAGCAGGGGTATAATAATAATAAGTAATTCATGTGAAATGTGGAATTTAAACAACATACAGGATATTTTGAAAAACAAATATGACAAACAGTAGCCAATGGAAACCACTTAATTAAAGGCTCCTGTCTTGGGACATGCAAGTAAAAAATGAGGGGGTTAAACATGTTTCTGAGCGCTTAACTCTACCCTAACCTGGTACAGCAGTGTAACAGAACAACATGTCATTTTTGCCATAGTTCACTCTAGATACATGCATCCAATTAATTAATAAGCAATCTAACTTGAAACTGACGTCTAACAGAAAAATTAATGTCCAAATACCTAAAATCAGTCTCTAAAGACTCAGATTAAAGTGTATCACAGATCTTCTATGTGTCTATAATAACTTGTACATTTGAAATATTTTGTTCATCGTGGTTCCTGTACTTAAAATAGTTTTGGGTATAAATTACCTGAACTGACTCGCTGACATGCATTATTCTTTATTACTATTAATTCAACTCCTACATCACTTACCTAAATGCAATGTCATCTAGGAGAAGCTGGTCTTCCCTGAAATCAGAAATAAAGATTTATTTCTATAATTTGTACTTATATTTAAATATATCAACCTAAAAGTGTGGCCGTCTTTATTCAATATATATGAAAGACTACCTACTTATTTTACAGTAGGAAGAAAATGAGAATGGTAATGTGTGGTTTATATGGTATTGGTGGTGTATATTACATAATTTTATACACAATTCAAGGTTGTCTTAAAATACAAATCTCTACAATGAAATCTCTATCAGTTGAACCTTGTTGTGTTGAAAACTTGGATGAGTTGAAGAAATTGCGCAGTCAAGCAAAATTCCTGTTTTATCAATGCATTTTTAACTTCTGATAAGTCAAACTTGGTTGCGCAGTCAAGCAAAATTCCTGTTTTATCAATGCATTTTTAACTTCTGATAAGTCAAACTTGGTTGATTCCAATTATTGGTTAAGTCAAATAAATCTTATAGTCCTGTCGATGGAAAATTAATGTTAATTGACCCCATGTCTCGAAGTTCGAAAGTAAGAAATTTTCGAAAAAATGCAGACTTAAAGATAAAAATTTAAATTGGATGTTTTTCTTATGTGACATAATCATTTTTACAAGTGATTAAAGCTCTGTAAACATAATTGTTTGTATAGCAGTTAAAATGACATGTTTTGGTGACCGGTAATCAACACCTTTGTTGATCGTCAAAGAACTTTAGTGTGATGAACATATTTCACCTGATATAAAAATGAAACAAATTCAAATAATCCAAGCCTAGATTGAGTGAATTTCTTTGAATCAAAATTCATTAATTACAATAATTGAAAGATTAAGACAACTATGACAAATTTCCAATAATTGAATGCAAAGCAGACGGCCCTCATCAGTGATCTTTCAGGATTTGCTTCATTCTACGAGTGATTCCTTAATTTAAAGTGATTGATTGATTGTTGGTTGCTTAATGTCCTTAATTTATAACAACAACAAAAATACTTTATTCTAAGAGGGTTACACAGTTAGTTATATATCTAATCTTCCCTGAGGCCCTCATCATAGAAAAAGCATAAACAAAAATGCAAACATATACATGGCATAAATTAGTATAAAAGTCAAGTATAATGATAATGTTCAATACATGTACAACTGTAAAAATGTTATAAAAAAAAAACATGATGAAATAATATTCAATATTTTTTCAACTGGTTGCTTTCAATAAATGATCTGTTATTTTGTATTTGAAAGGATTAACATTTTTAATATTTCGTAACGATATAGGCAAATTGTTCCACAAGAATGGTCCAGAATACATAAAAGATTTCTTGAACAATTCTATTTTTGGTTTAGGGAGTATGAGGTTTCCTTGAACAGCATTTCTCAAGGGGTATGGATTTCTGTCTGAAACATAATGAAACTTGCTAGTACCATATTTCATGCATTCCAAATTTATTACAATACACTTGAGCTGGGATGAGTCTAACCTCGGATAAGTCGAATACTTTCGTCCTGTCCCTTTGACTTCGACTTAACAAGGTTCTGAAGTCATGTATTGTGAAATAGGATTTTTCTCATGTGCAATCATCCAATTCTTATTTTTGAAATTTTTATATATCAAGTATAATACCCTTAACATTTTCCCCTCTATAACTGGATCAGTCCTAGCTTTTACATAGTATTAATTTCTATGTCTAGTACAAGCACCTTAACATCCTTCAGTTCAATACTTACAAAGTGAAAGTTTTCACATCCAGTATAGGTACTCTAACATCTGTATCCTCAAGTTCTATCCCAACTCTCATCTTCTCAAGGTATTTTAACAAGCCGCCCGTTGCTCTGATCTGTAAAAGTAAAGTGTTCACTACTAATCTGATTACACCTCTGTCAGACAATAAAATCTGAGAAGGAAGGTCCTTTAATATCACATACCGATGTGTTAATTATGTTCTCTTTATCAACAATCCAGAATCTTTTTACCAGCTTGAATAAACAGCCTTGAGAAACTATTATCACACATTGTAATATAAGTAAATTCGATTATCTCCCCATTAACACGCGAGACCATGATTATATTCTTATATGCACATCAGTAGTTTGTATATTAATAACTGCAAAATTGCACAAATCAATGTCTAGCTGCTTATTGTGAAGTTGTGCTTAACTATAAGATAGACTATTTCCACATGTAGCCATTTTGAATTATCTCCCTTTTAACATACACCATGATTATATTCTTTTATGCTCATTCTCAGGTAGTGCTCTACAGTTGTGTTAAATTACATTAATATCTTTCTAGATGCTTAGGAGGAGTTGCTTTTAGAAGGCACATAGACAAGGATAAGGATGATATCTATATACTCTTAAATATCTTTCCTTTTTATTGGGGGGTACAATTTAAGAAATTGTAGTTTAACATACCATACATTGATTATCAAATGGTACCAATGATGAGATATACAAAGTCCTCTCAGATTCTGTATAGTGTTTAGGAAGAGATGGCAAGTCTAGATTTAATATTCTTCTCTTACAAATATCAGCACCTGAAATTTAAAAAAAAAAGTTACAATTTGAAACAATTGTTCAATACTGTTGCTTGCACAACTCATCAAGATTTTTTTACAACATGGTACATGGTCACTGAACACATACATACATGACAAATGCCTTTTTTACATAAAATCTCATATTAAACTACCAGCATTAATGGAAGTAAAAAATTATTAACACACAGAATATATCTCAGTGAATCCATCTTTCAAACATCATGAATCCAAGATGACTGCAATGACGGCTTCCAAAAATAAAAATATGTTTATGTTTTTATCATATGCACTGTATGCATATCTGGTTCACAAAAATAAAACTACATACTGAAATCAATGCTGGGCAAAAACTGCAAAACATCATCAGTCTCATCCTCTGTTTCCATACTAACTATTAAAATAAAATAAATCAAATTAAAAAACATCCCATAAATAAAGAGAAAGAGATTATAGTGTGCATATCTTTTTTTTTTCACTTTTAGGTATGATTCTTTACCGTTATGATTTTAGACTGTCTAACAAAAATCAATTTTCAGTAGCTATGATCTTGATCATAGACCTAATTGACTTGTTGTCTCTTTGACACATTCCCCATTTCCATTCTCAATTTCATTCAAACTCAATCAGGAACTTCCTCTCATTATTTGTGACCACATATCCAAATCAAGTTGCAATCTAATATAAAATATTTGATTTAGCATCCAGAAACCATTTTTCTGCACAAATTACCATTTATTTTTACAAAATATGACTTTGACATTAGAAGCAGCGACCTCAAAATCATTAGGATATTCCTCTCATTATATGTGACCATATACTGTAAATTCAAAAATTATTGCCTGCCTTTATTATTTGAAAAATGGACAAAAATGCGAGATTAATTATTGCGATTTCAGGGAAATCTGCATACAGATATATGTATCAGAATGCCAGTTCTTATTATTGCGATATTATTCGCATTAATAAAAACCTCGCAATAATTTCTGAATTAACAGTATCCAAGTAATGTTTCAATCCAAAATATATTTGATTTAGAATCCAGATATTGCTTTCCTGTACAAATTTCTGTCTATCTTTAGTAAAAATGACTTTGAACATAGATACATCACCTCAATTCAATAGGGATCTTCCATTCATTAGTAAGATTTCAACTGACTAAAAAGTGAAACCAAAATGACTGGCGGACAGGTCAAAACTTTATACCCAGGCTACTTTGTAGCATTGGATATAAGTAGAACTGTTGGTGAACTCAAAAGAGGGATATCGCTAGCCCCGGGATATTATCAGTATATTGAAACAAGAGTGCACACGCTGAAATGTCTCGCCTTCTTTATTGACCATTGATTTTATGTTGATAGCCCTAAATATAAAGTTTTACTACAACTATCACATAAAATTAACATGATTCAAGAAAATGAGGTCAAGGTCAGATTAACCAAACTGGAAATACATGTACACCTTACAATCATTCCATACACTAAATATGCTTTAAATATAGTTGACCTATTGCACATAGTATCTAAGAAACAAACTTAACCAGGAAAACTCAACATTGATCAATGAACCATGAAAACGAGGTCAAGGTCAGATGAACCATGCCAGACAGACATGTACACCTTACAATTATTACATGGTTTAAATATAGTTGACCTATTGCATATAGTATCCAAGAAACAAACTTAACCAGGAAAACTTAAAATTGACCAATGAACCATGAAAATGAGGTCAAGGTCAGATGATAATTGCCAGACAGACAAATACACCTTACAATCATTCTATACACCAAATATAGTTGACCTATTGGTTATAGTATAAGAAAAACAGACCAAAAAACAAAAACTTAACATCAAGCAATGAACCGTAAAAATGAGGTCAAGGTCAAATAAAACATGCCAGACTGACATGTACATCGTAAAATATTTTCATACACCAAATATAGTTGACCTATTGCATACAGTATCAGAAAAACAGACCAAAACACAAACATAAACTTTAACCACGGAACCATGAAAATGAGGTCAAGGTCAGATGACACCTGTACATCTTACAATCATTCCAAACAGATCCATGAAATGAAGTCGAGGTCGAGGTCAAGTAAAAAGGCATGAGGACCTTGCAAGGTACGCACATACCAAATATAGTTATCCTATTACTTATAATAAGAGAGAAATTAAGAATACTAAAAATCTTAACTTTTTTTTCAAGTAGTCACTGAACCATGAAAATGAGGTCAAGGACAATGGATACGTAACATAAGGCATCTATATGCAAAGTATGAAGCATCCAGGTCTTCCACCTTCTAAAATATAAAGCTTTTAAGAAGTTAGTTAACGCAGCCGCCGCTGGATCACTATCCCTATGTCGAGCTTTCTGCGACAAAAGTCGAGGCTCGACAAAAATGTGAAACTCAAAATACATTTTTTTATGTTCAAGGTCAAAAGTTTGTTTTATTTTTGAGGTATTTGAACTTATTTATTATGTATTGTGACTTCCTTTTTCAAACAATAGCGTACTGTTGTACATAATAAATGATTGTAGTTAAATGTAAAGCATAACATTAACAAAACCTCACTTTATATAATATGTTATTGTTACAGCATGGACTGAAATCACAGAAATAAATGTAGTTCATAATTTATATAAGACATATTTTAATTCATCTTAAAATAACAGCTTTGCTATTAATAGTTCAATATTTCTTCAATCATTTATTTTTTCTATTCAAGGAGAAAAAAACCATTATGAATGTGTTTAAATAGTTTTATATATAACCTGAAGACAGATGCATTGAATTTTGAATTGTAAATTTTGCATATGTTGATGTTAACATATGTAAAACACACCAGTTTGACATACATAGAAGGAAGTCTGTATATTGATTTACAACAACCAATTACAGATATAGGGAAATAAACTTTCCTTTGAAGTTTGTTCAATCTATTACAGGAACTTAATTATTATAGCCTGTAGTTGTTAAATCTATTAAAGGAACTTAATTATTGTAGCCTTCAGTCTTTGTGAAACAGAAACTGATAGCCTTAGGTTTCTTTTCCCTTTTAAAGTTGTTAAAAGAATAAGGAAACATAAAAAAAAAGTGTATATTTGATTGATGTCCTTTTAACATCCAAAATACTATGCACTAGAAATATGAAATTTTTAATTATCAGTTTTAAATTTATCTAATCTTAGCATGTCTAAGTGCCCATTTTGGAGGGAGTTCTTTCTTCAAATTTTAACTTTTTTCATTTCGGAAGCACCTATTATTCCTTAATTTTAATGGAAAACATTAACTGTTTCCACACCTTTATAACATACCTATAGGCTTGAGTGTTTTAATCAGTCTGTCATCTTGTTTAGAACTCAGTACAATGATCACAGGATTTATCTGTCGTATCACTATATATATAAATGTTAAACAGATACATTTAGAAACAAATATGTACACTAGAATATAATATGTTATATGACAGAAACAAATATATACACTAGAATATAATATGTTATATAAATGACAGAAACAAATATGTACACTAGAATATAATACGTTATATGAATGACAGAAACAAATATATACATATAGATTCTACCACTGCATCGAGTGTGATACGATATTTATCCACTCGAGACAGTTAAATTTTTAAATTTAAAACGCAAGGCTTGCCGAGCGTTTTAAATATTTAAAATTTAACTGTCGAGAGTGGATAAATATCGTATTACATGAGATTTGGTGGTGGAATCTGTTTCTCTAATGATTTTCAAACCATATGCAGGCAAACTTATTCCTTCTTTTTGAATGATCTGCAGAAAGATGTGTTCTTTCTATGTGACGTCATCAGGCATGGTCGCCTTTTTACATGCCGTCACAATAGGAAATTCAGAGGAAAGCAAGAAAATTCGACGTCATAATCGGATTTTAACCAATGAAGAACTGAGATCAAACAAACCACACGTTGATTAAATTTTTTTTATTCAATGGGTGCAGAAAGAGATAAGTTGACGAAGTATTAGAGAAACTAGAATATAATATGTTATCTAAATGACAGAAACAAATATATACACTAGAATATAATATGTTATATAAATGACGTAACAAATACGTACACTAGAATATATAAATGTGATAGTACTTTTATTCAATGAGATTAATTTTTTTTTAAACTAATGGGAAAATCAGTTTTTTTGAATATTTCTTCTATTTTTTTATTAAATGTATATTTCGTTGGGTAGGTAACTATCAAAATGCATACAATTTTATACAATAAATAAAAAGCCTTCACAAAAGAAGATGGGGCTATTCCAGGAAAGATTATTGGATATGAGAGTTTTTTTTATTATTTATTTGAATGGTAGGGAGGGAGTTTAAATAACTTTTTTAGAAAGCTAATATTAACCTTTAAAAACAATTCATTACAATTTTAACAACACCCTCACCCTATAAAATATTATAAATATTCCTTCTGATATGTTTGAAGAAATAATAAAGACTCTAGCACTGTATCTTTATAGGCCTTTCACATATTTTTTTTAATCCCTGGTCTTTTTATTCTTAACTAATGGGCTTACCATAGTTTTTCTCTAATTTTCCATTATGTGATTTATTTCAATATACATGTACCAGACAAACTGGATATAAGCTGTATATCAACTGACTAGTTTGCAACTGTTCTCGTCTTGTGAAATGTAGTCATAAATTTTATGATAAATTTCATTCAATCTTTTGCAAAATTTCAGGATAATGATTTTGAAAAACTAAAATAATCAAAACATACAATGCTAGACCCTCAAAAAGAACCAGAGATATATAAATATAGATATGTTTATAACAAGGAACATGTAACATGACATACATGTACAATCAAATGGGAGATAACTATTGATCTACTATTAATAAAAGTAATCAAAAACACTCATAGTTATTTCTCCTTTTTGACAAAATTTCAAAAATGCAAGTGACTAAGAATTTTCAAATTTAGTCATTTTCTTGGCAATGATGAAGTACTATATACTTTTATTCAAGGAATTTGCTACTAGTCAAAAAAATGAATTACATATTTTTATATTTTTCATCAGATGATGAATCACGTTATAATTTCATTGACATCTGTCAACAAATCAATTTACCTTGAAATTTCTGATTCATTAGTAATTTACAAACTAATAGATTTTACTACTTCATTTATCCTCTATGTTATATATAAAATCTGATCTAATTGGTCAAGGCACCACCCTGGAATTACCATTTTATCATCAGACTGAGTAATATCAAATTTTTAATTGTAGTAAAAAAGAATTTCATTTTCAAAATTTCAATCAATAAATTACTAAACCAGAAGTAATGAAATCATATTACTAAAATACTGACTTAATATCTTTACATTCTTTCAGTCAGATAATTAGAATGGGGCTATTGTGAAATAAACTCTAGGAAATTGGGTTGGTTGGACTACTCCCCTCTCACACTATGTATAAAAAATTAAAAAAATTTCAGAAGTACTGTGGATTCATTATTATTTGTGGGATACCAATTTCCTTGGATTTTGTGGGTACAGGTGAACCAAAAATTTGAATGTTCAACGAATTACAAATTTTCTATAGGCTTGTATGCAGACTTTGGCATAAATACCAAATCAAGTATCCACGAAAATAAAAGTTTTCCTCGTTTCACAAAAATAAATGAATCCAGTATATAAATTATCAAAATTTTAAATTCTTTTCCCTCTCTATATTGTTTATCTCTGATTCCCTCTTTTTTTCCTTCAAGTCATTTACTGATTTTGCTGCTGCAAATTTTCATCTTTAATTATAAGAAAAGAAGAAAAGAAAGGTTATGAACCACTAGAAAATGGGATTTGGTAATGAAATAATAAAGTCAATATTTCTAAAGATTAAGTAGACATTTTCTGAATATATTCATTGTTTCTAATTTCTAGACACATGTGACAGCCTCAAAATTAACACTATCAAAATACTGCTTGTAGTTTAATATTGCAAGCACAAAATAATTTTTTTCTTATTCAATATCTGTTAATATTTTTTTGCAGTAATTTGCAAAGAAAACTTTGAATAAGCCATATTTTCAGAGGTATACAAGTATGCTGGTCATCCACGACCTGGGCGAAAGGGGAGATTTAAGGGGTAATTAATTAATCTAATATTGGGTAATAAGGAGGTACTACCTCGCTGTAACAGAGAAAAGTCATCATGTTCAGCACTGTCCATCATCATGTGTATTTGTGTTGATTCTATATCATAATAGGCCAGACCAAGTCGTCCACCTTGCCAAAATATACTCATATAAATCTACAAAAATAATTATACATTATTAAAGAGATAACTATGATACCAAAATAAAATAATAAAAATTATCATCAAATCTTTCAAAAATGAAGATCCTCTTCAAGAGGCTAGACCAAAACACATTTTCTGCAAAACATTTGTACAAAAAAAAAGGATTTAAGTATCTTGCCAAACATACTCATCTAAATACAAACAAATGTACATGTACATCAGAGCAGTTCAAACAAAATTTTCTACTTGTATTTAACCTACTTTAAAAGGATTTTAACAAAGCCTTTTCTTTAAAAGCGAAAAAGAATTATCTAGGTCAAGTACATCTTTTCTTTTCTTATTAGGCTTTAAATGAGTATCTATATCTGTTGTTGTAAGATCACAAATTAAGTTTCATTAAAACAGACATGCAATAGATGTTTGTGTGAGAGAAAAAAAATTGATACAAAATCTGCTGCACATTACTGAAAACATCACCACTTGTGACATGTGGGATTATTTAATGAAGTGTATCAATTCTACTGTTAATCAATCTTAAATCTTGGGCAGTAGACAGTAAAACATTAACTTGTAACATATGTAGTTTATTCTATCATTTATATTAACACAAGTTCCTTAGAAAGTATATTATACTTTATATATTATCAATGATGAAATACTGGTTTAGAATAATGAATATGGAACATGGTTTACTGTTTGATACCTATATGTGTAACAAAAACATGTTTACTAATAATATCAAATGCTGGTATTCATCCATACATTATATTTTTAAAAACCTGAATATTTAAGATTTAGATGTAAAACTTAACTTTTTTATGCAAAAACTTTGCAATAGTTTTGTAAAATTTTGGAACAAAAAGAACAGATACAAAAAGAAGTAAATTGGATACTTATGTTCAAACCAAAAGCTTGTTTTTCTAAAGAAATCTATCTTTAAACAATTTTCGATTAAGAAGTGCCATATGTAAAATCAGAATCAGTGCCTATGATCTAAAAATAGACAGAGACAGGTATAAAACTTCATATATAGAAAGAGATCAGAGGCTTTATAAGAAATGTAAGAAATGTACCATTAACATGGTTGAAGATGAACAACATTATATTACTAGTTGTCCAGCATACAATGATGGTAGGGATATATTTTTCAAGGAGATAATTAAAACAATATTTGTCATAACTTTCAGATCTCTCAAATGAGGCAAAATTTAGAATCCACCTAATAGGATATCGGCTAAACAAATATATCTGCTATTGTAATATTTAATATTTCATTTCAACGCAAAAACTTTTTTTTGTTTATACAAATAAAAGTGTATTGTTTTGTGTGTATAAATGTCATGCTGCCCATCAATGGCCCTTAATTAGAACAATAAATATTCTTATTCTTATTCTTTTTTTTCTATATTGCATGGAAAAATTATTCTAAATTAATGTTGTTGTTTTTTAATTGTGGAGGGATGGAGCTGTACCCTTTAACTTTTGTAAAAACGGGTGAAATATTAGAATATGAAGTCTCCTTCTTTAAACATCCTATTTCTTGACTTGGAAACCTTCCTTTTAGATATTTTGAACCTTCCCTTACATGAATGAACTAAAAAATCTACTACCAAATTTTAACCATAAGAAACACATATTAAATATAAACTTTCAAATTCCTCCCTGTTTACAGATGAATACTAACATGTATCTAAAATGAACTTCAGAACATGTGTTAACTATCATTTTATTCAGCAATAAAATCACCTACTGGGACTTACTAGAGCATAGCTCATGCTCCATTTAAACTTAAACCAATAATACTTTTAAAATGTTACAAACTCTTAATTATAGATTAAAAATTTGTAAAAACTTTCAAATAATTTTAACTCAGTAAAAAGGATCAGGTTTTGTTTATCATCCTTCCTATTTATTTTTATTTGTAATTCAATTTCATTTTTTTTTTTATCAGATTTTCAACAAATTTGTTATTTCATAATCTTGGGTCTGGGTTTTTTGTTGTTGCTTTTTCACCTTTGCTATTTAGTGGCAATAATAAAATATTATTTTTTTAAATTAGTTTTTTATAAAGTTACGGTACATGTATGGCTTTTGTTTGTTTACTATTACTTTCATTTGCAATACAAAGTTTTATCAATTTCTTTTTTTGATATATTCAAATATTTAGCCCTGCATCCTAGGAAAGGTAAATAGGTCCAGTTTTGTGATTTTTAATGTTTAATATCCAGGTGTTACTGGATAAAGATAGGTTTATCTTTTAAAAAATCAAGAAACATTATTTCATGGATGTTTCAATATTTTGATTTCAGTTATAGATTCTAAAAATAACAATTTTCTTTAAATTTAAAAAGAAAATTACCCTCCAGTAATAAAGGTGTGATTTTTAGCATTATATCTTATAAAAACTTAATGACTATAACAGATCATAAAAATTTTATGTGAAAATAAATTGTTTTTATTGACGACAATATTTGATTGACACTATCAAAACAGTTATCAACATTACATCAAATTGTTTCACCACAGTGACGTCAAAACTGACAACCTTGTCAATTTCTTGTCTGTTAGATATTTACTATACTATGTATTGACTTAGTGTTTGTACTGTTAATACCCTCTCTATCAAAGTGCAGATTTCCTATTCAATCCACCTAATAATGGCTATATTCAAACATCTCTTAGAACACGAGGATCGTCATCCCTATACTCTTATTTCAAACAATTAATCCTTTTAGTGGGTCTATTTATACATTTAAATGGTTGTTTTTAAATTCAGTAAAGGGTCAGTACACTTGAAAACTTTAACCTGTTATTATGTAGAGCTTTGTAACTTTACAATATTGGTCCAAGATTTGGCAGATGTCAAATGTGTGTGGGTGTTTTGTTCTTTTCTGCATCAATTAAATAATAAGTCGATTACTGTTGCACAAATATTTCTGTACTATACTTGAAATGTATAATCAAGATTTTGTATGCAACTTGTCTAATATCCAGTTTAGGTTTTTGATGTGGTAAATTTTGCGTTACATTAGATTTGACAAACAGACAAGTTTCTTTATATGGTTGATTTTCAGTCTATTTTGACCAAAAAGTTTTTTATTATGTATATTGCACTCAGTAACTTAGCACACTGTCATAACATAAATTTGAGATAGATGGCTCATTTTTCAAAATATTAAGAGATACTTCAAAATCACTGATTAAGTATAGTTGAGAGTAAATTTTCAATTTTTCATGGAGATGCATATCAACTTGTACATTGTCATGTACTCCATGAAACTTTATTTGTCTTGTAGTTTCGATGGAACTTTCATTACAACTTTATGTACAATTATTTTTAAAGTCTGCTTTAGGCAATAAAAGCTGATAAAAAGTTACTATAGAACTTTAAAACATCCTAATATATTGATGGATAAACACTTTCCATACTGTTATCCTTAAATGTATTATATTATAGTACCAGTTACTATCAGAAATTCACAAGAAAGTAAATATTCCTTTTATATTTTAAGGGTTACCTAAAATTTGTGCAAGTAAGATAAATGGTAAATCTCCCCATAAAAATGAATATAGTCATAAATGTATTGCATTGTACAAGCTGTTTTAAGGGAAATAGGTCAAGGTACCATCATTTACAAATATGGTATATATCAGCAAAATGATAGAAATGAATTTGAAACTATAATCACATCTTGCCTGATGTTGTGTAGCTTCTGTAGCAAGAACAGAAGATGTGTTAATTGAAGTAAACAAAAAATGATAATTTGTCAAATGAAGCAAACATATCATGAGGTCAAAGTGTACATTAATTCAGAAGAATTCTGCCATCTTTAATCTGAAATGTTCCAGATTTGATGTCACTTGGTTAACAAGAGGTTTTACTGTTTTGTAGATAAGCAAGTGTGATAGGAATATATTGTTGACTTTTCTTTTTAAATTTTTTTTGCTGGATGTTTGTACTTAAATACACACCTATGTCTAAGGTTAAGGGAAGGATTTGAACACTTGCAAACATGTTTGATCCCACCACATTCTGTATGTTCCTGTCCCAAATCAGGAGCCTGTTATTCAGTAGTTGCTGTTCATTGCTGTCTGTCAAATTTGTTTTTATAGTCTTGTACATAAATCAGGCTGTTGGTTTCTCATTTGAATTATTTTACATTTTGACATGTCATGGCTTTCATAGCATGCAATATGGTATGGGTTTTGCTCATTGTCAAAGGCATGAGTACAGTTGACTTGTATGGTGACCTTCAGTTGCTTACAACTTAGTCATTTGGTCTGTGGTGATCTTATTAGCAATCATACCACATCTTCTTACTTTTATTCATATTGCTATATGCCTGATGAAGACAAAATTGTAAAATTCAAGAACATAAGTCACATCTCCACAGAAGTAACTTTCCCTTGACAAGATCAAATTACAGAAAACTTAGCATCCATTGTCTTAATCAAATAAAACAAAACATTTTACAAATAAAAATTTAATACTTTGTTGTTGCGCAATACTATGCTATTGCGCAATACTGTGCAAATGAAGATTTCTTGCTATTGCGCAATACTGTGCAATTGGAGATTTCTTGCTATTGCGCAATACTGTGCAATTGAAGATTTCTTGCTATTGCCCAATACAGTGCAATTGAAGATTTCTTGCTATTCCGCAATACTGTGATATTGCTCAATACTGTGCTATTGTGCAATACTGCCCTATTGCCCGTTACTGTGCAACTGAAGATTTCTTACTACATGTATTGCCCAATACTGTGCAATTGAAGATTTCTTGCTATTGCCCAATACTGTGCTATTGCGCAATACTGTGCAATTGAAGATTTCTTGCTATTCCGCAATACTGTGATATTGCTCAATACTGTGCTATTGTGCAATACTGCGCTATTGCCC
This sequence comes from Mytilus californianus, assembly GCF_021869535.1. Classification (NCBI taxonomy): domain Eukaryota; kingdom Metazoa; phylum Mollusca; class Bivalvia; order Mytilida; family Mytilidae; genus Mytilus; species Mytilus californianus. The sequence goes on from NW_026262581.1 coordinate 125,086,512, forward strand.
GTTACTATGCAATTGAAGATTTCTTACTACATGTATTGTGCAATATTGTGCAATTGAAGATTTCTTACTATTGCGCAATACTGTGCAATTGAAGATTTCTTGCTATTGCGCAATACTGTGCAATTGAACTTTTCTTGCTATTGCCCAATACTGTGGTATTGAACAATACTGTGCTATTGCGCAATACTGTGCAATTGAAGATTTCTTGCTTTTGCACAATACTGTGCAATCATTTGAAATTTCAAAAATTTTGAATAAAAAAAAATATGAACCCCCCAAAAAAATTGGAAAAAAAAATTCCACCAAACTTTTTGAACCCCCTCCCCCTTGGAGTAATTACCCCCAGCCTTCCCTTTGTGGTATGGAACCTTGTAGTACAATTTTAGAGAGATCCATGCACTAAAACAAAAGTTACTGTCTGGAAACTAGAAAAATGCTTGTTTTTGGACCCTTTTTTGCCCCTAATTCCTGAACCGTTGGGGCAATTACCCTCAAACTCAATCCCAGCTTTCCCTTTGTGATATGGAACCTTGTGGTACAATTTCTGAGAGATCTATACACTAACACATAAGTTATTGTCCGGAAACTACAAAAATGCTTCTTTTTGGCCCCTTATTCCTAAACTGTTGGTACCATAAACCCCAAAATCAATCCCAATCTTCCTTTTATGGTATTGAACCTTCTGGTAAAATTTCTTATAGATCCATTCCTTTAAACTAAAGTTATTGTCCAGAAACCAAATGTGTCTTTGGACGATGCCGACGCAGACGACGACACCATAGCATTATATGTATAAATACTAAGGTCGGTAGATATATTGGAAACACAGGTATATTATTTAGGCCAAAGCAAATTCACTTGCTATATGCACAATAGAATGCATAGGTTTACTCTCTATAAATGCATAAAATGCATAAAATGCTAGGTGATGTTCAGTATCTGTTCATGAATCTAGAAATAATGCATTCAGTGATACTATGAAAAATTTTGCATCATAAAGAATTGGTAAACGAATAGTATTTTAGATATGACGAAATTAACTTTGCATATTTGCATCATACATGGATTTACTCCTTTTCAAATTATTTGAATATGTACTAGTATTCTTCACTTTATGAACTAGCCTTTATAATTCTGATTTAAATAATAAATAGGAAAACTGGTTGGTCAAAGGTTATTGACACATTTACAAGCACAACAGGAGCTTTTATTGTTTGTAGTTTTTCATAACTATAATTATACAAAATCTTCCATACAGAATTTGACCTCAAGGTATAAATATAATACAGCAATGTTTGTGTAGTTATCAAAGTATTATCATCTTGTTTAAACTTTCATAGACCTATAATTATATCTATAAACACAGTAGTGTTTAATTCTGTTTTATGATAAAAATAATAACTTTCCTTTTATATTTTTGTTGTTGAATTTATTAAAATTTTCAAGGGAGAAACAGTGAATAAATTTAATCATACAAACATTTGTAGCTATCACACTAATCATGAAAACAATTAAGTAGCTAAAAACAGTATGAAAGTGTTAATAACTTCCTAGGTATATGAAAATACTCAACCCTTTTTTTATTTTTATTTGTAAGGTTTGGGTCAACATACACAAGTTTTTTATACATACAATACATCTGATTTTAATTCAAAAAGCTATCTTTTTAACAAATTTTCCATTCCGCCTATCTATTTTCTTATTATAGAACAAAAACCAATGCATTTAAGTGGTAGTTGCTCTTCATGACACCTCATAACACTCATTTTGTTTTGCAAAGAAAGAAAGGTATAAGAAGTATTTTTTGTCTCATAGTACTCTTTGCCTTATACCAACGACCTGTAAATAAGTTATGTTACTATTGTAAATAAACAAAGTTCGTGACAACATATGTTTCCTGGCGTTTATCTATCAGTATATACACTACTTCTGTTCAGGAACTTATGGCCAGGATATCGACAGGAAAGGCTTAAAACTTGATCAACAAATAGTTTATTTTAATTTTCAAATTGGTTTTGTTTCTCAAGGATCTTCAGTATTCAAAGTACACATTTTTTTTAAAAGTAAAAATGCCTTCTGTATATCTTCATTTTAGTTTTCTTTTGGAAACATTTTTTTTTCTAAGAATTTTGCAAGGAAAAATTGATATTAAAGTATGTTTGAAACAAATATACAGGCTTTCGCATCTTAAATATCTTAAATGCTGTGTAATTCACGTGTAAAACTACTTAAAAAAGAGTTTCTGTTTTGTCATTAACAAGTCCTTTCTAACGCCATTTATAGTCTGTCTACCTATTACCTCCCTTATGCAGATGACAGATGAATAAGGATACTAAGTAAAGTAGTTGAATGATTAACTCAGACAAGTCATAATCACTTGTCTCAATTTTTTTCAAAACCTATCAAGAAATTTTACTAATTGAATGTTGAATTATTTCAATGACTTGCATAATTTGTCCTAAAATTAATTTATGTTTTGAAAAACAAATATCATATTGACATGTACACAACTGTCTTTGACTAAAATCTAATCCTGACAACATCTATCGATATTAACACTTTCTGCCTACCACAACCCAACCAACACCCTTAGGATAATATAAGATCACTGCCTCTCTAGTCCTGTCCTTAACTTCATATTACCCTACCTGATCATTTATTGTAGAACTTTCCCCTCTCTGTCGTACAGGATTAATATGATTTTCATGTAAACTTTCATCTTCATCATCTGCCCCAATGATACTACCATCACTAGTATAAAATGATGCTGCCCCTGAGGATGTAACAGTTCTATTTGGTATGCCTTGTCCTGATGATAAAATTCTATTGGTGGACATCTCACTACTGCTACAAAAAATGTTTTTATGAGAATTAAAGTAAAATAAAGTTGAGAACTCCCCTACACAGACTCCAACAGGTTGTGAAAGATCCTCATAAATAGGTATTATCCCCATCTATGGAAATTATACCCAAAATCAGGTATCATACTTTTTTTGTGGGGCCTTCGTATACTTTCATAGATACATTCTTACACAAAAAATTTATGTCACCTTTTTTTAAAGATAAAATGTAGGTCAGAGTGAATTCCTTTTTGAAAGAAGTCGGTATACTCCCCTAGATGTATCTATATATATATATATCAAGTTGTATGATTGTAGGTCTCTGAGTACCAGAGATCTGAACCCAAATGAAAAACATAATCAATTTTTAAAACATAGGTCAAATTGACCTAAATTTTTTAGATGCTGCTATACTTTCATAGATGCATCCTTTATCCAAGTCATATGATTGGTGGACACTCAGTAATTAATGTAAGACTTATATAGGTAATGAAAGTTTAAAACTTTAAGCCACTAAATTATAAAACATGTGGTCTTCATTTAATGGTGCAGTCAGTCTCTCAAGTATGCATCCACAATAAATCTTCACATTTTAACAGTGTATAAACTTTCAAGTCAATAAAGCAATAACTATGAGGACATAGATAATGATGCAACATCACAGCAACTATTAATAAACTTTACATTTTACTCAGTTAAACTTAATTGTCACTATTAAAGCATGCAACATTACGGCATATGTCAATGGTCTAGTACCATTTCAACAATGTAAAACTGAAGCATGCAGCATACCAAATATCAATGGCACATTGAAGTTCTTCTCTGTAAAACAACTTATCTGAAAACTTAATTCATGTTATAAATTCAAATCATATTAATTATTAGACCTTCATTTTTTGTAGTACTTTTGTTGTAGTTTTCAGACAACTGTGACTTTGCCATTTCTTACAATTCAATCCATTATGACAAATATAGCTTTCAACACAATAAATACCCTGTTCATTACTTTAAATAGATACTTTAACTTTGATGAACCAATTCCAAAAAGGCAGAAAATTAGAAGCACCAATCTAACAAAGTGTGTCTTATAAATAAAGATGGTATGATTTACACAAGTGGAATTACTTTGTCACCACTGAGAAACAAAACAAATCCAAATAAAAAGAAAATCTTCAGATAAAATTGTAGTTTTTCAAACTCTAAAAATCACAATATATATATATATATATATATGAAAATTCTATTACAAACAAAATATTTTAATTGAAAAAATTTGCTCCTTTGAAATGTGTGGACATACAGTGCATGGACACAAGTATTCGTCACTTTTCACTATATATTTCTTATAGAACTATGTTTTTCAAAAAAAATTTGAGGGGTCATTTATGATCAGAATTTAGTCAACTTGGTACCAATAGCAGAAATGTCACAGGCATAATTCTTTATTTTGTTATATTTTTGTTGTTGAGTTCTTTCATTTTCTGATGCACGTAATATAAATACAAAGAATTATTTTTCGTTCAATTCATAAGATTTTCTATACATTTCAACCAAATGAAATTGTAAAAAATCATCATACATGTTCATACCAAGAGAAAATAAAAACAATTGAGAAAAAAACTGTGACCAAATGAACAAATATATTTCAGACAATTCTGTGTCTTTAAACACGTTTGTAAAAATCCAACAAATATCCTTCAAATATTTTGATTGGAAAAATATGTTTTTATATGATATATATATAGCAAAACAGAAACGTGACGAATACTTTAAGGCCATGCACTGTACATCTATATATATATATATATATCTATACATATCTATATCTATATATATATAGTTTTTTTTTAAATTACTTGGACATTAAAATTTCATTTGTATCAAAAATAACTCTCTGTTATTGTTTATTATCTTATCATCAATACTATGATTAACAGTCTATTTCGTAATTGGGGACAACTGCTATTTTATATTATCCTTAAATAAACCAATCATGTGATCCAAAATTTACAGACAATAGTAAGGTCATGTGATGGCCTGATGCCAATACACAAATCTGGAAAATCTCAAAATCAAAAAATTTCAAACCACCTCTCTATTCTTTAACAACAATTTAAAAATATGATAACTCCAACTTCAGTCAGCAACCTTTATATTATCTTTTTCTAAAATCTAAATTGACATATTTCATCAAATGTTTAACATCATCTCCATTTCTTTTAATTCAGAATTATCCCCCCCCCCCCCCCCTTTTAAAGAAAAGTCTTGAGAAGTTTAGAAATCTTGATTTGAAGACCTAGCAGAATACAGACATTTTCACATAAGCAGCAATAATTTTACTGTGAATGCCTTAGTTGTATTACTATATATATTTATTTGACAAACAATCTATATGTTAGTGTTTGAGATGTTTTCAATGCCTTTTTACTATGGTAATTTTACAATGCAGTTGAATATAAAAACTCTGAAGAGTTCAATTTTTTTTTTTTGGAATGAGCCTAAATGTAAATGTTCTTTGTGCAGAAAAATTAAATACAAAAAAATGTGTCTTCAATTTTTGTTCTAATGAAAACAATTTTGCAAGGTAAATGTGTCAAATATACCAATATTTAAGGTTTTTACACAAAAGTGACATATTTAATTAAACAATTACTATCATGACTTGTTTTCTTTTTAAATAAATTACAGTATACTTTAGAACCATTAAAATCTATTTAAAGAAGAAAAGCTAGACGAAAAACAAAAATACATAAAAGATGTGATATTGCATTTTCTATTTTGATATGTTCCCCCACAGGTAAGTCATGGAAAAACAATAAACAAACACCTACTAACCTACTGTTGTGGTGAATCATCAGATAAATATAGAAGATCCACTCACAGTGGGAAATTCCCATGCAATGCCAACACACAAAGTTCATTTGGAGGATTGTCAACAAACATGTTCAGACATCAACAGAGAAAAGGGGGGATGTATTTCATTAAAAATTTAAATTTTCAAAAGTTTTATATATGTTTTGGATTCTTAACTTCTTATAGGCAATAACAACTTTTATTCCATTCTATTCTATTGGATTTGGGTACAATTTTTGACATTAAAAAAAGATTGATATATTTAAAAGGCTATTCAAAAGAAATAAAAATGTAATTCGAAAATTTTAATTATCAAAATTATCTAGACACAACAGGCTAAATTTCAGAAAAAAACTTTCAATATGTAGTCCTTGGCTTAGTGGCTAGTGGGACATAAAAGGCAATATGGGGTAAATGTCAATGAGACAACCACCTAAAGACACAAACAGCAAAAAGTCATCTACAGGTCAACATACATCCTTTAAAAATAAAAAGTTTAAAATTAAATATGCTTGCCCCAGAAAGTTAAATTAATTACTCCATGACCAAATAATAGGGAGTAAGCAAGGGGCTGTCATAAGTTCAGTAAACCAGGTTTTTCATACAAATTTTAAATCAATTTAGAAACCAGATTTTTCTGTCTGAAACCTGGTTATACAAAATTTAGTAGGATCCAGCCATTTTTAAAAGGGGGGTTCCAAATATATGTCCCCATTCAAAAAAAAAAGAGGTGTTCCTACCCCTGGAATACCACCCCCTGGATCCGCCACTGGCATTCAGTGTTGTGTTATAACAGGTTGGGGATGATTTAGTATTTCAATGTATTGGCTGTCGTGGTGCCATACAATAGAAGTTCCTTTATAATATAAATTCCAAATGGAAGAAATATAATGGAACAGAAAAAAAGAGTATAAAATATTTGTTCCAATAGGAACAGATATTACAGCATTGTTTATAACAAAGTTTTCAAAGGAACTTCTGTTAGGAGGAACAAATTTATAAACTGTCCTTATGGATCTACATTAATGGTTAATCCAAAATTTTTGCTTATTCCTCTCCAAACTTTTCTAATTAAGGGGCCTACAGGCCCTGTAACCCCCCCCTCCTTCAAAATTCTGTATCCGCATCTATATTTTTCAGATGTTCCACTTCAAACATTGCCTAGTGTGGGAGCCCACAGACCCCCTATTCAAAATCCTGGATGCACATGTATTGTGAAAATTATGAGGAGGCTAAAGAGAAACTCCGCTCTGCACTCTACTTCATAACATCAAAACTAACACTTGAATCAGAAGTATTATTAGCAACAACAGAAAAAGAAAATTACAAACATCACATAGAAGATATTCAACATTTGTTAGGGGTCTTTATTAAAGATACTGGAAGGTTCACAAAATAGATAGTTAAGGTTTTATAAGGGTTAATTATTTATTCACTTTTTTTTTTTTTTAATTAATTATTTAATTATTTATTTATTTATTTATTTTTCTCTGCAGTGCCACATCATAAATACAAATGTACTAATGAGTTTTATACAATAGTGACATAAAATTACCAGAGTGATCGAAAGTACAGAGAGATTATAGTGTCAAGTTGACACTTCTAAAGACTAAAGATTAGTCCCAGATGATGGTCATTCATGCAAAAGGCATCATTTTCTCTAAAAGACCATAATTTATATGGAATGAAAGTTAATGAGGCATGGTCTACAGAAATTATATTAATATAAAGCCATATTGACTTAAAATTTTATCCAAGGAACAGTTCAGCTATGGTGTCTTGGTGGAAAATATTTCCTAATTTCAAATTTAAATCACTAGATATCAGATTTTTTTGTATACAAATGTAATACCCATTAAGATGAGGATCATCCCCAATATTTGTGAAAATCATCTGAATCATGGGATAATTCATTTTCACCTGTTGCTAGTACAGGTTTTTATATTGATATGTCTCTGAAAAACGGACTTGCTGTTAAATCTTTCGGTTCAAATGAAAAGACTTATTTACATCATTTACTGTTAGTGTTATATAGATATTCACTGTGACCAAGGATTTGTATAGTCACAGTCGCTACACAAATTATTGCTGTGAGTGAGTGTGACCCGAAGTCGAAGACGAGTCCCTGTCTCAGTGTCTGTGTGTGGCAACCTTCTCTAAATTGAAACTTTAACTGCTCGCCATGATCAGGCGTAGTTTAAAGATCATCTGTTTGATGCGAACTTGGTCTATATCGACTTTCGTTAGCCTTATTATTAGTCTCAAAAGTTCCACGTGTAAATACTGATGATTCATAATTGGAAATCCCCTTCTGAGAGCATGGTTTGGCGCCGAAAGTTTCAGAAACATGTGTTTGTTAACCAATTTTCTATAAATTATTTTCGGTTAGATTTTAAATAATCTTACTTAACCTTCTTGTATTTAGTTTCTAAAGAAACAATTACTCGCAATGTTTAAAGCAGTTCTTACTAAAGTCGAAAATTTTAATGTTTTCCATATATGGGTTGTAAATATCCTGACGTCACAGTCAATATTGCCTTTTACAGAAAGTGCCCTTTTCCAGAGTTCAAATCAAGTCACACCCGAGAGAATTGTCCAATCAAAATCAACATATTTTCTCGAAACAACGATCACATTTTTAGGTTTAACCGATACATTATAGTAAAGATATCAGAGAAGTCCGAAGGAACAATTACAACATTGCCGATGATCGCATTGAGATCCAATGAAATTTATCCAAAGTGATGTCATGCTATATTTAGATAACTGACTCATTTCATATAAAAAGGAGTGAAATACGTTCAACAAAGCATACGTCTAGAAAACTTACTACAGGACAAGCCTCACACGAAAAGGAATATAGAGAGGTGACTCATATATTTCCACCATTTTTACATCGACCTTCATAAGGATTAGTCATCACAAGTTTATCAACTGAAGTTGAAAAAGTTTTTGGACTGATATTATTACAAACTTTTGTTAGACAATGGAAGTTTTGTCCGAGCGGACATTTTATCCAGAAGGCATCATGAACAAAGCCGGAGACGCAAACGTGAATAGTTTGAAAAGAAAAATGACATTAGACTTTAATTCTTCAGGAAAAACTAAACAGCAGAAGATACAAAACCTGCTTGCTTCTCCTGATTTGAACATGCTGAAGTTGGCCTCTCCAGAGTTGGAAAAGTTCATCATTCAAGCAAATGGATTTGTCACAACAACGCCGACACCAACACAGTTCATATTTCCAAAATTCGTGACAGACGAACAGGAATCATTTGCTAAAGGATTCGTCGAGGCATTAAACAATCTTCATGGGAAAACAGGACAATGTTTAAAGGCTGAATCCTCTTCGGATTGTGAAAGCCAAAGTGACTCTGTGTCTAATGCCAGTTACACGTATGTACCTCCAGACTATGTTCTTACCTCAGCTACTACAACCCTCCCTGGTGGTTTATTTACAACTAACACATCTTCTGCAGCAAATCATTCAATAAAATCTCTGCCTGCCCAAAGAGTTAGTTTGTTACGACAGGATGAAGAACCCCAGACCGTTCCTTCAATAGCAACTAGTACAACTGACAGTTTTTCAGTGTCGCCAATAAACATGGAAAATCAAGAAGTTATCAAACTTGAAAGGAAACGTGCCAGAAACCGTGTGGCTGCAAGAAAGTGTAGAACGCGTAAACTTGAAAGAATCTCCCGACTTGAAGATCGAGTAGATGACTTGAAAGGACAAAACTGTGATTTAACAGCACAGGCAAATTCTCTCAGGGACCAAGTTTGTAAACTAAAGAAAAAAATCATTGACCATGTGAACAGTGGCTGTCAAATCATGATTTCAAGCACAAATATTTTCTCTTAACATTTGAAAGAAATGATCTGTGCCTTGACAATGTGTTCATATGGATGTTATTATATAAAAGTGCCAATCACGTATTGTTTTTGCATGTTTTGATGATAATTTTGTTGCTGACATTCCGCAATTTAAACATTTTGTCTCCTGCATCAAAATTTCTATCTTGCATGTTTAAATGTGATAATTTCATTTAGTCATTATTTCTGAGGTTATCATGCAAATGTCATAATTTTATATATATATATTATTTTCTACAAAACATCTCTGGTCCTTGTAAGCACCAGTGGATGCTGTTATTTATATTTTGAAAAAAAAGAAAAAACCATGAATAAAAAGTTTAAAATTTAATTTTCTTGTATGTAAATTAGAGTTATTCCCCTTACATTGTAAAAAATAATACAAGTACAAAGAGATATGTTAGTGAGACTATAATCAAAGAAAGATATCTATAGACCTACTTATACATGTGTTGTCGTCCTGTTAAAAAAAGTATGGATCTCTCAAAGTTGCTTTGGCTTTGATTTATCAGTGTTCCTGACAATTTGTTATTTGTCTTTTGAGTGGTATGTACATGTATTGTATGAAGAAACATAACAATAAGAATCTGTATCCATGGTCATGTTTGTCTTGAATATGCTTCTAATATTTGCTACTGGTTTATGGGACCACTAAAAACTGAATAACTTAATTTGAACAAATGTGGATTCAAGGTGTACATGAACTGTCATGAAATAAAAAGATGTGATATAATTGCCAATGAGACAACTCTCCACCAGAGACCAAATGACATAGAAGTTCCTTCACATTATTAGTTCTAAATAGAATATTCCATTTCCACTGGAATAAATATTTAAGTATTTGTTTCAACAGGAACAGATATTATTCACATTGTTTCCAGGACTGAGGTGACCTGATGTTAAGCAGAAAAAATATACATTTGTACCTTGACAGTACAAGGTTTGGAAAACTAAAATAGATGCTGAGCAGTGATTTTGAATGCTATCAAATGATCAAACAGAACAGCTCTAAATAAAGTAAAATCAACACATCAGCAAAAATGAGTTGAAAGTTTTATTGCTTTTTCCTGTTAAAAAAGACAAATGAACTGAAATCTTGGACTATTGGTATTGGTGAAAAAAAACCTCATTAAATATACCAAACTTGTTATTTAGAATACAAGATAAGATTTTTGTTACATGTACATAAGTCCAAACTATGATGCTCTAATCAAAACAACACAGTGGATATTATTTTCAAGTAATGTTGTCTTTTTGAAGGAACCTGTCCTAAATCAATAAGATGAAACTGTCCCACAGTTTTTACAAGTTCAACAGATGGTGCTCAAGTTCAAGAATTAAAAATATATGCAGACGTGAATTGGATTATGTTTTATTTTCAAAATTGGCACTTAACATCAAATTCATGTAGAAAGAACTTTTTTTGAAAGGGAATTAAACTCAATGTGTACTGTACAGATCCCTTTCACCTCTAAATTCCATTTTAAAAAAATAACATGCACCACTGAAAAATTATTTCAAATTTGCTCTTTTTAGAATTACCAATTTACCTCGCTGATTTAATGAAGTAACATTATAAACCCTACTCAATCAAAACCTGTCCACTTGAATCCCTGATGAAAATGAGCTTTTTACCACCCCAGAAAGACCTGCATTTGCTAGACACATAATATGGAGTACATTCTACTGACATTCACACCACATGCATTTTAGTGCATTGTTGTTTGGATATGTGAGCTATCACTTGGTGTACATTAACTTTTTATGCCCCCATCGTAGTGGTGGGGGCATAAAGTTTTACCCTTGTCCTTCTGTACGTACGTACGTCCCAAAATTGGTTTCGTTCTCTAACTTAGTTTGCCTCAACCAAATGTTATGAAACTTGTACAGAATGCTTATTACCACAAAACACAGATCAAGTTTGAATTTTGGTGGCGTCACTTTAATCGTTCTAGAGTTATGCCCCTTTATAAATGGAAAAATTGCAAAATTTTTAGTTTCCGTTCTCTAACTTAAGTTTGCCTCAACCAAATGTTTTGAAGCTTATAGACAATGCTTATTACCACAAAACACAGATCAAGTTTGAATTTTGGTGGCGTCACTTTAATCGTTCTAGAGTTATGCCCCTTCATAAATGGAAAAATTGCAAAATTTTTAGTTTCTGTTCTCTAACTTAAGTTTGCCTCAACCAAATGTTATGAAACTTATACACAATGCTTATTACCACAAAACACAGATCAAGTTTGAATTTTGGTGGCGTCATTTTTACCGTTTAAGAGTTATGCCCCTTTACAAATGGAAAAATTGCTGAATTTTTCGTTTCAGTTCTCTGACTTAAGTTTGCCTCAACCAAATGTTATGAAACTTATATATATAATGCTTATTACCACAAAACTCAGATCAAGTACACATTTGGGTAGCGTTACTTTTACCCTTCTTGAGTTATGTCCCTTTATAATGATATATGCAAGCGGACACATTCCCCATTTATTTTTTTACATACTTTTAGATAGTGCCAAATAGGTGATTTGCCCACAGGCACTGGTCTCTGAAATAAAATTACCTATATACTTTAATATATTACAATACAGCCTATTGCACCTTGCATTGTATGCTAAAATCAATATAAAAGAATACAAAGAGAAAATAACTTACTAACAAATGGAATTCTATTAAATTCTATGATTTACGAATAAATTTAATAGAAAAAAACTGAAATCCGCCTACAATATGAAATGACATGCATGTGTCTTTCACAATCATTTCCTTGAGAAAAGAAACTATCGTCAACACTTTCACGGGACCAACATTACAAAAATATCCCACCAAGGCTACCAAATCACTCGGTTTTCTTAAATAATATCTCGACAAATTTCATGAAGATGTCAAACGACATGCATATCGTGCACCTGTTTCACCTCACATAAGTTTAGCCCATTTGATTTGAGATCTGTACTCTTAAAAACATTCACAATATATACTTTGATGGTTCAACACATATCCGATGATTTATAGTCAATAAACACCCCCCGGAGACCCAGACGCAACGACATCATTCCCTTAAAAATGTATTAATCTTATCTTCCATCTCTCCAATCTAGAGAGAAAATAGCATAAGAGAGAGGCGAAAAAAATCAAAGGGACATTCAACTGAACTCACAAGTCGAAAATAAACTGACAACGCCATGGCTAAAAAAGAAAAAGACAAACATACAAACAACAGTACACAATACAAAGCATAGAAAACTAAAGACTGAGCAACACGAATCCCACCAAAATCATCTGTGAAACTGACATTCTATAACGGTCAACCAACTCGTGATAACGTCCGTAAAATTTACGCAGGGATGATTTCAACTTCACCACTTGGAACTCTTGGTTTAATAGTTTCTTTGTGAGCAGCAACCCTCTATTATGGGAATTCTTGATAGGAAATACAAGCCCTAGAATATCGTATCAACTGGGGGATATATACTCCGTATGCAGGCGCTGCTGGAATGTTGCTACATAGAAATGGAAAGATCACAATTGGGAAGCTGAAATCATCTCCATCTAAAGTTTTGTTTTCAACCGACTCTCATTGTCAATTTCTAGTTGTAAGTCAAGATATGAGACAGACTTAACTGTATCTGTTGTTTCCTTATCTCAATTTCGATGGGATAGATGCGTCCACATAGTCATCAAATTTTGAATTATCTAGTGAGAGAACATCATCTAAATAGCGGAAAGTAAAGTTAAAGATTACTGCTAACTTCTTTTCTTTCTTCCTAAGAAATTCCTGAATGAAGTCAGCCTCATATCAATAATGGACAATAAAGTCGGCAAGAAGAGGAGCACAGTTGGTTCCCATGGGAATACCGATTGTTTGTTGAAAAACACGTCTCCAAACATTTCAAATATGTTGTCAATCAAGAAATCAAGCATCTTGATAATGTCGGTTTCAGAGAACTTTTTGTTTGAATCAGAGTGATTTTTTACAAAGTACGATTTATCCCTCCCTAAGACAAGATACTTGTATCTACGTTAGCCATTCTTCAGTTTATAAAACAAAGCAGGACCAACTCTTTCAATTTGTCTTTTAGTTTGGAATGGAGAATACTTGTGTAAAGTGTAGAAAAGTCAAATGTTTTAATACTATTGCAAGATGAAAGAGTCTTAGATTGTATGTACTCTAAAAGATCTTTGGAATTTTTTAGTATCCACATCTGATTCACGCCACCTTTAGAATAGGAAGTGCCACAATAACTTTTAAGCCAGGCTTTGAGTGCTGATAAAATTGATGTTAGTAATTTAGAAAGAGGTTTCGCGGAGCACTTGGAAGACCAAGCAATATAACTTGTTTGTAAGGACACTTGTGTAGTTTAGGAATCCAATACAGTTGTTGAAGATCCAGTTCTTCACCTTCGGTTGAAATTCTAAAAGAACAAAGAACAGACCTATGGTTATCCAGGATTTCCTCCTTGGTAAGTGTCGTGGGGTATATGTTGGGGCTATATGTTGAGTTACGTTATTCGGCGGTGGTGGTGGTGGGGGAGGAGGAGGCCACGATGAGCCGCCGACCTGGAGAACTAGCACAGGTGCAATCAGGAAGTTTACACTTGAAGTCGTCAATATTGAGATCCTGCAACACGTGTTTGTAATTGAAAATTTTGGTTGCAATTGGTTTGGTATAGGTAAAAGAAAATGATATGTACAGACTGATCTTTTAAATAGGGAGATATTTTCGAGTGAACTGATTTATGATGAAGGATATTGCCTAAGTTGATGGCATCGAGACCTTTGTTGTCAAAGGAAAGTTTCAGAAAAGATCTTTTCTCCTTTTAATCTTTTCCAATGCGAACTGGTTTGATAAGTCTGTGACTTGTAATATCCGAGATGATAGCTGCGAGTTTGTATTGGTTTGAGTGTGGGTTTGTAACAGTGGTTTCCAAACAGAAGTTGTACAGAGAATGAAGATTTGAAAGGGGTAATGAATATAGATTCGTGCGAATGTGGTGAATACCTAACGGCTTTTATATAAATGACAGCAGGTCATTAATAGGGACATCATGGAGAGTAGGTGATGTATAATGACGATGACCACGACTGCGTCTACGTCGAGGATTATAGTTTTTAGGTGTGGTAGTCACCGATTGCCAGTTGAGACAGGAAGATGGCATGGCCTTTCAAGAGACGATAGAGTATATGCCACCTTTGTGACTCAACTGACATTGGTGACGAAAACCACTACATCATGACTTGCGAAACACTAAAAGCAGATAGAACAAAATTCTCATCTAATTATTTTTGGAAAAATCTAAATACATACAAATTTAATGTTTTATTCAATTCTACAAATACTGAAAATTTGAAAAACTGTGTAAATTTATTAAAATTATTAATGTGAAAGTATGTCCTCCCAGTTAAAATATGTAACTTACATGTAGTATTTCACACATGCATGTAGTTAGTCTATTTATGTATTTATATGTACCATTCTCTGTAACTTTGTATTTAGTTTATGAGAATAAAAAAAAAGATGCAGAGTTGAAAATGTTCATCACATTAACCGAGCTACAGGAAGGACTAGATAGAATACCTATACCATAATCCTTGAATAATACATCTCAGTCTACAAGACAAGACAAACCAGACATGGCAAAGATGTTCCATTCAACTCGTCTCAACTGGCAAACAAAACTAGAAAGGCCGAACAATCAAAGTTTGGAATGTTTTACCACCAATCATTCTCGACCTTGAGTTTAAATCAGCCTTTGACTCGTTTCCCACATGATTTAAAAGGATCTTGACGAAAAGTTTTTATACGCACCTGAATGTAAATTATTATAAAAGAGAGGCGGAAGATACCAATGGGAATTTCAAACTCACAAGTCGAAAACGAACTGACAATGCCAATGCTTATACACATCACCCATCTCTTATTTTCTTTGCATGGATACTGGGACTATTATACTAATATACCCAGATGGATATAAAGATATTCTCATTTAAATATTTTTTTGGGGTCACTTTTCCTGTCTGAAAGAAAGTAAATTGGGGGGAGTCTTTGGGTCTTCCAGGACTGTATCCCCAAATATGAGGGTCGTAATGGGCGCCGGTATCTTCATGGCGAATAACGGTAAAAAAATCTTGCCAAATGACGTTAACGGTATTTTTTGGTGAATGACGATAAAACGTACATTTCACTGAGTCGTAATGACCGTAGAAAAAAAAATTAACTGATTTTTACGAATCACGTTAATAAGTTTTTTCCCAAAAATAACTATACGGATAATCATTTGAGACCTCTGACGAATCACGATAAGGATATTTTGACGACTGATCACGATAACATTTTAGCCAATTTGACACTAACGGTAGCAGAATGACCGTTTGACGCCTGACGGTAACTTGAGGGCATTCCTACCCCAAATACATATGGTCCGCCCTTCAAGTTACTAGTTAAAATTTCTTCTAAGCAGCCCTCTTAAAAACCAAATGATTATTTGCTCCTTGGACCAAGGATTTGTATACAAATCCTTGCTCAGTCATTTTAATTTTTCTCCTTAACCGTTAGAAGTTGGCGGGAAACAATATTATCTCCCTTTAAAAAACAAGGGAGGCAATTAGAGCACCCCCTGACAACATTATACACATGATATGAAAGAATGAACATTTATATATGAAATCTTGAAACTAACCGTATAATTAAGGTCCCAGACGAAATTCGACATTTGTGAGTCTCCTTAAATTCAATGCCAATTATTCGTCTGTATGTTATTCAAGTCCAAATTCATTAAATGGGTTTGTTCACCCTCGGAGTGCTCGCATAGTTGTATAATAATTAATGACATCTTGAAAGTTGAAGGGCTATTTTTAATTTTTTGCTAGTTACCTTCCTTCATAGAACGTCATAATTATTTAGACTTGTGTTTGTTTCCCCTTGTGACGGTAGTCAACACTTTCCTGTTACACCCCTATTAAAGAAATATTAATGGTAGTTGGGTTAATATACACCTATGCAGAATATTTATATTTGATTAATCTCAATTACCCACTGGACGTTAAGCAACCAACAATCAATCAATCAATATACTCAATTACATATATCTCAAAATTCATGAACAAAACATGAAAATAATTTTAAATTAATTGCTTTTTAATTGTTTTTTAGCAATGATTGGCTTCATTGTTACATTTGTTTTTACAGAGACATATAATACAAATGTCTCTGGTTTTTAGTAAGAATTAATTTTAATGACTTGGTTGTAAGTTGGAATCCTGATTAATTAAGATATCCTTTATCTCACTGATTGTTGTATTAATTGTCTATGGTGGTTTTATCATGAAATAAAAATTAAAAATTAAACTAGTCCACTTGGAATATTAAGTAATAAACAATGCATGTATGGATTGGTCTTAAGTCGTTTTTATACGTTGTATTCCTGAAGACTACAGTGCTAATCAAAGGAAAAAATTATCTGGTAGGAGCAATACAACTTAAATATATTACATTTTTGTGTATTTTAATCCCATTTTAACTTTGAAAGACTGTTTTGATGTATTTTGTTCATACATTGGAGGATTTCAAGAGTCGGGTTAACACCTTTGAGACTCGAGTGGAAAATCCTCCATAAATCAGGATAATTGGCAGGTCTTCAAAAGATTCATAGACATTTTGTGAATCCTAGTTTGTAGCTACAGGGATCCATAATTTTGAATAAGCTGGCACTAACATGACTTAGTTTCAGAATTACATTGTAGTTGCAAACATTTTTGCATTTCACACAATTTAAAAAAATACGCCTTCAAGTAGAAACATGCTGGCTTAAATATACAAAAGAAGACACAGCTGTCTGAAACATGAATTTAAAAAAAGACACCTTTTGAAATGCCCATAGTAATTTGTTGCAGAATTTGAATTCAGAAAATTTGTTAAGCATTTACATACCAGTTTAAGGATGAATATAAAAATTCTCAGATTTTATTAGATTTTTAAACAAATAACATTTATTAAAGAACTTTGTTATTTCAGAAAAATGGGGGTCTCTATGTCAGGACCAAGTGGTTGTACCATTAAAAATGGAAATGGTGTGTTAAAATGTGTACCTTTTACCAAATATAAACCATTTCCATCTTGTAAGAAAAAAAGTGCAGGTGAACTAATTATAGCATTCAAAGCACTACCAACTGCAACTCATACAGGTAAGTTTGATATTCTTAACGACTAAACATTGGATACTTTACAAAAAGAATTCTTTGACCAAAAGTTTTGGTTTACAAAGTCATATGGTACTGTTGAGACTTGTATTCAATCAACCAGATGATATAGAATGATAGATCTCTGCTTAATGTCCAGTGGCAAATATTACATGCATATTCAGGAAGATAACTTGTTAATGAGATACAAATATATTTACTGCTTTGTACAACACTTAACATGCTGAGTCAAATTTAATGTGCTAGCTCACAAGGTAACAGTTCACAAGGAGACATGTCACCCTCCCTGACATATAATTTTGACCATGAGCCAACCAGTCTGCCTACCCCTATTAAAATGCCTCATGATTTAGAAGCAGCATATACCAGTTTTGAAGTCTTTGGTTTGACCCAGCCAGGGATACAGCTCACGACTCTTCCTTTCAAAGTGGTTTAGAAAATTAAGAATTTGCGATAACATGTCATTCAGTAACCATGGTAACCACAAGTTTTTTTTAGTCCTGCTGAAATGAGCTTGCTGGTGAACCAATTATCAAGTGGAAAATTAGAGCATTTTAAAATTATGTCATCTATTTTTGCATTTTAACAAAACACTTGTAAATCATCTTACATTACATTTACATAGCTATTTGACCTTAATAAAAAAAACAGCCAATCCAAAAGAAAGCCTATTTAGAGAATTTTATTTGGAACTCATGACTTCTCTATAAGAAATTGCTCACTACCATAATCTATTAATTTAGTCCTTACTTAACATTAAGTTTTCTGATAAGAATGAATGACATGTTGGGTATAGGACAATGAGACAGCAATCCAACAACACAAAAGAACCTAACAGAACAATTGTCATCTAGAGGTCAAAATACAGTCTTCTATGATAGAAAAGTGTCTGTACAGTATGTCAAGCTGTAAATTGTCTCAAGAAAAATTGTGAATAAATTTAATAGAATATCATAAATCCTCCATCAAAATAACATTACAATGACATTGAAACTTCCATTATGGGAATATTTGAATATCTTGTACCACATTTTTGAGGAGCAATGAAGAAAAAGTTACAGTTGAAGTTTTAGTTTTAAAAAAATCTGTTAAATAGAAAATAGACCTTGATACATTCACAGTTATAAGCATATTACATGATTTATCTTTAACAGGAAGTGACAATTACTGGTGGATAAATTGTCAGTTTGTACCTAATGATGACACCACTCTGATGGTGACTAGTAGTGTGTATATTCTACGAGGTGGTATGTCTAATGTCCAGGTTAGAAACATTCCAGCAGGAAAAGTATGCAAATTTTCCCTTGAATCTAATGGAATAAGTAAGTACAAAAAAAGAGAGGCGAAAGATACCAAAGGGATATTTAAACTCTTAAATCAAAAACAAACTGACAATGCCACAGCAAAAAAAAAAAACCACGAAAAGACAACAGTACACAAAACACAACATAGAAAAACTAAAGACTGAGCAACATGAACCCCATCTCAGGTGCTCCGGAAGGGTAAGCATATCCTGCTCCACATGTGGCACAGCCACATACAATGTACTAAACACTTACATCTCAAGAAATATAGATAGATAAAAATAAAGCATCAGTTATCGAAATATTGGTTTCTTAGATCATGTCAGTAGTTGGGTTGATCATATTCAAGTTTTATTTAAACATAAGTCAGGAAGAATGAATCAATAAAATTACAGTTCTTATAATCCCATTCTGAAGGGGGTATACTGCCATGACTTCTGTCCGTCACAATTTTATCAGGGATTATATATCAAAGATTCTTTTAAATTTGGTATCGAGCTTTATGTGAGTATGCATTATTGTGTGATGCATTTTCACATCCATAGCTAATCAACTTCTTATATTATAGCAGGGATATAATTTAGTAGGCAATATCTCACAGTGCAAAGATTCCTTTTTATATGAAAAATTGTGATTTTTAAACAGCAGTCCTATAGAAATTTAGTAAATAGATTTAACCAGATAGTAAAAATATAAATGTTATTGACATCACAGATTATTTATAAGCTTTTATATCAACATGATATTTTAAATTCAATAAGTAACTGTAACTTGATAGTTACAATGAAAGAAAGATAACTCTTACTTTTTTATGAGACATTGTTATGATTTTTATAAATGTCTGCAGCAGTTCTATAAATAATAAGAGAATAAAAAAAAATATTCTTATACATATTGGCCAATAAGGGACTAGAGTTGCATTCTCAAACCATTCAACACAATTTTTAAGCCCATATTTTAGCATGCATGATGAAAATGTCTATGATTTTTGTTGAACTCTCATCAATAACTTCCAGCTACCATCTCAAACCTGTGATCTTAGAATATTTAGAGAGATAGTCTACATTAATTGGAAAAAAAAAGGGATATGGGATGGATTAACACTACAGAAATAAATTGTATACTTCAACTTGTAGAATGGTTTTTAAAATACTTCCAATACAGAGATAAATTACTAAGCTTCATGCTGTTTACTCGAAGTCTGAAGAACAAAAATATTTATTCCTTATGACCTTTTCTAGAAAGTAATTTCTGAAGGTCTGAATTTAACTTTTCAATAAAAATTTGATACAATTTTACTTGCTATTCCCTTACCTGGCAAAGGGTAATGATTCTCTGCAAAGAAGAAACTGTTTCTTTATTATTATTCAATAACTTAAAATTTTCAGTTTCATAACCTAGTGTTGGTATGAAATATATTGGGTATAAAAAAGACCTGACTGGTCCAGTACCAGTTACCATCAGAAATTCAAAGTTTTTCTTGGAAATTTTTTAACAGGAGCTACTTTTAAACATATTCTTTTAACATACAAAGGTTTACCAAAAATACTGTAGACTAGGTTATTTCTTCTTTTTTGTAAGTCATTTAATTTTGATCACTAAATTTCAGGATGTGAACTTGTTAAAACAACAGGAAGTGGAACATGGCCTAAGTTACAGGTACATCCAGACTCATTTTATATCTGTTATTTAGATATCCATCAAGTTAAGTTCTTCCATTCTATCACAGATTCTGGTATCTCTAGTAAGGCACTAGACCCTCATTTCAGACAGTATCGTTCCTTTGCTCTGTCACCGAATGGAAAACAAATGTGTATATTGGCTCGTAATGGAAAGACAGATTATGACCTTGTAATATATGGTGTTAATGTGTATTCACATCCTGACTGTACGATACAGTGTAGTAAGATCAATAAAGATTTCCGTGGAACACCTACAAGAACAGACCTTGTGGATTGTAAATGGTCAATGGATAGTCGTAAAGTTGCCATTAGTATATCAACAGGTTATGTGATGATAATAGATATCACATCAAAGGATATTGTGTGCAACATATTCCCAGATATTTTGGATGACTGTAGTTTGAGTAGTGTCTCAGCTTTTGATTTTGATCCTCGATCTTGTTGCCAGATAATGGCAGTTGGGACTTCAGATGGATACCTACATATTGTCAACATTGAAGACAAAGACATCATATGCAAATCAGACTGTTATAAACAGGACAGCATTGATGTTGTTATGTACACTCCTGAAGGCAACATATTGGTTATTGCCTTGCACAGCTTCTCACTACATCTATATAACTCTTATACCTGCGACTTGGTGTATACAATTAACATGATAGATTCATGTCCAGAACTGGATTCTATTCTGTCATCTGGAAATTACCCATTTATTACTTCCATGGACATTACACGATCTGGAGAACAGCTAGCTACATGTTGTTCTGATGGGTATATCCGAGTTTGGCAGCTGCCACCTAAGTTGAACCTTAAGTTTATATGTAAATTAAGAATATTGAGTTTAGTTTTTCAGGGTGACATTAAGCATCTTCCACTACCTCATGCCCTAAAGGATTATTTGTTACCATTTCCTATGTCTTCTTAATTGGTAGTCAGATAAATTTTAATGATGTAATAACTTCAGATCTTGAGTTCTGAGTTTTGGCAGAGTGTAGAAAGTAGAAATCAATTCCACTGATAGTTTTGTTTGTTGTTGTTGTTGTGATCAATTGTGCAATCGTCTTCATGATGACCATAAGTTTACAGGGTATTTATATATTTGTTTATACAGAATAGCAATGAAAGCAGTTTTAGTAAGATGACATTACCAGTTGTATGCAATTTATTAATTACTCTAGCGTAATATAGCGTGATATGTAATGAAACCTGTTTAAGTCTATATTTCTTTACCTTGCAGTAAGATATGAATTGTAGAGTTCATCATTGAAGAATTTCGAGCAACAGTCATGATGGAGAATAGCAACAAAAGCATATTTTCTTGATAATTGGTTATTTCCCAGTATTTCATGAAAGTTTTGTCTCATCTGCACCCAAACCATGTTGCTTAACTCACAAATTTCTGAAATTAATTATTTTAAGATGTCTTATACTTGTTACTGTAGTTTTAGAAATTTTCTTGGTTCAGGTATTCTACACATATCCAAAGGGATTTTTGTCTTTTATATGATGATCATATGTGTTCAAAGTATCTATATAATAATGTATACATGATACTATACAATTCAGAATATCTATTTATATTTATTTTCTTGATAAAGCTGATATTTTTCATGTTTGTGACTTTTTTGATATTCTCTATTGTAATATTTTTAAGATGTATATCGTTGTTTATCTTTTTTCGTGTATTTGAAGGTTTTACATAAGTTAATGTATATTATGTCTGTGATATATTTAAACCTATGCTTACTGAAGATTGGGAAATATAGTGATTGTTGTGTACTGCCAGTTTGTCGGTGTTCCCTTGTTCCTTCATGATTTCATCTGTCTGCACTTTGTATCAGGATGTCTCTTAGACCACTGGTTCAATATCGGTAGACTTTCAGTGAATCATATGCACCTAATGTCACCATTTACCTCATAGCTTATCTTTTGATTCAAATAATGTTGGGGTTTTCCATAGCAAAACATGATTTTTTTCATATCTACAGAAGGGCATGGGCATCTTCTATCCACAACTTGTCCTAAATCATAGCTTGATTTCAATGAAAATTCCACAGAATTTTATTGATTTCCTAAAAGAATTGATACTATCAACGCTAATGGCTGCCAATGTTTCTAAAATTAGTAAATTATGGAAAAATAATTGGAAAAAATCTTGTAAAGCACCAATAACAACCAAACATTGGTTGAATGGTATATTTATGAATCTCTGTGAGAAGTATGGTGAATAATCAATAACTATAACCACGATCAAACATTGCTCCCACCAGTTATAAACATAGAAAATTTGAAGATTACATGTACCTTCTACCATGTTCAAGAATTAAGGTGGACGACCTTATAACATTGAAAATTTGAAGATTACATGTACCTTCTCCTTCAAGAATTAAGGTGGACGACCTTATAACATAGAAAATTTGAAGATTACATGTACCTTCTCCTTCAAGAATTAAGGTGGACGACCTTATAACATAGAAAATTTGAAGATTACATGTACCTTCTCCTTCAAGAATTAAGGTGGACGACCTTATAACATAGAAAATTTGAAGATAACATGTACCTTCTCCTTCAAGAATTAAGGTGGACGACCTTATAACATAGAAAATTTGAAGATTACATGTACCTTCTCCTTCAAAAATTAAGGTGGACGACCTTATAACATAGAAAATTTGAAGATTACATGTACCTTCTACCATGTTCAAGAATTAAGGTGGACGACCTTATAACATAGAAAATTTGAAGATTACATGTACCTTCTACCATGTTCAAGAATTAAGGTGGACGACCTTATAACATAGAAAATTTGAAGATTACATGTACCTTCTCCTTCAAGAATTAAGGTGGACGACCTTATAACATAGAAAATTTGAAGATTACATGTACCTTCTCCTTCAAGAATTAAGGTGGACGACCTTATAACATAGAAAATTTGAAGAAAAGTAATCAGCTAATATAACAAAAAAACAGTAGCTACAAAACTTTGATTACATGTACCTTCTCCTTCGAGAATTATGTATCATTCAATTATCACAAATTGGATCTGTGATTCATCCCAATATGATATTCTATGTTGTTGCAATTCCAGATGAGCTTACAAGCCTCTCTAACATGTCTAAGACACTTCTGTTAGTTCATATGTTGTATGATAAAGCAGTAACTGTTCCACTGAATCGAATGGAATTTTACAATGCCTTCAAATCCTATGAAATCACTTATTTTATATATTCTGACAATTTTCTAATTTATTATTCTGGAAGTGTGGGACTTTAATCATAGACAACTAGAAGTGTGGAACTTAAATCATTTGTTGTGATAAAACAGGTTTCTTTAACAAATTTTCACGAAATGTTAACACAGTAATCAGATCCATGAATGCAAACTCTCTTTCAATCTTGATAACTGGATTAGTAATTGTAATTTTAAAGTTATTGGACTTTATTCGTTAAAAAGGAATTATTGTATTCTGCAAAGTCCTGCTTTCTCGCAATCCCTAGTCCCAATAAGTTTTACAATTTTATAACCAACAGAAGTTACCTCCCTTTAAAATTTTGACTATTTTCAGTATATGTTCTAAAGTATTGATTTTGTTATGAAGGAAAAAAAGGTACTGTAGATTCAGACATTATTGGTGCATTTATTATTGCGATTTATAGAGAATATTGCAATTTCAGGAAATTCTTCATACAGATATATATATATGTATCAGTTCTTATTATTGTGATACTCAACCATGCAGTCATATTATTCACATTAATAAAAACCTGGCAATTATTTCTGAATTGACAGTATCAGAATTACAGGTGTATCATACTCAAACGGTGTAAGTTGTAACTATTTTGTTCTACTGTGATACATATCTCCGACCAATAGATAAATGTACTGGTACTGCATTTAACATATTTACTGTGATGGATGTTTCTATGATTGTATTGATTTTTACAAAAGATTTTCATGCATGAAGTTTATGCTTATACAGTAATTGTGTTTAAGATTATGATAATTATTCAATCTTTTAGCAATAAAAAAGGGTTTGTTTCTGTTTAAAAACATTCAATTCTTTGACATGGTTTAATACATGTATTTTTACTTGTAAACCTTACGGGTGACTGGGGTAAAGAAATATGGTTACATTGGTCTTCTTCCAACTGTCACTTAAACCTTTGCTTAAAAGAAGGGTGTCCATGTGGCTGTGCTGGATGCATAAATTCACAGCCACGTATGGTTGAATGTGTAGAGAGAGTGTCAATCTCTGCACGATAAAGAACTCTTACAACTCTTTTAAGGGTCCATAGGTGGCCTGTTGCCAGGCATAATTTCTGACCCTATCGAACATACCCTCATTTTCAGTGTCAGTCAAAATTTCCTACCTTTTGTATTTATTTTTGAGTTTTCTTCTTGAATATGCATAAAATAATTGCCACTGGATGTAAAACAAGCAACAATCAATCATTTTTTTTATATGGAACATTTCACCATCTTTGGTGGAAAATGACTGAAAATTATTGGTCTATGTGTTATTGATAAACATTGCATTTTAAGGTTTCTTGTTCAGGAAGGATGTTATTTCTGTGATGTAATATGTTTCCCTTATTCATTACAATAATACCAATTAATCCTTTGGTAGAGTTTGTGTGTCGTCTTGTTTTCATTTTTCAAAATATGATATTCCACCACTCCATCCATGATATGGAACATGACAGCTCAGTATAATTTGGGGCACTCTGACCTTTATTTGTATCATGTATTGTATTTCAATGATATTTGTCTAGTCCTATTGTTTTATATAGTACAAAACAACATTCAGGCCTCTATGATCACCACTTTCAGATAAGTCAGTTTCTGGTTAATGTCTCTATATTACAGACAACACTAATGGTAAAAAAAATTAAACATGTCATTCTTACTATATTTCAAAAACAATATTGTACAGCATAAAGTACATTTTGGCTTAATATCTTGCTTGTTATCAGTTTGGTGTTAGAAGACAAGTTAGTAGACTATGATATATATTAATATTTATTTTATGATAAACATTAATAATTTGTTAAAATCAATAAAAGATAAACACATTAAAAATCAAATTTCAGATTGTCTCAGATATCCCTGTTAGCACAGTCTAGAATACAATTTAATGACACTTTTGAAATAAAACATCATGGTAGTCTACTTTGTAGCTGTTCCCCATAATATTGGTCTGATTAAAAACACATAAGTATTTAAATTCAAATTATTAATTGAAGTTTTGGAAAATCCAGCTCTGTCTATAGCCTTGCCTGTTTCTTTGTTTACTTGACAATCTCCAGAAAAACAATACCATATTGGGTTTAACCATCCCTGCACTCTATGCAAACATGTCCCTCGTTTGGCTGCTACATGTTCTATGAAGTAAAATGTTCCATTCTACAAAAAATGAATAAGAGTGGATTGTTTTCACTTAAACTCATTGATTGATTGTATAATTACAATAAACAAACTTATTAATATATAAATATAGTATAGTTTATAATTCAATTATGAGTCCCCTTCCCTTAATTATAATGACTGCCTTAGAAATGGAACCTATGCTTTCTACCTGTTTGTGTGTTGATGGGCAGAGAATAAGTTTTAACAAACAACAAAATGCAGTTGTAAAAACTAAAAGGGGAGGCACTGAAAATTTTAGTTCAGCATAAATATAGCTACAGACAAATGTAGTACAAGCAGAATACCAAATATAACTAAGAGAGACCAGCAAATACATAGTAATGGTCAAGCAAACTTCAATTTATAGACAAACCAAAGACATATTTCAGAGACAAGCCCAATACAACTTACAGAGACAAACCCAATACAACTTACAGAGACAAACCCAATACAACTTACAGAGACAAATCCAATACAACTTATAGAGACAAACCCAATATAACCTACAGAGACAAACCCAATACAACTTGCAGGACAAACCCAATACAACCTTCAGAGACAAACCCACTACAATCTACAGAGACAAATCCATTATAACTTACAGTGACAAACCCAATACAACCTACAGAGACAAACCCAATACAACTTACACAGACAAACCCAATACAACCTACAGAGACAAACCCAATTCAACTTACACAGACAAACCCAATACAACTTACAGAGACAAACCTAATACAATCTACAGATACAAACCCAATACAACATACAGAGACAAACCCAATACGACTTACAGTGATCATCCCAATACCTTCAGAGGCAAACCCACTACAATCTACAGAGACAAATCCATTATAACCTACAGAGACAAACCCAATACAACCTACAGAGACAAACCCAATACAACTTACAGACAAACCCAATACTACTTAGAGAGACAAACCCAATACAACTTATACAGACAAACCCAATACAACTTACAGTGATTTCACCAGCAACCGACCTATTTGTAAATCGGATCATCGGATATCCTAGGGACTGAGATTCCGACACTACCGACCCCAGTATTAAAAGTCGGATCATCGGATATCATACAGGACTGAGATTACACCAGCTGCAGTACCGATCCAGTAGTATGAGAATGATCATCGGATATTCTAAGGGTGTAAAATTCAGATACTCGGATATCATAATTAAGTGACTGAGAATCTACAATTACCGACCGAGTAGTAATAATCGGATCATCGTAAATCCTAAGGGGCTAATATTTCACCTTTGTCGACCGAGTAGTGATAGTAAGATGACCAGACATCCTAAGGGACTGAGATTAGATACACGTACTACAGTCATATGTATCATTCAAATATATCCCTGGAAGGGTCTTTGGAAATTCTAATGGAATGTGATTCCACCAGCTGCTGACCTATTTGTAATAGTCGAAACATCGGATATCATAAGGGACTGTGCTTCCACCAGTAGCCGGCCATGTAGTAATTGGCGAATCATTGGATATCCAAAGGGACAGTGATTAAACCTGCAGCCTAGTACCGTCCCAGTAGTACAATATCGAAGTAGTCGGATCATCGGATATGGGATTGTGCTTCCTCCAGCAGCCGTCAAAGTAGTAAAAGTAGGATTATCGGATATCATAGGTGGTTGTGAATCCACCAGTAGCCGGCCCAGTAGTAATCGTCGGATCATCGGATATCCTAAGGGATTATGATTCCACCTGTAGCCGGTCCAGTTGTAAAAATCATCGGATATCCTAAGGTGTTGAGATTCCACCAGTTCTGACCAGTAGTAAAAGTCAAATCATCCGATATCCTAAGGTGTTGAGATTCCACCGGTATCGACCCAGTAGTAATAGTCATATCATCTGATATCCTAATGGACTAAAAATCCAATACAACATATAGAGACAAACCCAATAAAACCTACAGAGACAAACCCAATACAACCTACAGAGACAAACCCAATACACCCTACAGAGACGAACCCAATACAATATACAGAGACAAACCCAATACAACTAACAGAGACAAGCCCAATACAAATTATGGAGACAAGCCCACTACAACTTATAGATAAAAACCCAATACAACATACAGAGACAAATTCAATACAACCTACAGAGACAAACCCAATACAACCTACAGAGACAAGCCCAATACAACATACACTGACAAACCCAATACAACTTACAGTGACAAACCCAATACAACTTACACAGACAAACCCAATACAACCTACTGAGACAAACCCAATACAACCTACACAGACAAACCCAATATAACCTACACAGACAAACCCAAAACAACATCCAGAGACAAACCCAATACAAAGTACAGAGACAAACACAATACAACCAACACAGACAAACCCAATACAATATACAAAGAACCCAATACAACTTATAGAGACAAGCCCAAGACAAATTACGGAGACAAGCCTACTACAACTTATGGATACAAACCCAATACAACATACAGAGACAAACCCAAAACAACATCCAGAGACAAACCCAATACAAAGTACAGAGACAAACCCAATACAACCTACAGAGACAAACCCAATACAATATACAAAGAGCCCAATACAACATACAGAGACAAACTCAATACAACTTACAGTGGCAAGCCCAATACAACTTACAGAGACAATCCCAATACAACATACAGAGACAAACCCAATACAACTTACAGTGACAAACCCAATACAACTTGCACAGACAAACCCAATACAACCTACAGAGACAAACCCAATACAACTTACACAGACAAACCCAATACAACCTACAGAGACAAACCCAATTCAATCTACACAGACAAACCCAATACAACTTACAGAGACAAAACTAATACAATCTACAGATACAAACCCAATACAACATACAGAGACAAACCCAATACGACTTACAGTGATCAACCCAATACCTTCAGAGACAAACCCACTACAATCTACAGAGACAAATCCATTATAACCTACAGAGACAAACCCAATACAACCTACAGAGACAAACCCAATACAACTTACAGACAAACCCAATACTACTTAGAGAGACAAACCCAATACAACTTATACAGACAAACCCAATACAACTTACAGTGATTTCACCAGCAACCGACCTATTTGTAAATCGGATCATCGGATATCCTAGGGACTGAGATTCCGACACTACCGACCCCAGTATTAAAAGTCGGATCATCGGATATCATACAGGACTGAGATTACACCAGCTGCAGTACCGATCCAGTAGTATGAGAATGATCATCGGATATTCTAAGGGTGTAAAATTCAGATACTCGGATATCATAATTAAGTGACTGAGAATCCACAATTACCGACCGAGTAGTAATAATCGGATCATCGTAAATCCTAAGGGGCTAATATTTCACCTTTGTCGACCGAGTAGTGATAGTAAGATGACCAGACATCCTAAGGGACTGAGATTAGATACACGTACTATAGTCAAAATGTATCATTCAAATATATCCCTGGAAGGGTCTTTGGAAATTCTAATGGAATGTGATTCCACCAGCTGCCGACCTATTTGTAATAGTCGAAACATCGGATATCATAAGGGACTGTGCTTCCACCAGTAGCCGGCCATGTAGTAATTGGCGAATCATTGGATATCCAAAGGGACAGTGATTAAACCTGCAGCCTAGTACCGTCCCAGTAGTACAATATCGAAGTAGTCGGATCATCGGATATGGGATTGTGCTTTCTCCAGCAGCCGTCAAAGTAGTAAAAGTAGGATTATCGGATATCATAGGTGGTTGTGAATCCACCAGTAGCCGGCCCAGTAGTAATCGTCGGATCATCGGATATCCTAAGGGATTATGATTCCACCTGTAGCCGGTCTAGTTGTAAAAATCGTCGGATATCCTAAGGTGTTGAGATTCCACCAGTTCTGACCAGTAGTAAAAGTCAAATCATCCGATATCCTAAGGTGTTGAGATTCCACCGGTATCGACCCAGTAGTAATAGTCATATCATCTGATATCCTAATGGACTAAAAATCCAATACAACATATAGAGACAAACCCAATAAAACCTACAGAGACAAACCCAATACAACCTACAGAGACAAACCCAATACACCCTACAGAGACGAACCCAATACAATATACAGAGACAAACCCAATACAACTAACAGAGACAAGCCCAATACAAATTATGGAGACAAGCCCACTACAACTTATAGATAAAAACCCAATACAACATACAGAGACAAATTCAATACAACCTACAGAGACAAACCCAATACAACTTACACAGACAAACCCAATACAACCTACAGAGACAAACCCAATACAACCTACAGAGACAAACCCAATACAACCTACACAGACAAACCCAATACAACCTACACAGACAAACCCAATACAAAGTACAGAGACAAACACAATACAACCAACACAGACAAACCCAATACAATATACAAAGAACCCAATACAACTTATAGAGACAAGCCCAAGACAAATTACGGAGACAAGCCTACTACAACTTATGGATACAAACCCAATACAACATACAGAGACAAACCCAAAACAACATCCAGAGACAAACCCAATACAAAGTACAGAGACAAACCCAATACAACCTACAGAGACAAACCCAATACAATATACAAAGAGCCCAATACAACATACAGAGACAAACTCAATACAACTTACAGTGGCAAGCCCAATACAACTTACAGAGACAATCCCAATACAACATACAGAGACAAACCCAATACAACTTACAGTGACAAACCCAATACAACTTACACAGACAAACCCAATACAACCTACAGAGACAAACCCAATACAACTTACACAGACAAACCCAATACAACCTACAGAGACAAACCCAATTCAATCTACACAGACAAACCCAATACAACTTACAGAGACAAACCTAATACAATCTACAGATACAAACCCAATACAACATACAGAGACAAACCCAATACGACTTACAGTGATCAACCCAATACCTTCAGAGACAAACCCACTACAATCTACAGAGACAAATCCATTATAACCTACAGAGACAAACCCAATACAACCTACAGAGACAAACCCAATACAACTTACAGACAAACCCAATACTACTTAGAGAGACAAACCCAATACAACTTATACAGACAAACCCAATACAACTTACAGTGATTTCACCAGCAACCGACCTATTTGTAAATCGGATCATCGGATATCCTAGGGACTGAGATTCCGACACTACCGACCCCAGTATTAAAAGTCGGATCATCGGATATCATACAGGACTGAGATTACACCAGCTGCAGTACCGATCCAGTAGTATGAGAATGATCATCGGATATTCTAAGGGTGTAAAATTCAGATACTCGGATATCATAATTAAGTGACTGAGAATCCACAATTACCGACCGAGTAGTAATAATCGGATCATCGTAAATCCTAAGGGGCTAATATTTCACCTTTGTCGACCGAGTAGTGATAGTAAGATGACCAGACATCCTAAGGGACTGAGATTAGATACACGTACTATAGTCAAAATGTATCATTCAAATATATCCCTGGAAGGGTCTTTGGAAATTCTAATGGAATGTGATTCCACCAGCTGCCGACCTATTTGTAATAGTCGAAACATCGGATATCATAAGGGACTGTGCTTCCACCAGTAGCCGGCCATGTAGTAATTGGCGAATCATTGGATATCCAAAGGGACAGTGATTAAACCTGCAGCCTAGTACCGTCCCAGTAGTACAATATCGAAGTAGTCGGATCATCGGATATGGGATTGTGCTTCCTCCAGCAGCCGTCAAAGTAGTAAAAGTAGGATTATCGGATATCATAGGTGGTTGTGAATCCACCAGTAGCCGGCCCAGTAGTAATCGTCGGATCATCGGATATCCTAAGGGATTATGATTCCACCTGTAGCCGGTCTAGTTGTAAAAATCGTCGGATATCCTAAGGTGTTGAGATTCCACCAGTTCTGACCAGTAGTAAAAGTCAAATCATCCGATATCCTAAGGTGTTGAGATTCCACCGGTATCGACCCAGTAGTAATAGTCATATCATCTGATATCCTAATGGACTAAAAATCCAATACAACATATAGAGACAAACCCAATAAAACCTACAGAGACAAACCCAATACAACCTACAGAGACAAACCCAATACACCCTACAGAGACGAACCCAATACAATATACAGAGACAAACCCAATACAACTAACAGAGACAAGCCCAATACAAATTATGGAGACAAGCCCACTACAACTTATAGATAAAAACCCAATACAACATACAGAGACAAATTCAATACAACCTACAGAGACAAAACCAATACAACCTACAGAGACAAGCCCAATACAACATACACTAACAAACCCAATACAACTTACAGTGACAAACCCAATACAACTTACAGTGACAAACCCAATACAACTTACACAGACAAACCCAATACAACCTACACACAAACCCAATACAACCTACACAGACAAACCCAATACAACCTACACAGACAAACCCAATACAACCTACAGAGACAAACCCAATACAACCTACAGAGACAAACCCAATACAACCTACACAGACAAACCCAATACAACCTACACAGACAAACCCAATACAACCTACAGAGACAAACCCAATACAACCTACACAGACAAACCCAATACAACATACACAGACAAACCCAAAACAACATCCAGAGACAAACCCAATACAAAGTACAGAGACAAACACAATACAACCAACACAGACAAACCCAATACAATATACAAAGAACCCAATACAACTTATAGAGACAAGCCCAAGACAAATTACGGAGACAAGCCTACTACAACTTATGGATACAAACCCAATACAACATACAGAGACAAACCCAAAACAACATCCAGAGACAAACCCAATACAAAGTACAGAGACAAACCCAATACAACCTACAGAGACAAACCCAATACAATATACAAAGAGCCCAATACAACATACAGAGACAAACTCAATACAACTTACAGTGGCAAGCCCAATACAACTTACAGAGACAATCCCAATACAACATACAGAGACAAACCCAATACAACTTACAGTGACAAACCCAATACAACTTACACAGACAAACCCAATACAACCTACAGAGACAAACCCAATACAACTTACACAGACAAACCCAATACAACCTACAGGGACAAACCCAATTCAATCTACACAGACAAACCCAATACAACTTACAGAGACAAACCTAATACAATCTACAGATACAAACCCAATACAACATACAGAGACAAACCCAATACGACTTACAGTGATCAACCCAATACCTTCAGAGACAAACCCACTACAATCTACAGAGACAAATCCATTATAACCTACAGAGACAAACCCAATACAACCTACAGAGACAAACCCAATACAACTTACAGACAAACCCAATACTACTTAGAGAGACAAACCCAATACAACTTATACAGACAAACCCAATACAACTTACAGTGATTTCACCAGCAACCGACCTATTTGTAAATCGGATCATCGGATATCCTAGGGACTGAGATTCCGACACTACCGACCCCAGTATTAAAAGTTGGATCATCGGATATCATACAGGACTGAGATTACACCAGCTGCAGTACCGATCCATTAGTATGAGAATGATCATCGGATATTCTAAGGGTGTAAAATTCAGATACTCGGATATCATAATTAAGTGACTGAGAATCCACAATTACCGACCGAGTAGTAATAATCGGATCATCGTAAATCCTAAGGGGCTAATATTTCACCTTTGTCGACCGAGTAGTGATAGTAAGATGACCAGACATCCTAAGGGACTGAGATTAGATACACGTACTATAGTCAAAATGTATCATTCAAATATATCCCTGGAAGGGTCTTTGGAAATTCTAATGGAATGTGATTCCACCAGCTGCCGACCTATTTGTAATAGTCGAAACATCGGATATCATAAGGGACTGTGCTTCCACCAGTAGCCGGCCATGTAGTAATTGGCGAATCATTGGATATCCAAAGGGACAGTGATTAAACCTGCAGCCTAGTACCGTCCCAGTAGTACAATATCGAAGTAGTCGGATCATCGGATATGGGATTGTGCTTCCTCCAGCAGCCGTCAAAGTAGTAAAAGAAGAATTATCGGATATCATAGGTGGTTGTGAATCCACCAGTAGCCGGCCCAGTAGTAATCGTCGGATCATCGGATATCCTAAGGGATTATGATTCCACCTGTAGCCGGTCCAGTTGTAAAAATCATCGGATATCCTAAGGTGTTGAGATTCCACCAGTTCTGACCAGTAGTAAAAGTCAAATCATCCGATATCCTAAGGTGTTGAGATTCCACCGGTATCGACCCAGTAGTAATAGTCATATCATCTGATATCCTAAATGGACTGTGATTCGTCGAACAACCGGCACAGTATTGATAGTCGGATCATCAGATATCATTAGGTGTTGAGATTCCACCAGTACTGACCCAGTAGTAATAGTCAAATCATCGGATATCCTTATGGACAGAGATTTCACCAGCAGCTTAGTACCGACCCCGTATTAATAGTCAAATCATCTGATATCCTAAGGGGTTGAGATTCCACCAGCACTGACCCAGAAGTAATGGTCAAATCATCTAATATCCTAAGGTGTTGAGTTTCCACCAGTACTGACCAAGCAGTAATAGTCAAATCATCTGATATCCTAAAGTGTTGAGTTTCCACCAGTACTGACCCAGTAGTAATAGTCAAATCATCTGATATCCTAAGGTGTTGAGTTTCCACCAGCACTGACCCAGTAGTGATGGTCAAATCATCTAATATCCTAAGGTGTTAAGTTTCCACCAGTACTGACCCAGTAGTAATAGTCAAATCATCTGATATCCTAAGGTGTTGAGTTTCCACCAGTACTGACCCATTAGTAATATGCAAATCATCGGATATGCATACGGGATAGAGATTTAACCAGTAGCAGTACCGACCCAGTAGTAATAGTAACAGACCAAAACACTGTTTACACAGAAACAAATCTGGTTAAAACCTTTCGAAATTTTTGGTCCTCAATGCTCTTCAACTTCGTACTTTATTTGACCTTTTTCAAATTTTGTAGAAATTTTTAATCCTGGTATCTATGATGGGTCTATGATGAGTTTATTGGATTTTATTTAATATACACGTACTTTATTGTGTTGATCCTTAATGTTCTTTTCAAGGACTCCTGACGCATTTTATCACTAAATATACTTCGAGTACTATTGATATATATTAGTCTCAAATGCTGACAAGAATTCTTCAATATATGAATACTTACTGGTTTCAGCACACGGCGAACTTCTGACATAGTTTTGTCCAAGTCACGTACAGAACATAAAACCATGGAACATACAACAGAGTCGACACTATCGTCCTCTACAGTTTCCAGTTTCTCGGCAAAGCCTTGAATAAAACGCTTCATCTCGACATTACTTTCTTCTATGCTTTGCTGTATGTAACTTTTGAAATTTGGGTTTGGGTCCAAACATACAACTTGACTCCCTGATGGATAAAATGTAAAGTTAGCACCACCACCAACACCGATCTCCAGTATTTGAAGTTTCTGGCTTCTATTCGTTTTTTGTTCTTCTAGATTAGAAAACAATCTTTTTTTCGTAGCCACAATTTCCCTTTTCTTGTTAAATCTGGCCATTAAGTTGGCTAAAACTATCGCAGCTAGCTTTCTTTTTAAGCTTTTAAATGTCACACCTTTCTGTCTGTAATACCATATTGTTCCCACTACTAATGCAAATGGGAATATCTTCCACGTTACAAATCTTCGAACATCGGCATCCTCTATCGCCATTGCCACTCGATCTAGCTATTGACCTACAGGTGTTAATGTAATATTGCAAATAACCCGAATAATTCAGTCGTTATATTCCACTGCTCTACGATGGCTACATTAACCCTCGCGAGTGGGAGAGTCGATCACGGGGAGGGACTGAATTATTCGGGTTATATTGCAAACTACACAATCGGCAAACCTCGAGTGAATCCATGCTCGGACGTGTCCAGAGTTATGTCGCTTTGTATACCAATGATAAAATTGTAGCTGCAATGTCTCGGGGCGAAAGTGTCATATCTAAATCGTTTTGTTTACTTCAAATTTTGTATTTGACAATTTTTGTCTGGCGAGCTCAAACTGAAACTAATACATAATTTCTTTATCATATAACTTGCTTATATCAATATTCTAAATAGTAATTCCCCAACAGTATTAAAAATTGTTGTGAACTATTTGAATGAATGCTTTTTTGTGAGAAACTCGTTGTCCGGCAAAAGGCACTTGATTTTTTATATTTTTCTCATGTGTTAGTGCTAATAAAGTTATCTTATCTTATCATAATATAAAGGTCCCAAACTCAAAGACTATATGGTCTTTTTTCTTTTTTAGCTATGGCGTTGTCACTTTATTTTCGACTTATGAGTTTTAATGTCCTTTTGGTATCTTTCGCCTCTCTTTTAAAAGCTACAAAAAAAAAGAAAAGACGGAAGGTTTGAGTGCATATAGTATATCAACCGTGATTTTTTGTGATTGATTGATTAATTGATTGATTGGTTGATTGATTGGTGTTTAATGCCACTTTCAGCACTATTGTGCTATCTTGTGGCGGTAACTTTTTATTGGTGGAGGACTCCGGAGTGCCCAGAGAGAACCATCAACATTCCAGGGACGGATCCAGCCATTTATAAAAGGGGGGGGGGGTCCTAACCCAGGATAAAGGGGGGTTCCAACTATATGTCCCCATTCAAATGCATTGATCGTCAAAAAAAGGGGGGTTCAAATCGTAGCTTGACGATAGAACGAATGCTATATAGCAGTCTTTAATTATTTCATAAGACAATAATTTCACATCATCGCTAGCCAAGGGTTACGACCCAGAGGAGGGGACTCGGGATCGTAACCCTTGGCTATAGCGAAGATGATAATTTCAAAACACGACTTCTTTTAGGACATTTTCGTGAACATGAGTCATAACCACTAAGCTTCGAATTGATGTGACCACACACTACTCTAAACACCGAAACTTTAACATACCTGAAACCAGATCTTTAGCCTTATACGGGCCTTATATGCACTGACCGAACATCCTAATCAGTGTTTAAAACTTTTGTACGTGTGTTTGTGAGTTATGTGCATTGCTTTAGATCTAATTTAACACGTTTTTATTTACTATTCACGATATTAAATTATTGGTTTGGACAGTTGTGCAAATGTTTCTTTGTGTTTTATATTTGGTCACGTTTAAGAAGACATTCGAAAGCTATTACGTGTTAGCGCATTATCTAAATCACACAATCACAAAACAAATTCTTAATAGACCGATATTATTTGCACTTCTTGAACAAATGTATTGATATATACAAGTGCACTGGTATAAAGGGAAAACGTCAATCTATAAAACCACTTTCCAGTGTTTGATAAACTATGTTGCTTGACATCAAAGGAAGGTTAAACTTTTATCATTCCAACACCAATCGATGATCCTGGTGGGGGAGTGTAGCAACTTTCTACTGATAAAGTTCATATCTCAATAATACAGACCATACCCGGGTGCTGTAATGATTCATTCATCTGAAATCGATATATATAAAAAGCTTTTGAGAAGTTTTAATTTCAAGGAAAAAACTGGGGGGTGGGGGAGGGGGCATTTTTTTCGTTGGAATATTCTTTGAAAGAATAGAAGACTTCGTCAATGGATGCGGATTCCCGGTTGCAAACAGACGAACAGAGGACTGCGTTAACCAACAGAGGCAGTTGTAATTTCCTCTGAATTTATTTCACCTTGGAGCCATATCCAAACAGTTTTTCAGTCTGTACTAAAGTTTAGCATCACAGCTTCATGTGTGTACTTTAAGGTCAGAAGCACTTTAACGTATACAATATAACATATATACAAGACCGGATTCGCTTGACCTTGATTGATATCATTTTATGGTTCAGTGATCAACGTGAAATTTTCTTGATTATGTCCGTTTCTCAGATACTATAAGTAATATGTCAGTTTTATTGGGTGTAAACAAATATTGTAAAGTGTACATATCCGCCTGACCTCGACCTTATTTTTATGGTTCATTAGTCAAAGATATGTTTGTTACCGCTGTAAAGAATATAATGAATAGTTTCATATACACAATGATCTCATTCTCACGAAACATTTTCTTATATTTTTTTTCATTACAAAAACTGTTCTAAATTAAAATGGC
Source organism: Mytilus californianus (assembly GCF_021869535.1). Classification (NCBI taxonomy): domain Eukaryota; kingdom Metazoa; phylum Mollusca; class Bivalvia; order Mytilida; family Mytilidae; genus Mytilus; species Mytilus californianus. Next base: position 125,124,886 of record NW_026262581.1, read on the forward strand.
AATGACAAATGGCACATAATTATCAATACAATTATATTTTTTAATCCGAAGAAGATGAGTTTCTATAATTAACATGATGAACTCTGGAAGAAGGAAACTCTCCGTTTTTCAAGTGTCACAATTAGACATTGGTTATCCAAAGTTCAGTAAAAGTTTAAAAACTTTTTGTTGAATGATAAATCATGATTTCAATAATTACGGTTCTACACCATTGTGTTATGAATTCTAAACCAGTGCTTATTTTCCACGTGTAAACGTTGTTTCCATCCCCTGTGATTTGTGTTCCTTTATTCGTGTGTATTAGAAGTGATTGACCTTCCCGCCTTTAACCCTAAAAATTGTAAAGAAATGAATTGATAAACGGAATTTAAGAGATAAAGTGTAAAATGTAGGGAATTATTCCGTCCTTAAGTAGGATTAAACGACATTACCTTGTTTATTTATACCCTTATCTTACTTGGCACGACCACAAACTTAACGGTTGTAATATGGGTGTAGAAAAATAACTTCTCATGTTCTTAGGATCCAAATGTTTCTTTGTATTCAGTTGAAATCATGTAAAAGAAACTTGACATGCAGATTAAACATATGGAGAACTTGTTAAATGTTGAGAAATGCCACTGGTAAAACCAAGGTCATAACACGCTGCTAGTGTATTTATCATGATTCTTCTATTTATTTAAAATGAAATGCTCACAGCAAAACAAAATTAGAAGTGATTTCACCTGGACACGAAAATAATCACTGTACGCTTCGGCAAGCTGATACTAGATATATCTTTCCTTCCAATACACTTTAAAAAATTAATAAAATAACCTCTAATATTTACTCAACTGTACCACTAAACATATTACAAAAACATGTATAACATGGCAGCTGTATACTTTCATAAAAGTCGATTTGATCCTAGACCCGGTGTCCACTGCGCTTCGGGTTGCGGTCGCGTCACAGTACTCGTAATGAAACAATAGTGAACTCGGTATTTAAATTAAAGAACGTTGTTTATTTCCACAAAACGCATTTAGTGACTAAAGAATAAGTATCTAGAACACTCAAGTCTAGAGAAAAGCATTTCATATACTGGAATTTTGCATAAATGAGTTTTACAGTTTGAGGATTGTAAAAGTTCCAGTTAGAGTGAGCTCTTTAAAATGAAATAATGCATCAGTTTTTTTAGGGGCTGTAGTATCAGAGACATATAATACAATATGTGTATTATATGTCTCTGTTGATATCTAACAAGAGTGCACACGCTGAAATGTCTCGCCTTCTTTATTAATCATTGATATTATGTTGATAGTCCTAAATATAAAGCTTTATTACAACTGTCACATAAACTTAACATTAACCAAGTAAACTAAACATTGACCAATGAACCATGAAAATGAGGTCAAGGTCAGATGAACCATGCTAGGCAGGCATGTACAGCTAACAATTCTTCCATACAACAAATATAGTTGACCTATTGCTTATAGTTTAAGAAAAACAGACCAAAACACAAAAACTTAACACTGAGCAATGAACCTTGAAAATTAGGCCAAGGTCAAATAAAACCTGCGTGACTGACATATGGATCATAAAATATTTTCATACATCAAATATAGTTGAACTATTGCATATAGTATTAGAAAAAAAGACCAAAACTCAAAAACTTAACTTTGACCACTGAACCATGAAAATGAGGTCAAGGTCAGATGACACCTGCCAGCTAGACATGTACACCTTACAATCATTCCATACACCAAATATGGTAGATCTACTGCATACAGTATAAGAAAAACAGACCAAAACACAAAAACTTAACTATAACCACTGAACCATGAAAATGAGGTCAAGGTCAGATGACACCTGCCAGTTGGACATGTACACCTTACAGTCCTTCCATACACCGAATATACTAGACCTATTGCTTATAGTATCTGAGATATGGACTTGACCACCAAAACTTAACCTTGTTCACTGATCCATGAAATGAGGTCGAGGTCAAGTGAAAACTGTCTGACGGGCATGAGGACCTTGCAAGGTAAGCACATACCAAATATAGTTATCCTATTACTTATAATAAGAGAGAATTTAACATTACAAAAAATCTTAACTTTTTTTTGAAGTAGTCACTGAACCATGAAAATGAGGTCAAGGACATTGGACATGTGACTGACGGAAACTTCGTAACATGAGGCATCCATATACAAAGTATGAAGCATCCAGATCTTCCACCTTCTAAAATATAAAGCTTTTAAGAAGTAAGCTAACGCCGCAGCCGCCGCCGCCGGATCACTATCCCTATGTCGAGCTTTCTGCGACAAAAGTCGCAGGCTCGACAATAAAATTATTAAGAAATTGAAGCTGTGGTTGTTTTTTCCCGGTTACCATATAGAAAAAAATCCATTCGGGATAAACCTTCAGTTACTATGAAACTTGGAACGGTTTTAGTGTTAGAGTTAATCCTCTGCCCATTCGGTCACCTTAACAGAATGTTTAACGTAATAACTGTCAAAGAGGTCGCCTTTAATGGAGCTTAACGGAGCAAGTATTCAAGTAATGGACTGGCCAAATCTGTGCGGAATTTTTACTCGAAATGTCCGTTAGTGATTTTGCTTTTATATAATAGGACCTATAGCGTTGACACACACAAAAAAACCCGAACAAACTGATAATTAAATATTTAAAAGCAAACTTTGTTCATATATGGAAAACATTATACACAATAGCATAAAGGCAGTTAATTTAAATATTACTTGAGTACCAATTAATGACCGTGAGAAAAGTGATCAATATCCGTGTTAAACATGCAGTTTTTAAATTTTAGATTTTATCATCTGAATGACTTTACAATTTACATTGGATGTGACCTTGTGAGGTCATACCGGTGTTATGTTGCCGCAGAAATTTCCGTGCCGTTTGAACAGAGGCGAAGCGTTCCAAATTATATTGGTACGACAAGAAATTAAATGGGTCGCGAAGCGACTCATCCCGCCTCGCAGAGACGGTTCTTCGGCAGGGGGTTCGGGGCTCGCTCAAGGCCCCCCAAGAAAATTTGGGATAAATGGTGCAAAATCCTGCATTCTGACCCTCTCCTGACACTTAAATTTCATTCCTGAAAACCCCATTTTTATGAGCAACATTTTGACTTATGACATCTTTTTTTAATAGGCAACTTCAAAATATAGAAAAAAGAATTTGGAACGTGAAATGTGTCAAAAAAGGCAACAATCCAATGGACAGAAAAAGTGGAATATCTTAGCTAAAATTAATACTTTCACTTTGTGTCGAACACCTTGCTAGGGGTCTTGGCATGCTCCTCCTTGGAAATGTTTAGAAAAAAAAGAGAAAAAAATGCGTGCAATTCTGTATACCGGTTGCTGGAAACTAACTTGGAAACTAATTTTAGATTATCAAAGCTTCGCTAAACGCAGTCAGGGGGTAAATGGAACTATGATCAGAACGATGAACAGATTATCAAAATTCCTTGTACAAAGACCGAGAAATAAATGACTTGTGGAATTTCTCATATAATATCAAGTCTGGGTAAGACAAATGAGGATTACTATGACACTGCGAACAAAACTATTTTCATTGTGAATATGGTCACACTGCCATAACGATCAGTGAGTTCATGATGACAACGCTAGAACTTTTGAAGCGATGACTTGAAATATAGTAGCAACATAACAATGTTTAAACAACTTAGAACAAATGAAGTCATAACAATTTCAGCTGATCCAGAAAGAGACATCCCAAATTTACCATCATTTCTTAAGGGATCGTGATTAGTGTAGAAAATTGCATTCACGTGAAGTTCAGCTGCACACAAATATCGTAAATCGCAGGCTACTGTTTCATTATCTACATAAAAAGCAAAAAACAAAAATAAATAAAATAACAATGTGGAAAAAGTTTTTTTTTTATTAAATAGAAAAACATATTTCAGGAAAAAAAGTTATTTATGGGAAAGAAATGCAAAGAGGTCGATGCGTTGTGAGAATATAATGGAATAACATGATAATAAAAAATAAAAAAATAAAAATGAGTCACTGAGGCCAGGGCTGGTCTATCATTATGTACTTTTCTTTCTAAGGATCAGGCAAAAGGTGGCACATCGACTATGTGACGGTTGGATTAATATCCACAGCGTATATTCGTAAAAGAGGTGCGAAAGATACCAGAGGGACATTCAAACTCATATGTCGAAAATAAACAAACAACGCCATGGCTTAAAAAGAAAAAGACTAATAGACAAACAGTAGTATACAAAACACAATATAGAAAACTAAAGACTGAGCAACACAAACCCCACCAAAAACTGGGGGTGATCTCAGGTGTTCCGGAAGGATAGGCAGATCCTGCTCCACATGTTGCACCCGTCGTGTTGCGTTAGTACAAACCCGGCAATAAGTGTAATTTGGTTGGTCACATTCGGGGAAAAGGGGACGGGATTGTAGTTACGACATTTGGAACATATCCGTTAATTTTTGTGAAACGGATATTCCATAACGGTCAACCAACTCTGGCGTCCGTAAAACTTACGAAGGGATGACTTCAACTTCACCACTTGAAACGATGGCTTAATAGCTTCCTTGTGAGCAGCAACCCTCTATCAATCATGATAGGAAATACAAGCCCAGGAATATTGTATCAACTGGGAGATATATACTCCGTATGCAGGCGCTGCTGGAATGTTGCTACATAGAAATGAAAAGTTCACAATTGGGAAGCTGAAATCATCTCTTTTGTCGTAAAGCTTTGTTTTCAACTTACCCTCTTTGTCAATTTCTAGATGTAAGTCAAGATATGAGGCAGACTTAACTGTATCTGTTGTATCCTTTATCTCAAGTTCGAGGGGATAGATATAGTCACCAAATTTGAAATTATTAGTGAGAGAACATCATCGATATAGCGGTAAGTAAACTTAAAGGATACTGCTAACTTCTTTCTTCCTAAGGAGTTCCTGTATGAAGTCAGCCTCATATGAATTAAGGAACAAGTCGGCAAGTAGAAGGGCACAGTTTGTTCCCACGGGAATGTCGATTGTTTGTTGAAAAACACGTCCTCCAAACGTAACAAATATGTTTCCAATCAAGAAATCAAGCATCTTGATGATGTCAGTTTCAAAAAAATTGTTGTTAGAATCAGAGTGATTTTTTACAAAGTAGGATTTTTCCGTCCCTAAGACAAGATACTTGTATGTCTTGTATCTACTTTGGCCATTCTTTTTAATGAAACAAAGCAGGGCCAACTCTTTCAATTTGTCTTTTAGTTTGGAATGGGGAATACTTGTGTAAAGTGTAGAAAAGTCAAATGTTTTAATACTACTGCAAGATGAAAGAGACTTAGATTGTATGTACTCCAAAAGATCTTTTGAATTTTTCAGTATCCACATCTGATTCACGCCACCTCTGGAATAGGTAGTTTCACAATAACTTTGAAGCCCGGCTTTGATTGTTGATAAAATTGATGTTAATAATTTAGAAAGAGGTTTCGTGGAGCACTTGGAAGACCCAGCAATATACCGTTGTTTGTAAGGACACTTATGTAGTTTAGGTATCCAATACAGTGATGGAAGATCCAGTTCTTCATCTTTGGTCGAAATTCCAAAGGAACATAGAACAGACCTATGATTATCCAGGATTTCCTCTTTAGTAAGCGTCGTGGGGGTATATGTTGAGTTTCCATGTGAACTGTCAATACCTAATTCATTTATCAAGCAGTTTATGTAATGTGATTTACACACAAAAACGATGTTCTTTGGGGCTTTGTCTGCGGGGACAACAACATATTTGTCATGGAGGTAGGACAAGTGTTTTGCAACATTCGGGTCTTTAAAGACTGATATAGCATGGGTATTAATAGACCCATTCAGTTTCTTAATTCTGATTTGTATTAACTACCTCATAGCCTTAATCCATTCGGAAAGAGTATCTACGTCTTCTTTCTCGCGTTTAGCCCATTGCCTGGCATAATACTTGCTTGCTTTCAGATTTTAGCGTCATGGAACGCTTACTTTCAGCTTTTTTTTTTCGCTATCACACAGTAGATTGTAAACTTGTAGAGGGTGAAACTCCGATATTACGGCAATCAATATGAAACAAGTGCCTTACGGAACTTTTGCATATTTGGTCTTTTTTTTCATAAAATTTACTTTACAAAGCGTGTAAAAATGTATTTAAAGTTTCACACTTTTGATAAATGACGAAATATTCTTAAATTTCCAATTAAAAGAGTGTTAAATTACAAGAACAAATTACTCGCATTTTGTTTTTCTTATGTTTTGTTCAAAATACAACTTTCTTCGCGAAAACTCTTTAAACAGCGGAGTTGAGGACTGTTTAAGTGCTTATATTCAAGTATTTGACCGTTAAATTGACATTTTTCCGACCGATTTATAGTGTCAAGAAATGTGTGTATGGTGTTGTTGACGTCGGTTTATATTCCCATCGTCCTGGTGACTAGAAGCAGAATGATGTGCAGTTTAACCATGATGATTACTTATGAATAATTACCTGTAATACACAGGGAAGCTGCATATACAGGCAGTTGCCATCGCCCTTTGTTTTCACTGCTACAAATCGTTGATTTGTCTCTATCGCGAGTAGGTCGGCCGGTAATAGGATTTGAGATAACTCACTATTGTATTTTCATGATTACTTAAACTTTGTGGTGGGTGCAAAGTGACTGACACTATTTTTGTTGCAAATAATTGCCTCACAACGTTTATTTCTCCGCTAGAAGTTGCTAACTTAAGTTCTTCCATGCCACTGAGTCATAGTATTCATACATAAAAAGTCATTTAACTGATGTTCTAAAATCTATATGTTTTAACCAGAACACTTGTAGAATGCCATAAATGATGCTACTGTATATAACAGTTATACGAGTAATCTAACTTGACCCGGTATTAATAAATGTATACCGTATATTGCTTATGACTCATAAATGGGATTTTCTATTTTTTGTTATTTCTTGTAAAAACCGTTTTCTTTATTCCTGTGGAAAAACCTTGTTTATATATATATATATATATATATATATATGTTTTTTTTTTTAATTTTAGGTACGGCATGCCGTGCCAACGAAAATGATTGGTACGGCGCCTGCCTTACCTGCCGTACCGGCCGCTACGCCCCTGGTTTGACTGATAACCGAACGTATTTCGTATAATTACGCGGATATTATCGAGTGCAAAATAACATTCCTTATCACTTGTTATATATTAATTTCATCAATAAATATTCATGAAAATAATTTTTAAGAACATAAATAAATGTATGAAAATGTTTTGTCGTGAGAAATATATTTCTCTAATTCTTCAACAATTTATCACTTTCTGCACCCATTGTATAAAAAAAATTTAATCAACGTGTGGTTCCTTTGATCTCAGTTCTTCATTGGTTAAAATCCGATTATGACGTCGAATTTTCTTGCTTTCCTCTGAATTTTCTATTGTGACGGCATGAAAAAAGGCGACCATGCCTGATGACGTCACATAGAAAGAACACATCTTTTTGCAGATCATTCAAAAAGAAGGAATAAGTTTGCCTGCATATTGTTTGAAAATCATTAGAGAAACAGATTCCACCATCAAATCTCGTGTAATACGATATTTATCCACTCTCGACAGTTAAATTTTAAATATTTAAAACGCTCGGCGAGCCTCGCGTTTTAAATTTGAAAATTTAACTGTGTCGAGTGGATAAATATCGTATCACACTCGATGCAGTGGTAGAATCTATATATATCAACTGGGACTATTATACTAATAGTATAATAGTTCCAGATATCAATAACAAATCATGGATACCGAAAATTTGTGTTAACGCATGCGGAAGAATATCTCGAGAACGTTTTGCAACAAAAGCGGGAAAATATGAATGCCTACTCAAATCCAATCTATTAGAAAAACGAATTATTACAGAAGAGTGTCCACCATGCACTTGCACTGCACTATCATTAGAATAGTAGCATCGAATGATATATCAATGGATAAAAATTTGCCTGGAAAGTTATCAAGATGATTAAGAAATAATTCATGAAAGCCATAGATATATTGGATATTTACACATGGCCTGGGCCGTGATATCACGGCCCAGGCCATGTGTAAATATCCAACAAATCTATGGCTTCCATGAATTATTTCGATTCTAATAGAACAAATACGGTCATTCAAAAACTGAAGCGAGGGTGGGTATGCCGTGTGTGTGGCTGTTCTTTTATACTTCCTGTTAGATAAAACTAAAACATTGTAATAAATCTGTAGCTTGCATGAATTATTTCGCTAACAACCGCTAGAAAAAAATGTGCTTAATTCTTTTAATTCTCAAACCCAACATTTGCCATTTTTAATTTACATGTTTTTCTCGTAAGCTACCGTCAAATCCAAAGTTGACATTTCGTAACTAAGGAGCCGCCATGTTGACTTGCTGAAATCAGTAAATATGCGAATAATGCAATAAAATAGAAAATAAAACAACACCTACCTCAAAAATCCATTTTAATGAAATATTATACGAATTTCGATGGTTCACGTAACGGAAAAACCTTCAGCTTTAGCGTTTTCATTTGTATGACGTCATGTTTTGAAATGACTTTAATGCGCCAAAAGCATTAATGGACTTTCGTCACGGTGGAATTTTATTTTACTTTGATTTTGTTGATTTCTCCGAGCTCTTGTGCATTAATTCTTTTTGTTATGCATCCGAATAAGAATAAAAGTTCTGTAGTCTTATTTCAATTGCAATTTTTAAAACAATAAAATCGGCATAGCGTTTGCAAATAGGTTCCAATACATGTGGATTTACGAGGGAGGTATATTGTAACATCCATTATTATGTATATCTCTGAGTCTGCGCTAAGTATAGATATATCGAGAATTTTATCACGGTGTTTTTTACAAAGCGAAAGAAGCACGTCATATTAGAATCTGCTATATATATAAATGGTATACAAATATTAAATATAATATATAACAACAAACCAGGGTATACTGATAACAAATGATTATATCACTACAATATAATAATTATTACGTTGAGCTTGAATTCCCTGTCGTTTATTCATCTTCCACACAGGAATTTGTCTCAGAAAACCTTAACCTTAACCTAACTTTCAGGTATAGAGTTGTGATTTTATTTCTGACTGTCTGAGACAAGTGCTTGTGACCATCCACCAGAACTTGCAGTCATCCGATGTTCAGTACTTCGGTACTTTGATTTATAACTGCTTTCGGAATTTTTTTTATCAGAAATAACTTTAAGGATGTATATGAGGATTATTACACAATAAGTAAAATTGTGTACTAATGTGGATCGGACAAACATAATTATAATGCGCCGGTAATCTATGTCTAAAATTTACAGAATAAAACGATATATTTTGTGTATATATACCATATATCGGTCAGATTCATTGTGGAAGTATGGTTCCAGGAATTTAATTGTTTTTTTTTATTTAAATGTAAGTCGCATCGATTTTACAATAATATTTTTTATAAAGCTTACAAATTTAGGAATTGTCCTTCAAATCTGTCTCCTTTTCTTAATATACTTATTGATTAAGGTTATGACTATTGTTCAATCACAGCGTCTTGTTTTTTTTTGTTGTTGTTTTTTGTTTTTTTGTTTTTTTTTTGGTTTTGACAAATATCAATTCGCTTTTTTATAGTTTGAATTAAGCCACAATAATGTTTCGATCTTTCGTTTTTATACGCCCGTCAAATTTTTGACGGGACGTATTATGTTATACAAATGTCCGGCGTCCGTCCGTATGTCTGTCTGTCCGTCTGTCTGTCCGGCGTAAACATGTCGCACCGTAACTTGAGAATCCAAATTTCATGAAACTTAACATAGTTGTTTCTTATGATGGTCAAACGATCTGTATACTTTTTGGTGAAAATTAGATTAAAACTTTTTGAGTTACGGGACTTAGTAACTAAAACAGGTGTGTGTTTTTTTTTTCACATGTCGCGCCGTTTCTCAAAAACAATTTATGATTATTGCTTAAAACTTTACACACTTCTTAGTTATATTAATCTTAAGATCTGTATACTTTTTGGTGATGATTCAAAAATTTATTTTAGAGATATTGAGTATTTTGTTAAAAAAAGGGGAGGGGTTTTTCACATGTCGCGCCGTATCTCAAAAACAGTTTATGATTATTGCTTAAAACTTTACACACTTCTTAGTTATATTAACCTTAAGATCTGTATACTTTTTGTTGATGATTCAAAATTTTATTTTTGAGTTATTGAGTATTTTGTAAAAAAAGGGGGAGGGGTTTTTCACATGTCGCGCCGTATCTCAAAAACGATTTATGAATATTGCTTAAAATTTTACACACTTCTTAGTTATGTTAATCTAAAGATCTGCATACTTTTTGGTTTTGATTCAAAATTTTATTTTTGAGATATTGATTTTTTTTTTAAAAGGGGGGTTTTCACATGTCGCGCCGTATCTCAAAAACGATTTATGATTATTGCTTAAAATTTTACACACTTCTAAGTTATAATAATCTAAAGATCTGTATACTTTTTGGTTTTGATTCAAAATTATATTTTAGAGATATTGAGTTTTTGTTTAAAAAAAAGGGGGTTTTCGCATGTCACGCCGTATGTCAGAAACTATTTATGCTTATTGCATAAAAATTCACACACAAGACGACGGGCGTATCATGCGCTCATGGCGCAGCTGTTTATTCTGTACATAAAGTAATGTTGCCAATGGGGCACCATTATACTGACTCCAGCAGTAGAATGACAGTTTATAGTAAGCAATAAAATAAAAATAAGGAGATATGGTATGATTACCAATGAGACAACTATCCACCATAGTTCAAATGAAGTAGATGTAAGCAATTATAGGCAACATTCAGGCCGGATTGTAGAACCGTGAATATGCATAAGTGTACAACAATAATATTTAGTTTGGTTTTAATTTACTGATAGCAATAGCAATATTTACACCAGTAAAACAGTATTCAAAGATTTAAATACAGTATTGAATTCGTAACCTTTTAGAATAAAATTAAGTTTATTTAAAGGATTATTAGTTAAATTGATGCACATACAGTTGTTGTAATTATACTTATTAAACTTTTCCTTGTCGGTTTTTCTGGACAATTTGTATGTGGAAGCCGGTCCCTAAGCAATAAATATTTCTATTATTAGATTGTGTTAGCACCACTATACAATCAAGTATGCTTAACGGATGTTCCCTTCGTTACTTTTCTGCATTTACCCTTTACAGTTGCACTCTTTGAGATTGTATTTGAGTGTGTTGGTCAGTTCGGTGATCTATGATATATCTATTAGCTATTTTAAAATAAGAAACAAATTGATGAACTAATTTTTTGATAGTCATTTTGTTACTCGTTCAATAATTTGGTTGACTAGTTACGACTATTGTAACTCTATGTAGTAGTTGATGGTCTAGTTAAAAAACAAGTAAACTGATTGTTCTTTGTTCAGACTTTTGTATTATGTAATGTGATCCGAATTTATTTTTTATTGCCACTGTCATTTGTGTCTGCGTGCGGTTTATTACACGTTGTTATCTTTCTTCTGTGTCACCTTTATAGCTCCTATTCTTTTAAAATTTTCCTATAGCTGGATAAAATTTCCGAGAATATACAATCTAGCGGACATCCTGATCGATTAACACTTTAAGTTTCTGTGTATAACATTAAACACACCTACAACTAAATAAGAGTTTGTTTAGTTAGGCACATATACATGATTTTTGATTCGGTCTTGTAATTCATTCAGAAACTTATTGGTCTTACATCCAACTTTATTGATTTTTTAAAATAAAATCCTATCATAAAAAGACGACTTACACCTATAACAGTCTTTGTGTACTTAACCTATAAAAAACCAGAATAATAATTTCAAGCATATGTCATTCAAGTTTATCAAATTAAACCTATAAAAGAAAATAAAAAGTTTATGCAAATAAAATGATTATAACTAACTTATAGAACAAAGAAGTTTCTACATAAGGTCTAGAACATGTATATGTCCGACGATGTGTGAAATTAATAATTTGAAAACAACATTGAAATTGATTTTGTATCTGCTACATTCCATCTGACTGAATGTTATGCATATTGAATAAGATTCTGTCTGCATGGGCTGATTTCACACATTCACTGAATTATCTAATAATCATTTCGTTCCTGTTTTAAGACGATTAATCTGGGATCTCACGAAAATTGAAATAAAACTTTACAACGAAGATTCATTGTAACTCAATTTTAAAGTAGTAATCGCGAGTTGCTTCATAGCCCAACAATATAGGTCGTTTAGGCCAAACCAGAGCGTAGATTAAAACAAATAACTTGAAAAATATTTTTCTAATCAAGAAATTTTATAGCCTGGCATCCAGACCCAATCTAATACTTCTTCGATTCTACTGTCGAGCAGTGAGTCAGGATCCTAGGCTAGAAATTTAATAGAAGCAAAGAAGTCCGGAAAATCAATTTAGTGTTGTCTTATAAACAAATGTGTTTTTACATTTCCTCGTATGTAGCGAAAATACTTGCCAAGAGAATGAAACGGTCATACAAGGTGTAATAGTTTGATTGATTCATTCATTGATAACTGCTTAACGATACATCAGCGCTAATACAATGGCTATATCGCAACGTGTTTTGAATAGCAAAAACTATTTGATTTTCTAGTACATACTTGTAAATGATTGCAATGTAAAATTGAGGAATACATATCCACATTAAACAAACTTCTTTTTATGCTCCCGCCGTAGTCAAGGGGGACAGGACATTTGAGCATTATAACCATATCACTAGGAGTAATTAAAAGTTTAAAGCACTTAATATCCGAAACACAACACACTTGTTTTTTTTCTTTCTTTAGTTGCTGGGTTACTTTTCCACTAACCAATTCACCTACAGAATTCTTTTTTTTTTGGAAAAATTAATTTCAATAAGTCCATGAGAATATTCAAAATTACATATTATTCAGTAAGTGACAAGACAAAAAGTAAAATCTTTTATTTGAAAAAAATAAAGTAACCCTAATAAGTCTATTTTGTGAAATAAAAAGAATCTACATAAAACCATCGCACTTTAACAAATCTTGATACAACTGCTTGTCAAAAAGAGATTAATTTTGAGTATTCACAAAGATATATATATTTTTTTCTTTTTAATAGAGATAAATGATTGTAAAATTTCACATCCGCCACGTATAGAAAGTCCGAATTACTAAATATTTCGCCATCATGCTTTTGTCCAATGGAATGGATGTAAATTCCTTATAACAGCCGAGACTCTTTCATCAACCTGAACAGCAGGTGGTTTCAAAAGTTAATTTCGGTCTTCACAAATTGAAACAAGCATGGTGGAAGAGTTCCTGGAACTTTTCAGACAATAGAATAAACATAAGAGGAATAAAGTTTTCATTTTTAATCCACTAATGGTATAAAGCTGCTTACAAAATTTAGTGCAAAATTTTGAATGTGCCATCCATAAAAAAATCGTTTTGTCTACGTTTTACTTGAATAAGAATTTTGTGAATTTGATGTCTGTACGGTTTTAAAAAATGCTTGAATATCATCCCTTGATTTTGGAAAATGTAGTTAAGATTACAGGTGTACTTTCATAGGAAAAAAAGGCAAATGTCTGGTCAATTTGGTTCAGGTGTATCAAAGTTTAAAGCGCAAATGATTATGTCCATATTATGTATGCGCAAATGTCCTTTTGTGTTACAGGTAAAAAAGCGGAAACGTCCTGCGCCCATAATTTTACAGTAAATATGAATGTAATTGTAAAGTTTTAGCTTTTAACATAAAAAACCAAAACGTCTTAAAATGTCCATTTAAGCCAGTCAGGTCGGTTTATAGATTAAGAGAAACTGTGTTAATTTTATAAATATGTCCGCGGTAAATTTAGATCGAGGAGTCGCTTGAAAATTTGAATGGATACAGTCAGCCCATCTTCTACCTTAAAAATAATAATTAATGATGAAAAAGATCTCATCAGAGTGACTCACGCTGCTGTGACTGGAATTGGATTTTTTTTCTCTATATAAACTCTGGCATGGAATAGAAATTTCTTTATAATATGAGTTCCAAATGTAAGACATATTCTGAAATATTATTTCCATTGGGAGATACATTACAGTAGTTCTTCTAACGAAAATTAATAAGGGATATGTACAATATGTGTTCCATTTAAAGCATTGTTTATATAAAAGTTTCCAGTGGAACTTCTGTTAGAAGCAACAAATGTACATTGACTGCATGCTTAATCTTTTCTGAGATCAGGATATTTGACACATTTTTGGCAAAGCATACGTCCGATCCACTATTTGCGTTAAGGAAAAAAAAATTTCCTGAGTCTCGGACAGATTTATATTGAATTTAAACAACATAATTCTACAGCTTACATAACCGGATAAATGATCTGTGGTTTGATAGGAATACACAAACACCGAAAGTTTAAACCAATTACAATAATCCGATTAAGAGCATGTTTTACTTAGGAAGTTCATGCCCGCAGGAAGAACGTGTTTAATGTTGACAATTAGTCCATGAGAACTATACAATATAGACTTCCCATGAGCAGCTATGTTCAGTGGTGGGTTTTCAGCTTACAACCATAACATATCTATAGCCAGGAAACTAATATATAGAACTGTTGTCTTTAAACTAAATAAAGCCAGGAAACTATCATACAGTCGTCTTTGAACAAGTAAACTATGCTGATTGGACCAATTATTTATTATATTAGCTACACGCACGACATTCAAGCATTTTCTCTCGTAGCTGCTTAGTAGTTATGCGAGACTAGATTAGAAATACAGGACTCGAGTTTAAGATATTATGATCCAAGTTGAACTTTCTCTTTATACTTCCCCCAAAAATAACGTCTTTCACATTTTGTTATTTACATGTGGACTTACATTTATGAGAAATACATTTTGTACCTAGAACTTATAGATATAACTTTAAAGGGAGATAACTCACATAACGGCATCTAACATAGAGGAAAAAGATGACCTCGCATTTAAAAACAAATAGAATCGGAAAAAGATTTCATGATGTGCCATCGTCTTCTATACTAGTATATATGTAAGCCTCAAATCTATGTCCGGCCTCAAATCTATGTCCTTTCCTCAAATCTATGTCCTTTCTAGTATTGCGTCATAAACGTCCCAAATCTATGTCCTTTATTGTCTCAAATCTATGTCCTTTTTCGAAATCTGTTGACGCAAGACAAAGCAAGACGTCATCGTGTATATGAAGTCACTGCATGAAGTAACAGCGATACAAGGAATGAAGGAGTATTTTCAAAAGCAACAACTAAGGATTTATCCTCTTGAAATGTGTTCTAACAATTATCAGGACATCTTTACTCTAACTTTTGGGGAAAATTTACAATTCAGGACAAATCTAGACATAAACAAAGGGATTGCGGTATCTAGTACGTCTGGTTTTTGGAGAGAAGGAACATGCCAACACATAAAGAATTACACTTCTCGGGGAAAAATCTTTGCTAATATTAAGACATTATTGCAAATTGTACATTTAAACTAAATAAATATCAGTTCTGACCAAAAAGTTAGTTTATGTCCCACTATGGTTTACAGATTCTCCTTTATATAAAAGAATAAATAATATTTTATTTTAATTTATATGGTTTAGAATCAGATTTTAAATTTACAACTGTATGGGCAGGGACAAAATGACGTATGAAGATGTAGCAATAAACAAAAAATACATAATGTGTAGTATAAACTTTCTAATTTACAAAGTAATTAATAAAAAAGTTGCTCAAATTATTGTTGTCGAACTTAATAAATCTGATCGTTTGCATGAAATAACAAAGAAAACAAACATGTAATAACATTTTTATGTGGTATCTATACATTGCAACATTAAACAAAACGTATGTAAAGAACCTGTTGTTAAAGGAGAAGTCTCTATATTTACTAGAACAAACATGGGATCAAGGAAAGCAAAAGATTTGAAAACATCGTATCTTCACATTATCCTACTATAGAGAATAGGTTAAATTCATTGTTGAAGGCCATATATTAACCTTTTATAGTTGTTTATACACATGTCATTTTGTCTTAGATTGTTTATTAAAAAATAAGTCACAAACATAGGATCAAGAAAAAGTTTTAGTTTCACAAGAATAAGTTCAATTCATTGTTGGAGGCCCTACATTTACCCTTTAGTTTCACATTAAAACATAAATAATATAATAATTACGCACACATCTAAAAGAATTAAGCAAGTTGAAAACATTTCCAGACATAACATTAAGTTTTGGGAAAAGACTTAATAGTACACAAGTGTAAGGCCATACTTATTAGACGGATATAAATTCGCGCATGTCGAAAAAAACACAAACATGCAATTGAGAACAGGACATAGATTTGAGGCCGTATCTTTTTTTACGGACATAGATTTGCGAATGACGTCACGATTAGACACAGATTTGAGGAACGGACATAGATTTGAGGCCGTACACAGATCTGAGGTTTACATATATATATATATCATACACACTTTGAATTACACGATTGTCAACTTATTTGTTATTTTCAAAATGTTGCAAAATATTCTGTGTTATTAGAAAACCAATCTATTCTAAAAACGGGTCCAAAGTGTTAATCGATTATTACTTCATGACAAATGATTAATGCCGCAGCAATACCGTTTATTTCGTCAAAAACTTGTTGACTATGTGAATTAACGTTTAAAAATCTATATTTCTGGAATCCCGTGATAATTTGTAGTCTGAAGTCACACCTTATACAAAGTTAATAGTTCCGTTGTTAGATCAACAACAATCTAGGTATCGATTCTAACTAATAAGGCAGGGAACATGATTAATTAACTCATATATGAAAGATCACCTAAATAAAACGTTATCTGCGTGCTATTATTACACTCTTCTTTTTATATTGTACATCTTAAATACATGTTTTAATACTATGTTTGGATAAGGTTAAGTTAAAAGCATAGCAAAATCACAGATGTTATTCCAACGTTCTAATTTGTCCTATACAGTTGTTTTCCCTCCATTTGCATATCATACTCTGCCTCTTTATCACGCATTGTCAACCTTAATGTTTTCTGTTTCTCTTTTCATCTCATTTCATCCCTTCTTCTCGTTCTCTCACCAATTGTCACACACTACCTTATTTATTTTAGACATCAATAACTTTGTCAATTCTTCATGGAAGTTTATTAATTTTGAACAGATTCTTTTTATGACCAACAGATAGTATCCAGACCAAATTTTGAAAATATTTTCCGTATTTTACTGATAAGTGAACTTATTTTTTTTTTTACAGTTTACATTTAGATACAGTTTTCAGTCATCATTTACTGTCAAACATTCATTGATTTTTATGCAAGTTGGATGGACCCTTTTAATGATCAAATGATAATATCCAGAGTAAAATAATGAAAATATTTTTTTTTTCTTTATTTACCCGTATTTTACTGACAAAAGGACTTCCATTTTGAGAGATAATGGCTGAAGCAAACTTAAAAAAAAAAATTTCTTCATTTTTTAGTATTTTACATATTGATATTAACATTAACAGACAGCCTGGGATTAAATTTGTTTGATCATCTTCGCTAGCCAAGGGTTATAATCCAGTCCCCTCCTCTTCGGGCTGGATCGTAGCCCTTGGCTAGCGAAGATGTTCTTTTACATGCCTTCATGGATTGTTATGAAACTTGGACAGAAGCTAATCTTCAAGATGAAAAATAGTATCAAGGAAAAATATTTGTTTTTTTTTAATTCTTTATTTTACTGATAAATTGACTAACTTTTACTTTAGTTTCTATGTTGTGTTTTGTATACTGTTCGTCTTTTTTGTCTTTTTCTTCTTTTTTTTTTGGCATGGCATTGTCAGTTTATGTTCGACTTATGATTTTGAATGTCCCTTTTGGTATCTTTCGTCTCTCTTTTACAGTTACACTTATACACTGATAGTAGCAATCGCAGGAGACATAGGGTTCCAATTTCCGTCACCTTTCATGTACCTGTCGACTTTGTCCCATTTCTTTATATTTGATTATATACATATATGTTCAGTTCTTTCTCTTCATTATTTCACTCTCAGGGGCCTCGGTGGCCGAGTGGTCTAAGTAGTCGAACTACTGTATCACTAGCCTATCAATACTGAGGTTGTGAGTTCGAATCCCGCACGAGGCAGGGGCACTCGACTCCAATCTTAATTGACTAGGATTGTCAGTTTTCCTACCGAAGGTCGGTGGTTCTCTCCGGGCACTCCAGCTGCCTCCACCATAAAAATTGACCGCCACTAAATAGCACAATAGTGTTGAAAGTGGCGTTAAACACCAATCAATCAATCAATCAATCATTATTTCTCGTCAATATGAATCATTGAATACATATGGGGTATACGTCAAGAAGAAAACTAACCAAAAACGCCAACGAAAATATATAGATATCTAAACAGATTTTGCTAAGATTTTGCATACAACTTTGGCTCGTTGAACTATAATTGTTCACCTAATTTAAAAGAATGCAGAGTTTCAGAAAACAAAAGAGATAAATGTATAATTTTTCAATTTACAGTTATAGTTTAAATGAAAACAAAGTTGTATGCAAAAAGTTACCCAAATCCTTATCATAGCCCATTTAGTGTACCTTGACCTTAAATATGTAATATTATAAGGACAAGAGCAAGAAACATTGAATAAGTGAAACATATAAATTACAGTATTGAAGAATATTTACAACAAATATATATAAAAAAATGGGGGTCCATTCCCCAAGCGCAATATTTTCCAATCGTTCAGTACTAATTCATGCAAAATTTCTGCATAGAACATGTTAAAATATTACGTACATTTCACAGTTAAACGTACTTCCTTTCTTTTTTTTAAACCTACCAATTAGACATAAACTGTTTAAAGATATGGATTAGAAATAATAGTATAAGTAAACAATAAAATTTTTTAATTGCACTGATTTCATTTATGACAACTACGGATTATATAAGTACTTAGAGTAAAAGCTACCTTACTATGTTGGCGCTTTAACTACACTTTTGTTCGAAAATTCTGTTTGTTTATTTTCCCATATTGTAAATCCTACTTGCTTTGTGTCATACATTGGTGATATACAAGGAGATTGTTGTTCGGGGCCGGGTATTCGGCCATTAGCTAGTAACCAACTATATAATCGTTTATCACTTTGAGAAATTGGTCTTTGGTCCGTACCTTGAGAAATGTCTGTAATAACACAATGCTCTGCACAATTTTCAGTATTTGTCAAAAGTCCAGGCGAACCTGTCTGTTTTTCTCGTTTGTCTAATAAAACTTTATTAGGTTTTTGTTTCGAACGTTCTGACAGAATTATTTTAGAGTTTCTACAATCTAAATTTGTCTTTGGTGCTGGACTTTCAGTTCTATTAATGGTGATCTTTTTTCTTTTGATGTGAGATTTGTTATGTTTAATTTCCTGTAGTTTCAGAACTTCTTTCTCTGGTGCTTTCAATTGAATTTGTTTCGGTTTAATGATGATTTTTTCCACACTTTTATTAATCGAGCTCTCTTTCGGAATGCTCTCTCTCTTAGGTTTTCTCGTAACGCGTTTCTTCGTCGGTTTTCTGACAGGTGGGTCTTTGGGTCTGAAGTCAATGGGAGCTTCACGAATTATTCTTGCAACTCTTGAATTTGGTCTCTTTACAGGTTTTACCTCGGTATTTATATTTACTTTATTATTGCTGCTCTCATCGCTATCATCACTTTCTGAATCTGTAGATTCACTTTCGGAATCCGAAGAGGATTCCTCAGTGTTTTCCAAGTCTGGTGAAGGCTCCCGAGGGGGTATTTCCCGAATCATTACCAACTTGTCTCCACATTTGAACATTACCCGTTTCTTTGGCTTGTTAGTACTTTGCACTTCTTTTGTTTTATTGTTGTTAATTGAATTATCGCTTCTTTCTGTACTACACTCCCCATCACTTATAGAAAAGTTATCTAATACATCACATTCTTCATTGTAGTTTACATCTAACCAATTCTTTGTTTGTTGAGAATCGCCCATGGTATTTGGTTTACCAACATCCAATGAACTTAAAACGTCTAAATCAGAGAATCTCATCTGGATTAAAATATCACTATCTATTCTTATATATACTTATTCTTTCCTTCCTCTTTGGAAACGTTTTTATATCACAAATGTTTTCGAAACTTCATACTTATAAATCACTATTTCTAGCCTGTCACTATCCACATTTATAGCTATTCCAATAAATGACAGATTTAAAGACAATTGTCCATATTCCAGATCCATAAATCTTAAGCGACATTAAAGTATCAATAAAAACTAGCTTCACACTATCCCATACAATAGCGAGATATATACCAAACTAATTGATACAGACAAATTGAATCCTGTAGTAATCTAATGCCACTTACAGTTTAAATTTGAAATTTAATTTAAAAGTCCTTCGTCTCATATTGCGGTATAGATCGGTTTAAATATTTACTTTCCACCTTGGCTTCTGTGTTAAAAGTATATAAATCCTTCATATCTAGGTTAGGACTTGTTACCTTATCACTGGGTAGCTGACAAATGGGTGATATTGTATTCTGATATTAAATATATTTCTGCGCATGACATGGGAGATCGAAATTGTATAGAAGGATGTTTGAATGGATATCAATGAGAAAATATCCGATCATATATACATTTAAATTTTAAATTCAGTGGTAGATGGTGGTATATTGTATCATAATCAAGTGAATATCAACACCGGCCAACGTTCCATTGTGAAGTCTATATAATAAGCCTAGCTATATTTGTTAACATCAAACAAATAAAAAATAAACAAGATAAGAAAGCCAATTTGAAAGATTGACTACAATATATATGAACACGTTTCATATAAATTAATGAATTGAGATACATCGAAAAGAATATATTTAACCTATAACACATATTGCAAAATGACTGATATATAGTGGACAAGTATTACACCATCGATTGCCAAAAATAAACAGACACTTTACACGTAAGAGGGTTTGGGGAGCTGGGGTTATATGGCGGATTTACCACACGGATAGGTGTGACAATACATGTGAAGAAGAACAGCAATAAAATGTACCGTTGTTTCTTTATTTTGAATTTTATTAAGCTTGTGTATGGGTTTTATGTAATGAATAAATACGCCATGATATCTCTTCTTTTCCATGTATATTTTTACCGATCAAAAGGCAAGTTTGGTTTGGGCACAGAGCACTACAAAAGACGTGAATTTGAGTAAAAAAAGCACAGAAAATATCACTGGCATTATATTGATCCGCTAATCGACATTTGGAAATGTACCCATTTTGTTATGAAATGAACTTTCAATTTCGTACTTTACTTGTATACATAATTATGTTTCAAGAAGTACACGATCAACATTCGTTACATTTAAATGACCCACATTAAACAGTTGAAATTTTCCTACAGCAGATAATGCTATTAAGACGTTACATGAAATGAAAGATCAATATTAAATATTACCTTTCGATAATTAGGTCTACATTATAATGGTTTAACTATACTAAAGTCTGTAGCAAAACAAGAGGATTGCCTATATTACGACATTATTCAACTAAAGACATTAGCCTCTAGCAAAAAAAGGTTTCCTTATATTACGACAAGAGATAATTACTGGGTAACCAAAGTTATTTACTGTGAATTAATATATTTATCGTTTTATAAAGTCAATGAAAAAGAAATAAAATACAAAACCCATTAGTATAAAATTGATTTTCACAGGTAAAATTGTCTACTTCCTTTCGTTTAGATGATTCTATGCCGCCCGATTAAAATGTCAGATTTACAGCCAACTGATGATTCTTTTATAACCAGCATGATAATCTGTTTTAACGACTGTCAAACTTAGCCATAACCAACATGATCATCTGTCATAACGACTGTCATTCTTAGCCATAACCAACATGAGTATCTGCTATAACGACTGTCATTCTTAGCCATAACCAACATGAGTATCTGCTATAACGACTATCATTCTTAGCCATAACTAACATTAGTATCTGTCATAACGACTGTCATTCTTAGCCATAACCAGCACGAGTATCTGCTATAACGACTGTCATTCTTACACATAACCAACATGAGTATATGTCATAACGACTGTCATTCTTAACCATAACCAACATGAGTATCGGCCATAATGACTGTCTTCTAAGACATAACAATCATGAGTATCTGTCATAACAACTGTCATTCTAAGCCATAACCAACATTAGTATCTGTCATAACGACTGCCATTCTTAGCCATAACCAGCACGAGTATCTGCTATAACGACTGTCATTCTAACACATAACCAACATGAGTATCTGTCATATAACGACTGTCATTCTTAACCATAACCAACATGAGTATCGGCCATAATGACTATCTTCTAATACATAACAAACATGAGTATCTGTCATAACGAGTGTCATTCTTGGCCATAACCAACATGAGTATCAGTCATAACGACTATCATTCTTAGACATAACCGGGATGAGTACCTGCTATAACGACTATCATTCTTAGCCATAACTAACATGAGTATCTGTCATAAGAAGTGTCATTTTTGGTCATAACCGGGATGAGTACCTGCTATAACGACTGTCATTCTTAGTCATAACCGGGATGAGTACCTGCTTTAACGACTATCATTCTTAGCCATAACTAACATGAGTATCTGTCATAACGAGTGTCATTCTTAGTCATAACTGGAATGAGTACCTGCTATAACTACTGTCATTCTTAGTCATAACCGGGATGAGTACCTGCTATAACGACTATCATTCTTATCCATAACTAACATGAGTATCTGTCATAACGAGTGTCATTCTTATTCATAACCGGGATGAGTACTTGCTATAATGAATGTCATTCTTAGTCATAACCGGGACGAGTACTTGCTTAAACGACTATCATTCTTAGCCATAACTAACATGAGTATCTGTCATAACGAGTGTCATTCTTAGTCATAACCGGGATGAGTACCTGCTATAACGACTGTCATTCTAAGCCATAACCGGGACGAGTATAAAGTCGGTCATTCTTATCATTCTGTATTTTTAGCCATAACCAGCATGAGTATCTGTCATATTACAACTTTAATTCTAGTCATAACCAACATGAATATCTGCTTTAACGCCTGTTATTCTTAGCCATAGCCAACATAGGTATCCGCTTTAACGAATGTGTTTCTTAGCCATAGCCAACATAAGTATCCGCTTTAACGAGTGTGTTTCTTAGCCATAACCAGTATGGATATCTTCCACAACGACTGCCATTCTTAGACATAACCAGCATATATACCTGCTATGACGCCTGTTATTCTAGGACATAACCATCATGGTTATCTGCTATGAAGACTGTAAGTCTTAGACATAACATCATTGGTATATTCAATAACAACGTGATTATTAGTCATAACAGCAGGAGTATCCGCTAAGACTGCTATAAATACTGTTATTCAGGCTGAGCCGTAACCAGAATAATTCTATGTTATTTATAACAACTGTAACTCGTGACAATCATGATTTGCATCTATGACATTTACTTTATCTTTAAAATTCTGTGATATTTTCATCTGTAAGTATTATAGTTAAACATGTAAATAGAATCTGGTCTACTGTTAATGTAAAAACTAGTTATATGTTTCTTTAATCAACCAAGAAATTTATCTTAGGTGTAACCACGTATACACTCAGCATACAAATAAGAGTTTTAGTTTCGCTAACTATACAGATTTCATTCAAGTTTAACATTATTTTCTCCTTTTATGACCTTTTTACATACACGTTAACCGTGATTTAAATTTCCAGATTTATATTTTCATGCTGAATTTTATGCAAAAAAAATCTAAAAAGTAAAAATTAAACTTGCGAGTGTGTATCGCTCCCTTTGTGTCAATGATAGAAGGACAAGGACTCATTACAATCTAACAAATGTCCATATAATATGGATAACTCAAAATATAGAGAACAAAAAATCGAGTTCCATCATGGCTGAATGTAGTTTGATGGAAGGATAATCAATACTGACTATAGGGATGAGAGTTTTTGAAATAATTTCTATTATTTAAATGAGCAACATAATGTATCTATCGAATGTAATAGATGCTATGAGTAATTCGCCAATTTCATTGTTTCATTCACTTTTATCTAACTATATAGTTACATCCTAAGAGAATACATCTTTAACAGGACTACTCAAACAGTATTGAAAATTTTCGGATAGAAACCTTTCGATCGACATTTGCTTCGGCTAAAGTGTTGAGATTTTAAATTCAAATATGGGCCAAAGAATAAAGGATGTTAGTTGAATAAATTCAATTTAATGTCCTCTTTTATCAAGTTACATGTAGACAAATCTATTTAGAGTGTCCTGATGAAAAAAATCAACATAAATGATTTGTACCTTTAATAGATTTCAAAAGACAGTGCGTCAATCCTGCTATTTAAAGTTTTTTCTTCGTGGCTATTTATTTACATACAAATAATCACATTTCTGTAATGTAAGTTATTACACTAACTTTGTTTTCTATTGTCATTAAATCGACCTACGGAGTGTTTTCTTAACTGAAAAAATAAAAAAGTTGTGTACATTTAACAAAATGTTCCTTTTCATTGTATATTACATTGGTTAATAATGAATTAAATCAGAGATATAAACAGGCTTGAGTAGTTTCAACATTAAATAGGCGGAACAATAACTTCTTGTATTGGGAGAATTCCAGAAAGAGTATGTAAATGTTTCATGACATGCTAGATTTCATCAGTGTGAATTAAATGAATGTATCATGTTTGTTACTTGTATCTGTCAAAAAATGGAGACACTTGTGCACCCAATGACCATTTCCAAAGAGACCTATATGTTTTCATATGGCATATTTTCAGCAATAAAATGAGAAAATCCTAATAAAAATCGACAGAAATTTCAAAGGATTTAAAAAATTTCCGAGAATCTCGCTTAGACCCTAGTATTCAGCAGACATTTTCAATATGATCAAAATAATATGTGGGATGTATGTCAATGAGACAGCAACGTCATGAACAACAACAAAAAAAAAACATCTAGAGGCCAACATCCAGTCTTCAGTAAAAGACAGGTTCCCATACAATATGCTATATATAAGCTCTAAATCGTCCTATCTGTAAAAGTTGTGAATACATTAAATAAAAACAATCAAAGATCTACAATTGAAGCCCAAATATCCAAATAACGAAAAATATTAAGATAGTACATAGGACAACTACTGACTAAGCTCCTGAGCTAGGACAGGCATATGCAAATGTGAGAGGCCTGATGGGTTATTTTCGTTCTTCGTGATCGGCGCATTTTCGCTATCGTGATCCGTTTTTCTACAGATTTATTTTATTCATATATTTTCGTGATCCGTGATCATGGAAATTTTTTTTCTGTGAATCGTGATTGACAAAAAAATCAACTCGTGAATCGTGATGAGACCCCCCCCCCCCCCACATCAGGCCCCTCAAATGTGGCATGGTTAAACTTGTTTTTGGGATATCGATGATCCCCCTTTTTAAGTTTCGCCGGATTGATAGAAAAGAAAACGTACATACAATAACAACTAGCGCATGAAAAACACTTAACTATGAAAAAATGGCATGAAATGTAACAATTTAAAAACACAAATAAATAAACAAAATTATGATGTTAAAGAATGCTCACGGTTACCGAAAACAAGCTCAAAGTACTTAGTAACATGCTGATAAGAATTCCGCATGATGAAGCTAGGCGTCAGTTTATATCGGTGGATAAACTTTTTAGAAGATTTCATACAGCAACGTAATAAACACAATACAGAAAGACATGATCTTGCACAATGACAACCAAATTAAACAAACAGAAAATTAAAAAAGATATGTTAGTATTGCTTTTAAAAGACAATAAATTCGCGAATTGATATGCATCCACTAAACAGTGATTCATCAACAACAGTATAATAATAACCTTTATCGAGACTATATCATGCCAAGGAAACAGATTTAAAGTCCTAAATTTGTTAGATTTATCAACAATATAACCGTAAAAGAGCTGGACATGCGAAATACCACTTTTTATTGAATTCCTGCAAGTAAAATGATACTTTCACAATACATTTTTATATTTTTGATATAAATGAATAAAAGTTTTGACCAATTTATGATATCATTAACACTGCTGTAAAAGTGTTTTTTTTTTTTTGTAATGCACATATTACGTTTATTAAAATCCGAGACATCACTGCAAACACGCTGCCATAACGAACCAACCGATAAATATATACCCCATGAGAGAAGTATACAACAAATAAGAAGGAGTCAACTATACACAACACCATCAAAGGAAGGACAATTTACTAGGAAAGGAAAAGTCGTCAAGTTTGTTATAAATTTCTGTATAGATATTATACCATGTGCATTTCTATTATCGGGCTCCACAAAAGGACATCGGTCACTATAATGTTAGATTTAGTAAGAATGAGATAAGGTGGATAATGATCATTATAAATTCCATATAATCTGAATGGTTTACAGAAATTATTACATCTAAATATCTGCTAGTATATATAGATTAACATATCAATCAGCTGGTGTTAAATATATATCTTTATGAAGCATTTCCATTAATTCGGACATATAACAGTAATGAACGGAATCTGCAATAAGAGGGCACAGTTATATAGTTCCCATTTGAATACCAATCACTTGTCAGTATACTCAATGCTGGTATAAGTTTATCTCTAAAACAAACATAACTATTCCAAAAAATGGCCGAGTGTAATGACCCTTTTATGTAAGTTTTATTACAGAAAAATGCATTGAGTTTCTAAAACATAAAGAGTTACATACATTTTTTTGCATTTTTGATAAAATCCACAAGGACATTGCGCCTCAACAAACCGCCAATTGTTTGAAATGTAATGCCTTTCTCTTGTCTATTCCAATTATATTCCAATAAACGTCTTATCGTCATTGGATAAATTGTTTCTTTGATCTACTGAAATCTCAGGTCATGAACAATACAGAAAACTCAATCTTGGGTAATGCCTTTATTAAGTTTTCAATACAGAAAAGAAAATTATATTTTAATTCATGTTTCAGGTTCTGGTAAAAAAGTGAATTACATTTGTTCTTCTTGGACCGGTTGACGTTCAACTTCAGTGGCGTAGCAAGGCCTTTTTTAAGTGTACGCCCGAACCTCGGCGAGTGGTCTGGATCCAGGGTGTAGCTCTGAAAGGGCTCCTGTGGGGGACCCCCGGACCCCCACGGAAGCTCACGCGTTAACGAGAAAGAGATACAGGAGATGTGAGGTGAAAGTGCAAACCACATATCGTATCACAGCTTCCATAGAAATATAAAAAAGAAAACTTAATGAAAAATGTTGTCCTGCATTTTTTAAGTTGTAATCTCTGTCCTGCATTTTTTTAGTTGTAATCTCTGTCCTGCATTTTTATTTTTCATTCTATTCGGTCCTGCCTTTTTTTTATTAGTTTATCCTGACTCCTTTTATAATAAATTGTCATCCTGCCTTTTTTTTTTACTCAAAACTCCTGCCCTGCCTTTTTTTCAAATTTCATCCTAGCCCTTTTTTCCTTCAATATGGCCACGAAGTATGGTATTTTCACAAAGGATTATTACATCAACTATTTTTGAAAGTATATGTCGGTTTTTTGTTAGAATCTCATGATGAAAGGATGACAGTGGAGAACTTGAGAAGCTATTGACTTGGATATTGAATTTGCAACATCCAAAACGTCTTGTCCAAATTTAACACAATAATGGTAAGAAGAATCATCTTCCAGGTGTTGTTTTACATGTGACAAGTTTGACCAGTCATTTACAGGAGACAAAATTCAAAATTATTTTATTTTCATATCACATGTCGTTTGGCAAAAATAGTACAATAAACGTTTTACCTAGTTAAATCCTTAATGCTGTCTCCTTGGCTTCAGACTATCAGACACCACCACTTTCATTGTTAACAAGATTTTTTATATAATAAATTGCTTTGAACAAAAGGAAATTGAGTAGAATTCACAGTAGATTCAGACTTTGACAGAAAATGAATAAATATGTAATATTATATCATTTGATTCAAAAAGTTAATGTCGTCCTTTACTAATCCCCTATCAATATATACTAGTGTTATGAAAAGCTTGTTATTTTTAAACTGAGTAGTGAACTTCCTTAAGCTGAGACTACTATAACCTGAGACTACTAAAACAGTAATAGTAGTCTCAGCTATTGTAGGATTAAATATTGTCCACCATGAAATTATGTCCGTCACTTTTTCATAGTAATTTGTGTCCACGGACATAATGTTATTATGAAATATCGTCCGAACGATATTTACCTATAAAATCGTGTCCACACATGTGAAAAGTGTCCTTCAAAGACAGGACAATATTTCATATGAACAAGTGTCCTTCATAGAACATGTAGAAAGGACAGTATTTCACGTGAAAAAGTGTCCACTCTCAATACCTACAAAACATAGTAATAGAACTTAATATGAACTATGCTAATAATAATACATGTAATTCATTTCAATTTACCAAATCGTGTAATATTCAAGAATTATTATAGTACTCATAAAAACTGTTCTTCCTACATTTGGCCTTTCTTGTTCCATTTTTGTTTATATCGAATTATAACTGGATCTTTAATATGTGGTTTGTTTTAGTAATAGAAAATTAATTATAGCTAAAACATTTCAGTGACTTATTGATTATCTCCCTTTAAAGGACACTTTTTATTGGACAGAATTTTAAAGGATTTTATCATGAAATTATGTCCGATTAATTAGACACTTTTTCACAGCATCGGACACATTTAAATATACCTTTTCTGTGAAAAAGTGTCCGGGTGGACACTTTTTCACAGGACACCTTTATGGCTCACACTATAACACAGTGGCAGATAAAATTTAAGTTCATTAAAGGTATGAATTAGGCATTCAAAATCTAAAAAATCGCGATGATTTATCAAGAGTAGTATGTACGCAAAAAAGGTGTCCCGTTGATAACAGGAAAATAAAACACGGGTAAAGTTTAGATAGTTGCTCTCCCCTTCTCACTTCGAGCCCCATCACCAAAAGTAATTTTCGGTCAACAGCATCTTGCAATGTATCATTTTACTGCCTATACTATCAGATGCATACAATGCAAAGTCATAATATCAATCTTACATATTGTTTTTATTTAGTAATATATCATTTAATTGTTGTCACTTAGTCCGGGACGTTTTACACTCCCATCTATTTTATTCCACAGCTCATGAATAAACATTAATTCAATAATTGGTGGATTATACTCAATTCAGGTATAATCCACCATTTGACATATAATCGGATACACCAATTGAGGTATAATGCAGTTTTTATTCAAACATTTTTTTAATATTTATTGGAGCATCTTTTTGCATTTACCATAACGAGCTTTTATGACCACTTAGTGATGTCACTGATGACATGTATTTGATTCTGACACTTCATGCTGCAATTTGTTAAAGAACCCTAAAAAATAATATGACCCTCCTTTTTCCTACTTATAAATTTGAGTTTTCATCTGTTAAATCTTAATTTTGTTCTGTAGTCTCTTCCTGACCATTTCGACTAACAAATCTTAAAGTTGAAACTCGTGCAGACTTAAGGAAACCAATTGTGAATATCCATCAATTGGTACATGTGTAGATCATACCTCAATTGAGGTATAATATACATTTTTCAAAACGCAGCACAGCAAGTCAGAAGCAATTGCATGTCACTAATGAGTACTCATCAAAGCTTAAGATGGTTACATGCAAAAAGATGCTCGAATATCTCCTTAAAAAAAATTTATGATAAAAATTGCATTATCCCCCATATGGTCTATCTCACTATATGTCAAATGGTTATTCCTGACCTGTTCCAGTAACAAATCATAGCTGTATACTGTTTTACTGAGAGGTTCATCATAATGGCTGTGTTAAAATCTCAAAAAAATATTCAGGGTAATGACAAATCTGTGCAGTTGGAAAAGTGTAAAGGTCTACCATCCACTAGCAGGGTTGGATCCAGGACTCAAAAGGGGTGCATATTTTTCAAATACTGATTATATAACTCAGAGTCGGAGGTATCGATGCGAAACAAATTTTGGACACTTTTATGTTAAAACTGATATATTTTCCACTCAGTAACACTTTTTAAATCATTTATTGTTTTGTCTATTTTTTCATACCAATCATAACCTGAATAATTCAGTAGTTATATTCTGCCTATCTACAATGGCTCGCATGTTAGAAAATAGGACACGGAGAGGTATGAATTGTTCGAGTTATATCAATCAATACAATACAAAACAATTGTTACCTGAGGAGTGCATCTGAAAGATTTTACCCAACATATAAATATAAGAAGATGTCACATCATCATGTGGTATGATTGCCAGTGAGACAACTCCCCATCAGAGAGTCAGACCAAATGACGTAAAGGATAGCAACTATAGGTCACTGTATTACTATGGCCTTCAACAATGAGCAAAACCCATACCACACAGCAAGTTTTTAAAGGCCCTAAATGACAAATTAGAATCTGTAAACAAATAAATGATAAGCAATAAGAGATCATAAAAAAAAAGATTTAGTCATGAATTATATGCTGATCTACAACGTTGGAGAGTTTCCATTGTTAAAGATGCACATAGACCTACAATGCAGTTGTTGTTGGAAGATGCCTCTAATTCATAATATTGCCTTTCAATGCTTAATACAATGCCATGTTTAATTTTAAGTTGCAATCTTTACCCTTTGTCATCACAAGCACCTTGATTAATTTCAGTTTCTAAGGTAACATGAAATATTACATTGGTGTAGATGTTGGAACAGGGAGTGTTAGATCAGCATTATTTGATAGTCATGGTAATTTGGTTACTGTAGCAACAGAGAAGATTAAGATATGGACTCCTTCAGCTGACTATTATGAACAATCATCATTCAATATCTGGAATGCTGTCATTCATACAATAAAGGTACATGTACCAGATTAAATCGTTTAGCCAGACAGAAATGATGGAGATACAATGCTGGAAAAATTTTGGGTTGATAGATAGATTTTTTTTATTTTGTGATTTGTTTGTAGATGTTGTCTTTAGGTATATTTATCTTAAGATGTGTAGTGTATAAATTCTATACTCTAGTTTTTCTACAACAAGTGAAAATGTCCTTTGAATTATGATGATTTACACAGTTGCACTTCAGAGTTATATGCACAAATTTTACACATTTAATCAGACAGGGGCAGATCCAGCCATTTTTAAAAGCAGGGGGGGTTCCAAGTTCCAACCATATGTCCTTATTCAAAAGCATTATTCCAACCCCCGAAACCCCCCGCTGGATCTGCCACTGAATCAGATAAATAAATTTGCTTTGGCTGACTCTCATGAAATGTTTAGTCATTGATTAAGTAATTTTCCCTATTTCTTTAAAATTCACTTCAAACAAGGAATTATTTGAATCTGGAATAATTTTGAATTCTGGAAAATTGATGAGAAATATATGATGAAAACTAATCCAACTAAATAGGGTTAGCCATGCGTGCATGGCTAAGGTGGGTTAGTTAGTTCATACTGAAATGATAGTGAAAGTAAAATTAACCTTAGCCATGCACGCATGGCTAACCCTATTTAGTTGGGTTAGTTTTCATCATACATTTCTAATCAATTTTCCAGAATTCAAAATTATTCCAGATTCAAATAATTCCTTGTTTTCAACCAACATGGTTTCTTTTACCTTAAAAAAGAACAGAAATTAAATCAATATTTAGATTAATTAAATAAGAAATTCTATAAAGATCATATACCAATTGATAGGCCTAAATGCACAGTCGGAAGAATTATGGCTGATTACTATAATCGTGGTCAAGCATGACCACCTCAAATACTGTTAATTGCAAATTCTACCAAATTATTGATATCTGTTGGATGCCTTTTAAGTGGTCATCAAACATGCCAACATCACTAAATAAGAAAATTTGACAAAAAATCACTGAAAAGGATGGAATAGATCAAATGCTACCAAACTATTCTCAAATTGGTACTTTTTTTTAACATCTAATAACCTTAAAAAGTTTTCCCCTGGTTTGAATAATCATATGTTGTGGAGTCAGTATTACTTAAGTTCTTCTAATTTCTTCACATTTTATAGATATAAAAATTCTCAGGGTTTTTTGTAAATCAGCAAATTTATCCTTGATGAGGCAAACATTGACTGGACATGTACAGATGGACCATGGAAATTGGAACCCATCAAACTGAATGATTTGAAAGTACAACAAATTAGTTTTCTGAACCATTTTTACAATCAAAACTGGAATCCAAAGTTCAATATTGCTGCATGATTCTTCTTATTCCAGCTGGAGTTGTCTCCCATCTCATATGGAGACATAATTATGGTCACAAATGGTGGTAGTTGCATAGGCTACCATATGCATTTTTATCATCAAATATTGTTGAAATTGCAGA
Source organism: Mytilus californianus (assembly GCF_021869535.1). Taxonomy (NCBI): domain Eukaryota; kingdom Metazoa; phylum Mollusca; class Bivalvia; order Mytilida; family Mytilidae; genus Mytilus; species Mytilus californianus. Next base: position 125,157,417 of record NW_026262581.1, read on the forward strand.
ACTATTACTGCAAACTGTTGACTAGATTTGAAGTACATGGTGTAAAACAAAAGTAAAAAAAAAAAAAACAACACCTAAGAACTGAAGGGAGTGATCTCAATAATTTTAGACAAATTAAATTTACAAATGTGTATTACTGTTTGTGAAAGGTTTTGTGTTAATTTCTCAATATTTTAGCATGCTTATGTTCATTACAGAAAATCTTATCAGATTCTGAGGTGAAAAAAGAAGAAATAGGAGGAATAGGTTTTGATGCTACGTGTTCATTAGTAGTGATTGGGAAAAATGATAGTTCTATAACAGTTAGTCCTTCAGGTAATGTACAAAGTGGTATATGTAATAGATAATTATGTTACAGCTGATATTTCACGTGTCCTTCCACCTTAAATTTAAGAGGGTCAATTATAATTATTTTACAAGTAGTACATGTCATTTTGAAGGTTTCCTGTATCATTTCTCCTATTTTTTATTGATATAAACTAACTTCTGGTCTGCAGTAGAGATTAGAATACTGTTTTTAACCGGATTTTCGAAGGATAAATCGATTATTGATTTGAGGATGTAAGACGGGCGGGCTGCTGCTAAACAGTGTCAGTTCATTAACATGAAAACGCTTTGACAAAATCTTCTCAAACCTTGATATGTTGTTTTCTTGTGACTAAATGAAGGTCAAGTTCAATTTTCACGATTTTAGCTGTTCTCATTGTTGGATTTTTTTACCTTTCAATAGCAAAATTTATTTTTGTTTTATGAATTTGAGTTATTTCCCTTTGAACAGAAATTGTTATTTGCAAATATCATTTTCATTAGATAATACATATCTTATCTATTTTTATTAAAGGATATATTTCATTACATTACATTGTGTAGATAAAATTGTTGACATTGATAGATAAGTTGCAGATCTATATTAGTTTGTGACAAATGAAAGAAAAAATATTGGGAACTATTAATTATATATATAAAGTTTGATTACACTAAGTGTTTTTAAATAATTTTCACCTGTTAATAGATAACAAAGCATCTGGTAAATATCTTATCACACAATTCTAATTGGAGTGACAGATTTATTTGAAAATTTTCTGTTTCTTTAGTGTTGATGATAAGATCTGTAGGACAGTATAAATAAAGTTTGTGAAATTTACTGTTCATTATTAGACATTTTGAAGATAATTACAGATAAGTTTTACAGATTTTTAATAGATATTGTATCAATGATAAATGACATTTTGGATTTTTTTTTTCTTTTCTTTTGTAAATTGTTTGAAGAATTTTGTGGTTGGTTTGTTTGTTATTCTGTATTAACTTATTTTCTGAATGCTATATATATTTTTTTTTTTATGAAGCAAACTCCTTTAAAAACTATGCTTAGTTTGTCTATTTATAAACATATATTTAGATTTCTGATTTTGGGCCCAGTCTTCAAGTTGGTCCAAATCGGGGTCCCAAATTATACTATGTTTTATTTCAACATAAATTGAATATATATAGGGGTCTTTGAAATGCTGAATCTAAACCTGTATTTATTTTCATTATTAATTAAATAATACCCCATTGAGGTCCAAAGGGTCCTAAATTAAACTTTTGTTTGATTTCATCAAAAATTGAATTATTGGGGTTCTTTGATATGCTGATTCTAACAATGTTATTAGATTTGGATATTAGACCATTATAGGTAAATGTCCGATTTCAAATTTTTCAATTCTTTGACCACATTCATTTTGTGTCACAAACCTATGCTGTGTCAAATATTCAATCGCCATCCAAATTCAGAACTGTTTTAAGCTTAAATGTTGTGTCCATACTTCCTCAACTGTTCAGGGTTCGACCTCTGAAGGAAAATCCGGTTTGCTGTCACTCTGACAGCCTCTTGTCTCAACAATAAATCCAATCTGCCAAAGTATGAAACAATGGCATTTCAATTTTAACTTTGATATTAAGCAGAAGCTATTTATACACAGGTTAATGAAAATTTAAGTACATGTATACCTTTATTAATTACTAATCAGAAAATGTTATCATTTATAATAGGGAGGGAGAAGTTACCAAGGGGCAATAAAAACATAACTTAAGAAAAACAGATAATGCCATTGCCACAGAAAAAAAGACAAATGATGAACAACGTTCACCAAAACACTACACCGAAAAACTAATGATTGAGCAACATGTACCCAAACATTGAGTGAACTCAGGCATCATGAAAGAAAAACAGTTCCCACTCTGATGGAATTTAATGCATTATCATGTACATTTCAGTTTTATCAGTATGAAAAAGTGAAGATGGAAGCACATTTTATATATAGTGTAGAAACCAGTAAGTTTGTCAACTACCATTACTATGTAATGGATTGTTAAATATTTATATCATCAAGGAAGCATGTGTAAATGTCTTTTAATGAGATATAAAACACCCTTTTAAAATCATGTGACAGCATCTTCACCAATCAAATTATACTATTTTTCGATAGAAATGAATAATGTTATTATATAAAATGAAATTTTTATTTGAAAGGGCAACCTGAATGTAACATAATAATGTGGATGGACCATAGAGCTGTGAATCAAACAGAGAGGATTAATTCCACACACCATTCTGTGTTGAAGAATACTGGAGGTCAGATCAGTGTAGAAATGGAACCACCAAAATTGATGTGGATGAAAGAGGTAAGTAATCAGAGGAGTAATTTATTTGACCCATAAAAGAAGATGGCAAATTAATGTACTGAATTTTGAATTTTTGAGCTAACCAAGGTTGTTTTGGAGGTGTTTAATTCATTGTTTTGTGATGGATAATATTAATGATATCACAAATTGTTGTTACCAGTAAGAAGGATGTAAACAACATTATTCATTATTTGTTGTTTGCATTTAATCAAAATTCAGGAAAAATTCTTCAAAGAACTGGAAATAATAGACTTTCCTTCTACAGATCAACTTTTTTGAAAGACTACTTCTGACCATTGCAAATCATCATTTATTTTATAGAATAGACAAATGTCAGAGGCAGAAGAGTAGGTCCACTATACTTTAAAAATTGAAACTTCAGTTTGTGCACTTGATTTTACTTAAGCGATAAAAAGATACCAGATTCAATAAAGCAATACTAACTACATGTAGTAGGTAGCATTTAATATCATAGAATCAGAGAAGGATTTAAGTCATTAAAATTATATATATATATTATTTTGTATAACAGAATTTACCTGATACCTGGAAAAGTGCTACACACTTTTTTGATTTAGCAGATTATTTAACTTGGAAAGCTACAGGAAATCTAACCAGGTAAGAATTTGAATCTTAAGTTTATATTCTGTAAAACACTGTAAGATTTTTGTAAATGCAATTTCTTTACACTGGTCATTTTTCTAAATGCTATTGTAACAACAGGATGCTAATCCAGTAGTGTATAGCTTAAAATATTTGTATAAAGCTTTAAACCTTAGGAAGTAAAAGACCTGGAAAACATTTTGCTTTAAGTTCAATAGAACATCTCAGTTTACAGTACTTAAAGTCTGCAAAAGCCTATCATGTTGGGCAGGCACTTTATCATAGTTCACAAGTAGTAAAACTCTGTAATAGCAAATGCAACATCATCTACAGCGTCTTTGAAACACCCATTGTTGTATGACGTCAGAGGAGTGAAATTATCGGTACTTATTTCACCAGGAAAGCACGATAAGTCATTGCGACCAATGTAATAATTTAAAATATATGCTGAAAAAATGGTAAAAAAAAACATTGATGTGCAATATTTTGACAGGTCATTATGTTCTCTGACATGTAAATGGACATACCAAGCTGATGACCAAGGTCACAGGGGCTGGAATGATGAGTTCTGGGAAGTTATAGGAATTGATGATTTTGTAAAGGAAAAATATCAAAGGTGTGGTAAGTTATGTTGTTTAATTTTTATCATGTGTATGTTATTTTAAGTTTAATAGATATAAACTGAAATTTTTTAACATTTACAATAAATTTCTTCATACTGGGACTAGAAAAAAAACACATCCTTTTGTAAATGATATAAGCTAGTTCTACTATACTAGAGTGCACTGTTTTGTACTGTAAAATATTTTACAGATTGTCAAAAAAAACTGCATCCCTACCTATAAATAATTATGAATAACATATAAAGCATACATATATGTTAATATGAAGCCGTTTACATGTTAATACGAAGCTGTTTACAGCAGCTGATAATAGTATTTGAGATTATTAGAGAAATTAATTCAAGTTGGAATATTTTTTTTTCTCTGAAACTTGCTACTTTAGATGATATGGAATATTTTTAAATATCAATTATTCAATTAATATGGCGTGCTTAAATCTAAAGTTTGATATATGGCTTAAGTAAGATCTTTTCAGATAATAGAATAATTGAATAATGTCAGAATCTGATTTAATTTCTTTTAATATTTTACATGCTTTATTAAAAGGAACTGATGTCAAATCACCTGGTGATGTTTGTGGAGAAGGATTGACCAATGAGGCAGCAGAACAGCTTGGACTGGTTCCTGGCACTGCAGTTGGAACATCAATCATTGATGCACATGCTGGTGTCTTAGGTACTCTTTCTTTTTCAATCAATAATTATTAGAATGCATGTGCACTGTTTAAGGATTATTGTCAAATTACCAGGTGAAGTTCATGGGTCAGGATTGGTTAATGAGACTGCTTATCACCTTGGATTGGTTCTTGGTACACAAGTGGGAGTGTATCCTTGATGCATATGCTGATGCATTAGGTTAATAGTTCAGCAGTGAAGGAAGCATGGTTTATACATGTATATTCATTTCCAATTTTCCAAGCATCATATTAACTCAAGTTTGCTTAAACAATCCTTTACAAAATTATTACCCAATGTTTGTTTTCATGATGATAAGCTGTTTTTAATCATTAAAAATATGACTGTTTGTAGTATGTTTCATGATAACTTTAGCTGCTCTATTGGATCTTTCCTAATTTAAAACGCAATATTTTATTTTCGAACAGCTAATTGTAAGAACTTGTTGTTTTAGAATTATGGGACTTTGTTTGTCAAAATATAGACAATTTCTGGTACTAGTATGTATTGTACAAGGTCCAATTTCTTGAAACTAATCCCTTAAAATTTAAAACAATCTTACAAAAAGTAAAAGCTAACTCCTTTAAATTTTTAAGCACCACTTATGATAGAAGGGAGGCATTGTGTTTTTCGGGTCTGTGTGTTTGTCTGTTTGTCCTTTTTATCCGATAACAGTTAAAAGCTTGGGTTGAAAGTATTTTACCATGAAGTTGTGGTCACATCAATATGAAACTTGGTACACATGTTCATTATCCAAAATTAAGTTTTGAACCACATATCACTCACTGCACCTGAGCATGTGTTAGTGTGAGCAGAGCATGATGTTTTTTGAACAAATATTCTTGTTTTTGGATATTTTCAGATTTGTTGTTCTTGAGTAATTATTACAACCAATAAGCTCATTATCATGGTGCAATTATTATTATTTCTGTATAAATTACATTATAAAAGTTTCAGTATCAACATCAATGTAGGTAAGACAAGATTAATACATTGTACTTACATAGCCATATCCAAAACTTATAATAATGTTTGCAATATAAGTCATGGCATTTCGTTTAAACAACTGCATTTTCTAGATGCATTAAAGGATATTTTGAATATCAGATGTAATTTTTTTACCCACCTCAAGAAAGAGAACACCTAATATTGATTGCAGTCTTGATAAAAATGTATATCAAAATTTATTTATATATATAAAAGGATAATGAAATGTTTCAAAGTGTATATACTTTTGCCTTTTTGCCATTTTGACAGGTTGTGTCGGCTGTGTAGCAGAAAATGAACACTTTGCCATGCCAGACATAACTTCTAGGATGACCATGATCTGTGGAACTTCTACATGCCATATGATTGTATGTTGAATTGTATTGAATCAGTTTTCATGATAAATTTATAATTTCTTATAAAATTCAGTGAAAATGTAATTTATGAAAGTTTGACATGCCTAACATAATTGCTTTAGTTCAGGACCACCATCAGATGGTAGGTGTATGTCAAATTTTATTAGTCAGTTGTAAAAAAAAATGAATTGAGTTACAATATTCCTTGAATTTACTATTTTGAGATTTTGTTATATTTTACAGATGAGTAAAGAAGCTATATTTGTACCTGGAGTGTGGGGACCATATTATTCACCAATATTACCAGGCTTGTGGAGTGCTGAAGGTGGACAAACAGCTGCTGGCAAACTGGTTAGTAAATATAACACTCTTAGTAAGTGTCTCTCGGGTTCTTATGCCCTTTAAAAGATTTGATTTTCTCTGTTAAATTTCATAACAATTTGTTTAGACTTTGTATGATTCAAAGTCTCATATAAAGTATAGAGACTTGTTTAATGTTGAATTCTGCATAATGATCTCTAGATGTCTATTGCTACCAACTGTCAACTGAAGGCAAACTTGTTAGCATTTATTGTCTACAGATGTCATCGTTTCACTAAATGGTTTTTGTTATGCATTGTTATTCTGTTAGCTTGTGGCAAATTGGTTTGTTGACATACTTTGTTAACAATAATAGCTGGTACACATACTTTGAATAAAAGGAGATGTGGGGGTATATATCCATGAGACAACAGCCTGATGACACAAATAACCAAAAGACATCTACAACTTTCTTCTGGTGGTGAACTGGTGGGTTAATATACTTTGTTTACAACTGTCTGCTAGTGGTAAATTTGAAGATTTACCAACAATGGTTATAACAATTAGCTGCTGACAGTCTGGTTAGTTCTAATACATTGTTTACAGCTATCAGCTAGTGGTCAACTGGTAAGTTAATTACTAACAACTGTCTGCTAGCAGCAAACTGCTTTATTCACATAGATTGGGATATATTAAGTTAAAATAGACAACTTTATCAGTAAACATTACTGTATTTTCATCCTTTAAATGGATTTTTTTCCATGGACACAGAGTTTTGAATATATTTGTCTTTTTTGGAGAAAAAACCACACATATGATATGATACATGTATATAAATGGAGTACATGAAAATAACAGGATTTTATAATAGGTATTGTAGGACTTAGAAACGAGGGACATACATCTATTTTTCAATATTTTTTATTTAGATAGACTTCATAGTAGAAACACATCCAGCTTATCAGAAGTTAAAGGACTCAGCATCAGAAAGGTAAGGATTACGGATGGAATGTTACAACTTGTAGAGTTATAATTTAAACTTAATCCAGGGGTTATTTCTTAAGTGTTTGTGTGATTTTGTCTCATGCCATTACCATATATTCTTTAATTTGAATAAATATGCTAATGAAATAGAAACTAACAGGATAGCAGTCCAAAAACATAACAACATACATCAGTTAAAAAACACCAAGAGCTCTGTGGCATTCAGTATATTTATATCATATAAAAGTAAATGTAATGGCCATCAGTCTTATCAAGCTGTAAATGTTTTTGTTTATTGTTTTGTACATAAATCAGGCTGTTATTTTTTTCATTTGATTTGTTTTACATTTGTCATTTCGGGGCTTTTATTGCTTGCTTTGTGGTATGGGTTTTTCTCATTGTTGAATCAATACAGTCCTATAGTTGTTAACCATTTTATCATTTGGTCTCAGGTGGAGAGTTGTATCATTGTCAATCAAACCTCATCTTCTTATTTTTTTAGAGAGATGATTAAAGATCTTAGTAATTTTAGGAGAAGAGTCAACTATGACACAAGTTCTTAATAAAGGAAGGAAAATTGCCAAAAGCATGTTAATTTCATAAAAAAAATATTAAAATCTGGCATATAGTAAATGAATACCAGTAGATATATTTTTTCAGCTATTGAAAATCCAATTCAATGCTTTTTTTTAGATTTTTATTACTGTAAACATGAAATTTTTTTGGGTAGGGTGTTATTTTTGCGATCACATAAAGTACCTGAAAATATTCCCCACCCACCTGAAAAATAATTTGTACAAATCAACAATATTGATGCCAATAGTTGCATTTCACAAATTTAACCCCTGTGCCAAAACTTTATGTATTGAAATCGTGAAAATAACAACCCACAAAAATATTTATTTACAGTATATCATTCAAGTTTAAAGGTAAAACATCTGTTAGATATGTGGACAGTTTATGGTTGCATCATTTAATAAATAAAATAGTATAACAGGAATAGCAAGAAATATTGGACAGTATTACAGACCACACCAACAACTTACACCTGACTCATTTGAAAAAAATAAGTTTACAAGCAACAACTAACAAGTAACTGTATTATTTCAATCATTTTGTAATGTCAGCATCTGTCATCAATCAAGTCCTCATAATGGGAACAGTAAATATTATAATTGTTCTATATCACCCTGGTCAGTTGTTCCATAAGTGAGCAGAATTGATTAGCGACATCTTAATTTGTGAGGAGAAGTTATCAGTAAGGTCACAATTTGACAGAAAAACTTGTCAACCTCACTATCATCAGGACAACCAAGCTTAAAACTGTTTCAGGGAAGGGCTAGAAATGGTAAAATAAACAGATAATCAGGTTTTCTGTATATAGATATGGTAAAATACCAGCTGCTTGACACAATGTGAAGCAGCTGATATTTTAGGATATCAATGTGCAGAAAGCCCAACAATCTATATATGCTTCTTTATATTTTATTATACCCCACACAACGAGTTGTGGAGGGTATAATGTTTATGACCCGTCCGTCCGTCAGTCCGTCTGTCAGTCTGTCCGTCCGTCAGTCCGTCCGTCCGTCAGTCTGTCCGTCCGTCAGTCTGTCCGTCCGTCAGTCCTGTTTCTTGTCATCGCAACTCCTCTCAAACCACACAACAGAATTTCACGAAACCTTTTTAGATAAAAAGGACATATTATGTAGTTGTGCATATCGACAGGAAATTACGATTCAATTTTTTTTCTAGGAGTTATGCCCCTTTGAACTTATTTGCTTCAATGTACTACTGCAACAGTTTGTCATCGCAACTCCTCTCAAACCACACAACAGAATTTCACGAAACCTTTTTAGATAAAAAGGTCATATTATGTAGTTGTGCATATCGACAGGAAATTACGATTCAATTTTTTTTCTAGGAGTTATGCCCCTTTGAACTTATTTGCTTCAATGTACTACTGCAACAGTTTGTCATCGCAACTCCTCTCAAACCACACAACAGAATTTCACGAAACCTTTTTAGATAAAAAGGACATATTATGTAGTTGTGCATATCGACAGGAAATTACGATTCAATTTTTTTTCTAGGAGTTACACCCCTTTGAACTTATTTGCTTCAATGTACTACTGCAACAGTTTGTCATCTCAACTCCTCTGAAACCACACAACAGAATTTCATGAAACCTTTTTAGACAAGACAGAACATACTACGTAGATGTGCATATCAACAGGAAATTACGATTCATTTTTTTTTCTAGGAGTTACGCCCCTTTGAACTTATTTGCTTCAATGTACTTCTGCAACAGTTTGTCATCTCCACTCTTCTGAAACCACACAACAGAATTTCATGAAATTTTGTAGATAAGAAGGACATACTATGTAGATGTGCATATTGACAGGAAATTATTATTCAATATTTTTTCTTATACAATTTTTTTTGTTACACTTATTTAATTTCTCCAATGACAATGTGGGGACGTGGGGTATGTGAGCGTGCTCACTAAGGTTCTTTAATTTTTTTATACATTGCAGAAACTTACATGTATATGAAGTATTAGAAGACAGATTATTACAGTTAATTAATGAACACAAAGTCTTTGCCATGTCACAGCTGACAAAACATTTACATATCTGGCCTGATTTCCATGGTAACAGATCTCCACTGTCAGATCCAGCTTTAAAAGGAATGGTTGGTGTATTTTTTTTTACCCTTTTTTTTTAATACCAAATGCAAAAAATGCAAATTAATTGTTTACAATCCCATAAAATGTCATTACTATGAAAATGTATCTTTATGCATTTTATCGTCCAATTTAGTAGTTTGTTTAATTTAGACAATGAAAATTGGATCTTCACTCACTATTTGGGTATGCCAAGAAAACTGCATTTGCAGAACTTATTAGGGCTAATCCACTTCAACATATGTCATTGTTCAAAATAACCTGTTGAGGCAATTGAGAATTTTGTGCTTGATTTATACACTGAGCAAATATATGATATGTAAACCGATATTTTTGCGAGTTGTTATTTTTGCCATTTCCATTTTTTATTTTTTTTAAAGAATGATATTATATGACAAAGAGTTTGTATTGTAGGTCAGTGGATTGACTTTGTCATCAGAAATGGATGATTTGGCAGTAAAATATCTTGCAACTGTACAAGCACTTGCTGTAGGTAATAACTATAGATATTCACCAACAAAGTTGAATATGTTTTAATTTTTTTGGTAGCATGCAAATGCTTTCACCTCTTAAAGTTTCATGTAGCATCCAGTCATATTTTTATAACAATTTACTTTACTCTGTTACCTTCCATCATTTATCTTTGAAATATTAACTTGGAACTTTGAAAACAATTTCAAGCACTTCAGATCTCCAAAAACAGAAATATAACATCCTGAAAATATGGGACATAAATATCCAATATTCCAGTGATGAAAAGTGTGAAAATATCATAGCAACCAGAAATCCCCAGACAAGATTCATTTATATAAAGTCGGATATTTACTTTAATTTTACAACTTTAGTTTGTATTCAATAGGAATTTACTAAATTGCATACTTTATAGAAAAAGTTACAAAGTTTCAACCTTGAATTCATTTATATCCCATATATAACTTTCCTTGCAATACATTCTAAAATGAATAAAGTTAGATACAGAGACAGAAACCCAACAACACAGTATTCAGTAATACTAGAAAAGATTTCTAGGTGAAACAATTGCTTTGACAATAGACAATTTCTATTCCATTTCTCAAGCTTCAAATTTTACAGTTTGAAGAAATTTGATGTGTATTTTTTAACTTGTGGTATGTTACATACAGTATGGAACAAGACATATTATTGATGAAATGGTCAAAAGTGGACACAAAATAGAACTGATTTACATATGTGGTGGACTCAGTAAGAATCAGGTGTATGTAAAAACACATGTGGATGTTACAGGTGTGTTGATTTAGATTGTATGACATACTTAAGCTAATAAATTATTTTATAGCTGAACAAAACTTTATACAATTTTTCAAATGTGATCTTATGTTTAACATGTGAATTTATATATTTATGAGTTTTTATATGTTTTCTCAACAACTTGTTCAACATTTAGAGTATCTGTCAGAAAACAAAGGTCTGTAAATATCTAAGATGATATGTATTTGTTTATCCAATGTACTGGTATATGTTATTTGAAATTTTTCTTCCATTATGATGTCATCAAAGAGGAAGTAATTTTTTAGCCATTTTGTATTTTGTTTGTAGGTATTCCTGCCATTCTACCAAATGAACAAGAATCAGTTTTATTAGGAGCTGCAATGCTTGGAGCTAGTGCTTCAGGCAACTTTAAAAATGTACAGGTATGTAGATGCTATTGGGAGATGCATGGAACTTGTGCATTAAATTGGATGGAGTATTATGAAACTTGGACAGAAGCTTCTTGAAGACCAAGAAATAGCATATGAAGAAAAAAACTGATTTAAAAACAAAGTATTTCCGTATTTCTAATAAATTGAGTTAGTTTTAGAAAACATTACACTTTGACATAGACAGCAGCATTGCAGAAGACGCACAGAACCCTTTACAGTTTTTTATTTTTGTCATTCAGTAACTGTCTCATTGGTGCACACCCAAATCTTCTTTTATTAATAATTGACTTACTCCAGATCTATAAGGTTTGGCCAAAATATGTTTCTAGATGGAAAAGATTTAAATATACTTTGTATTGATTTTGCTCTCCAATTTCTTAAATATTGTTTTTTATTGCCATGGTTTAAATTGTCTGTTCAGTGTGAAGTAAATCATTGGTTATATGTTAATTGTTTTTGTATTTTAGGATGCAGTAAAACAGATGGGAGGAAAAGGAAAGTTAATCAGACCAGATTTACAGGAAAGACAGTATGTGTTTTCAGAGCAATGTATTTTTCATTATACCCCAACCAGGGAGGAGGGGTGGGTATACCATTTTACCCTTTGTCTGTCTGTCACATTTTTCTTTGGAATTACAAATCACAGCTTCCTAAATTTTTATCCAAGCTTCATGTGATTCTGTTATACTGTGTGATTAGTTTTCGCTTTCTTTGCTCATGATCTTCCTGTTTACTGAATATTTCGTCACATTTTTATCAGGAACTTCAAATCAAAACTTTTTGAAATTTGTTATCAAGGTACACGTAAGTGTGCTTCACAATATGTTTTATTTTCAGATTCATAACTCATAAACCTCCTGCTTACAGAATTTGCTTATATTCTTACACATGAGAATTTATAAATTTTTCGTCACTTTCTTCTCAGGGACTATGGACCAAAGCACCCTGAAATTTGGTATAAGGCCTCATGTAGGCATGTTTAACCATTTGATGCATTTGTATTTTCTATTCCACTGCTGATCAACTTCCTGTATATTGAAAACTTTAAGTTCAACTTGTTTTGCCCTGTAAATTATAGCTACTGTATACTATAGAACAAAAGAATAACAAAGAGGAACACACACATACCAAAAAATACAGTTGTATATATAGTTAGTCCGAAGAAATCATTGAGTAGTTATCTTCAGTTAGTGTCAATAAATTAGGTATGTATAGAATAAATTACTTCAGTTTCACAAAATTAGATTATTAGTTACAACACTAATCTGAAATATTCTAGTTTTAACAACAAAGTAATTACATCATAGGTACCATGATAAGAAGTACCAAGTGTTCCAGAGGATGGTTCAACATCAGAGGGAATACACAGCTATCATGGATGGTTGACAGTTGTTGGTGACTCTTGGCAGTAATCAAATGTTTGTCAGACATGGAGTTTCTCCAAGTCAATATACAGTAGTGATTTAGTGAATTTTAAACTAGAGAATGTAATTATTTGTATTTTAAAAAGAGATTGGTACAATATTAATCAAGAAGGACAATAATTATTGATCTTACTAGGCAACAACTTTGAATCTGTAATTGTTAACCATTAAATTTTTGAATCTAGCATGGCAAGACTTTGTTATGTGTAATTGTTAATTATGTTATGCAGAAATAATGAACTTATCTGCAATAATTTTTTATATGTAATTGTTAATTATGTTATGCAGAAATAATGAACTATCTGCAATAAATTTTTTATGTTATTGTTAATTATGCTTGGCAAAAATAAAGATAAACCTTTGTCTCCATTTTTGTAACTGCATGAAATGACACTTGTACTTTAAAGGAGGGTATAGAAAACCATTATTTGTCACTGTACTGTTAGAAAAAACATCTGTGGTATTTGAAAAAAAGGCACTTCTCAAATTATGTAACCATTTGTAGAAATAAGTGTTTTAGTTTTAAACAAATGGCCTTTAACCAAGAAGGATAAATGTTACCTTTCAAAAAATTTAATTATAGAGCTTTTTACCCATTTGTACACCATCAGTAGTAAGCATCCTTTGTGTCAGTAGTGTCACTAGTGAGCTTTGATCCCCCATACCCTGGAAATATTTTGAACAAATTGAAGCCATTTTCCTGCATTCTGACTTATGTTTTGCAGATATGGAAAGAGTTTCTATATGGTGGGGATGCCATATTGAACTCTTGCCATGTAACATTTGTAACTTACTGTGGAAATAATATTTAAATACTACAAAGGTGAAAGGAATCATTTTTCCTGTGTTACTCGACTCCACTTGACCTCATTTTCATGGTTCATTGGTGAATGTAAAGTTCTCATGGTGTACTATATTTAGTGTCAAGAATGATTGTATGGTGAACATATCTGCCTGTAGGGTTAATCTGACCATGACCTCTTTTTCATGTTTCATTTGCCAATGTTTAGTTTTTGTGGTTATGTCTGTTTCTATAATTAATAGGTTAAATATTTTTGGTGTGTAGAATGATTGTTAGGTATACATGTCTTTCTGACTTGAGTTGAATTCTTTCAAAAGTAGGTATGACAGAAAGCCCCTGCCAGCAGCCTTATCTCAACAAGAGTGCACAAGCTGAAATGTGTCGCCTGTTTTACTTATCATTGAATTTATGTTGAAAGTCTGTAATATGAAGGTTTAACTAAAAGTATCACATAAACTTAAAATTATCTGTTTTCTATGAAAATGAGGTCACAGTAAGATGAACCATGCCAGACAGACATGTACACCTAACAATCCTTCCATACACCAAATATAGTGATCCTATCACTAATAATACATGAGAAACACAAAATTATGAAAACTTAAGTGTTATGAACATTTAATTATACTTGGCCCAAAATATTATCGGCAAATTTGACAGTTTCTTATTTTGCGTTACAAAATTCTGCCAACTTGTTGCATTCAAATGACATATGTTGTTATGATGCTTGTTATTTTTCCTACATTTCTTAGGTAACTGCTATTTACCTGCTTTATATTCCTAAAGCGGTGTCAAGATGATGAAATTATGCTTACTTTCTATATAATCCAATATTATTGTACTCACTGACAGTAATACACATGATTTACCTTGAATGTTAGCGATCTACTTTCTTACACGCAATGATAAGTGTACTTTGGCGTATAAAAAGGGGATTTCCAACTGAGCATCAGAGAATATAGGTAAATACTTTGACATACAAAAAACCCTTGAATCATATTTATTGTACTTCTATCTATTGTATTGGTTTAATGATAATATAATTTCTATTTCCTGAAGATAATTTAGTTATTTTTTTGTAAGAAAATACTGGCAAAGGTATTTTGCATAGGCGAATATTTAAAAACTATAGTTGAAATTAAGATTGAGAACAATCTTTACATTTATCATTGACCAATGAACTATGAAAATGAGGTCTAGGTTATGTGAACCCTGCCAGACAGACATGTACACCTTACAATCATTCCATACACCAAATATAATTGACATATTGCGTATAATATCTGAGAAATAGACCAAACAACAAAAACTAAACAGTGTCCAATGAACCATTAAAATGAGGTCAAGGTCAGATGAAACCTGCCAGTCAGACATGTACACCTTATAATCATTCCTTACACTAAATATAGTCCACCTATTGCCTTTAGTATATAAGAAATTGACCAAACCACAAAAACTTAACATTGTCCAATGAACCATTAAATTGAGGTCAAGGCCAGATGAAACCTGCAAGTTGGACATGTAAACCTTACAATCATTCCACACGCCAAGTATAGTTGACCTGCTGTTTATAGTATCGGAGATACGGACTTGACAATGTAACTTTAACCTTGATCACTGATCCATGGAATGAGGTTAAGGTCAGGTGAACCCTACCTGATGGACATGTAGACATTGCAAGGAACCCATATACCATATTTAGTTATCATCTTACTCATAATAAGTGAGTATTTCACCTTTCCAAAAAAACTGTAATTTTTCTTCAAGCAGTCAATGAACCATGAAAATAAGGTCAAGGACAATGGAGATATGACAGACTGAAACTTCATAAAATAAGGTAACTGCATACAAGGTATGAAGCATCCAGGTCTTCTAGCTTCTGAGATATAATACTTTATACAAATAGTTTATGCTGTCGCCAGATTGTAATACCTACCGGTATGTCTCTCATTCTGCAACTTTCGTCGCAGGCAAGACAAAAAGTCAGATGTAATTCTGCAAAAAAGAACTGGAACAACACTCAAACTCAATTTGTGAGTCATCATATACCCTAATGTACAAATAAATCAGCTCAAGATAAACAGGAATACAGAAAAAAAGGACAATAAAATTCTTGTTAAAAGGCCAAAATTTGTAAACCAGAAAGAAACCAGACTAGATGTGGTAGTCATCATAATAAAATAATGTACCAAAAATTATCTTCCGATCTGCAGGAATTGCCTTAATAAATCCAGATAAGAACACTTTCCTGAAATTTAGTCCAAGGGCCGTGATTCTGCCAAAAGATGTTCAACCAGAAAGAACCTCAAACTTTATTTGTTAGTCATCATTATACACTTATGTACCAAAAATCAGTTTCCGACCTGTAGGCATTATAAAAGAAAGTCTTGACAGGTATAATATTCATGAATTATCTTAATCCAAGGGTAGTAATTCAGCCAAAAGTCTTTCAACCACATGAAACATAAACTGGATCTGATAGTCATCATTTCACACTTGTGTACCAAAAATCAGCCTCAGATCTGCAGATTTTTATGTAATAAAGAGTAAACAAGAATAATTTCATTAATTTTCAAAGGCCATATTTCTGCAAAACGTTTTGTCAAACAGAAGGAAAAGCAAACTCAATTCAAAAGTCATTATTATAGACTTTTGTACCAAATATCTGATCAATATCTGCAAGAATTATGAAAGAAAGTCCGGAAATTGTTTGATTACAGAAGGATTGAATGTTGAACATTGGTAACTATTCTAATTGACAGGATACAAAAAAGTTAAATTCATGACCTTGAAAATACATCATTTCCCCCTTTTCTGGCTATAAATAAAGAGGTAATAAGACAGATTACATGTTTATTAACATATTAACAAGTCTCATAAGGGAGACTGAACATTGACTACATAGGCATGATGGATAATTATTACAATGTAAACTTTCCACAATGCTAATGACTTTACTAATTGTCACACTATGTAAAAAGCAGATTTATAATATGTCATGTTAACATACTTGAACAATGAACATTTCTGCAAAAAATGATCACTGATTTCCATGTTGAAAAAAAAAATACTAAGGCATGAAGATGTTAAAAAGCTGAAATGTTTTTATGTTTTTTAATGAAATAAATTGCCATCTGTTGACAAAAGAATTCAACCGGTATCTTAAGTTGTGAATGTATGGCAAGATAAAAATGATCATTTAGTATTTTAATAAAATAAAATGAAAAAATGTTACCAACAGAATTTGTTTGACTGACAGAAAATAGCATGTTCAGATCAAGCATACAAGCTCAAGCACAATTTGGAATTGATCTGGTTAAGACGACTGTTAACAGTATACAATCAGTGATTAAATGTTGCTCCTAATATAGGAATATGACTATGAATAACAGAGAGTTAGCACTTATGGTGAAAAGGAGTTCTTTCAGCGCTTATTGCATTTTATTGTCATTTTCAGCAGTTCTGAAAAGCTTTCAACTTTAATAAACTGTTAACACAGAGATATGTCTCGCCTATTTGTTATTTTGATAATGCAAATGTTGAAATTAAAATAGCAATACTTTAACATGTAAGTTATGCAAATATTCAAAGTCAATGAACCATGACTGAAGGTACAGGGCTAAACAATCTCCATGGAAATGAGATGTGCCAATGTTAATACAACTGCAAACCAAATACCGTTGTCTTTTCGTAAGTCGTTCCCTTTAAACAAACCTAAACACAAACATTAACTATGTAAAAGTTTCAAAGTCAATGAACCATAATTAGGGGGTGGGGTTATATAATCTCCATGGAAATGAAACTTGCAAATGCCAATACATTTGCATACCAAATATCATTGACTTTACATTAGTGGTTCATCTTAAACTGACCTAATCACAAACTAATACATGAAAACTAAGCAAAAGTTTCAAAGTCAATAGACCATGAATGAGGGGGTGGTGCCACATAATCTCCATGGAAATGAGATATGCCAATGCTTATACAACTGCATACCAAATATCATTGACCTATTACTAGTGGTTCCCCATAAACTGACCTAATCACAAACAAATACATGTAAACTAAGCAAAGTTTCAAAGTCAATAGACCTTGACTGAGGGGCGGGGCCAAATAATCTCCATGGTAATGAGATGTGCCAATGCTAATACATCTGCATACCAAATATCACTGATCTACCACTAGTGGTTCCCCATAAACTGACCTAATCACAAACTAATACATGTAAACTAAGCAAAGTTTCAAAGTTAATAGACCTTGACTGAGGGGGCGGGGCCAAATAATCTCCATGGTAAAGAGATGTGCCAATGCTAATACAACTGCATACCAAATACCATTGACCTACCACTAGTGGTTCATCATGAACTAGACCTAATCACAAACTAATACATTGTTGATGCAACCGATGCCGGAAACAGCATACCTATGTCTCGCTTTTTGACTCCGTCAAGGCGAGACAAAAATTGCAATAAAAAAATATAGCACACTTTTTGAGTAAATACATATTAGCCAAAATTAAATTCAACAAATCAGGCACGACAAAACAGAAATAATTTTGAAAAATGCATGTGCCTTATTAGATTATCTCACTGCATTTGTTTTGCAATTTTCAGTGATTTGTGTTGAAAATACCAACAGTTATATATCTGAAAATCAGTATTTTCTATAAGGTGTGCGTTCTTTAGTAAGTATTTATCTTTTTGTCCCCTGTACATCCATCCTATAATTTGGTGTATGGCAAAGTACTTTTAATATAAAATTCCATGCTATAAATTAACCAATCAGAAAATTGATTGATTGATGGTGTTTAACACCACTTTCAGGTATATCAACAGCCAATTTTTATTTGTGGATGAATCCTAGTCAATTAAGCTTAGGATTGAAATACCTTGCTGAAGCAGGGTTCTCACTCACAACTTCAATGTTGACAGTCTAGTGATCACTGAACTACTCAGACCACTTGGCTACTTAACCCCCTGCCCAGGTCACAAGAAACTGGAGGAGTGTATTTAGAGTGGATACATGTTAAAATTATGTTCTGCTTGTTCTGTGACATTAACACACAGTGCAGGAATAATTGTATGGGTTTGATTTCAAATAAGATTCTGACAATATGAGAATAAAAGTAAGACTACAGTTTCCTTCATATTGATTGATATTGATTGCTGTTGGTTTTACACCCAGTGGCAAATATTTAATACATATTCCATACATCAGAACAAATTAACAAAATCTCGAATTAGTACGTTCTTCAAAGTTGATTTAGCTGGGTTATCAAAAAAGACAGGTCAAAATATGACTACAGTCTTGATTGAAAACATAATTGTTCTCGTCTGAAATCAGAGATCTATTCTAATTCCAAAACTTTTCTGCCTAATGTATTGAAGGTTCATATCATGAGTATCTAAGTGACGAGAAAATATGATTATACTCTCAAAGAAAAAATACAATCTTCATATCCATTATTTCTGGTTTTTAACAAAGCATCAGATAACCAAATGGGTTTTGATATAATGTCCGACAATATCATATAATGTAATGACAAAAAAAACTAAAAAACCCTCCTCAACATTTACATAGTATTTTGTTGTAATGATACTTTATATTATCATTCAGTATAACTACACACGTTCCTGAGCCAGAGAACACAGAACAAAAATACATTATAAACATTCTGGTATCTGTGGTGTCACTTTAACTAACACTTTTAAGTGTCTCTAAAGTGTTTTTTTAAAAAGCAATGTTGTAATACTTTTAAGGTATATAAAATTGTGTTTGTCGATCATTTTTACTCATTATTTTGAGAATTAAGCTATAAAGAAGACTAGCTAAACATAATATTATCCAATTCTTTGTAGCCAAGTTTTATTGATGTTGTTGTCTCAATGTTTAAATATTGATCACAATTTCATTGCTATAATCACTATGTCCTATTAAGTATTAGATTGAAATTCATTTCCTCCTGGCCTCAGTCTGATTCTGATCTAACAGTCAATGATGAAGATGTACAGCTTTCAGATGATGCTGAAAAATTGAAGAATATATAATGAAGCAGATGGCAACTTTATTGAAGGTTAAACATTTGAAATGACTTCACATTTGCATCAAAGTAGTTGACTTTGGATAGCTCAGCTTAGTTACTCAGTATAGTGACTCAGATTTTGTGTATTACTTTTTGTTGAAGACTTTTATATTCATAAATTAAATTTGTATTTCTACACTTCTTAGCTGTTATATGTATGTATGTCCATTAGTTTCTTAAAACTGTCTAGAGACATGCACACACATGCTGAGAGTAGTTTCCTGAATTTTGTTAAGGTGTATGAAAAAGAACAATATTTTTTTCCATTCAAATAACTCTTCCTAATCTTTCACAGATGACAATGGATATGTTCCAATTGTCGTAACTACAATCCCGTCCTCAACCACATGTGGAGCAGGATCTGCTTACCCTTCCGGAGCACCTGAGATCACCCCCAGTTTTTGGTGGGGTTCGTGTTTCTCAGTCTTTGGTTTTCTGTTTTGTGTTTTGTGTATTGTTGTTTGTTTGTCGTTCTCTTTTTTAGCCATGGCGTTGTCAGTTTGGTATCCTTCGCTTCTCTTTTTCTAATCCCAAATGTATCATGATCAGGTGGCACTATTGTATGATGTCCTTGAACAATGATGTCATTTAAAGGATTTTCAAATCCTTAATTAACTACCCTGTCACCTCTTTAACACTGGTTAACTCTTTTTCTCTAGTTTTGAACTGATCCATGTTTTATTTGATTTTGTAGGATATGCCCCTACCATTTTATTCAAAATATTCTGCAATCAAACCAGTAATATCCAATACCCATGGTTATACTATACTTGTCTTTTGAGATGTAAAAAAAAAGTTTCACTTAAAAAGAAAGATCTGACTGTAGCTGATATATAAATGTATTTATAATACCAAACGTCCATAAAAACATGTCAATCAGTACAAATGCATTTAAAAATCTAAAGTTAGAACCAGAAAGACTGTTCCTACAATTCATTCAGTTACCGTATGAAATTTAATAAATAATACCTTCTGTTTCTGGATCCAGCACACTGCCATCAGATTCTTCTCTTCTAACGCAAGGTACTTCATCTACTCTAAATTATAATATTATTTTAAGTTATTATAACTGTTACTGAAATTTAGCTTTCTATAAAGAGTTATTTAGTATTGGTGTTCTCTACTTTGTCAAAAGAATTTCAGGCTCAAATATTTTAACTTTGATAGTCGACTTCTTTGCCTAAATAACAATACAAATTCAATAACATCAGCTGTCAAATTAAACTATCAGAACACACAAATTAAATCTGACTTTCATATATTTTAGACCAGTGTGCATGAAAATATTTAAATTGCTTCAAAACATACTTTTTTTAATCATTTCAATGGTTATGGTATTTTTCACATGTGGATTTTGTGTTTGGCTTGTTTACACTTATAGAGCTATTTTTTTTCACTTTTTACTTTCAGTGATTTTGGCATAACCAAAAAAGACTTATATTAGACAGTGTTTCTTACTGCTTGCAGATAACAAAATTCACTTATATTTCTAAATACCTTGATTTTTTCTGTGAAGCTTCATCAGGTGATGAATCTATGTCGGCTTTGCGTTTTTCTGAGGATTTTGGTTTATCTGCTTCTTCTCTGACTCTTAACTGTTGTATTCTCCAGTCAACAGCTCTCATTATATTCTCACTGTCTTTTATACTTGTCTTTAAAAATATACATTGATAACTGTTTAACCTAAATCTATCTCTGTTATCTTCTGTTATTTTATTTAGATAATATTAGTGTGCAATGAAAGTCTATGTTGCCCAAATGCAATTATTCCTATAGTATTGTGATTTGCAAGTTGACAGGCAATTAAAATAAGTAGACTGTTTTCTGCAATCAATTTTTCAGAGCCTTTTAATTGTCTACAATGTTTGTATATACATATTACCATTGCTTTCAATTGCTGTAATTTGTGAAACCTTGACATTTGAGTATCTAATCCATTGTTTTAACATTTTCCCTGAAATGTTATCCAAGTTGTATGCCAGAAAAAGACTGGCCATAACATAGCCTTTCTATATAATACTGAGGTGTTTAAAAGAAAACAACAATCAATCATAATTTCCTGTTGATATGCACATCAACATAGTATGTCCTAATTAACTACAAAGTTTCATGAACATTTGTTGTTTAGATTCAACAATCAATCTAACTACAAAAAGTAAACAAAATATTTCATTCTTTTCAGTGTATTCATATTGATAAATATGCTTTGAGGATTTTTACTTACATTTATAAGAAAGACTTTTACACCTTCATCGGAGTCAGTAGCAGTTATTCTAAGACTTTTCTGACTAGCCCTTTCTATTGTCATCCCTGCCCATATCTTTGTATTTAATATAACCCTAAGACTGCCTTGTGTTCTCATAACTGAAATATATGTACATTATATATTAATAAAATATATGTTAATCATATAGAAAGGTAAAGACATGATGATAAGGCACATTTTGGCCTTTTGAATTTTGAAATCACAAAGTAAAAACATCTTTATATATCAATTACAATTTTTTAGGAAATCACATGAAATTATTCTTATCTCTCAGCCTTTTAACAAAATGCGTTTAAGGAATTGCCCTAATTGACCAATTTTGACAAAATATTTTTTAAATCCTGAAATAATAATGTGGTTATGATTTATTCATGTTGGAGCATTAAAATAAGATATACCTAATCGTGAGTGAAATTCTGTTCCCATTCCAGATGAACTCCTCAAATCATTCAATCGTAATAAACCACGTCCTCTCTCTATCCAATTTTGATTAGCACTGTCAAACACAAATAATTTACCAGTTGCCTGAAATTCACAATTAGTATAACATCAATTAAACAATGAACAACATTGCTTCAACAACATCTTATTAATACTAGATGTGTATGCAAGATGTAAATGTCCGGTCTCAAAAGAAATATGTGAAAAGGTTAAACTAAATGCAAGGTAAACAATGTAAGCTATTAACAAAAAATGGATAAAACATAAATTTGAAACATAAACAATATCTCATCAGTAATAATTTTGAAATCATGGTAGATCAAAGGATACAGAATTTGGTCTACAAAACCATCATTTTTACATAACATTAATAAAATGCAACAATAATGTTTGGGTTGAATGGAAACTGGAAACTGTGCGGGTCAAAATCTTGTCTTAGTGATAATTTTTGCTTGACAGAGTTTTTTTTCTATCCAATATAGCTTTTAAGATAATACGAAAGATGAAAAATATAGTTCAAATTGTGATTAAGAGGCAAAGATTTTAATCATTAAATTTTTGTAGATCATATGTGGCTTATAATTTTTCTATTCAAAGTTTCAGTGTATCTATTACAGTATCCGAGATATTAGGCAAAAACACAGAAATTGGTCAAATATCATTATTTAAGGTTAATAACTACAAGGAGTCGAAATACAATTTCTATCGTGTTTACTTATTTGTAGATCTCATTTTGCTACATGCTTTTGCTGAATACAGTTACTCTCTAAATACTATAGATTTGGACAACAACAATAAAAATTGTTACAGAAGTAAAACCTTAAGTAAATTTAATAAAAAATTCATGGCACTAAGGATCACATGGCAGTTTATGGGACCGGTGATCTACCATAAATTAAATGGACAGAAACGAAGATGGTCCATATAGTTTTTTGGAGATGACCTTAAAGTCTATATACTGAGATGACAAGATTAAATACATATGCCTAATTGATTCATGATAGACATTTACTATGCTAATTGTTATAAATAGAAATTTACCTGCAATACATTAGATTCTCCTTCTTCTCCAGTTTTAATCTCAACTTCTTTTAATTCTGTCTTTCTCTCATACTTTGCCTGAAATTCTCTAGCTGATTCTTCTAAAGATTTTGCTTTTTCTGATAATAAAACAGAACCACAAATATTCAGTTTAAATTGAAACACATATACTCTCAAGTAAATTCTAATTTTGTTATGTTTGAAACCAAAAATAAAATTCAAAAGTTAGAGCATTACTTGAAAACACACTTTCCCTCACATTAAATTTTTCCTGTTGACTTAAGATCCCTACAAAATAAAAATATATGTTACATAAAGCACCCATTTATAAGATCATCCTGGTCTTTCTTGAAGGGTTTGTGTCAAACAATGCATTTTAGACCATTGGCACATGTTGAATAAATAATGTTATTACAATTTATCACACCTCGAATAAATTATGACGTTGTGATTGGTTTAACGCTGAGGCCTCACCCCCTATGGATTTTACTAACCCTCTATGGATCCGTAGGGGTCAGTAGTAAACCATATAACTTATACTATTGTATGCTCTACTAAATAAGAAGATTTAATTCCAATACAGGTATAGTAGTAGAGTATCATTTATTACCCGAGTGATTATCAAGGGTAACTTTATAGCAATTTTCTGGATTGTTTCAGCAAATTTTGATTACATAAAAGGATTTTGAACTTTGTTAATTGTTTCCACCTGTATGTATACATTTCCTTTGATGTTTTGTGAGTTCTAGGTGAAGAACAATTTAGCTGATGATTAATGATCACTACTTTTTATAACTGACTGGTTTTTCTCTTGTCAAGCAGTAACAAATATTGTGCTCATTCTTGAGGAGAAAGTTTCAAATAGCCTTACTAAAAATGGTGGTTGTTGGTCACATTTTAGATGTCACAGATCTTGAGATGTTGTTTGATATTAAAAGGAGCTAAATAGAATGATCCTGTCTTTAGTGAATCAAAAAATCATCAGAGAGAAGATAATTGAAGAGGGGAAAACATATAAATAAAACAAGCAGTATTTTTTGTGCATTTCAGAGTTCATAATTAGTTGCACTTACATGTTCTTATGAAGTATGTACTACCTATAAAAACATGTCAAATCATTGAAACATACATGTTTCAGATTTTTTAAAACATATACATTTCAGATTTTCTTTTTAAACCTATATGTTTCAGATTTTCTTTTTAAACCTATATGTTTCAGATTTTCTTTTTAAACCTATACGTTTCAGATTTCTTTTTAAACCTAAATGTTTCAGATTTTCGTTTTAAACCTATATGTTTCAGATTTTCTTTTTAAACCTATATGTTTCAGATTTTCTTTTTAAACCTATAAGTTTCAGATTTTCTTTTTAAACCTATATGTTTCAGATTTTTTTTTAAACCTATAAGTTTCAGATTTTCTTTTTAAACCTATATGTTTCAGATTTTTTTTTTAAACCTATATGTTTCAGATTTTCTTTTTAAACATATATGTTTCAGATTTTACCTATGCATTTGCCAGCTTCTGCTTCATCATCTGATAAGTCTTTATCTTTACTTTCTGAATCGTCAGGACTAGTAGAAGATTGAACTACACGATCAGCTAAATTCTGACCAAAAACAAATTCCTTACTAGATTCACTAGAATCTCTTTTACTGTCAGGTGATGGATTTACACCCTGAAAGAAAAAGATAACTTAATCATATACTTAATCCTTCTTTCAGATTTTGATATCATTGTAAATGTGCTTGTATAATGGTGTGCTGAAGTTATTGTAATGTCATCTATGTGTAGACACAACAATTTTTGTGAAATAAAATGTAATATACTAGTCAAGAACCTTGTCAACAGTTGTCTTATGTCACATTTTAATGTTAATCATTATTTGGAGAATTCGGTACAGATCTTTGAAAGTTTCCTTTAATATATTCATAACATTTTCAGTCTATAGAAGATTAAAGAGTTTGACATATTGTACAGACACCAGTCAGTCTATTTTTGAAGACTGTATGTTAACCTTCAGATGCCATTTGTTTATTTGTTTTGCTGGATTGATGTCTCCTTCTTTAATTCATCTACATGTACTTACTGTGACTCTTTCATTTAAATTTTGACCAAAAATAAATTCATTTTTTCCTCCACCATCATCAGTCGTTGAATCAGGTGCACTGAAAATATACAATGTAAATGTCTTTACCTTTTTTTTTGGTGGTTGATTTGCCTTCATAATAAGTTGCAAAATACTATTATAATGTCAGTTTATTATACATATTTGAAAATAATTTTGGTTGCCATATAAAAGGCATATGATCTCAACTGCACTGTCATGTAACCGAGCAAGTTAGTTTTTGATTTTATAATAGAGGACTAAACAATGACCATTAATAAGAGACATGACATATTTGCCACTGGACGTTAAGCAACCAACCATCAATCAATCAATATATTGAAGTATGTAAATTTGATTATCTCCCCTTTTAAATGTTGGACTTGGATTATATTCCTTTATATACATCTTCGGGTAGTGTTCTACAACTCTATTAAATTTCAACAATTTTCATCAAGCTGTTTAGGAGTTGTGTTTACAAAACACTTTGACAGCATAACTGAGAGACAGAAGGACAGAAAGACAGGGTGATTCCTAAAATACTTAATACAAATAATTTTTTGTTATCTTTATGTTAGAGTAATTAATAAATTACAGTACATAACAGAAAAAATAAATAAATACATTTTTTGTTTTCTCCTTCTATTAAATACATCTGAAATGATTCATTTGCATTATTTACTAGTTAGTGTGCAACACACAAACAAATTAGTAAATGCTTACCTTGTAAGAGCTGTGGCAAAATAGTTTTCTTTTGTAATAAAACTTGTTGGAGTGGCTTCGGGTGTTTTTTCATGGTTGACAGATTCTTGGTTTTCTTTTTGTTCTTGTTGTGAATCTGCAACGACAAAATGTCTGGTTAATTTGTTTTACAAGTTCCCTTCAAAATACCAGATCATTAAAACTGGTTTTATTCATTTGCTTAATTCAGCCATCACTCTGGGTAATTATGAGCCATAGGTTGCTGCAATGATTACCTCACATATTTTTTTTATGTACTAATATTTACCATTAAATGCCAAAAAAATAATAGAAAATTGAAAGTTATCATCACAGTGAAATAAATTCTGAAATCAAATGCAGCTAAAATCAGTGATTCATGAAATAGTTAAAAGTAACTTTCATTTGTTGGACATTACCAGACTTGCTTAAATATTTCACAACATCAAGTAACATAATTTAAGGCCACTTTGTTCTCAATATTGAAGATAAAACATGTCTTCATATTTTAAATGTGTTGCTTCTCTCTAATTCTTTTATTCAATATTTTATTAAAGTTGGAAATGAAGGTCGTTTGGCATCAGAGTATTACACTCCTAAAATGATTACCAAGTTTTTTTATTATAGGTCATGTAATATCTCACCCCAAGAGTGACTGGGAAATAGAAATATGGTCACTTTTGATCTTTTTTCAATGTGCAGTAAAACCTTGCTAAAGAGGGCATCCATTTGGTTGTGCAGGATATATAAATACCCAATCACGTCTGGTCAGAACAGAATGTTAAATCCAATGCCTTGTTTCGAGAGAAAGCCACGCTCTCTGCTCATTTAAAAATCTGGTAACAACTCTTTAAGGAGTCCTTAGGAAGCCTGCTGAGAGGCTACATTTCTGTCCCTATCCAAAATACCCTCATTTTCCAGTAGCAGTCCAAATTTCCATCCCTTCATCATAGTAACCAGTATTACAGGAACGACCTACTGTATTTATTGTTAATTTGTTCTCGTTCTGAACATGCATGAAATGTTTGCCACTGGATGTTTATCAAACAAAATCATTTGTATTACCTGATATCTGAATAATAAACTTCAAAGTTAACTTGGATGTAAAACCTCAGCAAAGTGAGTGAAAGGTCAAGTGATCCGACTTTCCAAATTACATTAGAACATCAAATTACATCTATATGGTTGTATGTCTATCTCTTTTTGAAATCTTGTTGCGGATACACATATAGACGCTGATGTACTGATACGCAAATTTGGCCCTGTAACCTAGTCAAGACAACCAGAAAGTTTAAAACTAACATTTAGACCTGTTATTTAGAAAAATAATCTTCCACAAGACTGTGAATTTTAATGTAGCCAATTCAATCATATTTTGAACTTTTTTTTAGACATGTTGTAAAAAACATTTTAATGATATGTGTGGTTTTATATTGTTAAAGGAATGTGATATAATTCAGCACACAAAAAAAAACATTATTAAATTTGACTTTTGAATTTTTCAAACAGATTATGACAAGAATGAATAATTTTTGTACATTTTGAAATTTAAATGTATACAAAGTGCCTTTTAGAACCTACTTCAGAGACTATAATTAAAGACAGAATAATGCATTGAGGTTGTACATTACCTTTTTGTTTTAATGTTTGCACTTGAGCTGATAATGCTGAAGGTCTCAAGAGACATTTTGTGGGACTGGCTACATCTGTTTTATTCAACATTCCTAAAAATAAAGCAAATTCATCCTTCAGTGTTTCTGTGAAATGAGCAATGCAACATATTTTTGTTAAGATTTTGCATACAGCTGTTGTATATGTGTTGAATTTGAAATTTGAAAAACAAATTTCTTCAACTATATTTGGATGCATGAATTTCTTACTATCTATGCATATTTGCTGGAATGTATGTGAAACGAGCGAGAACATTTCCAAAATTAATTTAAAATGATAATTTTTCCAACCAATCCTCAGATTTTCTTAAATATTGATATCTTTTGCCAGATTAAATTCTGTTTCAATGAAACTAAATAAAAGTAGCAAACCTAAATTCCCCTTCGACTTCTTCGGTAGGGGACTAAAAACCAAATAAAACAATTTGTAAAAGGTTCTGCAGAACCCTGTGTTTCACTGTATTTGCTGCAGTCAGTGTAAGAGTGTAATGTTGAATTTTAAGATATAAAAACCTACCTAAACGTGAAGGTGCAAGAATTGATGATCTGTGACTTTTTTCTTCTGTAAAATAATAATAATAAAATAAAATCATAAACATACAAGTTATTGAAGATGTCTTTTCACTTGCAGAGTTTCAATCCTATCTCAATTGCACCACTCCAAAACATTCAAATAAGACTTAATTTAAAGATTATTGTTTCAATATTATCAAATATGTTTTAAAAGTAAATTAACTTTATTTAGGTTGTCAGGATTTCTTCATTAAACTAGTGCAACTGAACAAATGGAATTTTAATACAATATGTAACTGTAAACAAAAACTTACCATCAGAACTTGAAGGATCGCCTCCCTTTAATCCTGCACTGGCAGATAATCTACTGGGAGTAAGATGTACTGAAAATAGACAATAATAAACCCGCTGCAATTGTTTGAACCTGTCCTAAGTCAGGAATCTGATGTTCAGTAGTTGTCGTTTGTTGATGTGGTTCATAAGTGTTTCTCGTTTCTCATTTTTTATATAGATTAGACCGTTGGTTTTCCTGTTTGAATGGTTTTACACTAGTAATTTTTGGGGCCCTTTATAGCTTGCTGTTCGGTGTGAGCCAAGACTCCGTGTTGAAGAACGTACTTTGACCTATAATGGTTTACTTTTATAAATTTTGACTTGGATGGAGAGTTGTCTCATTGGCACTCATACCACATCTTCTTATATCTAACTAATAGTTTTAGTTTTCACATAATAGTCTTTGAAGGGATTGAAAAAGTTTATCTTTTATGACTATTGTACTTTATTCATTGGTTTTATCATTTACTCTTGTCACTTGAAAAGAAGTTTATTTCAGGACAAGGACCAATACTAACCTGTTGAATTAAAGAAATTAGAAGCTACTAAGTCAGTTTTTATTCCAGGACGAGGACCAATACGTACCTGTAGAATTAAAGGAACTAGAAGATACTAAGTCAGTTTTTATTCCAGGATGAGGACCAATACTTACCTGTAGAATTATAGGAACTAAAAGATACTAAAACAGTTTTTATTCCAGGACGAGGCCCAATACTTACCTGTAGAATTATAGGAACTAGAAGATACTAAGTCAGTTTTTATTTCAGGACGAGGCCCAATACTTACCTGTAGAATTATAGGAACTAGAAGATACTAAGTCAGTTTTTTTTCCAGGACGAGGACCAATACTTACCTGTAGAATTATAGGAACTAGAAGATACTAAGTCAGTTTTTATTCCAGGACGAGGACCAATACTTACCTGTAGAATTATAGGAACTAGAAGATACTAAGTCAGTTTTTATTCCAGGACGAGGACCAATACTTACCTGTAGAATTATAGGAACTAGAAGATACTAAGTCAGTTTTTATTCCAGGACGAGGCCCAATACTTACCTGTAGAATTATAGGAACTAGAAGATACTAAGTCAGTTTTTTTTCCAGGACGAGGACCAATACTTACCTGTAGAATTATAGGAACTAGAAGATACTAAGTCAGTTTTTTTTCCAGGACGAGGACCAATACTTACCTGTAGAATTATAGGAACTAGAAGATACTAAGTCAGTTTTTATTCCAGGACGAGGACCAATACTTACCTGTAGAATTATAGGAACTAGAAGATACTAAGTCAGTTTTTATTCCAGGACGAGGCCCAATACTTACCTGTAGAATTATAGGAACTAGAAGATACTAAGTCAGTTTTAATTCCAGGACGAGGACCAAATGGATTAGGAGCTATGGCAGCTGAAATTTAAAACTTTGAACATGAATTCTGTAAATATTACATTTATAAATGTATGACAATGTAAAATCCTGTAAATTTTCTTTCTTTAAACTGAAAAAAATGTATGACATACCAAATTAATGCTACTTTACATCAATGTACTTATACATTTGTAAGTTCTGTATCAAATATTTCAGAAACAGAAAACTCCAGTGGCTACCATCTGATAATAAAATCTAAATATCTTTTGAGCTTTCACGGTTATTAGTTATTTAATTTTTTTTTAAGCTTCAAGTAAAGTAAACAAATAATACATGTACAATTACATTATATGTACATATTACAGGTAAACGTATATGTGATTGATGTATTGATTGTTCTGAGGTTTTCACATTCTATGATATCAATGTGTCAAGTAATATGATTATGTGATCTAATTTGATTATTTCATTAAATCAGTTGTATACATCCGGCCTCACAAAGCAGCAGCCTGCCAACATTTTTTTTAACTCAAGGCTTCATTTGTTTTTAAATTTAGAATATAAAGTACTTAGTATGTTTTAAAGTCATGATTGAAAATTCAATTAACAACTTCCTGTTGTAATTACAGTGTAAATATATCATTCAACAATAAATAGCATGACTAGAAAACTTTACCATGTTTACATGTAACCTGAAGACAAATTTTTTTTTTCTAGAGTAATTTCCCACAGAAATCTATTATCATGCAAACATGCTCAATATCTTCAGCTTTGTCAAAACTCAAAAGAAGAGCAAATTCAAAGAAAATCTAAATTTTTTACACACCATTCAAGTAAATGGTATAATTTTCCCTTTCCAGCATTATCGAATTATCAAATTTAAAAATTTTTTTTCATTAGGTTTGAATAAAAAGATTTAGTGTAGATAATGAGACAGCAACCCAAAAAAGACATGGGTATTTCTGCATAATAAGGAAGTGTGTAAAATTTGTCAATTGATTTTATCCTTTTTCACAATGTTACAGTATATAATTTGTCGACTGGAATAGTTACCTTGATATCCTGAAGCTGTAGAGTCACTTTCCTACAAATAACAAATCAGTTTCCTATTCATGTGTATTCATACTAATCAATGTGTTAAAAATATTTGAAAGACAGTTTGTGCCTGATGGCAGATGATACTACTGTAATTATTGCAACATGTTTCTCTTTACCCAGTTTAAACAAATCTCATTAAAATCAAATGAAATACAAATAAAATGCTTCGCTGGGGCGCAGCTTGATACGACCGCAGAGGTCGAACCCTGAACAGTTGGGACAAGTATGGACACAACATTCAAGCTTGATACAGCTCTGAATTTGGATTGTTATTAAATATTTGACACAGCATAGGTTTCTGACACAGAAAGAATGTGGTCTAAGAATTTGAATTTTTTTTAATTTACCTATTATGGTCCAATGTCCAAAATCAAAATACATGGTTAGATTCAGCATATCAAAGAACCCCATATATTCAAAGTTTAATTTTGGACCCCAACTTGGACAAACTTGAAAACTGGGCCCATAATCAAAAATCTAAACACATGTTTAGATTCAGCATATCAAAGAACCCCAAGAATTCAATTTTTGCTAAAATCAAACTAAGTTTAATTTTGGACCCTTTGGACCTTAATGTAGACCAATTTAAAAAACGGGACTTAAAATTAAAAATCTAAATACACGGTTAGATTTGGAATATCAAAGAACCCCAATAATTCAATTTTTGATGAAATCAAACAAAGTTTAATTTTGGACCCTTTTGACCTCAATATGAACCAATTTGAAAGCGGGGCCTACAAATAAAAAATCTAAATACATGGTTAGATTCAGCATATCAATGAACCTCATATATTCAATTTTTGTTGAAATCAAACAAAGTTTAATTTTGGACCCCAATTTTGACCAACTTGAAAACTGGGCCCATAATCAAAAATCTAAATACATGTTTAGATTCAGCATATCAAAGAACCCCATATATTCAATTTTTGTTGAAATCAAACAAAGTTTAAATACTGGACCCTATCTTGGACCAACTTGAAAACTGGGCCCATAATCAAAAATCTAAACACATGTTTAGATTCAGCATATCAAAGAACCCCAAGAATTCAATTTTTGTTAAAATCAAACTAAGTTTAATTTTGGACCCTTTGGACCTTAATGTAGACCAATTTAAAAAACAGGACCCAAAATTAAAAATCTAAATACACGGTTAGATTTGGAATATCAAAGAACCCCAATAATTCAATTTTAGATGAAATCAAACAAAGTTTAATTTTGGACCCTTTTGACCTCAATATGAACCAATTTGATAAGGGGTCCACAAATAAAAAATCTAAATACATGGTTAGATTCAGCATATCAAAGAACCCCATATATTCAATTTTTGTTGAAATCAAACAAAGTTTAATTTTGGACCCCAATTTGGACCAACTTGAAAACTGGGCCAAAAATCAAAAATCTAAATACATGTTTAGATTCAGCATATCAAAGAACCTCATGTATTCAATTTTTTCTAAAATCAAACAAAGTTTAATTTTGGACCCTTTGGACCTTAATGTAGACCAATTTGAAAACTGGACCCAAAATTAAAAATCTAAATACACTGTTAGATTCGGCATAACAAATAAATAAATGTGATCAAAGATTTTACAAATCTAATGCGCCATACTGTGCAATTAAAGATTACTTCTTGAAATTTTTCAATATTTGAAATTTGAAAAAAAAAAAATATTTGAAGAATAATTCTTTTTAATTTCTGAAATCTGAAATGAGAAAAAATTGACCCCCCACAATTTCTTTTTATCCCCCCCCCCTTTTTTCCCCAAAAAAATTCTTTCCCTCAAGATATGGTCATAATCTCAATTCAAATTTCCAATGGAGTTGGCAACCATAATTACCCATTTAAATTTACCATAGTGCTAACTTAATCTATTTTATAATAGAATTAAAAATATAGTGTCAAATCTTTCATATGGATTTTTTTGTAAAAAAAAAAGATGCAACATTTGCAGATATTTTTACTGGTCTTCCTTTATAAATATGTATTTCTTTAAACATAATTTAAAAGCAGTGTAAGGGAAGTAACCAAAACGTTGTATTTGGATTACCTCCCTTACACTGTTTTAAATTATCTTTATTGTTCATTGACCATTACTTTATACATAATTTAAAAGCAGTGTAAGGGAGATAATTTCAATGATGTATTTGATTTATCTTCCTTACACTGCTTTAAATTATGTTTTGTACTAAAGTATTTGTCCATTAACCAGGACAACCTTGTTTTTCCCCCTTTTTTGCCCCTAATTCCTAAACGGTTTGAGCCATAACCCCCCAAAGCAAATCCTAACCATCCCTTTGTGGTATGGAAACTTGTAGTATAATTTCAGAGAGATCCATACACCGTTCCACAGTTATTGTCTGGAAACTAGAAAATGCTTATTTTTGGCCCCTTTTTGGCCCCTAATTCCTTAACTGTTGGTACCATAACCCCCAAAATCAATCCCAACCTTCCTTTTGTGGTATTTAACCTTATGGTCAAATTTCAAAAAGATCCATTCACTTAAACTAAAGTTAGAGTGCGAAAACCAATGTGTCTTCGGACGACGACGACGCCAACGTCATACCAATATACGACCACAAAATTTTTTTGCGGTCGTATAAAAAGGTCATATTGAAACTTAGCCTATTTTTTTTATCATTTAATTACCGCTCATAAATAGTTGGACCTCATGTTAATGAAAATGTTTAAAACATTAACTTCATTTAGTCCCTCCTCAACTAGTCTAATGTTGTGTGTTACACCACTGTCCCAGGTTAGGAAAACAGTTGAAAGCTCACAAACATTTTTAACATCACTACATTCTTAGTGTGCCTGTCCCAAGTGGGAAGCCAGTAGTCAAGTGATTATTGTTGGTTGTCATTTGTCATATTTATTTTTCTTTTAATGTTATAAGCTTGAATCATGGCATTAAGTTTTACCAGTTTATCAGTTTAAACTTTAAAGAAATTAATTCAAAACACAAATTGAAACAAATTTGGAAAATTGTGTCCATTGATTCATATCGTGAAAGGGCAAAACCTTTTGAATAATCACAGTAACAAGATGGACAGAGATCTAGCCAACATTTGCACATTTGTCATGTAATAATCTGTGGATTCATTAAATTCAGGGATATTCTTACTTATTTTGTGAGGAGAGACACAAACCAATATACCAGGCTTTGATGAAAAACAAATGCATGGTGGATTTAATGGATGAAAATATCAGTGATTAAACTCATATATAGCAATCACAGAAAAACAATAGACTTAGTTCTTTTCCTGAAATTCAAGTTTTGATTCAATGTCTTTTCCTTACTCTAACATACATTACAAATGTATACATGTATATGAGTATTATGGACATACATAAACATGCAACTCAATTCATGGTTTACATGTACTATGATAAAGCTTGAGTATTTGTTTTATCAGGGTTTTCAAAAAAGATTGAATTAAAAAGCTGAAAAATACACAGCAGTGACAGCACATCTGTGATTAAATTAAATTATCATTTCTATTTTATGTCTACAGATCTGGAAAGCAGATATTCTGAGAACTTTAAAAGCAGGTACCGGTAAATGTCTCAGAACATATAATTTTTGATTATTTACATCAATTACTTTTCCAGCTTTCACATAAAACCATATAATATTAGTAAAAAAATGAATATATCTTATTTCAAATAACAAAAATCTGAACCAATCAAAATAAGTATCCACACCATACTGATGTGGATGTTTTTAATAGTCAGATATAACAACTATCTTTACTGTGATGAACATTTAAACCAGAAAGTCCATTAAGTATTTACTATGCTGCTATCAATTTATTAGAAGAATGTAACACTATTTCAGAAGTTTTCCAGTTACAGTTTAAATTCACTGAAGGCATGGATATTTGTACTTGCACTGAGATGTGTTTAGTCATCACATGGTCAATTATGATATGGATTACCTTAAATGAATCCACAGAAAAAGAAAAGTCCCCAAGAGGTTGTAGGATTGAAGAAAACAAAATGCTGATGATATAAATTCATCAAGTAATGCTTTTAGTAAAAACAAAATGACTGATGAATGATCAAATAAATTAAATATTTCTATTTTTTAATTTTTGAAAATGAACTGATGATAACTGATAGAAACTGGATGCACATTTGGAGTATTCACTTCACAAAATGGTGAGTCCAGCATATTTTTCATGAATGCTGCACTCGTGGACTTGTCACAAAAAAAAAACTTGGAAAAGACAGACATGCTAGGAAAACAATGAAATAATAAGTTTCATATGATATCAGATATTTTTACCTGTTCTTTGTTCTGATCTACTGAATTGTCTTCTTTTGTACTTCCTGTAGTCGATTCTGAAATTTGGAGAAAAAAAAATATAGTGAAAAATAAAATTTAATATTGTTTTAGAGATACTTTATAGCCTAATACAACATCCTTTGATTCATACAAATCATATACATGTAGATAACAATTAAATTCAACAATGTTATATGAGCAAGCATCAAATAATCCTGATTTTCAAAGATAGGAATTTAAAAGTTCATTATCCTGTGATTACATGTATAGCATTCTAGATTAATAAGTCAAGTGAACCAACACTTTCTGGCAAAACAAGTTGGTAAAGTAATCAGGATGGTTTAATACCGAAGTATGCTGTGGTTGTCTTAAAGCCTCATAAACATTAATGAATAGATATAAGAAGATGTGGTATGAGTGCCAATGAGACAACTCTCCATCCATGTCACAATTTGTAAAAGTAAACCATTATAGGTCAAAGTACGGCCTTCAACACGGAGCCTTGGCTCACACCGAACAGCAAGCTATAAAGGGCCCCAAAAATGACAAGTGTAAAACCATTGAAGTACATTCAATGTGGTTCATATTGGGTTACAGAAAGTTTAATAAAAAATAACATCACAATTATTGTGACGAAGACGTTAAAAAGAAATTGAAAGTACATTTTTGTAAAAGTTGATAATAAATTGTATAATTTCAAAATGGACAACACCTTATTGGACATTGGCTTCATTCCGAAGGAGGTACATTTGTACTGCTTCCCATTGCCTCAGGAATACTTTGAGATGTATGGTTGTCTCATATGTTGGGAACTGTGACAATTGTGATAAATCTGTTGAAATATGAGGTTTTGGTATAATATCTAAATGTTTCAAATTCAATTTGAAAGTGCATGTATGTCATGTGGTTCTTTCTGTCTTTTGATTTTTTTCTAGAAAGGATTATCAATCTTAGTAACGGTCTGTGATGTTATCCATGCTGTGTGGTTGTATAGTACAACACTCTTTTTGACAAATGCAGGGGTTCACAAACAAAAATTGAAAATAAATGAGTCACATGAGCCAACACCTTCTGGCAGTACAAGTTGGTAGAGTAATCAGGTTGGATACCAAAGTAATTTTTGTTTGTGGACACCTGCATCTGCATACTGGATGATTGTGCTAAAGAGTCATTTCAGTAAACTAACACCCTTCTGCCCTAAGATTCAAGCTAGAACACTACAGTGTGAGGGGGTACAAGCTCTAACAGTCTCTAGCCAGGATTTAACAACTTTGTACTTATCAAATCACTAAATAATAATACCAAATCTTGATTAACTTGAGACAACGTACAATTTTTGATATTGTAAATGCTGTAACTTTTGAAAGAGCAAGTGCAAAATTGACATTATATTACTGCTGTGCAATGGTGATTTTTGATCATAAAAAACACTTCTTATACAGGTCAGCTCTTCTTAATGAATATTGTTATTTACTTCAGTGTTCTAACATACATTTAAGGGCAAAGGGGCAAAGTTTTATGTTAAACATGTTAAACGACACATACAATGTACGGGATGGTTTCTTGTCTGAAAAGCAACAACTTGATCATCATGATCATGTTTAAAGATAAAAAATTGAAATGATTGAATACATTAAACATGATGAATGCATTTTGGTTAATTTATATTATTTGTTGTTTGTAAAAGCCCATTTCCAGAAGTTGTAATGCTTTTGCTGCAGTGGAATTATATTCCCAGAGAAAACAAAAAAGGCATAGAGCACAACACAAATGACTTGCCCACAGACAAGGCAGAAGAGAACAAGAAAAAAAACAGGGAGGACCCTCCAGGATGTGTCGTCTCTATTTGAGGCTAGGTAGTACTCTGTGAACTTTGAGTTGTGCACAGCACACTATTTTCGATCAGAAGAGAACATGTACAGTGAACAGAAACAAGGAATGTGTCAAAAAGACAACCACCCGACCAAAGAGCAGTGCATGATCAGTCAGGAAAATAAACTCTTTATTGGTGTATTATACCTCAATTCAACACCATCAAATTGTTGAGATGGAATGTTCAAATTTCAATTAAAGATTTACTGAAGAAAACAACATCAAGCAATCCAGCTTTGTCAAATGGTGGATGTGTGAATTGAGGTACATGTATATCTAATCCACAATAAATAAAATTATAATTCGTGTTTCTACATAACTGCTTGGACTATACTATTTTCTTACGGCAGTTTATAATAAGCTGTAGGAAGCAATGGAAACATGTAGATGTTTGTATTTTCATTTGTTGACAAACTTGTAGCAAGTCTTGTTTACAAATGTTCTCCAAGAATACGGAACAAATGATCAATGTAGGGTACCCAAATTAAAGTCATGGAGTTATGCATTGCTACTGATATCATTTTAGAAGTTCTAAACACGATGTAATGACAATAATAGAGATTTTATGCTTATTTTCGCGCTCACCTGGATAAACATCCGCCATGATTCTTTCTGGAAAAATGGGAGATAATCTATAGATTGCAATGCAGACGGGTGATTTAAAATAAAAATTGCAGATGACAAAAGATTTTAACCATACCAGCAGGTTGTTTTACTACAAAGGATAGCACAGATCTTAATTTAAATAACTTACCTTGTTAATTTTGAATATTTTTTGGGTCATTTTTTGGTAATATCAGCACTTTAACATTTGTATTAATGTTTTAGATTTCCAAGTATTTCAAAAATGATTGCTTCAAGCATGATATTTGTTGAAATACGCATCTGGTGTAGTGAAATTAGCACCGTTAAATGTACAACTACAGGGCAATTAACAACCTTGCATGATTACCAATTTGAGTCTTGCACGGTCAAACCCTATATGTAATCAAACTGAGGTCCAGATTTTTACTGAAATTTATAGCATATTTTGATGCAGAAATTTAAACGATTTGTAGGCAATTTCAATTTAATTTCAATTTAATGAAAAAATTCACAATTTATCCTAGGGTAGTCATTTTTTTTGTACAATCTGATTTAAAAAAAAGTTGATCAAAGTTTGAAAACTTAGTTTCATAGAATTGTACTGTAAATTTATCTATTTTGCTAGATAAGCAAGAAAACGAGTATAGTGAACCATTTTTTATATTTTTTTAAAGATATTAAAAGAACTTGATTTATTTTAAAACTTTAGGGTTTAATTTTCTTCTAAGTTACTTGGTATTGCTTAATTTGCCATGAAAAAGCTCTAAATAAAAACAAGCATTGTGATCTATACTTATTATTAAATTTTTTAAAATAATATTGCATAAAGCTACATTTTGGCAAAGTAGGTAACAATTATATCCGTTTTGTTTATACTCCAATTCTAAGTTCCTCAGCCTGGTGATTTTTTTTCTCACTTATGTTAACATTTCATTGTGTTCCAAGGGTCCTTTTAAAGATGGCTGGATCCGCACAGTAGTACAGTAAGCATTCATTGATACAATTTGTTCTTTTATATTTTTCCATGGATTTTGTTGTCTTTTATTTTGATGCAAGGAGCTGTTGATCATCAGGTTTGTCTCAGTTACTAGCATATGCTGAAGGCTGAAGGGTTATGCCATACATGCCTGGTTCTTCAATTTAATGTGAAATGACTGACATTCAATATAGGTAAGTATAGATGATGGCATTTAACCACCATGGGACAAAAAACCTAAAATCCCCAGTAGTATTTTTTCTGGTATAAGTCAGAAGTCTTGCCATATCTAAGTTTCAATGGCTCTTTTTCGTTTCTTCAGAAGATACTTGTACACAAAATCATTAATCATTAAAAAAATTGAATTATGAAAATGCTATTTTTCTAAACTCACAAAAACTCAGAGCAAATTGTTTGAAAAACAACAACAAAATCAACCTGAAATCCTGATTTGTTTTTTGTTTTTGTTTCAACAAATAATGACCTGTTTTCTGGGATTTCTATTTACCCAAAACCATTAAACTGTTTATGCACCATAGTGTCCATTTCCACCTATGACAACCACAAAGTTGACAAAATAAGGAGCTGACTGGATGATTGTTTCGGTTTGGTTGTTCACCATCACTCCGTTCAATTCAGCATCATTTGAAAGGGGTCACCTTAGCCCCACCCCACTATATCAGAGTATAATATCATAGAGTTCTTAAATCATGAACATCCTACAGAACCAAATTATCAAATCTTGTGTCCATACTAGCCACCAAAATATGAATAAAAAAGAAATGTGGATAAGTGTAAATGAGACAGCAACCTGATAAGTAACATCTACAGGTGCTGTATACATCAAAGAGAATTCATTCATTTTCATATATTGTATGATTTTGACATGTGAACAATACCAAAACCCTTCTATCTATAGTAAAACAAATGAAACCAGTACTGTAAACAACGGTACCAGTAAAAAACAACCTTTTTTTGAAGCAGAATATTCTGTTGCCATATTTCTCATTCTTTTTTATCATATCATACCCTCTGTGTGAAGACTTCCCTCTTTAACAACCGT
Source organism: Mytilus californianus (assembly GCF_021869535.1). NCBI lineage: Eukaryota > Metazoa > Mollusca > Bivalvia > Mytilida > Mytilidae > Mytilus > Mytilus californianus. The sequence goes on from NW_026262581.1 coordinate 125,197,611, forward strand.
CTTTGAACTTGAAAGTGTTTTCTTTCTGTCTGTATGCACATTGATAGATGCTGACTTTCAAACTTTGTGAATCGAACCCCATAATGATGCAACTTCCAATAATAGCTACTTAAGTAGTTTTCATAATTTTGATGGGTGTTGACCTTTATAATATTTGACCCATATATAATCTATCAATATGATGGTCTAAAAGATCCATCCTCTTATAATTATGATGGCATATGTACAAAGTAAGACTTAATTTAGTTTAGTTTGCTAACAGCATTTATTGTCTATAGCTCTGTCTTCTGTTGATAACTCAAGTATCATACACTGCAAAGATACTGGTTTCATGTCGGTAAACATTTTTGTTGTTGCTGAGTATGTAGACATTGTTTAATCTAGATTTTACCCACAATCTTACATGTCACTATAGAAATTGAACAAGAGTGCACATGCTGAAATGTCTCGCCTTCTTTACTACTCATTGATATTATGTTGATAGTTCTAAATATAAAGCTTTACTACAACTATCACATAAACTTAACATGATCCAAGAAAATGAGGTCAAGGTCATATAAACCAAACAAGAAATACATGTACACCTTACAATCATCAATACACTAAATATAGCTGACCTATTGCTTATAGTTTCTAAGATACAGACTTAACCAAGAAAACTAAACATTGACTAATGAACCATGAAAATGAGGTCAAGGTCAGATGAACCATGCCAGACAGACATGTACAGCTTGCAATCCTTCCATACAACAAATATGGTTGACCTATTGCTTATAGTAATAGAAAAACAGACCAAAACACAAAAACTTAACACTAAGCTATGAACCGTGAAAATGAGGTCAAGGTCAAATAAAACCGGCCAGACTGACATGTACATCATAAAATATTTCCATACACCAAATATAGTTGACCTATTGCATATAGTATTACAAAAAATGAGGATAGTGTCCACATGTGGACACAGATGATGCCCCAGCTTGCATATCATATAGATAAAGGGACATAACTGAAGAACGGTAAAAGTGACGCTGAGGCAAACTTAAGTTAGAGAACGGAATCTAAAAATTTTGCAATTTCTCCATTTATAAAGGGGCATAACTCAAGAACAGTTAAAGTGACGCCACCAAAATTCAAACTTGATCTGTGTTTTGTGGTAATAAGCATTGTGTATAAGTTTCATAACATTTGGTTGAGGCAAACTCAAAGTTAGAGAACGAAAACAATTTTGGGACGTACGTACAGACGGACAAGGGTAAAACTTAATGCCCCCACCGCTACGGCGGGGCATAAAAAGACCAAAACTCAAAAATTTAACATTGACCACTGAACCATGAAAATGAGGTCAAGGTCAGGAGACACCTGCCAGCTAGACATGTACACCTTACAATCATTCCATAAACCAAATATAGTAGACCTATTGCATACAGTATAAGAAAAACAGACCAAAACACAAAAACGTAACTATAACCACTGAACCATGAAAATGACGTCAAGGTCAGATGACACCTGCCAGTTGGACATGTACATCTTACAGTCCTTCCATACACCGAATATGCTAGACCTATTGCTTCTAGTATCTGAGATAAGATATGGACTTGACCACCAAAACTTAACCTTGTTCACTGATCCATGAAATGAGGTCAAGGTCAAGTGAAAACTGTCTGATGGGCATGAGGACCCTGCAAGGTACGCACATACCAAATATAGTTATCCTATTACTCATTATAAGAGAGAAATTAACATTACAATAAATGTGGATAGTGTCCACATGTGGACACAGATGATGCCCCCGCTTGCATATCATATAGTTATAAAGGGACATAACTGAAGAACGGTAAAAGTGACGCTACCCAAATTTGAACTTGATCTGAGTTGTGTGGTAATAAGCATTGTGTGTAAGTCTCATAACATTTGGTTGAGGCTAACTTAAGTAGAGAACAGAAACTCAAAATTCAGCAATTTTTCTACTTGTAAACAAGCATAACTCTAGAACGGTTATGTATAAGTTTTATAACATTTGGCTGAGACAAACTAAAGTTAGAGAACGGAAACGAAAAATTCAGCAATTTTTATGTTTATAAAGGGACATTACTGAAGAATGGTAAAAGTGTCGCCACCAAATTTCGTACTTAATCTGTATTATGTAGTAATAAGCAATGTGTATAAGTTTCATAACATTTGGTTGAGGCAAACTAAAGTTAGAAAACGGAAACAAAAAATTTGTACTTGATCTTAGTTTTGTGGTAATGAATATTGTGTATAGGTTTCATAATGTTTGGTTGGGGCAAACTTAAGTTACAGAATGGAAACTAAAAATTTAGCAATCTTTCGATTTATAAAGGGGCATAACTCAATAATGGTTAAAGTGACACTACCCAAATTCAACTTGATCTGTGTTTTATCAGTGTAAGTCAAAATTAAACATTGCATTGTATAAAGCATTGATTGTAGTTGATTCAACTGTAATCATCGACAAAGGAAGATAACTCCAATTTAAAAAATTACTTGATATTTAGAAGAAAATAAAAATTTTGCAATTTTTCCATTATAAAGGGGCATAACTCTAGAACGGTTAAAGTGACGCCACCAAAATTCAAACTTGATCTGTGTTTTGTGGTAATAAGCATTGTGTATAAGTTTCATAACATTTGGTTGAGGCACTCTTAAGTTAGAGAACGGAAACTAAAATTTTTGCAATTTTTCCATTTATAAAGGGGCATAACTCTAGAACGGTTAAAGTGACACCACCAAAATTCAAACTTGATCTGTGTTTTGTGGTAATAAGCATTGTGTATAAGTTTCATAGCATTTAGTTGAGGCAAACTCAAGTTAGAGAACGGAAACCAATTTTGGGATGTACGGACGGGCGTTCGTATGTACGTACAGACGGAGAAGGGTAAAACTTAATGCCCCCACCGTTATGGCGGGGGCATAAAAAATCTTAACTTTTTTTTCAAGTAGTCACTGAACCATGAAAATGAGGTCATGGACAATGGACATGTGACAGACGGAAACTTCGTAACATAAGGCATCTATATACTAAGTATGAAGCATCCAGGTCTTCCACCTTCTAAAATACAAAGCTTTTAAGAAGTTAGCTAATGCCGCCGCCAGATTACTATCCCTATGATGAGCTTTCTGCGACAAAAGTCGCAGGCTCGACAAAAATCATCCAAATCTCATGCTGATTAAATGTAAAAATTTTGAAAATATTTTGGGAGGTGATAAAAGAGAAAAGGAACATGCTAACTGGATATTCAAACTCATAAGTCGATTAAAAACTTTTACTTCGCCATGGCAAAAAATGAAATGACCAAAAGACAAACAAGAGTGTACAATCACATTATAGAAAGCTTTAGACTGAGCACAAACCCCACCACAAACAGGGGGCGATCTTAGGTGATAAAACACATCTTTAGAAATTAAGAACAAATGATAAGTTCACCAGAAAGATCTTATGACCTTCCCTTCGTTCTGACTTTTCCTTTTTAATATACATTAAGATCATCAGAATTCCTGTGCATTCATTCTTATGTACTAAAGTCTGGCAGTTTAGTGGTGTCTATATCTAATATCTGAAAGAAATGTAGGCTTGAAAGCCCTTACAATGCAATTTTTTATATAAGATCATTAGAACTTGTTCTGAACATGCATGAAATATTTACCACTGGACATTAAGCAACCAACAATCAATCAATCTATATAATTAATATTTCTCATAAACTGACCTAATCACTAACTTTAACATGTAAATTAAAATTTTAAAGTCATTAGACCATGACTGCGAGGGTAGGGCCAAATAATCTCCATGGTAATGAGATGTGCCAATGCTAATACAACTGCATATCAAATATCATGAACTAACCATTTGTGATTCCCTTTAATCTGACCTAATCACATACTTACAAATTGTTGACGCTGCCTCTCCCTAAAAAGACACGCCTAAGTCTCGCCTTTGCAACTTCGGCAAGACAAGACAAAAACTTTAAGGACATACAATCAATGGCCTACTCCCATATCAAATATTATAAGTGTTTCTACTTAGCATAATGAGAATCTCTTAATATACAGTCTATATCTACTCAAACTATTAAATGAGGATGTCCTACCGATCATTCTAGCCAAGTTTGTTAAAATAAACATAAAACTATTAAATGAGGATGTCCTACGATCATCCTAGCCAAGTTTGTTAAAATAAACATAAAACTATTAAATGAGGATGTCCTACCGATCATCCTTGCCAAGTATGTTAAAATAAACATAAAACTATTAAATGAGGATGTCCTACCGATCATCCTTGCCAAGTTTGTTAAAATAAAAATAAAACTATTAAATGAAGATGTCCTACCGATCATCCTAGCCAAGTTTGTTAAAATAAACATAAAACTATTAAATGAGGATGTCCTACCGATCATCCAAGCCAAGTTTGTTAAAATAAACACAGTAATTTCACACAAGATTTTTTTTCAATAGCTTTATGGTAGAAAATGACAGATGATAAATAATGGCAGTGAGTTAACAATTTATATGACAATGATACAATGAACACATTCTGTATTATATTTGAATCCTTCAAGCCAAACATAATATTGTTTGTCGATCTAATACATTTGTTCCTGAACTGAAATGTAATAAACATTATGACACAATGTAGAGATGTTTTATCATTATGAATAAAATGACACAATAACTGTTCACATAGTTGAGATAATGACTAGATAGACATAGGGGGAGGTAATTTTGATGTAATACTGTCTAATGGTGTCCATCTGGAAAGTTCAATGGCTTCAAACACTTCCTGGAAAGAAAAAAAAAAGAAAAAATTACAAATAAACATGACATTAGTCTTCTTTTTTATTAGGTAACAATGAAAAAAATATTGTGTAATATGATACAATGACAGACGTGATGTATTATTTTAAAAGACTTTTCTATAAATACTAGAAAAAGGTCAGTACAGTTTATAATTGTTCTGGTAATTAATGACACTGAATGGTACCCAAAGTTGTAATTGTAATTTATTCCTAGAAGAAATTGTATAGCCTAATGATTCTATTTTTTTACAATAATAATTAATTTATTAGTCTAAAGATCTTTACATAGAAAAACTATCTCTTCATTGTCTTTTGAACTAAATCTATGCTGCTTTAGTGGTGAATATTTGTGAGGGTGTTTTATAAATGAAAAAGAATATTTGTACATACCTCACTTTGTTCCATAAAGTCTTTATTGTATCTAAATACATCTATCTCCAATTCTGGTTCTGAAGTAAACATTTATTCTATTAAACATTTCAAAACATTTTCTATATACATCAATAAAATATTTTTATTAAAAGAAAACCAAACAAAAGAAAAAATAACCCAAATTATTAGCAAGATACAACTTTGACAGCTGAAAGAGCAGTGGTTTTCCATACCCAAACCTACAGGTATATTGGTACACCTGAGTGCATTATACATTAAAACATAGAAAAAATGAAGAATACATTTTACATCACTTATAGTCATTTGCAGCCCTTGGAACCCAATGAAGAACAAATTATGGGCAAGGACTCCTCTTTCATAGCTCATCATTGGATCATTGGATTGGGTAGGGGGGGGGCATTCCCCCACTAATATGCTGAGAACCTCTGAACTTGAAATGAATATGAAATTTTCAACCCATAACTCCCTAAATTGTATTTATGTGATGGAAAAATAGATAAAAAGATAGACATGTTTATTCTTAGTTACCCCAACCCCATCCTAACTTCATTTGCAAAGGTTTGAAGAAGGATCCAATACAAACACAAACGAATTTGATGTTCTATTCATTCAATGTTTTATATTCTTTCATTGAGGAGAGCATCAAATAATTTGTTTATATGATTTGTACAAGTACACACCTTCTAGTGTATCCATTTCATCTTCTGCAGTAGTAGATTCATGATGTGCCTACAAAATAGTCAACACTTAGATCTCTCTCTTCATTACACATATATATTGTCTATCACAGGAAATGATGGGGGTTTTAATAACATTAGTATACTCTCTGAATACATTATAGCTTTCTGCAAAATATATAATAAATGTGAAAAAATAAATTGCTACAAACAATGTTTTCTGAGAAGTCATTGTAATACGAATCTTCAGTATAGTGGTATCAATAGTGTTTGTAGTGATTAACATGTTTATTTATTCACTATAAAAGGTCACAAATAGAGACTGTTAAAAGACTAAACGAAATATATCTGACCACCTTAATAAAACCAAAAGACTCTTTTATTTTCTGTTTTGCTTGTCAAGTATTAAAGAAATTTCTTTTGGTATGTAAACTATTTTCAAATTTTGGATCTTTCTTTTGTGGAAGTTAATACTGTTGTTGATACTGTCTCAATCACATTTCTTCTTTATTTTATTTTTTGGCAAGAAAAAAAGTAGGGAATGATAATAAATTAAAAAAAAATAAAACAAAATTCGATTAGTGAATGATTTTACAACTAAATAATATAAATTACATGATCATGTGATGAATGAGGAGCAGTATGGGATCCATAATACTGGTAATATGAGGCACTGTAAGGGTAATTATGACCATAATAATGACTGTAATGTACATCTCCAGATACATCAGGTGGCAGCGGTCTGAAAAAAATACAAATACAATTTTGTATAAAATACTGTGTATATTTATAGAATTTATATAGGAACTTATTAGCCAGTAAAAAAATGCACAATTGTTTGACTAAATGGGAAAATAAGCTTAGTATCCTAAGGTCATTATATTTTCCTCTCTTGAATTTACAAATGCCCTATATATTCATGTAACAATCTATTCCCAAGCAATCATTTGAATAAATATGTTTCATTAATAAAGTGACATCCCATAACTCTGAAATGAAATGAGTAAATATCAGCAAATTTGATAGGGAATACTTTTACATTTAATAGATTGTGCAAACATTGTGAGAGACAGACAAAACAAGCTGGGATATTTGAATAGTTCTTAAAAATATTGAAATTGTTTTTTTGCTTGCATTTATCTTAATATTGTCTCAAGGATACATGAGAATCAGTCAAAATATACTACAGGCATTGTTTGATACTGGATAAAAATATGTGATAAAATGTGACACAGCTGACAACAGCAACCGCAAAAATTTAATTAAACAGCCCATTTAAATGTTGAGGTAAGTTTCTATTTTTATACCAAATACCAATAAGTCCTTAATTCTGGACTGAATCCAGTAAAAATCAATAGAAGATTGAATGATTGATTGATTGGTATTTAATGCCACTTTCAGCACTATTGTGCTATTTCGTGGTGGTCCGTTTTTATTGGTGGAGGAAGCCGGAGATCACTAGAAGAAAGAGGGATACTTAAATGTTGCTTCTGAATCATCTGTGAAAGCTTGAAAGAAATGAGCCAATGAATAATTAAGTTAGATTCAAGATTTTCAAGATTTTATTGTAAAGCAAGGCTCAGACACATATATGTGTAACATCAGGTAAATATACAATAATAAACATGATTTATGACACCTGTCTATATAAATTAACATTGCAGTAAGATAACATAACAGATAATTTCTGCTTGCTTGGATGCTTCGTATAATAAATAGGAATATGTTTTTCTCTAAAAATAACCAGTTGAGGAGACTTACATATAAAAAGATAGTGAAATTCGTCTCCTACATTTTCTTTACACATGTGTGACATTTGCGGTCCTCCTCCGGAATATTATGCCAACGCCCAGTTTCAATGGGAATTTTTAAATTAGACATTCTTAATTTTGTCATCCAGATTCTTGCATTTTCCCTTGAGGATGTCATAGTCATCCAAAATAATGGTGCCCAATGGCAATGTGACATCTTAACAATGAAAAGTTGGATAACTGTACAACATCGTAATATGAACAAAAGGAGATGTGGTAAGATTAGCTTTCCACCAAAAACCAAATGAAAAGGATGTAAACAACTATAGGACGCTGTACGGCCTTCAACAATAAGCAAAACCCACACTGTAGAGTAAGATTTAAAACGGCCCCAGCATGTCACTCATAGGGTGCATATTTTTTTCATTAATTGTTTATGTACTATAACTATTGAATGACAAAATTGAAAAAGAGAAAAACTATGTTAAGCATTGTATACTATTGCATGGCAATATATATATATAGAACTGATTGGCTTTGTAAACATTACCTTTTAGGGGTAGCTAGACTAACTCTGATTGGTCTACGACTAATTCCAGGAAAGTGTTGCATTTCAATAAGAGCTCTCTGTTGATCATTCTCCTCTGTAAATCTGACAAAGCCATAGCCTTTGCTTCGTCCTGAACTGTCAGTCACAACTACAACAAAATTAATGTGCCTTGGAATTTATTTCTTATTTTTTTTTTCAATTTCCAATAGCATCAGTGTGTGTCTTTTATGATTTAGTCATATTAAAAGTACAGGACAGTGAAGATGAAAATAATTTATAAAGTTTGTATATTTATTTGTATATTTAACAACACAAAATATGTTAATACAAAAAATGTACTACATGTATAAATTTTACAAATGTCAAAATTGAATAGGGAAGCTTACTTTAAATTTAATACATTTAAACTATTGTGATACAAAAGCATGAAAATACCAATTTCTAAGATAAGGCACAAAATGTAAAAGAATTAATGTTTTTCCTATACAAAGTATCTATATATACTACAAATGGATGGACAGAAAAGGGAAATTGCTATTATTTCCTCAGATAACTTTTAGCAGATCTACATGGCCTATATCTCTTAGCATATGCCTGGTATAACACTTAGTCGTCAACCTCATCTGATAATTAGGGTAACAAGTATCAACAAACTTACTTTTAACAGATGTACAAGGACCTATATGTGGCTCCAAAATAGTCAAATCCAACCTGTGACCTTGGGAAGTTTTGGGAGCAATATTGTGACCTTGGGAAGTTTTGGGAGCAATATTGTGACCTGAAGTTTCATTTAAAAGGATTGGTCATCTTTAAAACAGCTTTATTGTCAGACAAAAACTTGCCAATTTGCTTTTAAGTGACCTGAGGCAATTTCTAATCATGACCTTTTGACTTAAGGGGGGTACCCTACTGGAGCCTTTATATCTCTTAGCAAATGCCTGATATAAAACATCATGATGGCATCGTCAACAAACTTACTTTTAACAGATCTACATGACCAATATCTCTTAGCAAATGCCTGATATTACACACCATCGTCAACATACTTACTTTTAACAGATCTACATGACCTATATCTCTTAGCAAATGCCTGATATAACACATAGTCGTCAACATCATCTGATAATTCTCCAACAAATAAGGAAAACTCAGGTCTAAAAAGTATGATAATAGTAAAAGTAATATCATTTCATAGTATTATATTACTCTTCATGTAAGTTTCTTCAATGATATTTATATTAACTGTTTATATTATACATCCATTTTGACTACGAAAAAAATAAATTATAATCATTGCACCAGATCAAGAAAACACTTTATTTTTATTAAGCTGTAGGGTATTTTCTATAAATATAAAATCATAATGTATTTGGCTTTACAACTGATAAGCTAATATTTTGCATGTACCTGTATACTCTTTTGTGGATTGTTTTTTATATATAAACTTTTTTTTAAATTTTTTTCATGTAGTCAATATCTAGAGTGATGGAAAAAATACCATACTTTAATAATATAAGAAGTTATAAAATATCTTACAATGGTGTACTGTCTTTACCATATCCTGCACTGTTTAGTTTAAATCTTCTGACCTGTAAATATATATTGTGCTTTAATCTCACAGACTTATTGTACAAATGTACACTTTCTTTTACTATTTCAACATTAAATACATATTACATTTATTGATTACAATACATCCAGCATTATCTAATATTTATTTCAATTTGAATCCTTATAGCTTACATATTTTGTTTGCCCAATTTTTGTAAGTATTCTAATCTTCTTGACTACAAGAGGTTGTTCTCATGTTTTCCATTTATTGAGCTTAGTTCACACCAAACCAGTTCAACAAGTATTTCATCAACACATTTAGCATTTATAATCATGATAGAACTTTCTAACACATTTTTGTATATACTATTTTGTAGATCTGCATGTTCAGCGTTCCTGATGAAGGTAAATCCAGAAAAGCGCATGAAACGCATAAATTTTATAATTTTTTTAAATTATTTTACAGCACTGGGTCAAGACCTCTGTTGGTGGACTATTAGTCCTAGTGGGTATCATCAGCTCAGTAGTCAGTACTTGGGTACTGTCATTATTTATAACAAACATTTCTAAAATTGTCTGTTTATACATTTTGAAATTATAAAGAAACTAAAGTTTCAACTCCCTCAGGCAAAGTTGACTTAGATGGATTTGGCTTTTTTTTTTAGGTCCTTTTGGTTATATAGCTCTTCAATTGTTTCAGTTCTGATATATCCTTAGATCTCAAATATTCGGCTTTGAGCATTCCCGATGAAGATAAACCAGAAAAGAGCTTCGGAAGCATGAAATTTATAACGTGTTGTTTTCATTTTTTCCCCCGCTTATTGAGGTAGTCTGACTGTTTTGGACTATCTATAAAGTTTTATTTTGCATATCAAAAAATAAAACTGGCCGGTGTGCCGTCTCAATCCTATATATGGATTTGTCTGTTTTATTTTTGAGAAATTAGAAATGTTTTATATTTGTACAAAGCAATTGAAGAATATGAATCAATTTTTTTTTATCAAAAATTAAAGTATATAAAAAGCAGAGGCTTTCTAATTCCAAATGAAGGTTGTTATACATTTTTTTCAAAGCTAAACAGAAATGCTTAGTAACCTACCGGAGATGTTCCTGGTATCACCTTTCCATTTAATTTTAATAAAGCTTCTTGTGCCTTGTCTTTGTCTGTAAAGTCAACAAAACAATACCCAGCTGGCAAACTGTAAAAGAAAAATAACCAATTACTGTAAATGTACTTTGTATGTGGTGTTATTGTTTTCACATATGTTTTATCTATTTTTATTTTGGAGCAGGGGTGTGGTGGTACATTTTCTTGAAAACAGATACATGTAAAAACTAATATGGTCAAGATAAACACCAGTATATGTTTTTGTTTTAATTTCTGAAGGCCATTTTTTCTATTCTTTATTTGTTTTGCCCATATATCTCTATATTTTGCTCATTATTCTTTTTAAAGTAATACTATACCCCATCCAAATCCTCATTCAGCTGCAATATGAAAATTCTGGGATAGTTGTTTCAATGTGGAGATTAAAAAGTTGTATCATGTATTATGTTTCTATGCACATGCCTAGTTTTTTACGAAGGTGAATTAAGCAAATGTAATGATATAAAAAGATTTCCACTTTAAAAGTTGACCATGTTGTTATGGTTTTACCCCTTCACCCTGATGAAAACCTACCGTAAGGAAATATCGCCCATATATTGATGTTTTCATGAAGACGATGCAGTATTGATCACAACACTGCATAGATTTCTAACGTTGCCATGTGACATTTGAGCTTAAAATGAAATAAGACACAGTAAACCAGACTATCTCAGAACTAAAGAATACTGTAACCAGTTTGTAAAAATGAGTACATACCACAATAAGACCAAGTACAGCATGGTACAGTATGTAAGCAGAGCTAATCATTACTGTGAATAGGAAAAATATAGATATGGAGAGGTGTTGCAACAAAACAAAAAAAACAGACAACAAACACTTTTATTGTTTTCTTCATCTTGACTGTTACTGGGGGGCAAAGTTTGATGGCTAATTACATTGACTAAAGTGGCACATTATAAATCTTGAATATCTGTCAATAATGGGTAGAGATATTCAGTGTTCTCCCCCAGGCCTTTTAGCATCGTGATAATCTGATGCTATCTCATATGATTTTCTTTCAGATTGTGTTGTAGAAGTAATGCTTTATTTTCTAGAAACAAAATGGTATTTCAAATTTTTGTCTACCAGAATACTTTATGAAATTTGTTGGTAGAACAATGATATTGCAGGAGCATGTGGGAACAAGAATGTGTCCATAGTACACGGATGCCCCACTGGCACTATCATTTTCTATGTTCATTGGACCGTGAAATTGGGTCAAAACTCTAATTTGGCATAAAATTAGAAAGATCATATCATAGGGAACATGTGTACTAAGTTTCAAGTTGATTGGACTTCAACTTCATCAAAAACTACCTTGACCAAAAACTTTAACCTGAAGCCGGACAAACGGACAGATGGACGAACGGACGGACAACAAACGGACGCACACACCAAAAAACATAATGCCCATAAATGGGGAATAAAAATCAATTGATGGCACATAAAAGTGGTGAAAGCTGGCTACAAACTATCAATAACCATAGTTTTAATTGGGGTGATTGTCAACTTTTCTGATATATTTATACTTTTTTTAAAGTTTTAGCCACAAATATTTTCAAAGAAGTAATTGCACTGCATTTAATATATTCAACATGTTTGATAAAGCTTATATTGTTTTAATAACATATTGTGACATGTGCCTGAAGTGCATTTACTTCTTATAAAACTAATACTTTAAAAGTTGGTTTTTAGTTTCTGTAAATGATTAATTTTGCACATAATTTGTAACTACATTTGTAAACCTACCCTGTTACTTTGTTTTTGATGATTTTAAGAGATCTTATTGTTATACCCATATTCTGGAAACCATTTGTTATAAATTCTTCACCCCAGTCTGATTCCAGCTGTAAAATAACAAAATATTTTACAGATGTTTACTTCTGTTGATGTGCAATGAAAATACAGATTTTTGTAGTTATAAGTTTTACACATCAGTTTACACTACAGTATAGATCATTGTGTTCAGTAAGCCAAACTTAAAAAAAAAACTTAAAGGCAATTTTGCTGAAAGAATCAAATCCCTTTGTTAATTGTTTTACCTATAAAAAGATAAAAATATCCATTGGATGGCATTAAAAAACAAGAGAAAAAGACATATGCAATTTGATCATTCAGAGTATTATACATTTGTACATTATAAAATCATGAAAGTGATCGTCAGTCTTTCCATAAAGAAGAGCATATTCAGAGTCATAAAACCAATTATAGGGTATAGATTGCAACAGGAACTACAAAAAGTGGTTGAGGGTTTGGTCCCAGCTATTAATCCTAACAATTTTCTGGTTAAAAGTAAATTAAACTTAACAGAAAAATTAAACCGAAAAAATTTGATGACTTTGAAAGTGCCAATATAGTGCCAAATTCAGTGAAGAACAGTACGAAGGCACTATACACTATTTCATATAATACGGATCCATATAAGAACTCTTTCTTTGTCAAGAGCATAATACATTGGAACCAACTGGCAGATAGTATAAACGTATTCACACTTTTGGTATTTAGCTTAATTTTGTCTACGAATTACCTTAGATCTGCTTCGAATAACCTTCTGACGTCAAGCAACAATCACCTTTTAATTGTGACGTCAATTTTTTTAAATTGTGATGTTAGATTTTACAGGAACTTTTGTGATTATCATTTTATATAATGGCGGACAAATTTGCATACAAGTGTAAATACGTCTATTGTATGCGCTAATACAGTTGAGAGCTTCAAGGCAGCTATCTAACACCGTCAATAGGTGTCTCTCCCTCCCACTGAGTTCTTGAAATCTTTTTTTCACTGTTGGTCCTTGAAGAAAATCTTCTGGTCCTCACTATTATTTCTATTGCACAATTACAAAATTGTGTCGGTCTTTTGCAATTTTTTGTGGTCAAAACCTTCGGACCACCACTTTTCGAGAACTCTGCTCCCATTGAATAAAAGCCAGAATTGGTATCTTTTATGTATACATACAGATACAGAACATTAATACACCTAATCACTATTTATTCCATTCCGGATAAGTTCTAAAATTACACAACTTTTTCATCCAGTTGAAGCTATCTGGGGCCCTGTTTAAACAATGCACCATGCATGATACTTTTTAATGAGATCTGTTTAAAACATCGTAAATACTTCAAACAAAATAATTTTTGACTATAATTTGAGTTTCGAAAAAGTGGATCATAATCTATCAAAGTTTCGTATTGATCGCTTTCTAAATTTACCCTCCCTCAGCTCGTTACTGATGACCTTTGTTGTTTACCTGTTCAAGGCCTGTTCACCCAAACAGGAAGTTGTCTAGATGACTGTTTTTTTCGGATTGGACTAAATAGCGATAAGGTGTATACTGATTATTTTTTAACATCAAAAACTGAGATGAGTTACTGCCTGTACCCTACGACAACGAGGCTAAGTTACAAGGCATTGTACTGGGAAAATTGTATATTAAGATTTTATGTGCCTAAATTATCTTACATCTCCCATCCATAATGTTGGAGTGGTACAAATAACTGCCATGAAATACAATTACGAATTTCTATGCAAGAAACAAATCACGTTGTTTACATTGTAACCGGAAGTCATAAAACTAACCCGAAAGTCAAATGCGGATTAAACTGATTTAACCAAAAACTAGTGACGTTTTCAGCAAGGACCACACGTGTTTTGAAATGGAAGTTGTTGTTGGAACGTATGAAGAAGTTTTGCTTGGTTATAGACTTGTCAGATTAGGAGAGGTACACATTTTCGAGATAATATAAACCTTTCAAATGAAATCAAGACAGACAGCATTGTCGGTTTACAACAGGCACTTGTTTCAGAAAATAATACCCTTCTGTAGACTGTAAGTTCTGAGTACTGTGGCCTACACCTGGTCCAGTCCACACCACAGCCACACGGCCCACAGGCATATTTTTGTCTCTTTAGGTTCGTCATTACAAATGGACAAAAATGGCTGTATTTACACCTCAAAAACTATTCTGAGTACAGACTAACCTGTGCAGTTGGAAAAGTTTTAAGGCCTGGCATCCACTAGACATATATGATATAAAATTTAAGTGCATTTTGTGTTTCAGAAAGATAAAATCTTTTTTGGATTTTTATGGGCAATTTTTTTTCGTTCCTGCTGTTGGTGTAAAAATAAACACACACCTGAATTACATTTGATACTGTCCACTCAGTTACACCCTTTATCTCACCTATTCAATTGTTGTGTAGATATCAGTTGTACCATTGTCCATGTCAATCAAGGACAATCAATACAATGCAATACAGTTGTTACCTGAGAGGGAGCATCTCAAACATTTAACCCAACTTAGTTTATTTTTACACCTTCTGCAGGAACAGAAAAAAATGCCCATCAAAATCCAAAAAAGATTTTATCTTTCTGAAACACAAAATGCATTTAACTTTTATATATCTAGTGGATGCTAGGCCTAAACACAACTTTTATATATCTAGTGGATGCTAGACCTAAAAACTTTTCAGACTGGACAAGTTAGTCTGTACTCAAGTAGTTTTTGAGGTGTAAATACAGCAATTTTTGTCCATTTGTTATGATGAACCTTAATTTTTTTTAACTTATTGTCCCCCGCACAATGCGTTGTGGGGGACATAGAAATACTGGGCGTCCGTCCAGTCTTGTTAGCGCTATGACATGTACAATTCTTGCCAGATTTTTATAAAACTTTATCATAGATTTATATTATGATGTCTTGAAAGACTATTTTATATTTTTGCTTTGACACCTTCCTGTTGTAGGAAGGCGTCACAGCAAAATAATAAAATAGTTTTTCAAGACGTCATAATTATTTTGACTAAGATTTATATCGGCAATGTCTCTGACGAATTCATAAGCTGATTCATAGTGCTGATGAACTATTTTTAAAAGAGTTTCCCCTTGGGAACATTATTTAATTTTATGGAAAATTGCATCGTTAGCACTCTCATTTGTACAATTCTTGCTAGATTTTTATGAAACTTCTATTGTAGCTTTACATGTACATTAGCAATGTCTTGTACGAGTTCGAAAATCAGTACCGATCAATTATTTTTAAAAGAGTAATGCCCTTTGGAAACATTAATTATATGGAAAATTGCATTGTCAGAGCTCTCATGTGTACAGTTCTTGCCAGATTTTTATGAAACTTATATCATAGGTTTATATCAACAATGTCTCGGACAAGTTCAAAAATCTGTGCCGATCAATTATTTTTAAAAGAGTTATACCCCTTGGAAATATCAATTATTTGAAAAATTGCATTGTGAGCGCTCTCGTGTACAATTCTTGCCAGATTTTTATGAAACATATCATAGGTTTATATCAACTTCGGAAATCAGTGCTGATCAACTATTTTTTAAAAGAGTTATGTCCCTTTGAAACATTACTTATATTGAATATTTCATCGTTAGCACTCTCATGTGTACTTGCCAGATTTTTATGAAACTTATATCATAGGTTTATATTAACAATATTTCGAACAAATTAAAAAATCAGTGCCAATTAATTATTTTTAAAAGATTTATGCCCCTTGGGGGGGGGGGATTAGAACTCTGTTCTTTTATATCTTTAAATTACACAAGGAACCCATCTCACAATTTTGAGGAAGGACACTCTGTCGCAACGTTTTGTTGTATTTTAATTCAGTGGTCGACTATCCCACTTAAATTTGTATGTAATAAAATTTGTATTAAATTAAGTATTAAATGCCTATCTTTGTTTCAGGAAAATTTCGTAGCAGGCCTTATAAGTAGGTCAACTGTAAATCATTTTTTCTTACAGGCAAGAAGAGGATTTTTAATTTTTTTTAATTTTTGGGATCAATACAATCCACTGGGAGCAGTTGTTCACCAACACAGTGGTTTTAGACATGTTATTGTATTAATTGCTCTGCTCCTTTAGGGCGTCATAATTGACAAATAAAAATATTGTATTGTATGGTATTGTATTGTATTGTAACCATATCATTTATGTTATACTTCCAAATGGCTGTAATTTAATCACAGTACATTGCAACTAGTACTGTGCTAAATAATTGAACAAAAATGTTGTTATACTTTTGTTCTATTGAGTTAAATTTTACAATAATCACCAAATTTTACAAAAATTAACTTTTGTCCCAAACTTCAACTTCATTACTTGTCAAAATCCATACTAGAATCTAATAATGACCACACAAAGATTTCTTTGTAAAAGTAAAAATATTTAACCAATTTATATGTAGTTATAGTATCAGTTTTCATTTCATGGTGTACAACTTTTAAGCGTTTTTACAGTTATAAATTTTTACTTTTTAGAAATGGCAGTTTGAATTAAGTTTTACTGATAATTCCCATACAGGATGTATAAAATCTATTGCTGTATCAACCAAAGGAATTCTGGCATCAGGAGGCACAGACGAGAACATTAAGTTGTTTAATTTAAAGAAAAGATCAGATTTGGGTTCTCTTGTTCATCATTCAGGTATATATGGTTTACATTGCCTTTCCACATGTCCTAATTAATTACATTTAATTTATTAATTGATAATTCTCAAAAAGATAAAAATATAATTGGATTTATTAGACAATCAATTAAATCTCTTTGAATTTCATGGTTCAAAGGAAGCTACCATATTTCTCATACTTGTGTTCATGACATCACTATCACATGACTACTATCCCTGTTCCATTCAACATCAGTATGTACAAAATTTGCATCTTCAGCAAGTCAATTGAATAAACCTTTATCAAGTTTTCATGTAGTGAATATCAGATAAATAAAGGTTAACATCAGGGCTCACACTACTTCAGAATCATAGGGAGAAGTGACTTCTCTTTTTGAAATTGAGAGGGAGAAGTGGTGAGATTTGAAAGAGAAGTGCTTGTTCACTTGCGGCACTACAATCATTACAATGTTTGGTTTTTACTATAATACAAAGGGCCATATGTATCTTATTTTTTTATTATATTGTTCAATTTGTACCTGGGTATACAATTAAAGTAACAGTTCAAATTTTATCATATCTAGTTGCACAATCAAATTAGCCCTCTTGTCAGAAAAAACAATTAAATATCTGGCAATAATAAAAAAGATTTTTTTTTATATCAAAAAGGAAAAGAAAGTTGTTATATCAATTAAAATTCAATTAAAAAACTACTCTGTTATCATGTTCATGAAATTAGGTATTTCTCATTAAAAAGATATATAAATTTAACAGTTAAGCTTGGACATAATATAATTGTATTAGTGTAATAGTCCCAGAGTTGAGCAACTTTAACTTATAAATTGAAACAATGCATATACATGGAAATATATACATTAATCAAGAAGAACTTACCAAAAGTATGTTAATGCGTGTAGAATGCGTAATTTTTCCTTTTTGGATCAATTTTTGTCTGTCAACATTGCCATTCATGTGTCCGTAGGCATTATCGTAAGAATCCGGATTTTGGTCATAGCGGGTCTGTTTCCGATGAAATCCCGACTCCGATCCGTAGTTGTACAATAATATGACCAATAATTTAAATGGCGGACGAAGAAAAATTTACAAAAATAAACAATGTTTGACACGCTATTTGGAAAGGAATATGACGTTTTTAATGCAATACATCGATAACAAATTTACTTCAGGCAAACTTCATCAAGTTCCTATGAAGTAACAGCTTATTTTGCTGAAAGTTAGAATGATTTGAATACGCCCTCGAGTAACAAGTACCGGAAGTGATAAAAAATTGTTTTTATGAAATAACATGCCACCAACTTTAAAATCAATGCTTTAACCTCTTTTCTTAAGAAAATAAATCGTTTATGCCTTGAATTTCTATACTATTAAATGAAAAATTGCTGTTTCATCGACTTGGTAAAAATTGAATATTGCCGATGATGAAAGCGACTGAAAGTAAGTATCGTAAACAACAGGGCGACTTGTTTTTTCGCTTTGAGGGTTGGGGAAAGCGAAGTGACAGACGGGAAAGGGACGTCTTCGCCCTAGTCGCCTGGTAGCGTGAGCCCTGTAACATGTAACAACTTAACCAAAATATTAAGCAGATGAAATAATTAAGTCATAGTTCTATATGTAGACCGCTTCACAGTCATCGACTAATCAAGTCCTAACTATGATGTGATTGTTGTAATTATCAGTGAATGTTGACAACTAAGGAATGATTTCGTTACATAGAAAAAAAAGGTCCACCAATTCAGATGATCATCAGTGTATACCGCAAAAAAAGATATGAAGATTTTTAATTCAAACTAAGATGCTATGGAATCTAGAATCTGTATAAAAGTACACTTTTTGTGTATTCAATATAAAAGAGATCTGACAACAAAATGTTGCATCCCACAAAATGGCAGTAAATTCAAAATTGAAATTTTTAGTTTTTTTGTACCATTCTATACGATTTATATATAAAAGAAATGCTTACGATATTTTTTAATTTTTGGTTTCTTTCTCCTTTGAGTTTTTATAATAATTTCTCAAGTTCATGGAGATGAAGTTGTTTAACAGTACAGAATAAGGGTCTTAAGTTTACAAAGTGTACTGGGAATGTGAAGCAGATGTTATCATGAAATAACAACATTTTTGGGTCTCGTTGGACAAAGTCCTTTACCAGCTTATATATGTAGGACTCTAAAGTGCGATGGGGACGCTAAAGTACAATGGTCACGCTAAAGTGCGATGGTCTGCGCTAAAGTGCGATGCCTCCATACGCTAAAGTCCAATGGTCCGCGAAAGTATAGACCTAAGAAACGTAGTTGGATTATGACGTTAACAGTCATTTATACAAACCAAAAATGAACATGCCGGAAGATAGATTTAAAAAATTTGATTAACAACTTTTAAACCAAATGTCCATGACTTAATTAATTTAAACCTATCCGTGTTTTGTCGGCTGAAGCAAATGCGTTTTTTTTTCGGGTGCTGGAAGAAGGACTTGTATCCTGCAGTCGACCATTTTACTATATAGATACAAAATAGTATACGCATAAGTATCCTGTATCCTGCTTCTACTGGAATTGGAAGTGAACGGATACATTTAAATCATTGTTTATGTAACTTGAAGTTTACTTTGCGGTCCCCATTAACATATTGTCGATTTTATCGAAAAGTAACGACGCCAGTAAAATTAAAGGTACATGTTTTCATGCGTAAATTATAAGTTGTTGGCTAAAACATTAGTTTGTACATTGTAGGAAAATATATCATTTATATGTACTCGCTACGAAAAAGGAGAAAGCTTGAAGAACATCGCCTTTCTCTCTTATTTAAATTAAACCTTAAACAATTAAATGTTACATATTCCGACAATGAATGCAATTATTACGTGGTCGGTCTTCTAAATTTAGAAACAATCGCTTAAGCCTACCGGTAAATTATAAAGCCTATCACATATGTTATACTTAGCATACTAGCTTTTGCAAAAAGACGATTTTTTAACATCCATGTACTATAACGTTTTAAACCCTCTAACCTTACCCTTTTGGTCCATCGCACTTTAGCATGATACACCATCGTACTTTAGCAAACAAACAACCATCTCACTTTAGCGTGACACACCATCGTACTTTAACGTAGACCATTGCACTTTAGCGTGACCATCACACTTAAGAGTACCATCGCACTTTAGAGTCCTACATATATATAGTATGGTGATGTCGGCGGTAGGGGAAAAGTGGATACCTAATTGTGTAATCAACTCCTCCTACAGTTTTCAATCCAGATTCTTGAAACTTTACATGAAGAATGTACATATGTGGAAGTTGTGCGTCTGCTATTATGGAATTGTTTGAGTACCTTTTTCTCATTATTCCGGGCTTGGGAACTTAGTCCTTTTTTAGCATAATTTATGATAGCGGGTACAAGTTTTGTGGAATCAACTCCAACAGTTTTCAACCCATATCCCTGAAACTTCAGAGGATGACTGTACATAATGTTGAAGTTGTGGGCCTGCTATTATGGAAGTGTTTTAGGAATTTATTCTAATTTTTTCATGAAACTTAGTAATTTTTCAGTAAAATTTATGAAAGAGGGTACAAGTTTAGTGCAACTCCTACAGTTTTCAACCCAGACCCCTGAAACTTCACAAGAAGATTGAAAATATGCTAAAGTTTTACACTTACTTTTATAGAATTGTTTTACGAATCCGGACTTTCCACCAAAATTTATAAGAGAGTACAAGTTTTGTGTAATCAACTCCTATAGTTTTCAATTAAGATCCCTAATACTTCACAGGAAGATGGAACATAGGTTGAAGTTGTGCACCTGCTATTATGGAATTGTTTGAGGATTTTTTTCTCATTTTCCAGACTTTGGAACTTAGTCATTTTGCTGCAAAATTTGGTCACAAATATTGCAACCTGGCCATTTGGGACTTCAACCTATTTTTACTGAATTTTTTGGTGAGTTTTGATAATTTAAAATTTTTTTGAGGAAATTGCAATGTTGATTTTGGAAATTATTTTCTTGCATATGGGAAATAACTTAATATCTGGTAAGATAATGCTATAAAACAGTTGACATCTGATCTGAAAATATTTTGTTTCCCGGCATTAGCAGAAAAACACAAGAAAACTGTAAAAGATTGCCTTGTTCCTGTGTAACGCAAATCTTATGAAGGTTTGTTGGCATATTGCAACATAATTTTGTGAATTATAGTGACTATTATATGGTCAGATCATATGTTTTCGTACGTCATATGAAATCGTACTATGCTTGTTTTTTCAATGGAAATTGTGATGTCACAATGCTTTCTTAATAGCACGAAAACCCATAATACGAGGATAACATCTGAATTATTGTCAAAATTTGATTTTAGAATTTTACTTTAGATTTAAGTAATATATCAGGCCAAACAGAGGATATACATTTGTTGATTCTAAATATTTACTTAATGGGAGAAGGAAAAGAGATAAAATGGTATTCATCAGAAAATTTAATTTTAAGCAAAATACACTTACATTTATGTATTTCTGACTTATTCTAGGATCAGTTCTTGGAGTAGAATTCTATAAAGGTAACCACATGTTTACTGTAAGCGAAGATGGTTCTGTGGTAATCTGGAAACACTATACCTGGGAATGTCTCAAAACACTGAGAGGACATAAGTAAGTAAAGAATTTCTCAAAAAAGATAAAAACCAATAAGATAGGATTCAGCTTGAAGAAAGCCTTCAACATATCATGTTTCCCATTGAAATCATTTTGGCAACAATTTTCAAACTCAAGGGCATTGTCTTTGCATCCTTCGTACTATTCTGTCACAAATTCTTGGAGAATAAAAAATCACTGGTTCTTAATATCTGGTACTAAGCCTTATGTGGGTTAGATGTAAATTTATTTATAGACTCCTTATTGATCTACCTAATGCTTGTTGGTGATATGCTATTTATTTGATTATATGCACATAGATCAAATTCTTTTCACATGAGGTATTGCCAGCATCCAATGCTGGTGTAATGTCATCTAAAAGTTGGAAGTACTGTATTCTGCTTCTTCTTAAATTGGAGAAATGTCCCATAACTTCATTTAGTTCAACACTTATTGAAAGTTACAGTAAAATGTCAGAAATGTGAGTCATTATTCAAATGTTCCATCAGTAAGAATACTTAGTATCTTGTTTTTGTCAGTGAACTTTGACATACTAAATTATCTTGGAACTTTATACATTTATCATTTATTATTTCAGATCAGGAGTTAATAGCATATCTGTGCATCCTAGTGGTAAATTGGCCTTAACTGTATCCAAAGACAAGACATTGAAGACATGGAACCTCATTACTGGCAAATGTGCTTACACAACTAATCTCAAATCAGGTATTATATATAGACAAAGAAAACATGAAGTATCCTCACTGGTTAGCTACTAATTTTCAATTTAAACCAACATACACAGAAAATTGGGAGTTTGGAAATGTATTTACAAGTCACATATGTGCAGATGGGATTCAATGTACAGAACAGTTTATAGAACTATTTTACTATGCTACTGTTACTATAGATTACCCTCTGCTTGAAAGAGAGATTTTATTTGCCACATTTATTTCCAGTCTATAATACATGTATAAGTAATACTAATTAAAAATTGGCAGCCTATTGATATATATAAATTTGTATAGTTATGTAGGACAGATTGAAAAGATTGATTGATTGATGTTTGCTTAACATCCAGTGGCAAATATTTCATGCATGTTCAGGAGGAAGCTGATTGAATAGAAGGTTCACCACTGTTATATGTGAATGTGATCTCATATGAACACTAAAATTAGAAATGAATAATAGTAGAACCTATAAAGTTGATACATGAAGGAATACTATTATTAATATTTGGATTGACATAGATTGGGTGGCGCATATTCGCCGTGGACACATTTTCGCCGTTTTGCAATTTTTTCTGTAAATTTCGTGTGCCTTTACCCAATACATGCCTAAATAGATGCTAAACACTGTTTGTAATGTTCGAACTGTTGATATTCCTCTTTACCCCATTTCCAATGTTATTCGCACATATAAAGAAATATGCAGGTGTTTTTGAACGATTTTGGCAATTATGTAAGATTTATATGGCACTCATGAGCAGTCATAAAGTAAATATTTGTTAGAAAAATCGTAAAGGAATGATCTCTCAAGCTAATTCATGTAATTGCAAACAATTGTTTTTATAATATACAAGGATAATGAGGATGGTTATATCATACATTGCGGCGAAAATGTGCCCCCCATGGTACAAGAACAACTTGATTTCCTCTTGAGTTTGCGTTCATTTTTAAAACATTTAAACAATGATTTGAAGAGAATTCCTTTATCAAACATTTTTTTCATATAGTAAACTTTCTGAAACCTACATAAAAAGTTTCAAATATTCGAACGTAGGTCGGATGTAGGTGGAAATGAACGAATTTTGCAGCAAATATGCGTCACCCACTCTAACTGAATTTTCTATAAGAATTTGGATAAAAGTGTTAATCTTGCTCATATTATGGTATTGAATGACATATATATATATATATATATATATATATATATATATATATATATATTGAATGTTGAAAATATGTTTACAAAATTAATTTATTTACTTGAAAATGATTTTACAGTTGCTGATTTGGTATTATGGTCTACAGATGGAACATATTATGCAGTTGTATTTCAAACAAAGATAGATATCTATAAAGTAGAGGTGTGTATGTATGAAGGGATTCAGAATTGTTTATAGGATACTTGGGTTCATGGATTTCTGAACAAACCTCTCTCAAGAAGCAGATAATACAAACACAAAAAATGAATGCTCCCACACACAATTGTCTCTAATATTATGGAAAAGGATTATTATGATCTAAGATAAATTCATAGAACTGAATTATAATTTACACACTGGTTTATATGATACAGATTCACAAAGGGGAAGTTACGATAAGGCCACTTTAATGGCCCCTTGACTTTGAAAATGACCTTTTGTGTTATTGTGTCCAAGATATGCTTATAATATTGTTATATGTCTCTTAACAACAAACAGCAAATCATTCAAATATATACTATCATTATATGTGGGCAAAACAAATTAGACTTCTATTAGTACAAACTATTTTACTGAGATTCATTCCTTTATCATAACAATTTTATAATTTAGACAGCAACAGTACATTGTACAGTGACAACAGAGAAAAGACCTAATGATGTAGCATTCTTATCGGTAAGTACAGTACAACAGAAAAGAAAAAATGCTATTACATTTTCTTCTTTACAGATGCATCCTAAAAGGATTGAGCTGCATGAGGTGCATAAACTTACATCAAACATTCTTCAGACAAAAGAGACCAAGTATCTATCTTCAGTACACACAGTTACTGAAAAGAAACTCAAAGCCCAATTTCAACTAATAAATGAACAATGTTTTCTTAGATTAAAATGTCAATGATGAACACCTCCAACCTATCAGTTTGAAGATGTCATACACAGTCTGAGAATAACATCCCCTATGCAATGCCAAAATATAAGAATAGACAGAATTTTGGAATAAAAGAGTTTACGGTATACCTGTGTAGCGATATATATTAATCATATATTAAACTATGAAAAAAAAAAAAGAATCAATTTTAGTACTGACAAAGACAATACTCAAAGAAACTATTACAATGCTATATTTCACAAGTATATATATTATATCTTGTTTTCAGGACACCATTTTGGTATATGGATGTGAAGGTGGAACAGTTTATTTCCATGATATAACAAATAACCAACAACTTCATCAAATAGATACAGACACAAACAGGTTAGCTATACTTTCTCCATTTTGTTATTGATATCATTTGACGTCTTCAGTCTTGTCAGCAGTAGGTATAATCTCAACACTTAAAGTCATATAAATTTCAAATTAAAAAAGAGCACAAAAAAATTGAATTGTAAAATTAATGTATTCTGCAAATATCAGAACCATAAGATAAGCTAAATACCTAGCTGTTTTCACCTACAAAGTATGTTGTGTTAATATTACAGAAAATACCATTAAGTAAGAATTATTTCAATGTATTTTCAGAATAAGAGGAATAACATTGTTTACAGATGATGAATTATGTCAGTGTTTAATAACAGCATCTAGTGATGGTTATCTCAAACTATATCAAATACAACAGAATGAAGTAAGTTTGTTTCATTAATAGTGCTTTCAGATGTTCTGTCTGTTTCCTAATTTCTAGAGTGTTACCTATTGTCAAGTGGAATTACTTTGATATAGTTAATTAAGTAGTATGTTAAGAATTCAAAATTATTCAAGATGACTTGCTAAGTTTACAACATTGCTATGATAGGAACATGAGGCTTTACAACATTTTTGGCTATTTTAGAACTTATTAAAATCCGATATGTGTGATTAAAAGATTGGCTGTTTTCAAATTTGTGTTTGATACCCAGGCCCACTAATCAAGATGGATAATTCCATATTATCAGAAATATTATAATAAAATGCATCAATACTTTTGATAAATATACCATATGCAGATATACATTGAACTAAAATAGGAAATTACAATAATAATGATTCTGAAATAAAGATAAGACAATTACTAAATAAAGTAAAGATACATACTGAAAAGATGCAAAATAGAGATTGATTAATAATAACATGGAATTAAATCAAATATATAAACTTCAAAAAGCAGTTTATTGGAGCATTTGATGTTGTATATTAAAAAAACACACATAAATTCTGATGCAGTCACTTCTTCGGGGCCAAATAGTTTTACCCTTGTCCATCATTCTGTCATTCCGCAACAAACAGTTATACAGACTTTTTTTCAAAACACCTTCACATATTAAGCTGATTTTTATTATGTGAGTCTACTATGATGAGTTACAGATCCAGTTAATGTTTGGTTTTGCTCTGCTGATTTTTGCCAAAGTTACGGGCTTTGGACTTTTAATATTTTGTGAAAATAACAGTTATACCGACTTTTTTTCTAAACATCTTCACATATTGAGCTGATTTTTAATATGTGAGTCTACTATGATGAGTTACAGATTGAGTTTACGTTCGATTTTGCTCAGCTGATTTTTGATGAAATTAGGGGCTTTGGACTTAGAAAATTTCCACTCCTAAAAATGGCTTCAAGCTTTTTTTGTGAATGGGGCCATTCGTGTCATCTGACACATCTAGTTTTGCTTGGAAGAAGTCCAAATTTGCTTGGAAAAAGCCTAAGTGTCCGAGCTAATTTTTATATGACTTATTATCCAGGAAAAAACCCAAGTGGATAATTATTTTGTACAATTTAAATATTTTTTCTTCAGGATTCCATCAGTACAACACTTCTTACAGAACATGATTCTAAATTTAGATTGACTTGTATATCTGTGTACTTACCAAAAACATCTACAGACAATACGGACAATAAAGCAGTTACAGAAGATGTAACAGAAGAAGTTGAATCCAAGGAAGATAACTCTGATCAAGAGACATTAAAAACAGAAACCCCTAAAAAAACAAAGAAAAATGACAAACGGAAGAAATTACAGAAAAAAAATGCAGAAAAGGAATTTGTAACTGTTGATAGTGTAAAAGAAGCAAAAATTAAGGCAAAGAAAAGAAAAAGGATGATGAAAAAACAAAGTGCTAAAAAATTAAAGATATGAAACAGTATATTTGTTATTTCTTAAAATGTTTAAACTGTTTTGTTTGCTTATCATCTACACTTTTCACAGAAAAAATTGTCAATTTATACTTTTACTTTTTTGAGTCAAAATAGCTAGTGAACACAGTTTATATTGCATATTTTTTTTTACATAAAAGTTTTACATTTTTCTAAAATTGCCTCTTAAAGTTGAAATTCAAGCTGCACAGAATCATTCATAGGTTGTCTATTTTCCAAAGTGAACAATATTGTAGAACAACCAACATACCATCAATAGAAATTAGTATGATAATTGAGTAAGCTGTATACTGAAACAAAAAAACACATAACAGTTTTGATTGATTGATTGATTGTTGGTTGCTCAACGTCCAGTGGCAAATATGACAGCTTTGATTCTGTAATGTTATATGAAAGCAAATGAGAAAGGCATTGAGAATTTCAGGGGGTTTTCTGGGTATTTTGTGAAAAAGGACCCAGAGCAGTTTGGGATTTTTTTTACACGATTTTCAATGAAATCAGGGCAACAACAATTACCAACGAAGTTGAAGGGGACGTTAGGTTTGCACTCAGTCCGTCTGTCTGTCCATCTGTCAGTCCGGCAAATCAGTTTTCCAGACTTTTTTTCTTCGTGCTTGAAGGTATTGATTTGATATTTGGTTTTTATACGACAGCAAAAAAATTTTTGTGGTCGTATATTGGTATGACGTTGGCGTCGTCGTCGTCGTCGTCGTCTGGCGTCGTCGTCCGAAGACGCATTAGTTTTTCGCACTCTAACTTTAGTTTAAGTGAATGGATCTCTATGAAATTTTACCATAAGGTTCAATACAACAAAAGGAAGGTGGGGATTGATTTTGGGGGTTATGGTACCAACAGTTAAGGAATTCGGGGCCAAAAAGGGGCCAAAAATAAGCATTTTCTAGTTTCCAGACAATAACTGTGGAACGGTGTATGGATCTCTCTGAAATTATACTACAAGTTTCCATACCACAAAGGGATGGTTAGGATTTGCTTTGGGGGGTTATTGCTCAAAACATTTAAGAATTAGGGGCAAAAAAGGGGGAAAAACAAGGTTGTCCTGGTTAATGGACAAATACTTTAGTACAAAACATAATTTAAAGCAGTGTAAGGGAGATAAATCAAATACATCATTGAAATTATCTCCCTTACACTGCTTTTAAATTATGTATAAAGTAATGGTTAATGAACAATTAAGATAATTTAAAACAGTGTAAGGGAGGTAATCCAAATACAACGTTTTGGTTACTTCCCTTACACTGCTTTTAAATTATGTTTAAAGAAATGCATATTTATAAAGGAAGACCAGTAAAAATATCTGCAAATGTTGCATCTTTTTTTTTTACAAAAAAATCCATATGAAAGATTTGACACTATATTTTAAATTCTATTATAAAATAGATTAAGTTAGCACTATGGTAAATTTAAATGGGTAATTATGGTTGCAAACTCCATTGGAAATTTGAATTGAGATTATGACCATGTCTTGAGGGAAAGAATTTTTTGGGGGAAAAAAGGGGGGGGGGGGGGGGTAAAAAGAAATTGTGGGGGGTCAATTTTTTCTCATTTCAGATTTCAGAAATTAAAAAGAATTATTCTTCAAATATAATTTTTTTTTCAAATTTCAAATATTGAAAAATTTCAAGAAGTAATCTTAAATTGCACAGTATGGCGCATTAGATTTGTAAAATCTTTGACCACATTTATTTATTTGTTATGTTGAATCTAACCGTGTATTTAGATTTTTAATTTTGGGTCCAGTTTTCAAATTGGTCTACATTAAGGTCCAAAGGGTCTGAAATTAAACTTTGTTTGATTTTAACAAAAATTGAATATATGGGGTTCTTTGATATGCTGAATCTAAACATGTATTTAGATTTTTGATTTTTTGCCCAGTTTTCAAGTTGGTCCAAATTGGGGTCCAAAATTAAACTTTGTTTGATTTCAACAAAAATTGAATATATGGGGTTCTTTGATATGCTGAATCTAACCATGTATTTAGATTTTTTATTTGTGGACCCCGCTATCGAATTGGTTCATATTGAGGTCAAAAGGGTCCAAAATTAAACTTTGTTTGATTTCATCAAAAATTGAATTATTGGGGTTCTTTGATATGCCAAATCTAACCGTGTATTTAGATTTTTTTATTTTGGGTCCCGTTTTTTAAATTGGTCTACATTAAGGTCCAAAGGGTCCAAAATTAAACTTAGTTTGATTTTAACAAAAATTGAATTCTTGGGGTTCTTTGATATGCTGAATCTAAACATGTGTTTAGATTATTGATTATGGGCCCAGTTTTCAAGTTGGTCCAAGTTGGGGTCCAAAATTAAACTTTGTTTGATTTCAACAAAAATTGAATATATGGGGTTCTTTGATATGCTGAATCTAAACATGTATTTAGATTTTAGATTTTTAGACCAGTTTTCAAGTTGGTACAAATTGGGGTCCAAAATTAAACTTTGTTTGATTTCAACAAAAATTGAATATATGGGGTTCTTTGATATGCTGAATCTTACCATGTATTTAGATTTTTTATTTGTGGACCCCGCTATCAAATTGGTTCATATTGAGGTCAAAAGGGTCCAAAATTAAACTTTGTTTGATTTCATCAAAAATTGAATTATTGGGGTTCTTTGATATGCCAAATCTAACCGTGTATTTAGATTTTTAATTTTGGGTCCCGTTTTTTAAATTGGTCTACATTAAGGTCCAAAGGGTCCAAAATTAAACTTAGTTTGATTTTAACAAAAATTGAATTTTAGGGTTTTTTTGATATGCTGAATCTAAACATGTGTTTAGATTTTTGATTATGGGACCAGCTTTCAAGTTGGTCCAAGTTGGGGTCCAAAATTAAACTTTGTTTGATTTCAACAAAAATTGAATATATGGGGTTCTTTGATATGCTGAATCTAAACATGTTTTTAGATTTTAGATTTTTGGCCCAGTTTTCAAGTTGGTCCAAATTGGGGTCCAAAATTAAACCTTGTTTGATTTCAACAAAAATTGAATATATGGGGTTCTTTGATATGCTTAATCCTACCATGTATTTTGATTTTTTATTTGTGGGCCCGCTATGAAATTGGTTCATATTGAGGTCAAAAGGGTCCAAAGTTAAACTTTGTTTGATTTCATCAAAAATTGAATCATTGGGGTTCTTTGATATGCCAAATCTAACCGTGTTTTTAGATTTTTAATTTTGGGTCCTGTTTTTTAAATTGGTCTACATAAAGGTCCAAAGGGTCCAAAATTAAACTTAGTTTGATTTTAACAGAAATTGAATTCTTGGGGTACTTTGATATGCTGAATCTAAACATGTGTTTAGATTTTTGATTATGGGACCAGTTTTCAAGATTGTCCAAGTTGGGGTCCAAAATTAAACTTTGTTTGATTTCAACAAAAATTGAATATATGGGGTTCTTTGATATGCTGAATCTAACCATGTATTTTTATTTTGGACATTGGACCATAATAGGTAAATTAAAAAAATTGAAGTTCTTAGACCACATTCTTTCTGTGTCAGAAACCTATGCTATGTCAAATATTTAATCACAATCCAAATTCAGAGCTGTATCAAGCTTGAATGTTGTGTCCATACTTGCCCCAACTGTTCAGGGTTCAACCTCTGCGGTCGTATCAAGCTGCGCCCAGCGAAGCATTTTATTTGTTTTATCATGACAAGTTACAGGTCAAGTTCAATTTTCATGATTTTAGCATTTCTCTTTGTTCAGTTAAAGCCCTTTCCCTAGAACTAAATTTTTGATGAAATACTTATTAATTAGTAGATTTCTGTTCAAAGGGAAATAACTCATTTTTAAAAAAAATTTTAAAAGACAAAATGAGTCTGACATTTTGGATTTTTTTCCTTGTCTGGTAAATTGTTTGAAGAATTTAGTGGAAGTTTGTTTGTCATTCTTGAAGATATTGATTTGATGATTAGTATATAGTTTTATCATGACAAGTTACAGATCAAGTTGGAATTTTGTTCCGGTCTGATGATTTTGTGCAGAGTTATGGTTTTTGGACATAGAAAATTCACTTAGATAATCAGTTTTCAACAGTTTTTTTCGTCATGCTTGAAGATTTTAACTTGATATTTTTATGTAGTTTACACCGTGACAAGTTATAGATCAAGTTAGAATTTTGTTCCATTACAATGAATATTAAACCGGTAGGGGACTATGTATTGCCATGCAATACTCACAGAATGCTTGTTGTTTTTAAACTTTACAACAATGCTATCACATTTATTTTAGTACCAAAATACTGTACTTCTTAAAGCGCACATGTGATAAGAATTAATCGCCTTTTCACCTTCAAAGACAGTTACAGTTAAAAATAATAAATTCAGGGATAGAAATAAGATTTTTTTTAACTGGCTAAGTGGGCTAACACTTTTCTAAATTCACTTGTCCTTCCAGATTTTTACTGGCCCTTCAAAATTGAAAAGAAATTGCCTCCTCGATTTGTTGTTATGTGTTTACAATATAATAACATCCAATATCAAATTGTTTTAGTGACAAAGAAAAGAAAAACATTTTATTGGATTTTGACATGCATGACCTGATTATTGGACTCAAAATATCTTTGAGTTCCTGTATAGAATATTTCCTGTTTCTTCTCTCTCTCTTTTTATATGTCTTTTGGTTTTCAATTCTAAAGTTTATATTTAATAGCTGTATTTTGTCACCTGCGGCGAATTTTTTTTAAATTTAATTATTTGCATTTGATCAGAAACCTGTAATTGGCCTTATCTGCTACTGGAATCTGATCGTTTATTGCATTTGTCTACGTTTCTGGTAGAGCCATTTGTCAAAGTTGTTTTTGTCAGTCATATGTTTTTACTCGGTTTCACACATTTCTTGTTGACGATTTTTGGCATATAGCTAGTGGTTGAACAAAAAAACACCGCTGTAATGAATAATAATATAGTTTTGAGATCGATTGGGAATTTTTCCTCCCGAAATTGGGAAAAATGTAGGGGTTTTGCCGTTGGGAATGGGTCTGAATACCAGACCCTGTGTAATGCTAAAAAAATCCATGATTTTTTTTCTATTATTAATTTGAAAATATGATACATTGCTGAAACATGCACCCTCACATGAAGGCAGTCTTGTCGTCTGTCATATATGCTTCATTCAACAATACATTAAAGGATATGATTGGAGTTAAACACCTGAATTTAACTTACAGTGCACAAAGTTTTTTTCAAAGCCGTTGAGGTCTATTAGTACCAGGTTTCAAAAGGAAAGCTAAACATATGCAGAAGCTACCATTCTCAGGGCCTTTTATTAGTTTAAAGCTGCTTGACTGAATTGCAGATGTAATGTGCATGCACATGTCTTGCGAACTCTTCTTTTGAATAAATTATCTTTCACTAGAGATATTTTTATATAGAAAATCGGGCGTCAGCTAGATGATCAAATTGCTGAAGGAAAGGGAAAGGAATTACTTTTGCTTGGAAGATGGTATTGGTTAAAATGATTATTGAAAGGTCTCATACTTTTATAGTATTGTTTGCCATCGTGTAGTTAACTATATTATACCATCATTTTGATTTGATCATTTCTACGAGAGTTATGGAACTTTGACTATTTTTTTGGAGTATTTTTACCAAAAACACCTTGTTGTTGCAACTCCTCTGTCAGAGAACATTAGACAGAAAGCTCTTACACTTGGTACTATTTTTTCCTGTTGTGTGTAGTTGACCACATTTTTACTTTTATGGAAATGTAAACAAGTGGAAAAATATTTTTGGGAACAATGTTAGTTATTTGTTAAAAAGGTGGATATTTGAATTATTGTCTGTTTTTATACGACTGCAAAAGATTTTGGGGTCGTACAATGCTATCATGTCGTCGTTGTTGTCTTCCGAAGACATTTGGTTTCCCGACAATAACTTTAGTTTAAGTGTATGGATCTCTATGAAATTTAACCAAAAGGTTCAATACCACAAAAGGAAGGTTGGGACTGTTTTTGGGGGTGATGGTCCCAACTGTTTAGGAACTAGGGGCCCAAAACAAGCATTTTTCTAGTTTCAGGACAATTGCTCTGAAATTTTACCACAAGGTTCAATACCACAAGTAGAAGGTTGGGATTCATTTTGGTGGTAGTTGCCCAAACTGTCCAGGAATTAGGGGCCAAAAAGGGTCTAAAACAAGCATTTTTTAATTTTCAATTTTCAGGCTATAACTTGTGTTTAAGTGTTCGATTTTTCTAAAATTGTACCACATATTAAAAAATAGAAAATTTCTTCAAAAGTTTTTTTTTTTTAAAAGTGAGTGGGGAGGGCAAAAGAAACTTTTTTTTGGGGGGGGGGGTCAATTTTTTTTCCCTCAAGATTTAAGAAATTGTCAATTTTCCAAAGAAAAATTGGGGGTCACAATTTATTTTGCTAATTCTTTGTATATAGTCTGAAAACAGATTTACCAAGTATTGCACAACAGCACAGTGTATTGCACAAAAGCAAGAAATCTTCAATTGAATATAAATTCAAATCATATAACCAATTTCAAGTTCTTTGACTACATTTATTCTGTGTCAGAAATCTATAATGTGTCAAATATTTAATTACAACCCAAATTCAGACCTGTATCAAGCTTGAATATTGTGTCCATTTTTGCCCTTACTGTTAAGGGTTGGACCTCTGCGGTCGTATCCAGCTGCGCTAGGCGAAGCAGTTTATTATACATGCATTTACGGAACGTATTATGGTGAACCATTGTCTGTCTGTCCGTCGCCAACATGTCGGACAGTAACCCAAAAACACTTAAACCAATTTGCATAAAACTTTGGTGAATTGTTTATATCTATTGACGTGAACTCCCTTCCGATTTTTATAAATTTTAGATTTTACGTTTCTGAGTTATGGGTTTTTATACGACCGCAAAAAAATTTTGTGGACGTATATTGGTATGACGTTGGCGTCGTCGTCGTCCGGCGTCGTCGTCCGAAGACACATTGGTTTTCGCACTCTAACTTTAGTTTAAGTGAATGGATCTTTTTGAAATTTGACCATAAGGTTAAATACCACAAAAGGAAGGTTGGGATTGATTTTGGGGGTTATGGTACCAACAGTTAAGGAATTAGGGGCCAAAAAGGGGCCAAAAATAAGCATTTTCTAGTTTCCAGACAATAACTGTGGAACGGTGTATGGATCTCTCTGAAATTATACTACAAGTTTCCATACCACAAAGGGATGGTTAGGATTTGCTTTGGGGGGTTATGGCTCAAACCGTTTAGGAATTAGGGGGAAAAAGGGGGGAAAAACAAGGTTGTCCTGGTTAATGGACAAATACTTTAGTACAAAACATAATTTAAAGCAGTGTAAGGGAGATAAATCAAATACATCATTGAAATTATCTCCCTTACACTGCTTTTAAATTATGTATAAAGTAATGGTTAATGAACAATAAAGATAATTTAAAACAGTGTAAGGGAGGTAATCCAAATACAACGTTTTGGTTACTTCCCTTACACTGCTTTTAAATTATGTTTAAAGAAATACATATTTATAAAGGAAGACCAGTAAAAATATCTGCAAATGTTGCATCTTTTTTTTTTACAAAAAAATCCATATGAAAGATTTGACACCATATTTTTAATTCTATTATAAAATAGATTAAGTTAGCACTATGGTAAATTTAAATGGGTAATTATGGTTGCCAACTCCATTGGAAATTTGAATTGAGATTATGACCATATCTTGAGGGAAAGAATTTTTTTGGGGAAAAAAGGGGGGGGGGGGGGGATAAAAAGAAATTGTGGGGGAACAATTTTTTCTCATTTCAGATTTCAGAAATTAAAAAGAATTATTCTTCAAATATTATTTTTTTTTCAAATTTCAAATATTGAAAAATTTCAAGAAGTAATCTTTAATTGCACAGTATGGCGCATTAGATTTGTAAAATCTTTGATCACATTTATTTATTTGTTATGCCGAATCTAACAGTGTATTTAGATTTTTAATTTTGGGTCCAGTTTTCAAATTGGTCTACATTAAGGTCCAAAGGGTCCAAAATTAAACTTTGTTTGATTTTAGCAAAAATTGAATATATGAGGTTCTTTGATATGCTGAATCTAAACATGTATTAAGTTTTTTTGATTTTTGGCCCAGTTTTCAAGTTGGTCCAAATTGGGGTCCAAAATTAAACTTTGTTTGATTTCAACAAAAATTGAATATATGGGGTTCTTTGATATGCTGAATCTAACCATGTATTTAGATTTTTTATTTGTGGACCCCGTTATCAAATTGGTTCATATTGAGGTCAAAAGGGTCTAAAATTAAACTTTGTTTGATTTCATCAAAAATTGAATTATTGGGGTTCTTTGATATGCATAATCTAACCGTGTTTTTAGATTTTTAATATGGGTCCCATTTTTTAAAATTGGTCTTCATTGAGGTCCAAAGGGTCCAAAATTAAACTTAGTTTGATTTTAACAAAAATTGAATTCTTGGGGTTCTTTGATATGCTAAATCTAAACATGTGTTTAGATTTATGATTATGGGCCCAGTTTTCAAGTTGGTCCAAGATAGGGTCCAGTATTTAAACTTTGTTTGATTTCAACAAAAATTGAATATATGGGGTTCTTTGATATGCTGAATCTAAAGATGTATTTAGATTTTTGATTATGGGCCCAGTTTTCAAGTTGGTCCAAATTGGGGTCCAAAATTAAACTTTGTTTGATTTCAACAAAAATTGAATATATGAGGTTCTTTGATATGCTGAATCTAACCATGTATTTAGATTTTTTATTTGTGGGCCCCGCTATCAAATTGGTTCATATTGAGGTCAAAAGGGTCTAAAATTAAACTTTGTTTGATTTCATCAAAAATTGAATTATTGGGGTTCTTTGATATGCCAAATCTAACCGTGTTTTTAGATTTTTAATTTGGGTCCCATTTTTTAAAATTGGTCTTCATTGAGGTCCAAAGGGTCCAAAATTAAACTTAGTTTGATTTTAACAAATTTTGAATTCTTAGGGTTCTTTGATATGCTAAATCTAAACATGTGTTTAGATTTTTGATTATGGGCCCAGTTTTCAAGTTGGTCCAAGTTGGCGTCCAAAATTAAACTTTTTTTGATTTCAACAAAAATTGAATATATGGGGTTCTTTGATATGCTGAATCTAACCATAATTTAGATTTTTTATTTGTGGGCCCCGCTATCAAATTGGTTCATATTGAGGTCAAAAGGGTCCAAAATTAAACTTTGTTTGATTTCATCAAAAATTGAATTATTGGGGTTCTTTGATATTCCAAATCTAACCGTGTATTTAGATTTTTAATTTTAAGTCCCGTTTTTTAAATTGGTCTACATTAAGGTCCAAAGGGTCCAAAATTAAACTTAGTTTGATTTTAGCAAAAATTGAATTATTGGGGTTCTTTGATATGCTGAATCTAAACATGTGTTTAGATTTTTGATTATGGGCCCAGTTTTCAAGTTTGTCCAAGTTGGGGTCCAAAATTAAACTTTGTTTGATTTCAACAAAAATTGAAAATATGGGGTTCTTTGATATGCTGAATCTAACCATGTATTTTGATTTTGGACATTGGACCATAATAGGTAAATTAAAAAAATTCAAGTTTTTAGACCACATTCTTTCTGTGTCAGAAACCTATGCTGTGTCAAATATTTAATAACAATCCAAATTCAGAGCTGTATCAAGCTTGAATGTTGTGTCCATACTTGCCCCAACTGTTCAGGGTTCGACCTCTGCGGTCGTATCAAGCTGCGCCCCAGCGAAGCATTTTATTATACATTAAAAAAGGGGTGATTTTCCAGTTTTTGGACAATAACTCAAAAATGCTTTGAGCAGTTTTCCTGAAACTTTGGTGAATTGTTTAGATCTATTGACGTAAGCTCCCTTTCGATTTTTATAAATTTTAGATTTTAAAGTTTCCAAGTTATGGGATTTTATTCATAAAACAGGGGTGATTTTCCAGTTTTCGGACAATAACTCAAAAGTGCTTGGAGCAGTTTTCATGAAACTTTGGTGACTGGTTTATATCTATTATAATAACCTCTCTTTAGTTTTTTATAAATTTCTGATATGACATTGAGAAGTTATTGAACTTTATTCTTTGAAAATTCGACAGGCGTATCATGTGCTCATGGCGCAGCTGTTTATTGTCTCCTGGGAAACTAGTTTTCCTTATTTTTCTTGATATCCAGGACAATAACTCCAAAACAAAATTTTCAGAATGAGTAGAACTGTTGTGCTGACCATTTTTATCCTGTCTGTTTTTCTCTAATGGTTTTAGTTTTAAAGATTTAAGCCAAAACTATAGTTTGACCCCTATGCTCTATTTTTAGCTCATCTGCCCAAAAGGGCCAGTTCGAGCTGATTGCCATTACTTGATGTCTGTCATAATCCTTTAACTTTTACAAAGATCATCTCCTCTGAAACTACTGGACATATTTTAACCATTCTTGGCCACAATCATCATTTGGGTATCTAGTTCAAAAAAGTGTTAAATGATCCAACCTTTCAACTAACGTGGCTAAAAATTGAATATTGGGGTAAAAGGCAAGTTTTGTATATCATCTTGAAAATCACTATATATAGAGAAAATCTTACCAAAAATGTTCAGAAATGATGAGATCTACCTTCTGTCTATTTACATCAAAACTGTCACAAGACTTATTGTAGGCCTTATTGCCCTTAAATGACAAATTTTACCTTTTTTTTTCAGTGTTGCCTATTATCATAAAATAGACAAGAAATAAACTTTATATAGCAAAAATGATCAGCAAGACAAAATCTACAATTAAGTCAACATTGCCAAAATTGTCAATAGACTCCTTATTGGAGTACCAGGTAATAATAATAATAATAATAATTCTTTATTTAAAGAGGGTTACACAGTTAGCTATAACACTAATCTTCCCTGAGGCCCTCATGAAATGCATTGAAATATAACAAACAAACAATTACAAAATAATCAAACAAACACACACATAAGAAAAATCAAATAAGAAATTGTTATAAAATATACAATTTTCAAAACGGGTAATTACCCTTTGATGATGATTTTTAACCGGATTTTCGAAGGAAATATCGGTTATTAAAATGATGACATACGGCGGGCGGCTGGGCGGATCTACGGCGGCTGCCAAACGGCTTGTCAGCAGAATAACAAGAAAACGCTTTAACAAATTTTTTTTCAAATTTAAATATGTTGTTTCCTGGGACTTAATGAAGGTCTGTATACATTTTCAAGATTTTAGTGTATCTCCTTTGTGAGTTATCGCCATTTTTAATATCCAAAAGTAAAATTTTTTAAATATTTTACTCTTGTTATCATGTTATGATTTGTCTTATCTCAGAATAAAAATTGGAATGACAGATTTATTTGAAAATTATCTATTTCCTAAGTGGTAATGATTATAAGCTATATCATTAGACATTTTGAAGATTATTACATTATTAATTATGTTAGAGTACTATGTTAAACAACCATAGTTCTGTTCAATTAGATATTAGAAATATTTTAGCATATGATAATGATTTATTTTCATTATTAATTACATCTTGCAAATATTTTAGCATATGATAATCATTGGAGTGACAGATTTATTTGAAAATTTTCTGTTTTCTGATAAGATCTGTAGGAGTGTATATATAAAGTTTGAAACTTACTAGTATTACTGTATAAATGAAGTTTGGAATTTACTGTTCATTATTAGACATTTTGTAGATAATTAAGTGTCCGTTAATCATATATATTCTTACCCCTACCCCCCTTCAATTTGATAATGTGCTTTTATCTTGTAAACAGTCGAGATCCCTACTCCTAAACCATATATATCCTTGTATGGGACAATAAAACAAATCAAATGAAATATTGGGATAGTCCTCGGGTTCACACCTACCCTCCTTTTTTTGGAAAACTTGTAAATGTGCAAGCTCCCCACCCTGAAACCATATATATTCTTGTATGTTACAAATCAAATGAAATAAAAGGTGAGTCCCCTGGGATCACCCCCAGTGTGTCTGTTTGAGAACTTGTAAACGGTCGAGATCCCCACCCCTAAACCATATATATTTTTGTATGGGACAATAAAAGAAATCAAATGAAATATAGGGGAAGTCCATTGGGGTAACCCCTACCCACCTTTTTTTTGATAACTTGTAAACGGTCAAGATTCCCACCCAGAAACCGTATATATTCTTGTATGGGACAAGATATCAAATCAAATGAAATATAGGGGAAGTCCACGGGGGTAAACCCTACCCCTTCTTTTTGAAAACTTGTAAACGGTTGAGATCCCCACCCCTAAACCATAAATATTCTTGTATGGGACAATAAAATAAAGCAAATTAAATTTAGGGGAAGTCCCCTGGGGTAACCCCTATTCTCCTTTTTTTTGAAAACTTGTAAACGGTCAAGATCCCCACCGCGAAACCATATATATTCTTGTATGTTATAATAAAACAAATGAAATGAAATAAAAGGTGAGTTCGTTGGGGTCATTCCCACCTTCTTCCTGTTTAAGAACTTGTAAATGGTCGAGATCCCCGCCCCTAAACCATATATATCCTTGTATGGGACAAAAAAACAAATCATATGAAATAAAGGGCAGGTGTCCCCTGGAAAAATTAATCAGTTTGTGTGTGTTATATTTGAACATAAATTATATATATATATAGGGTTCTTTAAGTGCTGAATCTATACTTGTTTTTAATTAGATAATAATCTATTTTTATTATGAGATAAAGTTTTTGACATTGATAGATAAGTTGCAGATCTGTATTATTTTTTGACACATGAAAGAAACAATATTAGCAACTATTAATTAAATTTGATTATAATATGGAAATAGATAAAACATCATATCTGATTTTAGAGAAGTATTTTGCTTGTGTTTTACTGGTTTATGGAAATAAGTTTGAGTTATTTGTTTTGAAAAGTGATGTGTTTAATTGATAGATATAAAATCATAACTTATTTTAGAGATTTATGAGTGGTTAAGTCATATCTAATTTTAGAGAGTTATTTTGGTGTTTTGTTACTGGTTCATGGAAATAAATTTGAGTTATTGGCGAAATTTCATTGGTAATTTGTTTGAAACTTTTTTGGTAGGCTGTGTGTCTGTCTGTCTGTCTGTCTGTCTCTCTGTCTGTTTGTCCTTCAGTTTGGCAAATCAGTTTGCCACACTTTTATGCCTGCGCTGTAGTTGAGGGGGCATTAAGTTTTACACTTGTCTGTCTGTAAGAACGTATGCTGTATGTCCCAAAATTGGTTTTCGTTCTCTATGGGACAATAAAACAAATCAAATGAAATATAGGGGAAGTCCATTGGGGTAACTACCACCCCCCTTCTTTTTGATAACTTGAAAACGGTCAAGCTCCCAACCCTGAAACCATATATATTCTTCTATGTGACAACAAAACAAATCAAATGAAATAAAAGGCGAATCCCCTGGGGTCACCCCCACCCCCTCCTGTTTGGGACTTGTAAACGGTCAAGATCTCCACCCCTAACCATATATATTCTTGTACGGGACAATAAAACAAATCAAATGATATATAGGGTAAGTCCATGGAGGTCACCCCCACCCCCCTTCTTTTTGATAACTTGTAAACAGTCGAGCTCCCCACCCCTAAACCATATATATTCTTGAATGGGACAATAAAACAAATCAAATAAAATATAGGGGAAGTCCATGGTGGTCACCCCCACCCCCTTTCTTTTTGAAAACTTATAAACGGTCAAGATCCACACCCTGAAACTATATATATTCTTGTATGGGACAATAAAACAATTCAAATAAAAAATAAAAGGTGAGTCCCCTGGGGTCACCCCCACCCCCTCCTGTTTGAGAACTTGTAAATGGTTGAGATCCCCACCCCTAAACCATATATATTCTTGTATGAGACAATTAAACAAATCAAATGAAATATTGGGGAAGTCCACGAGGGTAAACCCCACCCCCTTCTTTTTGAAAGCTTGTAAACGGTTGAGATCCCCACCCCTAAACCATATATAATCTTTTATGGGACAATAAAACAAATCAAATGAAATAAAAGGTGAGTCCCCTGGGGTAACCCCCACCCCTTTTTTTTTGAAAACTTGTAAACAGTCAAGATCTCCACCCTGAAACCATTTTTCTTTTTGTATATTACAATAAAACAAATCAAATGAAATAAAAGTCAAGTCTCCTGGGGTCTTTTTTGTGATTGAGTTATTTTCCTTTGAACAGAAATTGTTAATTATATGCATTAAGTTTGATTACACTAAGCCTTTATAGATATTTTTCACCTGTTTATAAATCCTGTAATCAGTTTACTAAACATATGGTTAATGTCTTATCTTGAGTGAAAGATTTATTTGAAAATTTTCTGTTTTCTAAGTGTTGATGATTAAAAGCTATATAGTAGTAAATATAGTTAGAAATTTACTGTTCATTATTAGACATTTTGAAGATAATTACAGATAAGTTTTATAGATTTTTAAAAGACATTGTATTAATGATAAATTAATTTTTTTTTCTTCTTTACTGTGGTAAATTGTAAATTGTTTGTTATTCTGTAAAAACTAATTTTCTGAATGCTATATATATTTTTTGGATTAGGTGAACTCCTTTTAAAACTTAGCTTAGATTGTCTATTAATAAACATATATTTAGATTTCTGATTTTGGGCCCAGTTTTCAAGTTGGTCCAAATTAGGGTCCAAAATTAAACTGTGTTTGATTTCAACATAAATTGAATATATATAGGGTTCTTTGAAATGCTGAATCTAAAACTGTATTTATTTTCATTATTAGCTAGATAATACCACATCGAGGTACGAAGGGTCCTAAATTAAACTTTTGTTTAATCAACAATTGAATTCTTGGGTTCTTTGATATGCTGATTTTAACAATGTTTGAGTGTTAAATCATATCTAATTTAAGAGAACTTAGTCATCACTGGTTGTTGTTATTATACTATTGATTATAATTTGAAAAATTACATCATATCTAATTTTATAGAACTTTAAGTCATCACTTTATTCATTATAATCATATCTATTTATCAAGTTTGAGTTATTTCCCTTTGCACAGAAAATATATGGATAAAATTAAATTGTGTTTCATTTCAACTTAAATTAGATATATATAGGTTTCTTTCAAATGCTGAATCTAAACCTGTATTTAAAAAATAGATTTTTGGGCCCAGTTTTCAAGTTGGTCCAAATCAGGGTCCAAAATTAAACTTTGTTTGATTCACAAAAATTGAATTTATGTGGTTCCTTGAAATGCTGAATCTTACCATGTATTGAGAGATTTTGGATTGTGAGCTCCTTTGTCAAATTGGTATACATTGTGGTCCAAAGGGTCCTAAATTAAACTTTTGTTTGATTTCATTGAAAAATGAATTTTTGGAGTTCTTTGATATGCTGATTCTGACAATGTACTTAGATTTTGGATATTGGACCATAGTAGGTAATTAAATAAATGTCCAATTTCAAATATTTCAGTTCTTTGACCACATTCATTTTGTGTCACAAACCTATGCTGTGTCAAATATTCAACCACAATCCAAATTCAGAGCAGTTTTAAGCTTAAATGAAGTGTCCATACTTGCTCAACTGTTCAGGGTTTGACCTCTGCAGGAAAATCCGGTTTGGTGTCACTCTGACAGCCTCTTGTTACAATTTTTTGTGTTTTTGCCTAATACATGTATATTGAAACTAAAATAGATAGATGGAAACTTTAAAATTATCATTAAGACAAGATCTACAAATAAGTCAAATATTGCAAAAATAGTTACAAATAAGTTGATACTTCTGAAATTGTTGCCCTTTTCTGACAATATTTTTCCAATTTTTTTGCGTTTTTTTGTCTATTGTCTTGAATACTATAATAAATAGAAAAAACCTTTAAAAAAAGCAAAAATGATCAGAAATACAAATTCTGCAAATCAGAATACATATATATGAATTTGTCAGTTGCCTTCTTATAAGAGTTATTGTCTATTTTTGGTGTGCAATAAAATTATTCTTAGGTAGATGAAGAATAATATAACTTTCAAAAGGGCTTTATATGAACATCAAGATAGTTTTTTTTTCTGTTTGACAGTCCTTGTATCACATCCGTACCGACATTAAGTCCAGAAATTATTGAAGCATGTTTTTAACATTTTTTATACACTCAAACTTCTCAATTCAATTTTATCGAAAAATTATATTAAATGCATGTGGTTTTTATTTCACATCTATATTTAAATGTCAATGGTTTCAGAAAAGATGTCACTCAAATGGATTGAATTTCTACTTTTGACCATATTTTGGGGACATTTGTGACATTTTTATCACCCTTTTTGCAATATTTTCAGGCGGAAACCCAGTTGAAATTAAACAAAAGAAATGGAACTCCTTGTTAGAGAAGGTAAAAAAGGACAAGTTGGTAAATTTGAATTGTTTACATTTGTTTCTATGGGCTTTAAAAGTTTAATGAATGTGCCTAATTTAGGATTTTATGCGTCTTACGTATGTGTTTTTACTTAAATTATGGTATGGAGTTTCGAGATATTTGTAAACTTTTAAATTATAGACAAATTTTCACAAAACAGTCGATTGTGGTAGGTGCAAATTCATGTGGATCTTTTTTGTGCATAAGCAAAAATTCCGCCGAAAAAAATTCCAAAGAAAGATAATAGATTGATCTTTTTTAAAGCCTTAATTTGCATCTCTATCCCCGGCGACAGTTTTTTTGGAGAAAATCCCCATAATGGGCAATAAATTCATCGAAAAGAGAAAGTCGAGTACACCTTTTCATATTCCGGTGTGTTTGAGTTGACTATTCTGTCTTGCAAACGTATAAAAGAAAAATAATTGATACATCATCTCGCTTCAGATTCTATTATTTTTTTATATATTTAGGCTCTAGGTTGATATAACATTAAAAATTTACAGTACTAAAAAAATGAAATATATGGGATAAGTGAAATACCTTTCGAATGAGTCATAACAACAGAGTAGGTGTGTTCGAATAACAAATTTTTACTAAAAGTACTTGACGACAGACTTTTCAAGTGGATCTTAAAAATGCATAACTGTGTGTGTTATCTAGGGTAATTAGTCTTCAACCTCTGAAAATTTTTAGTCTGCCCTTCCACGAATTATTTAATTAGAATTTTTTTAAATATTTTTGAACTTTCGAAAATTCCCCCTGACAACCGATCAGACAACAGTTTTAGGTTGACCAAATGCATAAAAGTACATTAAATGATGCTCAATAGCTAGAGTAGATACATTTGTCTTTTAAAATACAACTGGCATATTTCGTAATGATGCTATGTGGATAAATTTATCGGTTTTCAAGCGCTA
Organism: Mytilus californianus; assembly: GCF_021869535.1. Taxonomy (NCBI): domain Eukaryota; kingdom Metazoa; phylum Mollusca; class Bivalvia; order Mytilida; family Mytilidae; genus Mytilus; species Mytilus californianus. The sequence goes on from NW_026262581.1 coordinate 125,241,914, forward strand.
AATTGACAGCGCGTCATCACTACAATGGCTTCCATTTTAATATTTATAAAAATTAGGTGGCTAATGGGGAGATGATTTTGACAAAGTAGAATCCAGACTGTTTTGTATCAAATAAATGCAAATTGTTTCCTTGGTAACACCTAAAAGAGATTCTATTTTACCTTTGTAGATCAAATCTATGGAAGTTGCTGTTTCCATACATATGCACATACATGACACAACAGTAAGCCTTATTTGTTAGGAGGCAAGGCAGGACTTTGAATCTACAACCCTGAAAATTAAGATCTACAACGCTGGACTTTGCATCTACTTCGCCGAACTTTATACGTACTGTGCTTGACTTTCGATCTTCAGCGCTAGACTTTAAAAACACAACTCTTTAGTATCTGTTTTAGACCAACAAGACTCCATATAAAACTAATGTCAAAACCAGAAACAAGTTATAATGACAACCACTATACAGAAAGTTCATGAATGTTGACGGTTGCATCCGATTGATACATAGCTAGTTGAAAATTTTATTCGACAGTAAGTCAACATTGTTTATATAATAACTAATCGAAGAATTCAAATAGAGAAAAATATTCAACGAGTGACCGAACAACACATTAATTCACGAATGCGCGTAGCGCATGAGTTAATTATCAGTGTTGTTCTGTCACGAGTTGAATATTTTTCGATATTTGAATTCTTTGATTAGTTATTCTTTTTATTACATTGGCAAATGGCTTTTTTTAATGAAATTAATGTAGAAAATGTAAGGAACTATATCTTTTTTCTACGCATTCACAATTTGTTTTGATCCGACGTTATCGACGTCTTGACAACGCCTATTGTTGTATGACGTCAGAGAGTGAAATAACCACGTTTATTTCACATGTGAAATTATCGGTTTTTATTTGACTGGGAAATCAATGTAATTCATTGCTACCAATGTAATAATCCAGAATATCACAACCGATACCAGACAATCTTAACCTGACATACTTTATATTATATTCAGCTTAATAAAATTAAATTCATAAGAAATTAAAAAAATACTGTTATTATACGTTTATACTGATTAAGAAGAACACTTATATACTGAACTCCCTGAGCTGGCCGCACTTACCTGCGGGAGAAAAGTCATTCAGATGTCATTTTAAATAACATTGGTCCGAGTAATGAACAAGACAAGCTCTCATTTAGTTATCTATGGAATTAAAATTTCCTGTTTAACAAAATATATACAGATTGACAATAAATTGATGAAAGTCGACCTACCCTATCTATATTTTTGATATTTTGTACCAGAAAATCTCAACAGGAAGTGCCAGTAAACTTTTTTCTCGATTAAACATTTGGTTGAGATTTGATGGTTTACCAGGGATGATATTTGTTTTTCTCGATTTAATGTCATTTCGGAGCCTTTTATATGGTGGTACGGGTTTTGCTCATTGTTGAAGGCTGTATGTTGTCCTATAGTTGTTAACTTCTTTGTCATTAGGTCTCTGGTGGAGAGTTATCTCTTTGGCAATCATGCCACATCTTCTTATTTTTATATTTATGTCTTTAAAAAAAAACCAGAGACATTTATACCTCTGGAGGAAACCACTGAAAATAAATTTAGAAATAGATACTGCACCGAAAAGCCTCCAGAGGCACAAGGTCTCCACTGGAACAATATTTTGAACTTGTTATGTATCCAGCTATTTTTTTTAAATGATAAAGACATATCAGATTAATTTACATAATAAACTCCTAGTTTATCAAATAAATAAATCATCAAGTAAACTGAGCTATAAATATTTTACAAGTTAAATGTGTTTATAGTAAAATTTTAATTTTCTTTTATAAATTAATCAAATTTCTGCAAAATCAGTGGAAAATTTAATTGTTTTTAATTGGTATATTTCAAAGGGAGTTAAAATGATCATATCCTACTTTCTGAAAATCTGAATTATTGATTTTCAAGAAAGATTGTGTTTTAAATTTAGAACTATTGTATTTAAATAGACCAAAAGTTTAAGACTATTGACTATCACAACTTCAATTATATATCATTGATATATAATAGTCCCTCATAAAACAACTTGTCAAAATCAACACAGTTAAAAAAAATTTTAACTTGTATGTAGATGTCCATTATTCTCCAAATTCTTTTGCAACTAGATAGCCTGTATTGATTACCTGGTATTTCCCCAATAAAATGAATAACTGTATTCATTCAGGTCATTTATCTTCCTTTACAAGATTTTTTATCATAAATTTATTACATTTTTATTCCCCTACCGACGAAGTCAAAGGGGACTTTAGGTTTGCACTCCGTCCGTCTGTCCATCCGGCAAATCAGCTTTCCACACTTTTTTTCTTCGTTCTTGAAGATATTGATTTGATATTTGGTATATAGTTTTGCCATGACAAGTTATAGATCAAGTTCGAATTTTGTTCCAGTCTGATGATTTAGTCCAGAGTTATGGACCATAACTCTGGACCATATCTAATGTTAGAGTACTATGTTAAACCATATTTCTGTACAAAGGGAGATAACTCATTTTTTAAAAGACATTCTTTGGTAAATTATTTGAAGATTTTTTTGGCAGATTTGTTTGTTATTTTGTATAAACGAATTTTCTGAATGCTGTATATATCAAAAAAAATTATAAAGAGAAATCCTTTAATTAGATAATAATCTATTTTTATTAATGTATATATTTCAATACATTACATTGTGTAGATACAAGTTGTTGACATTTTATAGATAAGTTACAAACCTATATTAGTTTGTGACAAATGAAAGAAAAAAATATTTGGAACTATTAATTATATCTCATTATAATTTGAAATAGATATACACTGTATTACATCATATCTAATTCTAGAGAACTATTAATCATATCTAATGTTTTTTTCATCATGCTTATAAGATATTGATTGATAATTGGTATATAGTTTTATCATGACAAGTTACAGATCAAGTTCAAATTTTTGTTTCCGTTTAATAATTTTGTGCAGAGTTATGGTCCTTGGACTTGAAAAATTCACTCATATAATCAGTTTTCAACACTGTTTTTAGTCATGCTTGAAGATATTGACATGATATTTACTTTTTGTTTACACCATGACAAGTTATAGAACAAGTTAGCATTTTGTTCCAGTATAATGAATTTTTACCCGTTAGGGGACTATTGCCATGCAATACTTTAAGAATGCTTGTTTTTATGTCTGTTGTCTTATCAAGGGTATACAGCTGTGTGTTTAGTGTGTTTAGCCATCCATTGAAAATTCACACTTGTAAGTCAAATGAAATGGTGGAAGGAGAATTTTCACATGTTGTATTATAACTCCATAACCCAATGGCATAAACTTTGTCTTTGATATATCAACCAATAAAGATGAACTCTTTTCCATATAATAATAAGAGACTCATGTCACAAAATACAAGGCATAGTGATGCTTATCTGGTTGCAGCAATATCCAGTGTATAATATATTTCAGAAGGAATAAGGGTGTGAGAATCCATATCTTCTACACACTGACTTATGGTATGAAGTTTCCATCTGGAAAATTTCTGTTGGCCTTAATCTCATTTTCATGGTATTTAGAAAAGAAAAATACTGTTCAATATAAAAATAAGGAGATGTGGTATGATTACCAATGAGACAACTATCCACCAGAGTTAAAATGAAGTGAAGTGGTAAATAAGCAATTATAGGCCACCTCGCGGCCTTGAACAATGAGAAAAACACATACCATATAGTCAGCTATAAAAAGACAGGATATGAAAAATGTGAAACAATTCATACGAGAAAACTAACGGCCTTTTTATACGACCGCAAAAATTAAAAATTTTTTGGTCGTATATTGGTATGACGTTGGCGTCGTCGTCGTCGTCGTCGTCGTCGTCGTCGTCGTCGTCGTCCGGCGTCGTCCGAAGACACATTGGTTTTCGCACTCTAACTTTAGTTTAAGTGAATGGATCTCCATGAAATTTCACCATAAGGTTCAATACCACAAAAGGAAGGTTGGGATTGATTTTGGGGGTTATGGTACCAACAGTTAAGGAATTAGGGGCCAAAAAGGGGCCAAAAATAAGCATTTTTGTAACTTTCAGACAATAACTTGTGTGTAAGTGTATGGATCTCTCTGACATTGTACCACAAGGTTCCATATCACAAAGGGAAGGCTGTAATTGATTTTGGGGGTAATTGCCTCAAAATTTTAGGAATTAGGGGCCAAAAAAGGGGCAAAAAACAAGCATTTTTCTAGTTTCATGACAATAACTTGTGTGTAAGTGTTTGGATATTTCTGAAATTGTACTACAAGGTTCCATATCACAAAGGGAAAGCTGGAATTGAGTTTGGGGGTAATTGCCCGAAACGTTTAGGAATTGGGGGCCAAAAAGGGGCCAAAAATAAGCATTTTTCTAGTTTCCAGACAATAACTTGTGTTCAAGTGTATGGATCTCTCTGAAATTGTACTGCAAGGTACCATACCACAAAGGGAAGGCTGGGATTGAGTTTGGGGGTGATGAATCATAAGGGGGTTCAAAAAATTTGGGGGGGGGGATTTTTTTTTTTTTTTTTTTCTTTTTTTCCTTTTTTTTACTTTTAAAATTTTCCATTTTAAGTTGGTTATTTCTGATTTATATTTAAAAGCAAATAATAATGATATGGTAGGAGATACACACCAAACAGGATGTGTAAATTATTATATAATAAGTATTGTGCAATAGCAAGAAATTTTCAATTGCACAGTATTGCACAATAGCAAGAAATCTTCAATTGCACAGTATTGCGCAATAGCAAGAAATCTTCAATTTAACAGTATTGCGCAATAGCAAGAAATATCCAATAGCACAATATTGCGCAATAGCAAGAACTTGTCAATTGTACAGTATTGCGCAATAGCAAGAAATATTCAATTGCACAGTATTGTGCAAAAGAAGATACTTCGTATAAATTGCTTATTTCTTGATCAATTTCAATGGGGTTTTATTCTTGAATTCTTGGGGTTCTTTAATATGCTGAATCTAACCGTGTATTAAGTTTTTAGATTTTGGGCCCCGTTTTTAAATTGGTCCACATTGAGGTCCAAAGGGTCCAAAATTAAACTTTGTTTGATTTCATCAAAAATTGAATTATTGGGGTTCTTTGATATGCCAAATCTAACCGTGTATTTAGATTTTTAATTTTGGGTCCTGTTTTTTAAATTTGTCTACATTAAGGTCCAAAGGGTCCAAAATTAAACTTAGTTTGATTTTAACAAAAATTGAATTCTTAGGGTTCTTTGATATGCTGAATCTAAACATGTGTTTAGATTTTTGATTATGGGACCAGTTTTCAAGTTGGTCCAAGTTGGGGTCCAAAATTAAACTTTGTTTGATTTCAACAAAAATTGAATATATGGGGTTCTTTGATATGCTGAATCTAAACATGTATTTAGATTTTAGATTTTTGGCCCAGTTTTCAAGTTGGTCCAAATTGGGGTCCAAAATTAAACTTTGTTTGATTTCAACAAAAATTGAATATATGGGGTTCTTTGATATGCTGAATCTTACCAAGTATTTAGATTTTTTATTTGTGGGCCCGCTATCAAATTGGTTCATATTGAGGTCAAAAGGGTCCAAAATTAAACTTTGTTTGATATCATCAAAAATTGAATTATTGGGGTTCTTTGATATGCCAAATCTAACCGTGTATTTAGATTTTTAATTTTGGGTCCTGTTTTTCAAATTGGTCTACATTAAGGTCCAAAGGGTCCAAAATTAAACTTAGTTTGATTTTAACAAAAATTGAATTTTTGGGGTTCTTTGATATGCTGAATCTAAACATGTGTTTAGATTTTTGATTATGGGACCAGTTTTCAAGTTGGTCCAAGTTGGGGTCCAAAATTAAACTTTGTTTGATTTCAACAAAAATTGAATATATGGGGTTCTTTGATATGCTGAATCTAAACATGTATTTAGATTTTAGATTTTTGGCCCAGTTTTCAAGATGGTCCAAATTGGGGTCCAAAATTAAACTTTGTTTGATTTCAACAAAAATTGAATATATGGGGTTCTTTGATATGCTGAATCTTACCATGTATTTAGACTTTTTATTTGTGGGCCCGCTATCAAATTGGTTCATATTGAGGTCAAAAGGGTCCAAAATTAAACTTTGTTTGATTTCATCAAAAATTGAATTATTGGGGTTCTTTGATATGCCAAATCTAACTGTGTTTTTAGATTTTTAATTTAGGGTCCCGTTTTTTAAATTTGTCTACATTAAGGTCCAAAGGGTCCAAAATTAAACTTAGTTTGATTTTAACAAAAATTGAATTCTTTTGGTACTTTGATATGCTGAATCTAAACATGTGTTTAGATTTTTGATTATGGGACCAGTTTTCAAGTTTGTCCAAGTTGGGGTCCAAAATTAAACTTTGTTTGATTTCAACAAAAATTGAATATATGAGGTTCTTTGATATGCTGATTCTAACCATGTATTTTGATTTTGGACATTGGACCATAATAGGTAAATTAAAAAAATTGAAGTTCTTAGACCACATTCTTTCTGTGTCAGAAACCTATGCTGTGTCAAATATTTAATCACAATCCAAATTCAGAGCTGTATCAAGCTTGAATGTTGTGTCCATACTTGCCCCAACTGTTCAGGGTTCGACCTCTGCGGTCGTATCAAGCTGCGCCCAGCGAAGCATTTTATTAAGTTTGTGATGACATTACAATATATGTAATTGTTACTATGTGACCTTGACCTAATATCCTGGTTCATTCATTGATCATCATTAAGGTTTCCATAAAGTTTCTCCATTATTTAAAATAAATATAAATATTATAACTATCATTTTAGAATGATACTAAATTATACATGATAATATTTGGAGCAAGGCTTATGTTCACTTGTGCTTGCAGATATTGCTGTGATAATTTAATTGCACAATGAGGATACAGATAATGCATACTTTATTGGGATTAACTTTATTTGGACTGAATTTCTGTCCTTAATTTTTTCTCAACAAATTTAGTGAAATTTATGTGGACCAAAATAATTTCAATTAGAAAAGTCGTGTTAGCTGGGTTTTATGTTGTACGATTGCAGTTATTAACCAACTTGCATAATGATGAGTTGCATGTAATTAGTAATCAGTTTAAAATGGAGTTTATGATTTATTCTGGTTGATATACTTGAAATAAAATGACAGGATTTGGACCTTTCTTTTCTGTTATGCTTTTAGACAATAATTGTGTCTTACACATATCTATTTTTAGACCATTGGAATGTTCTTCTTATTTTACAATGTGTACATATATCCAAGTAAGGCTGCAATGACATTATATATAGTCTTAGCACCACTTTTCTGCACAAATTTTTGTCTGTTTTAGTAACTTTGACATTGGCCTTACAAATAGTGACATCACATTGGATGCCTTGGGCTGTTTTCTGCTCTTTGGTCGGGTTGTTGTCTCTTTGACGCATTCCCTGTTTCCATTTTCATTTTACATGAAAATTCATTGAGATCTTCTTTATTATGTGACCATGTTTCGAAGAAAGGTTGCAAATCCATATGTAGTATATGATTAAGCATCAGAAAACCCCTTTTCAGCACAAATTGCAGTCTATCATAAGTAACAATGACTCGTGACTTGCACATATTGACCTTAAAAGCAAGAGGGATTGAATTGTTCTCATTATATCCTCGTCTCATGGGTTTTCGTGCTATTAAGAATGCATTGTGACGTCACAATTTCAATTGAAAAAGCATGCATAGTACGAATTGATATGACGTACAAAAACATATGATATGACTATATATGACCATATATCCAAGTAAGTTAACAATCCCAATGTAGTATTTGATGAAGCATCAGGAAACATCTTTTCTGCACAAGTGTTGGTTTATTTTTAGTAATAATTACCGTCTTTTGAGGTATTGATAACAAAGTAAGGTTGCTATCTTAGATTTAGTTTTTGATTTAGCATCTGGAAACCACTTTTCTGTACAAATTTCAGTGTTTTTATATTAACTATGACCATGACTTTTACCTGGTAACCTAAAAATCAATACAGACCTTCCTCTCATTATATGTGACTTTATATTAAAGTATCAGAGCATCAAGATATGAAAATTACTGACAGAAAAACAGACAGGTAAAAAAACAATATACACCCCCCGATCCCCCCTCCCCCTCCTACTTTATAGGATGGGTATAAATATCTTGGCACTAGAAGGACAATGCATAAAAACTGTTATACTCTACATTGGTGAAAAGGCTTCCATTCTTACTTATGTTCAGTTAAACTTACATATTTGTATTGGTAAATCAATAAACTTGACATCAGTATTATTGTCTGAACATTTTTACCTTTTTCATAAATAAAGAAAACTTTTTATAATTATGAAACCAGCCATCTTATTATCAAGCAGTATGGCATTTCAATTGAACCCAATCTTTTAAAAACACATTGAGGTATCGGACTTCAATTTTAAACAATTTTGAAAATTGTTTTGAGTGTAAATGAAACAAGGACAAAGGATTTGGTCAAAGCAAATGGTTCACCCTTTTTTTATCAACTCCATTTTTGTTCAAATGTAAAAATAAACTGGTTGCTTGTGGCAAACCTCTATCACAAAATAAATTGAACACATTAATATAAGAATGTTATTTTACTATTTCATAACAGACATTTATCAAAATGACAAGTTTCACACTATTTAGGTTTCAAAACATATAAAATAATAGTGATAACTATAACAATATTGCTGCATAGTTCTTAGTGTTCATCATTTCATAAATCTGTATCCATACCTACACACCATTAACACACTGAAATAAATAAAAATATTCATTTTATGATGCATTAACTAAGGATATATCAACAAGAGTTATCTTTTTAGTTGACCATATATTATATAAATGCAATATAAAAAATAATGATATGTGGTATGGTTGCTAATGATACAGATAACTTGTGGGTAAGTAATTTTTATATAATATTTGATTATTTGTATATAATAACAAATCAAAACATGAGCTATGGTGTGCTTTTTAACAGAATATCATTATAAACTCACTAACAAAAGAAATAAAGCTATTATTGAAATCCATATTGATCAGAAATTTGGTTGACTTGCTTGCAAACTTTGTTAGCATTGTATTTAAAATTGACATCTGCAGACAATTGATTGATGGAGTTTCACTCATACCACCAGGCCTCTACAATAACTTTTTTTCCAACTTGTCCAGTAGGACAAGTACATACCAAAACTTACTTGTCCGAATGAAATTGTAACTTGTCCAACAAAAATCTTAATAATAATCTTTTTTGCATTTTAAGTTGATTCAAGGAACAAAATGAATTAAAACAATAGAACAGAATTTGATTTATATCTTTTGAAATACCTTTTAAAAATATGAGTCGAGAACAACTGAATCTAGTCATGTCATAGGACTTATGTTCTAGTTTTCATCAATGCCAAAGTCTCATCAGACTCTACACATGAGGCACCGTCTGATAGGCCTGTCAATTTCCACTCATTGGATTTGTATCCTGGTTTTTTAAGTTGAAAAAAGTTTCTTCAAATTCAATCAATAAAAAAAAAGAAGATGAGGTATGATTGCCAATGAGACAACTCTCTGCAAGAGACCAAATGACAAAGAAATTAATAACTATAGGTCACCGTATTGCAAGTATTGTTTTTTTCTTCTATATATGATCAAATATGATTTGGGAATTTTATGGTAAATAATTTCTTCATTTTTATTTAAAAAATATTTTTGTTAAAAAAAATACGGTATGGTATTTATTATAAAGCAACAGAATAAGGTAGGAAAACGAGGTACTGATTTGTCTTGGTCCCGAAATGTCTCCTGCGTTGCCAAACTGTCTATTAATCATGTCTATTAAATATGTCTCCTACGGTGCCAAATTGTCTATTAAACTTGGAGCCGAATCGTTTCCGAGCTGGTGACGAACTGTCTTGTAAAGTTACCTTATCTACAAAGCGCATCGCTGATTCGGATCAGTAAGACTGGTTTCCGAGAATAGTACATGTATGCCTTTTACCTGTTAAAAAGTACCTGACAAAGAACCAGTTTTAAATTATCGATTGCAAGTAAACATGTCAAATTAATACTTGTGTTTTATCTTCTTTTTTTGTTTTTTGTTTATAATTACTTTGTTCATCAAAGTTGGATTAAATTTATTTTCTGCATAATAATTTAACTTGTCCCGTCGGACAAGCTTGATATAGCTTTTACTTGTCCGACCTTTTTTTCCTCTGGTACCGGACAATCGGACAAGCGTTATTGTCGAGCCCTGACCACATCTTCTTATATCTATTTCAGTCTGTTTACAATAAAGATTTGATAACGACACCATTATATTTGTCACTGGACCATTTTACATATTAATTAATAGAATGCTTTGAACATTTAGGTAAGTTCAGTATTGTTAAAACCTTTCTAATATGTCATTAACACAGAAATATAAACATTTGAAGTTTTCTTCAGGCTAGTTTCATTTGTTTATCAATGCTGCCTTGTTTAGTTCATACTTCTTATTTGCCACTTTTGCTCTGGAAAGTGAATTGGTCATACTTTTCCCTTAATAGATACGATTGTACATATTGACTTTTATCAAAAAATAGAGTCCACCTATTTATAAATCTATATATAAATATACCTTTCTATCTTTAAAACAATAGCTTACCTTAAGCCAGCTACTAATCCTGCTGGCATAAATTTCCCCGAGTTCATAAATCTATATCCCATTACCCCTGTCAGTAAGGCACTGGTGACTACAAAGTATATAATTATTTATATTACAATTTCTATTTATATATTTATATATATATCCCTTAACTCATTGATAGTTCCCTATCCACAATTATCTGAGCTACTGCAACAGTTTAACTAGTTAATTCAATTACCAATTCAAAAAATTAGAAAAGCAAAGATCTACATCATTGGATATTTTTACCCTTTAGATATTTAACTGCATGTTGATCAACAACACAAAAGGACTTGGGTTTTTAGTTAGTTGTTGAAATACACTTCATAGGATTGAAGGAACTAATGATTGAAGATGAAGTGAATGAATAGACACACTACTATTAATCAACTAGGTCACCTGCTCCCCTGTTTGAATATATATGACAAAGCCAAAGTCACTGTTTTCCTATGGAAGTTCCCCAAAACCATTCAGACAAGCAAAAATAAAACAGGAGGTGCAAATATTCATATTTGTTCTATGAAGAAAATAAATGGCTAGCAGACGAAAAACCTATTGATATGCACTACAATTGTTTTTTCTTCAATTCAAGAAAAATAAGATGCACCTTATATTTAATGATCTTTTAATCCATTGTGATTGGTGATTGGTTGATTGGTTATTTTATTGACTGGTTGATTGATTTGTTGATTGTTTGATTGATTAACTTACTGGTTGGTTGATTGATTGGTTGATTCATTAACCAATCAATACATATCAAGAAGACAATGAATATTCAATTATTTGGACAACTGAGGAACAACACATAAACATGATAAAAGAGTATGTGCTCCTGGTTGTGATTATTTCTTTCATGTTCATGTTCTGTAACATTCACACATGCATAATACAATATAACTCCAACTGAGTTTGCTTAAATGTACATTCCCAAAAATGAAAGGAGAGATTCTTAGTATCAAAAACTTGTTCTTGTGATAATACAGTTACAAAATACCCACCAAGAGAGAGACCAATGTTTTTAGGATCCTGTGATGTCTGGTAAGCACCAACTCCCATTAATCCACCACAAACCACACCAGCAGCAAGAGAAGGAATACTTCCTATGAATAAAACAATTCTCAATTAAAAACTGAATAAACTTAAAATAAAAAATATCAGCAGTTCTTGATGTTGTGTTAATACATATTTATTGAATGGCAAAAATTTGTTGTATTTTCAAGATAAAAGATTATCCCAACAAACATGACAAACATATAATTCTTTATATATCACAACAATGCTGTGTTGCTTATGTGTTTTTAATTGATGATAGTCCAATATTATAAAGTCCCATTCCCTGTAATCGATCTCTCTTAATACTTTCGTTAAAGTAGCCATTGTAGTGCAGTGAATGTTTGGACTTTGATTTTTAAGAAAAAGATTGCTATTAATTTCTCCCTTCATTCTATGTTTTTCTTTTAACAATAGATTTTTTTTTATGGACTGATAATATTTTTTATTAAAAAACCACAGGCACTTTTCTCTGTTTAAAAAATCCTATATTAAGGTCCATTGATTAAGGCAGAGACATATAATTGTATTATATGTCTCTGATTAAGGTATATAGGATTTTTTTTTTCAAAGACATTAGTGCCTGTGTAAAAAACACTGATAAACAAAAAGTAGAGTAATTACAATATAGATATTAATACATTTAAGAGAGACAAAGCACTTGACAGTTAACATTGTCATAAAAACACAGATTAGAAGATTAGACCTTGTCCTAGATTTTGACTTTTGATATGCCAGAATCCATGTGCAGGTTACATGAAAGACTTGAATGGAACCTCAAAATTATGCATATGATCCATGTCATGTCAGCTGTTGGTATTCATATTATCAAGTTTATTTGAGGTCCTTGTTAGTCAGTCCACGATATACACATCGACATGTGTATATACTCCAGTCACACTCAAATAAATTGTCAAATGACAAAAAAGCTCAAGAGGATGGACGTGTTTGTTTCACATTTTCAAATGGGGATATTAATGTGTGTCATTCTTATTGAAGACGATTTTGATGTAGGAAATGGCCGAATATATCAACCTGCTCTAATATAACCAAGCAATCCGCCTGCTGTCACTGTTAAAGCGTAAGCAATGCTGACAAAATCGGTCATGTTTTCCTTCTGGTTTGTCGACATGGTTATCTTCCCCTTGTCACAATCAGGGGACATAATTAAACACCATGACAAGTGCAAGTTCAAGTTTCCCAGTGAAAACAAAACAGGTAAACAGGTTAGACTAAGACAATTGATAGTCTTCAGCATAATATAAACTCTTTGTGTAAGGTTTATGAATCTTAGGAATGCTAAAATAAAGGCAAACTGTTCTTGATATTTCTATGGAAGACAATTACTGTCATGGTCATGCTCAACAAACCACTGTGTTCTTTCTTCAGGTTGAGGCAATTTTTTTTTGTATATCAATGGTTATGACTAAAAGCATATTAAATATCATGTATCAAAATAAATAAAATACAGGTTGTTCCTCCTTAGCACTAAGCTCACTCTATTCCTGTGCTCTACCTCATATTGATTAATGTGTTACAGTGTACGTTGGGTTTTAAGAAACTTTGTGTTGAAAGACACAGAATTGTCTGAAGTATTTTTGTTTATCAATCTAATTAAAATTAAATCTTTGCAGTCACAATGCGTTCAAGCATAAAAAAATGAGCAAATGCAGAGATTTAATTTTAATTATATAGTGTGATTATTTGTTCATATTTTTTTTCTTCATTGTCATTGCTTTCTCCTGATGTGACCATGCATAATAATTTTGTACTTATTGATTTTGTTGCAATGTGTAGCAAATTTCCAGACAAAAAATAATTCATTAGAAAATGAGAACACTTTACAACAAATATTTAACCAAATAAGCATAGGAAAATTCCGCTTAGTTGATTAAAATTCAATCAGAAGTAACCTCACAATAATGTTTTGAAAAAAGAGATTTTATATGAAATATATACTTTATCTAAAAATCTGGAAATAAGGAGAAGTTCAAAGATAATAAATGCAAATTAGCCATACATATACCATGTATACTTATTTTGAGTGGTATAGTTTATAGATGTTATTTGTATTATCTGGTTCTGTCCTGTCCTTATATAACAGTTATTGTAAAACTGTGTTGTTTTCTTGTATGTTTCTCAATTGATGTCGAATCTTATTGTATTTGTATGTAATGTGATAAAAGCTCTTTATAGGGCCCTTCAATTGGAAAATAAAATATTCTTATTCTTATTCTTATACTTTGGCAAAAAATTGTAGATGATGAATACTTATTGCATAACTTCAATGGGAAACAATTCCAATGTTGGTGTTACTACATGTAGGTTCTTAGGTGATATAAGAATTAAATCATTTGGAGGATTTTTATGGATGCTACCTAAACACTGACATATTAAATATGCTATATAGATATAATCAAAGTACTGAAGTACTGAACATCAGATAACCGCAAGTTCTGGTGGACAGTCACAGGCACTTGTCTCAGAAAAAATAAAATATCTCTATACCTGAAAGTTAGGTTAAGGTACATAGATTATTATGCCCCCGCCGTAGCGGAGGGGGCATTAAGTTTTACCCTTGTCCGTCCGTACGTCCCGAAATTGGTTTCCGTTCTCTAACTTGAGTTTGCCTCAACCAAATGTTATGAAACTTATACACAATGCTTATTACCATAAAACACAGATCAAGTTTGAATTTTGGTGGTGTCACTTTAACCAATCTAGAGTTATGCCCCTTTATAAAAGGAAAAATTGCAAAATTTTTATTTTCTTCTAAATATCAAGTTTATATAATATATTTTTTAAATTGGAGTTATCTTCCTTTGACCATGATTATAGTTGAATCAACTACAATCAATGCTTTATACAACGCAATGTTTAATTTTGACTTCCACTGATAAAACACAGATCAAGTTGAATTTGGGTAGTGTCACTTTAACCATTATTGAGTTATGCCCCTTTATAAATAGAAAGATTGCAAATTTTTTAGTTTCCATTCTGTAACTGAAGTTTTCCCCAGCCAAACATTATGAAACCTATACACAATATTCATTACCACAAAACTCAGTAAGGATCAAGTACAATTTTTTTGTTTCAGTTCTCTAACTTGAGTTTGCCTCAACAAAATGTTATGAAACTTATACACAATGCTTATTACTACATAATACAGATTAAGTACGAAATTAGGTGGCAACACTTTTACCATTCTAGAGTTATGTCCCTTTATAAACATAAAAATTGCTGAATTTTTTAGTTTGTCTCAACCAAATGTTGTAAAACTTATACACAACCGTTCTAGAGTTATGCGTGTTTACAAATAGAAAAATTGCTGAATTTTTAGTTTCTGTTCTCTACTTAAGTTAGCCTCAACCAAATGTTATGAGACTTACACACAATGCATATTACCACAAAACTCAGATCAAGTTCAAATTTGGGTAGCGTCACTTTTACCGTTCTTCAGTTATGTCCCTTTATAACTATATGATATGCAAGCGGGGGCATCATCTGTGTCCACATTTATTTTTTCTGAGACAAGTTCCTGTGTGGATGATGAATAAATGACAGAGAATTCAACCTCACCGTAATAATTATTATATTGTAGTGATATAATCATGGGACAATCATTTGTTATCAGTATAATCTGGTTTGTTGTTATATATTATATTAATATTTGTACAACAGTTATATATATAGCAGATCATCTTAATAACCCTACCGGCAAATTTTCATCCATTTATACCATCATTCTATTCTATTACAATGTATTCTAATGATAGTGCAGTGCAAGTGCATGGTGGACACTCTTCTGTAATAATTCGTTTTTCTAATAGGTTTGATTTTAGTAGGCATTCATATTTCTCCCGCTAATGAATATGTATTGATGAAATTAATATATAACAAGCGATAAGTGATATTCATCCGCAAACACAATTTTTCGGTACGTGTGCATAGATATTAATGATTTTTTTACTTATATATATATATTTCTCAGGACAAAACATTTTCATATTTATTTATGTTCTTAAAAAATATTTTCATGAGTATTCATTGAAGAAATGAATTTATTACAAGAGATGAGGAATGTTATTTTGCACTCGATGATATCCGCGTATTTATACAAAACACGTTCGGTTATCAGTCAAAAACGCAAGTCATGTGGGTAGAAATGTCTGCGGCAACATAACACAGGAATGCCCTCAAGGTCATCCGCTGTAAAAATTGAAACCCTTTAAGTAGTAAGTATACAATATAAGATTGTGTACAAAGGGCAATAACCCTAACTCTAATTCAATTTAACAAACACTGGAAGTCTGAAATATAAATATTGAAAAATAAAGACTGAATTAAAATGAAAACTATAACTCTTTTATCCATGATGAAAAAAATAAAATAAAAATACTATCTTTTCAGGAATGAAAAATAGATATTCAAAATTCTTTAGTCTTGATAAAGGTTTAGTTAAATTTGTTTCAGACAACAGAATTAATTGGTGGACACAATACACAGGTTCTCTGCAGCCATTTTAGTGATAAGCTATTTATTATAGTCACACAGCTTAACAAGATTGGAAATTTGGTAAGTTAAATTCATACCACTGAGTATAGATAAACTATATGTGTAAGCAGTACAAAAAACTGTATATTGAAAATAGAAATATCAGCACATTGTTAATACATGTAATAAAAAGGAATACTGAATATTATTGCTAGTTTCAATACATGGGCTTGATAACTCAGAATTTATAACCAGGGTAAACCTTTGCCATCTCTTGGCGTCTACAGTGCATCAGAAATTCCTTTACAATTTAAAATCAAGGCATAAGAAAACACGCATCAATTATTTCAGGGGATAACCAAATTTATTAGCCTTAGCATGCACCCCTTTTAAAATTTAAGTGTTGAAAATAAGCTGATGGCCTATGTAAGTATGATTTTTGTAATGGATAATCCGCACCAGAAAGAAGGCTGAATGCTGAACCAGTTGATGATATTTGTTGACTAAAACATAAATATTTAGGTTATTAAGCATAATTTTATTTTAATACCATCTTATCTGCTATAAGAAAATATTTTTATACATTACTAGTCTGATACAATATCTTTGATATTTTTCACTAGGAATAGCATCAAATGATTCATCCAGAAGTCTTAGATGCTCACCACTTGTATTAAATGAAACAAAGTATTACACAGAAAGCACTTGAAATAATAGTTGGTTTTGATTTTATTTATTGAATAGATAGAAGTACAAAGAGATGTGGTGTTAGACGAAGAAGCAGGAAGACAACCAATGTATTCAACACGAGTTCTACTAGGCGTTGATGAGGTAATGTAAAGACGCATAAAGCCATGGTAACTTAAGCTTTCTTTTTGTGTACAAGGGCAAGAAGTTGTTTTTATCACAAAACTCAGTATTTTTAGCAGACTTTACCGTTTTCACCACCTAAAAAAACACCTCCAAACACAAGAACCTGCTTCTTTTATTACAAATCCATAAAATTCATAAAATCATAACTTGGCTAAATATTTTTGCAATTTAGATTTTAAATGTAGGAGATTTTGGCTGTTCCTGTTTAGGCCTTCAATAGTTTTGATGGTTTTTAATGTTTTGATATGTTTGACTTTCCAAACACTTACCCTGACCTGGTCAAATGAAAAACTTTTGTATTGGTATTTGCTGCAGCATTAAGGAGTAAGAGCAAAGACTGGTCAGCTTGGAGTCAGAATAATGTGTCCAGGTAAGGTGATATGTCTTCCTGCAGACTTTTACCTTGTGAACTGCCACGTTAAAAATCCGGCTCAGCTTGTCGGTCTAGTACAAAGCAGGGTTAATATTCGTATTACATTAACATGTTCTCGTCCTGAATATGCATATTAATTTGCTGCTGGACGTTAAGCAGCCATCCCTCATCATCATCCTCAAAACACTGATGATGACATGCACACTGAAATCTGTATCATACATTTATTGTCCTCCGCGTAACGTGCTGCGGGGACATGAAAATAGCAGGTGTCCATCCGGTTTTGTAAGCGCTCTCACATGAACAATTCCTGCAAGATTTTTATGAAACTTATATCATAGATTTATATCAGCAATATCTTGGAGGAGTTCGAAAATCAGTGCGGATAAACAATTTTAAAAGAGTTATGCCCCTTGGACACATTAATTTTATGGAAAATTGCATCGTTAGCGCTGTCATGTGTACAATTCTTGTTAGACTTTTATGAAACTTATATCATAGGTTTATATTAGCAATGTCTTGGACAAGTTCGAAAATCAGTGCTGATCAATTATTTTTAAAAGAGTTATGCCCCTTGGAAACATTAATTATATGGAAAATTACATTGTTAGCACTCTTAATTTGTACAATTCTTGCCAGATTTTTATGAAACTTATATCATAGGTTTATATGAGCAATGTCTTTAACGAGTTTCGGAAATCAGTACTGACCAATTATTTTAAAAGTGTTAAGCCCCTTTAAAACATTGATTTTATGGAAAATTGCATTGTAAATGCTCTCGCATGTACAATTTTTGCAGATTTTTATCAAATTCATATCAAAGGTATATAACAGCAATGTCTCAGACAATTTTAAAAATAAGAGCCCATCGAATATTTTTAAAGAGTTTCCCTTGGAAATATTAAATATATCGGAAATTGTTCTCAAGTCTTCAACTCTCTAGTAAGATCATTTTAAAAAGTTTTAAAGAACAAAAACATTTTTTTTTTGTTATTGTCCTTGGACAGAACAGTTAAAATATGTGCAAGACGGGGGACATTGGAACTCTGTTCTCTTATATTGCTATTGATTTGATAAAAAGATTAATTTGTTCTGTTGTTTGTTTTCCATGTAGGCCTAATTTTATTGCTTTTATATACTGTAAACAGGGAAACTTTTGCGGCAGTTTTATTATTCGCTAATTTAGCGGTAAGAGGTGAAACGCAAAAAATAAAAGGAACTGGTGCGAATTTTTCAAGGAAAATCAATTTAAAGGATGAGGACCATACATGAACCTATACCAATAGGTTTATGAACTGGAGCAATTTATAAAAACAATTTTACAGACTTTTTTTAATAAATAAAGGGCAGCATCAGAAATCAAAACTTTAACTCATGACAGTCGAATTCAAATGAAAGTCATCTCGAGCAAGTGCAAATTATTGATATTGTTATTAAACAACACCCGTGACAGTTAAGTTAATGACACATTTTAATAATTTTTGAACTAATTACCATATTGCATCTGCTACAGAGATTATTATGATCAAAAGATTAATTACTTGAAATCCTCAAAGCTTAAGTAGACAATTCTTCTCTTTTATTTGTTTTTGTGTTTTTACAAGCAAACATAAATATAGAGGTTTAATTTAACTTACTAGTAATATCAATCAAATAACTTTATATTTTAAATTCATGAACTGACAATATCTGTTCACTTTGTCCAGACACTTGATTTACGATACATGTACCACTTTTATAAGTGTTTCAACGTCATTTATTAAAATTTGTAAAGGACCCTTTCATTGTGAATTTAAAACATCACGAATTAAGATTCAGATGACAAATCGCGAAAAAAGACGGCCCAAAAATTTGCTGGTTTACAGTAGACGACTTTTAGATACATGGATTTTACGATACATTTCCTTTGTCACAAAGCTTATGTTTGTATTACTTCACAGCATGAACCCATTTTTCAATGACTTTGTTTATGCTGATTGACCGCAGGTCATTCGATGTAACTCATTCATAAAAACAACTGGGCTAGGATTGTTGGTTGATCAATGAGTGCTGAATATCCATGACCAAGTATTTTATGCATATTTGGGACAATAACATATGTCAAAAGAATAAAGCCTGATTTGTACTAGTTAATCCTACATGATGTGTAGATTTTTAAAAATCAAGCTTGCAAAGCATAGTCATTGACCTCACTCCTTATACTGCATGCTATAGAGAAACTGCAAATACTTACTTTGAGGTCTTTGGTTTGACCTACCAGGAGATCAAGACATGACCTCTTGCAATTGCATACTACAATTTATAAACCACAGAAGAGTTTCCTGCTTTCATTGAAGATTATTTAACTCTAATATTACCACAGCAACATATACATGTATTCTATACATTTACATAAGCGATAGATTCTTATATCAGCTTTGAATTCTAAAATATTTTACACCTGCAATGACTTGTTTACTTTTCTACACCAAGGCACTTTTTTGCTGAACCATTGAAGTTTCATTCAGCCTCACATTCATACAATTATTTAAATGTGAATCCTTAGAAAAAAACTTGCTCTCGACAATTACCACCAACGATTCATTTCTAAGTACTAAGTACTGACCCTGAAAATCTGTGCACAAAAGTACTATGGGAATTGCACATGGTTGTGTCGTTCTGCACCGTTAGTGAAGTTATTCTATGAAATCTAATTAGGTAATAGATTATAAGGGAAGATGACTTCTTTATCAACAGATTCTGTACTTTGCAGGTGTTCTTTGATTATTTTGTATTGAATAAAAGTATATGTACATTTTATTATTTTTCATTATGGAGTGAACGCCATCTGTAAAGGATAATACTATTTTTATAAAAAACAAATTTGTTGACTAGTTTTTATAGTGAGATTTGACTCTGTACCTTTGTGCTATTCTACAATTAGGATAACTGGGGGAAGAATTAGTACTTATACTAACAAATCTAATCATCCCATGTGCCTGTCATAATTCCCACATCTTTTCAGTAAGTGGCATTTTGTCTAAATGATTTTGTATAATTAATTTTCTTAATGTCAGTCTTATCTACCATTGAAGTTAAATATTGACATGTTGATGGCTTTTTGTTTGATGGTGTTGTTGGGTTGCTTTCTCATTGATGTTCACCCCTAATCTTATTTTAATGATAAGAAATGGCTGTAAGAATTTGTGGATTGTCCGTGTATGCTGATGTAGAAAATAGAATATCTTTCTATTTACTCTATCTATGGTATATATATGCTAATTGATGACAATGTATGTCATGACTTGTCTCCCATCTACCTCCTTGCTATATTAAATCTTATTGTTATGAACAGATGAGGACTTGTTCTTGTTCTTGGCAGATTTTACCAACAATGATCATCCTAATACTTTTAAAATGAGTCAATATCAGCCATTTAAGTAAAACTGATGGAAAAAAAGAAAGAAAATAAAGATAAAGATTTTCAAGAAATTCAGAAATAAAACAAGCATTCTGTGAGTATTGCATGGCAATACATAGTCCCCTACCGGTTAAAATTTCATTGTATTGGAACAACGTTCTAACTTGATCTATAACTTGTCATGGTGTAAACTATATAACAAATATCAAGTCAATATCTTCAAGCATGACGAAAAAAAGTGTTGAAAACTGATTATTTAAGTGAATTTTCTTAGTCCAAGGACCATAACTCTGCACAAAATCATCAGACCGGAACAAAATTCGTAATTGATCTGTAACTTGTCATGATAAAACTATATACAATTTTCAAATCAATATCTTCAAGCATGAAGAAAAAAAGTGTGGAAAACTGATTTGCCGGACTGACAGACAGACAGACGGAGTGCAAACCTAAAGTCCCCTTTGACTTCGTCAGTAGGGGACTAATAACATGTCATATATTTCCTTCTCATAAAATACAACCACAGCTATTGCAAAAAAGATTACTGATTGGTTGAATTTGCATAAAATAAAAAATGCTCTCAACATCAGTGTTTATTAGTCCCCTACTGATGAAGTCAAAGGGGACTTTAGGTTTGCACTCCGTCCATCTGTCTGTCTGTCTGCCTGTCTGTCCATCCGTCAGTCAGGCAAATCAGTTTTCCGCACTTTTTTTCGTCATGCTTGAAGATATTGATTTAATATTGGGTGTATTGTTTTATCGTGACAAGTTACAGATCAAGTTCGAATTTTGTTCTGGTCGGATGATTTTGTGCAGAGTTATGGTCCTTGAACTTAGAAAATTCACTCAAATAATCAGTTTTCCACAATTTGTTTTTGGTCATGCTTGAAGATGTTGATTTGATAATTGGTATATAGCTATATCATGACAAGTAACAGATCAAGTTCGAATTTTGGTCTGGTCTGATGATTTTGTGCAGAGTTATGGTCCTTAGACTTAGAAAATTCACTCAAATAATCAGTTTTCCTCACTTTTTTTGGTCATGCTTGATATTGAATGGATAATTGGTATATAGCTTTATCATGATAAGTTACGGATCAAGTTGGATTTTTGTTCTGGTCTGATGATTTTTTTGCAGAGTTATGGTTCTTTGACTTATAAAATTAACTTAAATAATAAGTTTTCCACACTTTTTTTCATCATGCTTGAAGATATTGACTTGATATTTGTTATATAAATTGCACCATGACAAGTTATAGATCAAGTTAGCATTTTGTTCCAGTACAGTGAATTTTTAACCAGTAGGGGACTATGTATTGCCATGCAATACTCTCAGAATGCTTGTTTAAAATAAAACTTAATGTTCATAAATACTGGCTGATTTTGATGCAATATCTTTAAATTATAATCATGGGAACAATTGAGGATTGCCTGTCTTAGTCCTGAAATATTTTTAAGTCTTCAAAACCTACATGAATATCTTTGTCTTTTTCAGCCTTTGACCCATGTTCTTGCCAAAAATTTGCTCTCCAAAATAGACAGCACAAAACCAGTGATACTTGGAATGTCGTTGCAAGACACATCTAGAGATACAGTTGTTGCAATTAGTAATGTAGTCAAAACTGTTGTAACTGGTACTTAAATCAACTTGAGGATGTTGGTACCCAGTATACGCCCACTACCACCAGTGGTCATCAGATGATAGTCAGTCTTTGGGTCGGATAGTAATCACCTTTATATGAACTATAACCAATTACAACTATGAAATGGCCGGGTGTATGATAACAGACTGTGTTCTAAATTTCTAAATAGCTGTACAAAAACACATTTTAGCTGATAAAGTTATCTTTCTTTGTACAGTTACATGCAAAAATAAAGTTTTAAGGTGTATAATGAGTTTGTTTTTTGGGGGAGGGACAAAGTATACAATTTTAGAGTTATAACCACCTTTTCTCAAGAATCCTATATATGGTACTGCAAATTCAGAAATCAGTGTTCATTTGTTATTGCAATTGATGTACATTGTACAACTAACAAAAATGTGAGATTAATTATGATTTTGGATGGTTTTATTAACTGTTCATGCACTTAATTAAAAATCTTGTCTTGTCATTGGTTGAATATCCATTGCTTAGGAAGTTGATAACCAGTAAGAACGACTTGGTGTTCTCTTTTTCAAACATTTAAGAGATATTGGTATACATCAATGAGATAGCGACCTAATACTGATTTTTAAGGAATTTCAAGCTGTAAGGTCAAGGCCTTAAACTTATTTCCTATAATATTCACTATCCAAATAGCCATATTTCAAAAAAATCTTTTTATCGTAAGAATGTCTTTTAAATTGTAGTACTGGAATATTAATTACATTAGTGTAAATTCAGAAACTATTGTGAGGTTTTTATTAATGCGAATAATGCGACTGAGTGAGTATCTCAATAATATTGCATTCTGATATTTGATACATACCGTATAGCGGGTTATTTTCGCGGGTGTAAAATTTCACGATTTAGGGGCAACAAAGTGTACAAAAAATTTTGGCGGTTTTTATTTTGGCGGATTCTTTAATCCCAATTAAATATTTTAGCGGATACTAAAATGGTTGCAGTCAAAAAGTTGTAAAAAATTGACAAAGAAGCGTCTATTGTTATGGTTAAATGATTGTTTTACCTGCATGACGTCTTATTTATTGATAATATTTTGATACAGTTAACCAATACCGCTACTTAAATATGTGTCACAGGTGTACAAACTTCTTGTAAATGTTACAGTTGGTTAGTTACAAAATTGACTGGACCTTTGATGTACTAATTAGATTATTAAATTATCATGAGTGACTTGCAACTCTTATATAATTTGACATTAATCAATAAGGATAAAATACCTGACAAAGTACCTTACACTCTTATATTATTAATTAAACTATTATGTAACCAATTAAGTAATTAATACCTGACAGCCAGTGAACACTGGCATTTTGCATTTATGTATTTTAAATTAACATGAATTATTATTGATACGACGAACGGGAAATAAATAAATATTCTACAAAACGCTTTAGTTATTAGAAAGTACCGAAAGTATGCATAAATTTTCATGGAATTTAATTTCGCATTTCCCCTTACCAGCCAAAATAAGCGAAAATAAACACCCCGCGAAAATAACCCGCTATACGGTATATCTGTATGCATAGTTTACTGAAATTGCAATGATTAATCTCACATTTTTGTCCATTCTTCAAAAATCTCAATAAAAAATGTACGCAATAATTTCGGAATTTACAGTATATAATCCAATAATTGTAAGTAGATACAGAGGGCATTTGTTTTGTTGTTGAAATTTACAAGTTAACTTATAAATGCTGTGCCCTGAGGTAAGGCATTGGGTTGAGTGCTCACAAACATGTTCAACCAAGCCTCATTTTTTATGTGCCTGTCCAAAGCCAGAGTTGTTCTCCTTTCGTTTGGTGTGTTTGAGCTTTTGATTTTGCCATTTGATAAGGGACTTTCCGTTATGAATTTTCGTTGGAGTGCAGTATTTTTGTCTCGCCTGCGGAAAGCGATACATAGGGATTGCTTTTGTGGTGACAGCGTCAACAATTGTTTTCTGCTTAAGTTAGTTTGATAGGAACTACTTTTGATAGATCATTGATATTTAATATAAAGTTGCATTACTATCAGTGCATATCAGTTTGACGACTATTTTGAGGCCCTGCCCCCTAGGACATGATCCAGTGACTGAATTAATTAGCCATTTGCAATGTTAAGTTTTCTGCTTAAGTTAGTTTGATAGGATCTACTTGTGATAGATCAATGATATTTTGTATGAAGTCGCATTACTATCAGTACATATCAGTTTGACGACTATTTTGAGGCTCTGTCCCCTAGGACATGGTCCAGTGACTTTGAATTAATTAGCAATTTTCAATGTTAAATATTCTGCTTTAGTTAGTTTGATAGGATCTACTTGTGATAGATCAATGATGTTTTGTATGAAGTTCCATTCCTATCAGTTCATATCAGTTTGAAGACTATTTCGAGTCCCTGCCCCTTTGTCATGGTCCAGTGACTTTGAATTAAATAGCAATTTTCAATGTTAAGTTTTTCTGCTTAAGTTATATTGATAGGAACTACTTAAAATAAACAACGATATTTTCTATAAGGTTACATTACTGTTTGTACATCTCAGTTTGTCAACCATTTTCAGGTCCTGCCCACTAGATAATGGTCCAATGACTGAATTAATAAGCAATGTTGCTGTCCATCAGATTGTCTTTTTCTGAATTTTATGCCAATAGGCGAGGCATATCTCTGTGTCAACAGTTTATTGTTATTTTACTTTTTGTTATCCAGTGGTTGATGTTATTACTGACCACTATAATCAATTTTTGGATTATTACTTTTACAATCCTGTGACTCTTTTCACAAAAATACTTACGATTATAAAACACTTGTAAAACATGAGCAGTTCAGTATAACTTAATGGATGTTAAGTGACCCTCATTTTTGATCGTTTGCAAGTGACCCTCATTTTTGATCGTTTGCACAAAGTAATACAAGTATGACACAATACACCATTGTGTGAACCATGAAATGGGAGGATGAAAAGTAGCTTTGTTATATACTCTTCATTAGTTATGCTGTATTCTAATCTTGCTATTTTTCAACTTTGTTGGAGCCAGTGATATTGTACGACTCTTTTAATAATTTGAGGGAATTCTACTGCTATTTTGATTTTGACTGATTAATAAGTTCATAGCTGATTACATGGAAATAAAAACTTCTTTACACCATCAGTTGAATATTTATTATTTAGTATGTTAAGTGAATCAGAAAAAAATATTTTAAAAATATTACCCAATAAAAAAAAAACATGACATGAATTGCAGATATAAAATTAATGTTGTTTATCAGGAGAAGTTAATAGTAAGGATGAACAATTGTCGAAAATGATGCTGATAATGATACTCCAGTGCTGAATACAGATAAAAACACACCAGATTCTTAACTATCATGTATATATGCAAAACCATGAAAATCCATTATCAATTAAGATTTGTGAAACATGTACTATAAACAAAACATTTTAGTGTACTGACTTCATTCAGATCATTTAACTTGCAGGGGGCATATGTTATCTCTGATGTGTTACTAATGTTCAAGGAAAAGAAAACATTGATTCTCATGCCTGTGATGATTTAAGTTTCAAATGATAAAAAATGTAAACAAAAGGTGTTTATTCTGTAAGATATGTGTCTAACTACTCAAAAATAATCACCCACCATTACTTTGACCTCTATCTCCTTAAAGTTCAAATTCTTTTTTGAAATCAGATCAAAGATCAAGTGAGAAAGTCAGTTTTTTGATAGAATTAATTGGATGTTTTGTAAAGTTTGATAGCAATGTCTGTCTATTTTTTAATCTGATGTGTAGTGATGAAAGCAGCTTTTCATTTTCCAGACAATCAACAAGGTGGTCTGATATATTTAAACACAACATCAGGAACATCTCCAGACAATCTTCTGTTCCCTTCCTTTCAACTTTCAATCAGTCAAATATTTGTCACCTTTATATACTTTTTCACTACTCATTTTTGCATCCCCAGTTATCTTTCTTTGCACACTTTACAAAGTTTGATTAATGACTTCTGAAAAAATACAAGTCAAATGCATTGCTGTACAAATAGAATTCACTATACTATGACAAACATTAATGACCGCATTATCCTTTTTAATTTGAAATAAGGGTTCCACAGAAACGTTTTATTTGCCAACAGTGGAGCTTGGTTGATAAATCTTATTTTTCCTTATAAGATAAGATAAATTTTATTTCCAATAGAGGACCCATTATAGGCATAGTCAGTACATTGATTTTTTATATCACACAATTGCATTAGACAATACACAAGAAAATAAAAAAAAAAAAAGAAATACAACTGAAAAAAAACATGAAATATAAATTGTGTTAATAATACATGTAGTCACGTAAACCAGTATGTTTAGTGTTTATTGACCATGCACCAGAAGCAGCATCACATCCATTATAAAACTAGAGTCTCTCAAGAGCCTGTGTCGCTCACCTGTATTTACTGATGCTTTGGAAATCATGTAAAATAAGGTTAAAATCATAATTAATAGTATTAGATATTAGATATTATAATGATATCTAAGATAATAACAAACTAGAGGCTCTCAAGAGCCTGTGTCGCTCACCTGTATTTACTGATGCTTTGGAAATCATGTAAAATAAGGTTAAAATCATAATTAATAGTATTAGATATTAGATATTATAATGATATCTAAGATAATAACAAACTAGAGGCTCTCAAGAGCCTGTGTCGCTCACCTGTATTTACTGATGCTTTGGAAATCATGTAAAATAAGGTTAAAATCATAATTAATAGTATTACATATTAGATATTATAATGATATCTAAGATAATAACAAACTAGAGGCTCTCAAGAGCCTGTGTCGCTCACCTGTATTTACTGATGCTTTGGAAATCATGTAAAATAAGGTTAAAATCATAATTAATAGTATTACATATTAGATATTATAATGATATCTAAGATAATAACAAAAAACTGCAAAATTTTTGTAAAATTACTAACTCAGGGGCAGCAACCCAACAACGGGTTGTCGGATTCGTCTGAAAATTTCAGGGCAGATAAATCTAAATCTGATGAACATTTTTGCCACATGTCAGATTTGCTCTAAATGCTTTAGTTTCAGAGATATAAACCAAAAACTGCATTTTACCCCTATGTTCTATTTTTAACCAAGTCGGCCATGATGGTTGGAAGGCGGGGTCATCGGACAAATTTTTTAAACTAGATACCCTAATAATGATTATGGCCAAGTATGGTTAAATTTGTCTCAGTAGTTTCAGAGAAGAAGATTTTTGTAAAAGATTACAAAAATTTACAAAAAATTGTTAAAAATTTACTATTAAGGGCAATAACTCCTAAAGGGGTCGATTGACAATTTTGGTCATGGCAACTTATTTGTAGATCTTACTTTGCTGAACATTATTGCTGTTTACAGTTTATCTCTATCTATAATAATATTCAAGATAATAACCAAAAACTGCAAAATTTCCTTAAAATTACCAATTTAGGGGAAGCAACCCAACAACAGAATGTCAGATTTGTCTGAAAATTTCAGGGCAGATAGATCTTGACCTGATAATCAGTTTTACCCTATGTCAGATTTACTCTAAATGCTTTGGTTTCAGAGATATAAGCCAAAATTTACATTTTACCCATATGTTCTATTTTTAGCCATGGTGGCCATCTTGGTTGGTTAGTGGGGTCAACAGACACATTTTTTAAACTAGATACCCTAATGATGATTGTGGCCAAGTTTGGTCAAATTTGGCCCAGTGGTTTCAGAGGAGAAGATTTTTGTAAAAAGCTAACGACGACGGACTACGACAACGACACCGACGACGACGACAACTAAGGACGACGGACGACGGACGCCAAGTGATGAGAAAAGCTCACTTGGCCCTTCGGGCCAGGTGAGCTAAAAAGCTTTTGAGTCAAGTCCTTCCTCGTGGCTGATGCATATGAACAAGTAGTATTGTACAGATAGGATAATAGTGGAATGACCTAATATTTTTCAATGTTGAGTTATATCCTAAATGGGTCTCAGCCAAAAAAGCAATATCATATTTGTCTATTGACTTAATGAACAAGGGGTCACAAGTTTTGTCATAGCCCTTTGCAATGAGTCCCCCAACATTCCAAAAACACATTTTTAAATTTGAAAATGACATATGGGTTATTATATTTTAACCTTTGCTAAAAAAAAAAATATACTTACAAAAGAAAATAATATAATAATACTTGTCTATCGTTTTAGAATAGACAAAATTGAAATTGAAACTGATAAGGTTCTATATATATATATATCTATGACCTTTGATTCTTTTGTAAAATATAATGTTACATATACAAAAAAAAAAACAATATTGCCTTGATTAACAAAATCAGTATTGAAATTCTATTGTATAAATTAGTAATTAATGTCAGGATGGAGTTGTTTGTCTTCCACAACCTCTGGAACCTCTACCACGTCCTCTATTGATACGAGAGTGACTACGATCATGTCGGGTGGGTAATGGAACACCCAATGTTGAGTGAATGGCTTGTTTAATATTGCTAGCTAACTGAGCAATTCCCTTTGTGCTAAGATAAAATTTATCCTCTGCAAGCATTTCTGGTGTAGGATTTCCACCAAAAGCCATATTGCTGTGATCAACAAACATAACATTCACTTCCGAAAAACTCTGCTTCATAAGGGCATTAATAATTTGACTATTCGTATTATGAATAAGTGAATCACTCCTAGCCTATCAATATTTTCACCATTTTGACACTTGGTCATTAATTAAGCTTTGTGTTTATTATATAATTAGGAAATAAAAAAAAAACAATTGTATATGTATGAAAGTAAATTGAACAGTAAGTTAATATAAGTATTAAGCTTCATCTATGTAGTCCTAGGTGTTGTGAGTGAAACTATGATTTTCATCGATACCCATTTTTGTTGCATTGATAAGATTATATCACCTAGCTCTTTAACACAATCTTGTGGTGATTTAGATTTTAAATCATTAGTTAACACATGAAGTACCATTATATCTGGAGGATGATTAAACTTTGAAATGCATTTTCTGGTGTCATCCAGAGTGTATGCAGTAAATTTGGTGATTTGCGCTGCTGTGGTTAGTTTATCTTCATTGATTCCTTGGATATTTGAAGTACAGACTAAATAAACAGTTGGCTTAACTGATTCTCTTGTAAGGTTAGGCTTTGTTTTAGAATCGTCAACTGAAGCCTTCGTGAGACGGAGTTCATCTAAAGCATCAGATAAATGTGTTTTGAGAGAAAGAGCATATATAAACTTCAATGCTTTCTTGATATCACAGGCTGCAGGTCAAATTATCTGGTTTAACAATTGGCCCGAGTAACACCCCAAGTATTGTACATATATGCAAATTAATAGATTGATCAGCTGAAATTTTTTGACTTTCTTCCATTAAAATTAAATGAAACCCTAAATTTGGTATAAATATTGATATATTGCCAGCATTACCTCACTAGGTAGTTTACCAAGACCCCAAATTTGGAACTCTGGTGTAGGCTCTTCAAGAATGTACCCAGCTGGGCCTTTTGGCCCGGAAAGTCTCAGGTGATGCAGTGCCTGGCATTTGTTTCTAGTGTGAAAAAATGCTTTGCTGTAGGGATCTTTTAAGAATTAAAATTAGGAAGGGGTAGTCTCTCCAGATTCAAAATTTGGACTCCTGTTTAATCTTATCGTCCAATTCTCACTTTGCAAACATGCTGCAGCAATCAACTTCTTTTAATATACCAGTTCCTATGATACCTTAGACTTGCTACATGTCCCTTCCTTATTATGTTTTTTTTTTCAATTTTGCCCATTTAATAATTTTACTGCTATAACTAAGAGATTACCATTATACTGACATCTGCCCTTTCTCCAAGGGCAATCAGTATACTGGCAGTTTTCAGTAAACATATAATTAGTAAGAAAGAAATAAAAGAAAGGGAATTGTAGCAAGTCTAATGATACCCATACACAGATTAATCATTATAATTCCAGTTCATTATGTAATGGCTAATGTTGCAACGTTTGTTAAAATTTGTTTTTTACTTTGCAAAAAAACAAGTGAGAAATAAAAATTGTGATGTGGAGGAACAGGCAACATTGCTAAAAAAAAAAAAAACCAACAACTAAAAGATGAGTTTACAATGCACTACAAAGAAAACTTCAGATTGAGCAATTTGAATCTAAACAACAACATGGATAAACTCATGTGCTCTGTAGAAATAAGCCAATTCTGCTATATTTAGTCACATGAAATTTTACCTAAGACCTAGTGACTTAAAGTCAATTGGGATCTTCTTCTCATAATATATGACCACATATCTAAGTTAGTTTGCAATCTGGTTTTAAATATTTGATAAAGCATCAAAAAACCTCTTTCCTGCACAAATTTTGGTCTATTTTTAGCAACTATGACCATGACCTTAGACATACTGACCTCAAAATCAATAGGGATCTTCCTCTCAATATATGTGACCATATGTTTAAGTACGTTGCATTCCCCTTAATATATAGAGACAGATCAGTTTTCAGTAAACTTAAACTCAGTGCCCATTCCCTAGCAATTGAAAGGGGGTGTTATACCAACATCGAAAGAAGTAAACGCATTTGCTTATCCTGTAATAGACAAGAAATTGAGGATAAATACCATTTCTTCTCAGTCTGTCCATGCTATATATCATTGAGGGACACCTATATACAAAATATTAATAAAAATCTTAATTTCAATTTTATTAAATTGCAGTCAGCTATAACACTGGGGCATATGACCACACTTTTAAATAGCAGTGTTCCAGTCATTATAAAAATCACCATAAAGTATATTAATGATTGTTTTTTTATTGAGAACATCTGTATAACTTATATTTCTTTTAATATGTATCCTAATTTTTGTTTTTGTTTTTTGTACATGAACATTAATGATGTGTTAACTGTCGATACACACATATTAATGGTCTTTTTTTTTTCCCCTGTGAATACCACTGTCACTCTAATATAATTATAGTCAATTTAACTATTGTCAGTTTATTGTCTCAATACTGTATGCCATAACCATTTAATGTAAATGTGTTTGTGCTAATAAATATTGTCTATTGTCTATTGTCTATATATATTAAATTTAACATCAACAAACCACTTCCCTGCACAAATTTTAGACTATTTTTAGCAACCATGACCTTGACAGACTAGTATCCTCAAAATCAATAGGGATCATCCTCTAATAATATGTGACCATATACACAAGAAGGGTTGGAATCTGATATAAAGTAGTTGATTCAGCATCTGGAACCAAGCAGATTGACAGACTGTTTGACAGATGGGTTAAGAACTGTATGATCTTATATACCACTGCTACTTTGTAGTATTGGGTATTATACATAGTGCGATAACCCACTAATATTTTACTGACTTGCAATAACCCACTATATTTTACTGACAAGTCTTATTTATTCAATCTTTCCCATTCAAATGCAACTATCAATTGCTGGCATCTGATGCTGATGAATATTTGATAGCACAATAGTAAACTCCTTGCCACAACAAGCAGTGCATGATTAATTTTTTTCAAATTATACCTCTCATACATTCCCATAAGAATCAAAACAAAACAGGTATTCAATTTAAATTTTATTTTATTTTAGCACTTTTATGATGACTGTTTACAGCCAGTTTTTTAATGAAACATGATCAACAATTATTACAACATTTTACAAGGGCAGTACAAATCTTACCAATCAGTTAAGAAAAAAAACTGCACACTCATTGCAATCAGTTGGTAAATCATATCCAAAGATTCCATGTCTGATTACCAAAGATCAAAAGAAAAAAACATGTAAAATTATTACTTACTTCATACAAAATGAAATTTGATTCTCATAATATCATTGTTCTTTATTCAATTTCAATTTAAATTTTAAACGTGTTAATTTTTTTTAATGTGGTTTTCAAGTATTCAATTTCAAGAATACTTTAGATTAAATTGTTCAAAAAGATATAATCATATTGTGAGATCAATACTGTCCTTGTACAAATAAGCACCATTCTGAACATATAAAATAACAAACTGAAAATCAAAACAAGTTACAAACAATGAACATGCTGTGCCTAGTGCAGCATTATACGGCAGCTGCCTACGGAAAGGCTCAAATTAGAGAATTTTCCCTTGATTGTATGTAACATTTCCTACTGAATGTTACTCCTAATGGATTCCTAGATCTTAATTTATACAGGTCATTAGTTATTTTATGAGCAATCCATCAATCAATGATATACCCAAAAACCAACTCAATATTTTTGAACTTTCTCCCTTTCAAACAGTAATTTTGACATGATTTATTAACTTTGTAAACGTATGTGACAATTTTTTTTCAAAATTTAAATCACTGATGCATTTTAGCTTTAAAAGGGTAGGTTTAATGATGAAAAGTATTTAACAGTATAAAACAAAGAAATGCACGAACTATCAACCTATACAATTATTAATTTTGCTTCTCACAATATGAACCTTTATCATTATACAACCACAAATTTTCCTGCATATACAAAAAACTAATTTTTCTGGTATATAAATGGAAAGAATAAATAAATCTCATGTCTTTCAACAACAAAAATAACAAACTTTTGGCATGCAAAAACAAACATACAAAATGATTTGTTCACTGGGTTTCAAAATGAGAAAAAATATACAACAAGCTCATATAGCACTTATACACATAGCATAATTTAAACAAAAAAAAAACAACTATGATGACAGTCCTAGCTTTCAGCTAAATACAAACTGTGATATTCTATTCTAAATAACCAAACACAATAGCTTTTCTTTAAAGGAGGCATACTATCCATAAAATTCGTAAGGGTTCCGCGGAACCCAGTGTCTCGCCTACTTTTTCTGTTAATCACAGGCTAAACAAAAATGAGGAAGTAAATCAATAAAAATATTCCTCTTGATACTATCTTTTGATTGTAAGAAGCTTCTGTCCAAGTCCAAATCCAGGATAGTTTATGAATCTAATAAATGTTTAAAAACTTTAACTGCAGACTGAATGTAATGTTAACTGGAAGAAAACAAAATTTCCTTCTAGATACTAGCATTTGATCATAAACAAGCTTCTGTCTAAGTTTGGTAGAAATCCAAAAAAGTATTAGAACGTTATTAAAATTTTAAAAACTTTAACCACAGAGTGAATGTGTTGTTTCCTGGCAGAAAATCTAAGTCCATTTAAAAGTACAATAAGGAAAAAATGGATTTATTTTTTTACAAAATTTACTTCTAGATACTATCTTATGATCATAAACAAGCTTCTGTCCAAGTTTGGTACAAACCCAGGACAGTTTAAGAAAGTTATTAAAATTTTAAAAACTTTAACCACAGAGTGAATGTAATATTTCCCGGCAGAAAAACTAAGTCCATTTATAAGTAAAATATGGAAAAAATGGAATTTTATTTTTACAAAATTTACTTCTGGATACTATCTTATGATCATAAACAAGCTTCTGTCCAAGTTTGGTAGAAATCCAGGATAGTTTAAGAAAGTTATTAAAATTTCAAAAACTTTAACCACAGAGTGAATATTTGTGGACACCGCCGACGACAACGACGACGCCGACGGAATGTAGGATCGCTATGTCTCGCTTTTTCGACTAAAGTCGAAGGCTCGACAAAAATGAATCTAATTTGAATACACAATAAAATGTTTGAGACTTTTTGCTTGGCCTTACCAGTTCTTTAATTAATTTTTGTCAGTCTTAAAAAAAGTTTATCTGATTTTCTGCATGGCAGACAATTTCATTATGTACAAAGATTACAAAATTTACAAAACCTCGTTTTTTTCACAAAAAAATTGAAAAGATTATGAAAACAGCTTTTAGTATTAGTTTTAGACTCCATAGCCACTTCCAGCTAATCCCAAAGGGATGAAATTTTAACTTACAAGGTATCTGGTTCCTGATGCTAAAGTGCAAAATTAAAGCAAAACATAAGAAACTGCCAAGATGACTGCAGCTGATAATTTGAGAAACATCTAATTTGCAGAATTAAGATAACAACTATAGAGTGCACTGAATTCACAAATATTTTAATTTGTCACATAAAAGACACAAAATTTGACTTTTTAGAAAGTTCATAAACAAAAAACTGAATCTTTACTACTTTTAAAATTTGGCACTTCTTGTATAGAAAATTAATCACTAAGTATATATTAACTGATAAATCATTTCTTTTGACATTCAACTTGACAAAGGGATATCTGATTAGATGTATGAAAGCTAGAAATGTCTATGGTATGATTCAAAGCTGTTTATTTATAATAGGACCGATGATGTCTGTCTATGTAATGGTGGATCTTTGCATATTTTCCAAATTAAGTTGTCAGAATGTGATAAATGCTGTCCATTCTTAGTACTGTTACTATTCATAACAATGTTGTATAGATATTTTTGCTGAGCTGATTTCAGAAAAGCCTGATCTAACAATGTACCCCCTGTTTGCTTTTAAAGCTACAGCTGGGGTTTGATAAACCAGATAAAGACCTTAACTATATCCAATGATATTCTTCAAAGAAGTACCTATTGCAATCAAAGATAAGCCACATTTCCAGGTACAAAATACATCTGTAGATGATAGATAAGTCACCCAATTGATGTCACAGATGTATATCACTCCATCAGCCGTACCCCCATGTTCTACCAGATGTGAGAATTTACATGCCTGACAAAACCAAAACTATTTTTCCCTGCTAAAAACAACATTGTTATGTATTGTAAATATTTTTGTTTTTATAGAATGTTTTGAAAGTCTGTAAAATCATTGAGTGTACCAGTATGGAGTGGGTATGATTAATTGGAATGATCAGATTCTGTCTGAACTATCAGTGATTATAGATTGAAATCCAAACATTCTCATAGACTTACTGGATAAAGTTCTGTGTCAGAGAGATCTGGAAAAGATCTTAAATTTACAGATAACTAATCAATGGTTACAACTGAAACCTAGGTTTTGAAGGCTGCAGACCCAAACCTCCATTATGACACTTAAACCAAACAGTACAGAAAGCTCTAAAATGACCTAACAGGGTCAATGATTCTTTTGATTTGTGGTACATGTATTATCATTTCTTTAAATTAGAAAAAGACCCTTTTAAAAATTTAATATCCTGTACACAAGGATCTATTAAAGTGAAGAGTATCAAACAAGAGGCATTGTATACACAACGGTATAGATTTCTAACCTTCATACCTATCAGATTTCCCTGGAACCTACCAAGAAACACTTCATATTTAAGTACCTCTGCCTCCCTTGCTCTTCATGTGTTACTCAAGTAACTATCAAATAGATAAAAAATATCACATCGTTTGATGATTAAAATGATTTGGGAATCCTGCTGATGATGAAAATCAGATAAATAAAGACTTTTTTCATTTTGTTCATAGCATGACAGTCCTCTTAAATTAATCTTATCACTTGTTTAAAACATTACAAAGTCAATCCATTCATAAAATATAACTTCACATCAGCATGGTACAACAGTTCAAACTACTTCAATCACATCAAAAACTTACTCAATAGGAGGATATTTCATTTATAACCTTTGTACAGCTAAAGATTGCTATCAAACTGATATTGTCTTGCATGCATATATTTGTACACTTGTGATGATTGACAATTCATCTACAGGATAATTTGACAAACTCTGTGTCCAGCTCTAATGTTTTGGCCTTAAAACATGTTGGTTTTTAAATTTCTACATGCATTACACCCTGTTTTCAAGTAGCAGAAAACAGAACCACTAAATTTATTTACATCAAAATTTTTAAGGAGCAGATTGCCAGAAAATTTAAGTTTGTGAGATAAAAGTAGGATTTTTATAAAAACTAGAATTGAAAAGGTTGTGGGAAGAAAACTAGGTTAGACATTTCTCCCCAACTTACAAGAGAACTAAAGTTAGGACATATAGGAAAACATATAAAACATACTTAAATACTAACCACTATACTTAATATTACATAATAAGTTAAGTATTAAATTAATGATGTGTGTAAGCTGCCTTTAAAACACTATGATGGATGTCTCAATGATATGATACATATACTTAGTCCTCAAATCTTTTATGAACCCTACTAAAATTGTCAACAGCAATGTATAATATTCTTTTAAATCAAATATAATGACATCAATTACATATTTAATGTAACGAAAACATTGGTTTTTTTACAGATGTATTCAACTTACGAAGAAAAATGAAAATTCTCTTTCTGGAGTAACCAAGTCTAAATACTTGAAAACAGAAACAAACCACAACTATCACTTTCTGTAAATGTTCATGCATGACTATTCCAAAAGAATCTTTAAGTTTTTAAAATTTCTTGTCATCACAACTGAGATAATATTACTGTTTTGAAGAATTACTGTTCATGTATCCATGTTTTTTGTATGGTTTAACTGCCAAATATTCAAGTTTCACTACAAGGCCCTTAGCAAAAAGATTCTGCTATGATGCTAACCAATATGTGTTCTTTGTAAGACTTTTTACCCTAGATGTTAAACATAACTTATTTAAGATAGTGTGATATAAAATTTTGTATACATGTAAAATGGCTTACAGACCAGTATCTAATGATCTATCTTGGTGAAACTTTAGTAAATATTATTAACATGTGTCAACATCTACTAAAGAAGTAACTCAAGTCCAATAAATATTTTGGAAACAAATTGTCTAAACAAGTTTTGTTATTTTTACAAAATATAGAAAATCTCTGATTATCTGGGTAGACCACCGAAGATGTAATCCTAAACAATCTTTTTTCTTCAAATTGTTTGTGAACTTTATTGTGATGAAAGGTTGTTATTAGGTGTCTCCTAGATTAAACTGTTGGTGAGAATGTTTCTGATCTGATCACTAACGTAAAACTTTAAAAAACGTACAGCACTAATTGTTTATGTACATGCTTTTGGATTACGGCAATGTCAACAATTTCATATACCAATACCGGGTTTTTTTCAAATACAATAAAACAGAACTTTTCAGTGTAAAATAATTCTACTTAGGGCCAAAAAATTCAGAATAAAAAGAAATCCTGCTTACCATCCCTTATAAAAAAATGGTTCAGTTGATATACAAGTTTAAATTTTGTTCAACAATATACATAAATCTAACAATTAAGCAAATAAAACAATAACAAAACAACAAACAAACAAATGACTGGATTTGAGCAAAGAGTAAGAATCTGAGACAATGTATCATACAACTTCACTTATGTTACTTTTTTTCTGAATTTCTTCATTAATGGCATGAAGTGACTTGCAAAGATGAATAAATCGTGGACGGTTGGTCGGTTTCTTACTCCAACACAATCGCATTAACTCGTACAAAGCTTTAGGAGTTTTATCCGGACATGCCAGGACTTTGCCGTCCTTTATAAACTGAACAACTTCTTCGTGAGACATACCATAATATGGTTGTAGAGCGTAAGAAAACACTTCCCATAATACAATACCAAATGACCAGACATCAGATTCTGATGTGAATTTGTTATAAAGTATTGATTCTAAGGGCATCCAGCGAATAGGAATAGCGTCATGATCGCTGCCCTTATAATATTCCATACTATGAACACTTCTAGCTAAACCGAAGTCTGATATTTTAACAATCAAATTTTCACCAACTAAACAGTTACGGGTGGCTAAGTCTCGATGAACATAACCATTATCTGATAAGTATACCATCCCAGTACATATCTGCATGATGATATTCATTTGTTGATTAGTTCCCACATGGTGGAATAGTTCTGAGGATTTTTTATCCACACTATTACGTCTAATTATGTAATTACTTTCTGAACTACAAAGTCTCAAAAATCCATTCAAATCACCGTTTTCCATAAATTCAAATAATAAACACATAGGCTTGCCTATTGCACAAATGCCCAATAATTTAACAATGTTTCGATGATCGAATTCAGCCATCAATGAAGCCTCTCTTTCAAAATCTTGTTGGAGATCTTCACTAGCATCATCTTTCAACATTTTTACAGCAACAAAACAATCCTCTGAATCTTCAACTAGGTTCTTGGCCTTAGCTTTGAACACACGTCCAAAAGCACCTTGACCTATGTCACATAAGTATACAACATCATTTCTAGGATATTCCAAGGTTTGTAACTTGGGGTTAAGTTTAATATCAGCCATCTTGTGATAAGAAATATTTGGCTGAAGTTTGTCCACATCAATGTCAAGGTCATCTTGTGGTGTTGAATTGTATTTTATACTATGTCTCTGTCTAAAGATTTGGTAGCATAATATGCAAATGAGAGCAACAACAAATATTCCAACTGCTGTTACGGTAGAAACAATAGCAATGGCTTCTGTTGTCATAGTTGGTTTTTCTTCTTCCACTCGTCCTGTGGGTATTCGGATTTCTCCATCTGTAAAACAGTAATATACCGGTAAGCAATAAATTATTTATTCAGATATTTTTCAATAATTTTTTTTTAAGTCTTTTTCCTCCATTTTATCATACGAATTTCTCAAATTAGAAAGGTTGTCAGTGGAACATATTTTTGTTATGTCTTAAAAGCTTTTTTGTCTTTGGGTAATTTGGTGTTCATATGTGTGGGTAATTTGGTGTTCATATGTGTTATTGACAACTTCTCTACACTAAGGGTTATTTAGAGTTTGACATATACTTGACATATTGTATAGACATTTTTGTTTGTGAAAATAGTATGTTGATCTTTTTATATTTTGTTTCATTCAGTTGCTGTCTCATGGACATAATACCATAAATCTTCTTTTATTCATAACATTTATAATATAAATGTAGGGTATTGCTCTACATTTTAGTATGAATTTGTGTACATTTTTTCAAAACCTAGACAAATTAATGAGCATCCTTAGTTTTGCATTCTACAACTTTTGTCGCAGCTGAAGTCTCAGGATAGACAAAAACCAAATGTGGCTGGACTGAGAATGCCTAATTAAATAATAGCGATCTGTTTTTTTTTTTTTTTTAATTTAAAGGGTTTATAAATCTATGAAAAGTAGGTCAACCTGATCTTAATGTGAACCACATCTATAAACACCTATCACAAACTTTGTATTATTGTGAAGGCATCACAAACTATGCACACACCAATAATTTATTTTTAATTTCAAATGCCCAAGGAATGCAAATACAAACTAAACAATATACAAAAAACACACCGAAAATCAGATGAATGTCTGTAAAATATCTGTATTTTGAAATGACCGAAATTAGCTTGAAAAGAGAAAAAATGTGTACCCAGCCTACATAGTGACAACGGG
This sequence comes from Mytilus californianus, assembly GCF_021869535.1. Lineage (NCBI taxonomy): Eukaryota > Metazoa > Mollusca > Bivalvia > Mytilida > Mytilidae > Mytilus > Mytilus californianus. The sequence goes on from NW_026262581.1 coordinate 125,281,745, forward strand.
GGACCATAGAAATTGAAAGAAAAATCTACATGTCTTATCTTTATCTTTTATAAAATTTTGAATTCCTAAAATTCCATGGGCATCTGGTAGACCAACTGTCCATTTGATGCCAATGACAGTCAGAAGTAAAACAAAATAACATCGATCATATGGATACAAATATATATAATCAAAAGATTAAATCTATAGATAAAGTATACTAGGTGGTTGGTAATGTAAAAAATAATATAGAATTTAATGAAGCTTTCCCCAACAGTGATTTTAAAAGAGCTGTAAAACTCGTAAAAGCTATTATTAGGACATAAATTTGTCTTATCATTAGTGGAAAACTTTGAAAATAAATAAAACAGGTCTACAACATAAAGACTATCTGTAAAATACATAAACACAGTCTGATTATAATCTGAATTTTATGTTGTTTTTATCATATAAAATAGTAATATACTATGTTAATTCTTCCTAATCTTCCATTTCACATCATAAATTTAATAGTTACTGGGATTTACTAGTTCCTGCCATTCAGTTTATCAATGTAATATTTTTGTATTTTTTTTACTTTATGTATTTGACTGAAGGTTGTCTTTTAGATTTGTTGCACCTGTCTAAGATTTTCTCAGTACTTTATCCAATTCTTCCTTTAACCCCCACAAGTATAAGATACACATTGAGGGCGTTAGCCTGAATGGGTGTATATAATTTACAAGAAGATATTATTATTAATGCAGAATGATAGTTTTCAATGATTTAGGAGGGGAGTCTTTCAGCGATTTGATCAAATGTTATTGAAAAGCATGATAAATGCAGGGTATCCAATTTCATTGAACGACATCTTGGTGTAAGTAAGAAAGTGGTGATTTATCAACATTGACAAACAAACAATATTATTCAGCTGTGGATTTTAAGACCATTGCAAATTTTGCAATGAATATACAGTGGGGGAAAATCTGAACATTTTTCACCCACTGCAGAGAACTTAATCTTGAAAACAGTTCTCTTAAATCTTTAAATATCTTTGATAGCCACATTTAGATTGAATCCAACTTCTCTACTAAGACTCACGGACAAGAAATGTAGTAATTTTGTCTTTAAAAATTCATTTATCCATAAAAAGGATAACAGAGATTACAAAAATATTGGACAGTATAACAGACCCCACCAACCATAAACACTCCCCCGAAAGAAATAGATGTACAAACAATGATAGCCTGACTAAGTACAGGACACAATGTGTGTGTGTGTGTGTGTGTGGGGGGGGGGGGGGGGATTAAACCAGTTTAATATGAACACAAACCTCCCCAATTGATAAGACTATATATTGACAATTAGAGTGATAATATAGTTGCTATGGACATATCATTGCTAACCTTTTACATCATTTGGTCTATGGAGAGTTGTCTCATTGGCAATCCTACCACATCATCTTATTTTTATATGGTCTTTTCAATGTTGAAATACAGTCTCACTATCATATACCCCATATCTTTTTTAATTAATTTTATATCAGATATTCCAAATGGATATTTGAATAACATCTCCATTTAGATCACTGTCAAAGTATACTGATGCGGAGAAACCTGCAACAATATGTGACAAAAAAGTTGTGTAGATAAGAACCTACCACATTTAGGAACATCACATCTCTCCCATCTTATGATTCTATCTTGTGTATAACACCAAGGAGAATCCTCCTCAGATCCAGGATTTCTACAATAATTTTCTGCTCCCTCGAGACTGGGGAAGACATCTGGTGGTCTCTGATGATTATGTGGATTCTGTGATTCCCAAGCCTGGCAAGCTATTCCTGATTTAGTAGAGTTCACTGTACCATTATACCACTGTCCTGTTCCTTTGTAGCAGGAATCTAACAAATACAAAAACACTATGTTAACACTCATCATTCAAACTTTTTCAGAATTTACTTCTTTTGGGCACTATCATCTTCAATATGCATGAAATATTTGCCACAGGAAATTGAGCCCCAATAATCAATTAATCTTGGTTTCCAGTTTTGATAGCTATATGTAGGCAGTGCAGGAAAAAGGAAATTCATTATACACTGCTGTGTATCCTAAGATCAATCTGTAAATAACCTCAGGTATCACTGGAAGTCTACATGAGTTGAAATCTTACACTCATTTACGGCTCATCAAATTTTACAAATACTCTATTCTAATTTCTATCAATCAATAATCTTTCAAAAAGTGGTTTTTGATTCACAAAAATATATTTATATTAAATCCTTTCTACAGAATTTTAAATATGTATTTTTATTGCAGTTCTTCATCTCCAAATTGCACACTCCCCCTTTTGTGTGATTTTGAGACAATTATCAACATTAACATACTTTTGGTTTCTTCAGGTTTCCTTACAAACATAGGGATATCTACACACTTCATGGTAGGATCTAGTTTATCTGGAAGTGTTTCACATATTGGTAATTTATATCCATCCATAGAATGGACAACCATCAGCCATGCATCAAAACAAAGGAGTTCCTTCACTGCTAAACAACTTTGTCTGCAAAGATATATAAGATGGTGAAAAAACTTGTCAGTTCTTTATTAAAATTTGTAATACATGTATACACACTAGAAAGTTGTTATTCGGATAAATTATTCCATGATATCATGAATACAGAAAAATGATCGACTTAAAAAATTTAGGATGGAGTATTTCAGCAAAAGCATGATAAATATACAGGATAATGGCATCATAGTGTAAATAGTCATAAAAATCTCTATTGGGTGAAAAAGCTCCTATTAACAACCTTTGAATTAATATTGAAATAGAGAACTGTGGAAAACTCTTATGTTTGATGTACTTTAAATATTATGTATTAGGATTATGTTTCAGTATGTCAGTGTATTGTGTTGAACATAGCCTTCTACTCAAGCCTTGTATACCAGAAGAATGGACCTATTTAGAAAGCACTTGTACTATTTATATTGGATATAATTACATCATTTTTGGTCCTTTTCAAAGATGAATGAGGCCAAGTTTGCTGTGTGTGGTCTTGCTATATCTTGTACTTATATGAATGAAAAATCTTTTATTCAAATTCATCACAAGGCCAGAAGAAAATTATTTCAGATCTACATTTGTAAAAATCTGTGATCAAAAGTTGTTTTCCATCATGCTTTAAAGGAGTAAAAAGTTGCTTGCACTTTTTGGTATAATTAATTCAAAATAAAGATTGAATCAAACAGTTAATACAGTTTTTTTCTTATTAAATACAAGAAGTTTGAAGGCCAAAGCACATATGCAAGACAACTTTCAAGAATAAAAAATACTGATATCTGACAGGCAAATGTCTTTTGAACATCTGAGGAATACTATTTGACAGATTCATTTATAATATTATTTGATCTTTGAATTCAAGGAAACAAAAAAATATGGCATTATATTTCCTTGTCCTTTAGTGTCAAACTTAGACTGATCAAAGAATTAAAGTTCTCAAGTACAGTTGAAATTGGAATAATGAAACATTTTGAGATTTCTCAAATTCAGATACCAACCATTGGATGGATGTAACACTATGAATTTCTCAATCAACTGTCAAAATTTAGACATTTTACATAATTTTCTTTTCTTCAAAACAATCTGATATCAGTTCCTCTGTCTGATGATAAAATGTAAAACTGATTTATGGTTACTGTTGCTTTTTACCTTTAATAGAACACAGGGATGATAGAACTATTTTTTACTTTAAACATCCTGATATGTAGTGGTTAAAGTACAAAAACATTTACCATCTTATCATTTAACATGTAAATATACATTTGGTACAAAAAACAATGCCAGTTAGATGATTTATTGGTAATTCACTGAATAAAGTTTTATTATTTATTACAATAATAAAGATGACATAATTTATATAATTCTTTGATGTGTGCTTAAAAATTTCCTGTATGCATAAATCATTGAAAATGCACTTTCCATGAAAACAAATCTTCCTTACATATATCAAATAAAAAAATCAAATGTTATTTTTGCCTGCTACAATGAGGAATAAATCTGCCTGGATACTTTGTAATGGAGAATTTTCATTACATCTGAAATTGCTTCTATTCAATATGTTGATATATATCTGTGTCCTAACTAGATTATTATGTGTTTCTCCAAGAGGTCCATTAAGGATGCCTTGATAAATACAGTTGTAAAAGTAAATACATTATCAGTTGATCAATTATCCCTAATTCATTTCATATTTGCATATCATTTCATTCTATACAAAAAATATACACTGAGAGGAACAATCTAGTTTTGTATGCAATCTAACAGGTCGTATAAAACAGGTGCTATAAAACCACAGTTACATACTGCTTTAGTTATGCACTCAACATATCTTACTTTTTTCTCATGAAATTAGAGAAATCAACTTGTTAAACTTATTATTAGGTTTATAACAGAAAACAGATTTATGGGTCATTTGGTTTTTCTATGTGATAGTGTTGATTGCAATGGCCTTTTCTAATTTACAAGGAAATCAAACTTATTACTCTACATCAAATAAGGAGACACCCAGATTTAAATTTGTCCACAACCTCTTATTCTTCTCATTTACCAAGTGAGAAAATAATTTTTTAAACAGTTGCTTGGTTATCTTGCTTTACAATATTTTATATTCACAACTTTTTTAAGAGTATTAACACTAGTATTTAATTACTGCATCAAAAGCTTTTTCTGGACTAATTTTTGGGTTCGTTTTATTTGTTTTTCCACTATAAGAGAGACAGAAGATACCAAAGGAATAGTCAAAGAAAACAGACAATACCATGACAAAAAACGAAAAAGAAAACAACAAAAAGACAAACAACAGTCTTCAAAACACTAAATAGAAAGCAAAAGCAGATCCTGCTCCTCATGTGGTACCTATCACATGACAAATACAAATACTTACAAGATTAAACATGGAATGTTCAGTTACTGACAAAATTCTAGTTTAAAAGTGACTGTGCTTCTCAAAAAGGGGAACCTTGTTAGTGACTACTATTTCATTTTGCCTTTAGAATAATCAGAGATTTGGTGTACTTGCATTGCTTGCTTGTCAGAATTGATTAATTGCTTAACATCCCATAAAAAATTCAGGACAAGGCCTATCTGCACTGAAACAAAAATCACTAGCTTTCTTGAATAGTGAGTTCTTTGCTTCTTTAAATATATAGGGAGTGTGCCTCAGATAAAAAAAAAGATCTTCCAGGTGCAACACATATCTAAGTCCTTACATTCTAAAACCACAAGTTACCAAAGATTCTTTATCATTAGAAAAAGCTTTTGTATGAAAGTTGTATTTATAAAAGGAATGGTGGTGTACATGATTCTGGAAACAAGACAAGAATTATCTTTACATGTAAATACCATTTTATCTTATTGATAGAAACATTTAAAGTTTATAGATAAATAGTTATTCCACCTTTATACTCTTGCCTTATTTTAAACTCTGACATGAAAAGTTGCTAATTTGAGAACATTTTATCTCTATGAAATCTTATGATTGCAGGTGCAATATTGAACTAAGCATTAAAACCTTATTTTTAACCAGTAGGGGTCCCTAATGAATAAAAATATTTATAAATAATAATGTTAAAAAAACATATTTTCAATCTTTAAGATTAAAATTTTTATGTTTTCTTTAGTTGAAACAGAGTTCAGTTCATGCATGTTTATGATCATATTAATTATTACCTTCAGATGTGGAGGTTAAACAAAATCAAAAATTACTAACTGAAACAGCATTGAAACCCTTTTATTCTATTTTACAATACATTAACAGCTTTCCTGTTCAATGATCAAATAAAGTCAATCAGCCTACACCAAATAATTACAGTCAATCATGTAAAAACATTCTACAAATTATGTAAACAAATTTTTAAGTACTACATAATTAAACTTTTTAACCTTCATATATGCAGCCATCAATCAATGTGTCGTCTTTGTGAGAATGCAGTGCAGCAGAAAAGTAAGTTTAATTTGTGTACATGTCAGGTATACACGAACAATACCACTTTATACCATGGAGAGATTTTATATCACAGAGGTGATGAAAACACGATTATCTTAATCGCTTTAAAACAGATATTGTAATTCTAATCCCAATGTTATAAGTATAATATGCTTTATATTATTTTTATTTTCTTGTTATTGGAATTTTTTCTCTTTTGTTCCATTGTTAGAGTGGGCCGTGGGTTTCTTGTATTATCTCTATAATCATGTTTGTCATCTAATTTATAATGGGGGATAACATTATTCATGTGTCACCCATACATAGTTTATATTAATTTATGAATTTTTATCTGTATGACAGGATATATTATAAATATAAATATGGGTAATATATCGCTTTCAGACCTCAATTAAATCTGATAATAGAAGATTAATATACTATCTTTTGATACTATCTTACTTAATGCTTTCCATAGGAGTCTAACGCACCTTAAATTCAGTCTGATGAGTCTTGATATTCAATTACTTTAAAATTATTATTTGGTTTGAACAGATCATAGTATAGATAAGAATTTTTTAATTAACATAGATATACATAGGGACAAAAACTCATGAATTCAATTTATCATTTCTACACTTATTCTTGACTTTCTTATACAATTTTAGCTGTAAATAGCAAATACTTATTATTTTTATTCATAAACTTAACTGTATTCTGGCTTCCGATTACAAGTTGATCATTTTTAGTAAAAACAGTAACAGGACATACCTTGCATCTATTTGCTTACATATATGTATTGGTATCGCATGCTAAAATCATATCCAATATTTACCTGCACATATGTATTGGCTTGGCCTCTCCATTTTCATGATGACAGCTTGGGTATACATGGTTACAGAAGACTTTCTTTGCATTAGACAGACATCTGTCACTCAAGGGGTTTAAGTTTTTCTTGATATCATGAAGCATGTCTATAACATCTCTGTCCAACTTCTCAAATGATACATTGACAATCTTGTGGATTTGACCAGAATCTATTTCTGCACTGCAAAAACTTCCATTGTAAGGTACACACTGCCCAATTGGTCTGAAAAAAGCATAGGGGAACTTAAAAGCTAATTGCTATTCTATATGACTTGTTTACATTTATTAAATAATCTCAACGAAAACGAGATATGCGAATGCAAATAGAAATACTTGGTTGATATCATTGGCCATCATTGACTTATCATAAGTGGTAACAATTAAACTGACCTAATCACAAACTAATAAGCAAAAGTTCCAAAGTCATTGAACCATGACTGAGGGGGCGAGACCAAATAATCTCCAGGGAAATAAAATGTGCTAATGATTAAACAACTGCATACAAAATAGCATTGCCCCACCATTAGTGGTTCTCCTTAAAGTAAAACCATAGATGTATAAACCCATCAGATGGGTTTATACATCTATGGTAAAACTGACCTAATCACAAACATTATTATTGATGATGCAGATGACACTGCTGTAGAAAACAAAATGCCTAAGTCTTTCCTGCAGGACTTCTTTGAAGTGAGACAAAACCATTATTTGGTTTCTTGGTTATAAATATTCTAATTGGTTCCAAATGGGCCTTTTTGGAATCTTTGCTATGTATTTTCCAAAAAATGACCATATGATATTGAGATATTAATCTTCACAGTGTTACATTATAAAGGTATCTGTTCAATTGGAACTCCATCCCATTTAAACCCATCTCTTTGATACTGAGATATTAAATCTTCACAGTGTTACATCATAGATATATACCTATACCTATATTTTATACCTATATTTTATGGGTTTATACATCTATGGTTACATTATAAAGTCAACTCTTCAATTGGAACTCCATCCCATTTAACCCATCACTATCCCAAATTTTCTAGTATGCCCAGGTTTTTATTCCATCATCCTTGAAAATATGAAGAAGTGATAATTTGTGGCAGAAAAAATTGAAATATTACATCATCACATAATAAAGAGACAATCTGCAAGATGGTACACATTGTTAGACATAAATGTTTGCAGGTTCACATATGACAAGTTATTTTCCTTCTATTTATCAAACAAAAGAAAACAAGATGACAACTTGATGTCTTCATTGTAAATTCCATAATCTTCTTTGGAATTTCTTTCTATTGTCATGAACAGGAAGTTCATTTCAAGAGTTCATATTATGTCACAATTAATTATTTGAGGTCCCATAACTCTGTCAATTCTAATAAAACTGCATTTCACTGGACATGTGTTTTTCAGAGATAATCAGTATTACATTCCAAGATCCTACATTTTTAGAAGTAATATGTCTGAGAAAAATATTTAGTTTTTTTTTGGTTTCTTAACCATTGTTAACCTGTTGTTACAAATCAAATATTTACCATTTTTAATTTTCAAACTTATATAGTATAATGTTAATGCAGGGAATTTAGGTCTTTTATAAAATTGTCTACATTTATTGTCATGTAGATTTCAAATTTTGGGGTGTTAAGGAACTGTAAAACATCATTGTCAATCCTGTCACCTTGAGTCATGGATGAGTTCCATTATTATTTCAATCCTATTCATTTATGTTGTTCTAGAACTTGGCTTCAATTCAAAATTAATAAACAACAAAAAGTTTGTCATTCTAAGCACCATGAAATGTGTCTGCCTTAAATGAAGTGTTTCAGGAATTAACTAAACAATATTTCTACATATCTGTTTGACATAATAGCATATAAATTTTCTGAGAATGCTAAAAGATTTGCCATTTCAACCTAATATTCTATTTTATTATAATCAAATGCAGGAAGAAGCTGCGCTAAGCAGAATGTTATATCACTCCCTTTATTCAAAACTTTCTGTTCCACAATCTTATCTTCCTAAAGGGAAATATCTTATAAAATAACTCATTAATGTTAAAGGGAAATAACTCTTAAAATAACTTGTAAATATATCAAAGATATGTTCAAATTACATTTCTGAATTGTTGAAAGTTAGAAATAATGTTTTACAAAAACATTAATAATACTAAATATCAATATCCTCTTCAGAAAGTATTGATTATTTAGTTGTTGTAGGTTTGTATTTTTGTATTTTATGTATTTCTATGCAATGTACTTAATTGAGCCTTTACCGATTGTTATAATTGCATTTGTGCTAACAAAATTTTGTCTATTGTCTCTTTTTTGGGGTCTCATAAATAGATGTACTTATAAATACTCATCTCTATTGAACATAAATGTAAGTAAATCATTTTTATTACTCAATTTAATGAAATTACAAAAATTCTCAAAATAAATGTTATTTACACCTGTTTTATATAAAACCATTTAACTTTATATAATCCTTGAAAAAACAAACAGGTGGAGAGAGCAATAAATTTTATGTGTCATGATATAATTTTACATGTGTTTTACATGTGTAAGTAAGTACAAAATGACCGTAAATAATGGAGACAAATGGTTGCAAATTAAGTATAATTTCAATAAGCCCTTGTTTTAAAGGCAAATAACATTATTCATGTTTGGAATTAATTATTACATGTACGAAAGTGACATGTTCTGTACTGATAAAAAACAATCTAAATGAAGACAAATTGTCTTGATCAGAATCATGTGTAGTACCCCTATTATTTTCCAATAAATCACAATGTTTGTGTTTTGTTGATTTCTTATAATTACTGACACATGTTTTATATGACTGTCAATTTACAAGCATTTCTTTTATACCTCAAGAGGCTACTTAACTCCTTAGTCCAAAAATATTTTACTCTCAACCAAATCAACATAGTGATTAATCCTATATGTTTGAAACATAAAAGTTAATATTTTATTACCAATATAATCTTTATTAAATATGAATAACTAATCCTTAAATTACATGAGAAATAATGCATGTAAACTGTTGAACTAAAGTCTGCCAATATTTCACATAAACCAAATCAGTTTTGTTCCAGTCACACTTACTCATATTTTGTGTTTAATATAAGTAAAATACATTTGTGATGGATATGAATAATAGAAACAATTAACCCAATAAAATAAATTAAAAAATTAAAAATAAATGGGGAATGTGTCCATGGGACATAGATGATGCCCCCGCTTGCATACCATATAAAGTTATAAAGGGACATAACTGAAGAACGGTAAAAGTGACACCACCAAAATTCAAATTTGATCTGTATTTTGTGGTTATAAGCATTGTGTATAAGTTTCATAACATTTGGTTGAGGCAATCTAAAGTTAGAGAACGGAAACGAAAAATTCAGCAATTTTTCCATTTATAAAGGGCATAACTCTAGAACGGTTAAAGTGACGCCACTCAAATTCAAACTTGATCTGTATTTTGTGGTAATAAGCATTGTGTATAAGTTTCATAACATTTGATTGAGGCAATCTAAAGTTAGAGAACGGAAACGAAAAATTCAGCAATTTTTCCATTTGTAAAGGGGCATAACTCTAAAATGGTTAATGTGACGCCACCAAAATTCAAACTTGATCTGTGTTTTGTGGTAATAAGCATTTTCATGTTTTGTATAAGTTTCATAACATTTGGTTGAGGCAAACTTAAGTTAGAGAATGGAAACCAAATTTTGGACCTACGTACGGACAGAGAAGGGTAAAACTTAATACCCCCTCCACTACGGCGGGGGCATGAAAAATATCTATGGTCTTCAATAATAGATGAGAATCTGTACCAGATACAAAGCTATAAGTCACCAAAGTTTGTGACAAGAAGTTAATATAGAGACTACCACAGACCTGCCATCAATATTATATCTTTCAAGGGCCATAATGATATAATAAAAGACAACCACTGAGGATGTTCCCGACTTGAAACACGCACTTAACATGTTACTCTCCCCCTTTTCTTGAAGTATTTGATAAGTCTGTGTTCATTCCATCACTCAAATTTTCTGAATATTTCCTATCAGTCCTTAAGTTTGAATGTGTCTATTTGTTATTACAAGGATTTAGTGGGATCAATGTTAAACATAAAAACTTCCTCCAGACAGATTAAATAAACTTACATAATGAGAATAACACATAAAAATAAATATTTACAAATGTTTTAACAAGGCTTGTTACTCAGCCATGGTGAACTTAAAACTTTCCCACCATTTTCCTTCCTCTCAGTTAATTCGACAGTATTTCGGGGTAATCAGTATTTTCTGATAAGTAATTTTGATACAAAAAGATTGCATATACCAAATAATTTATTTTATGGCTACTATTTCAAAGTATTTCAAAGTTAAATGAAGTTATCTTTCACAGAGCAGGAAGTCTGCACTTAAAATGCTTGTCACATAATACAACCCAAGTGGCATCTCTTACATTTTACATGATATAACAAGTCTGTGAAGAGATAAGTCACACAATTTATGTGGCATACAGGAGACAAAAAGATGGTACTAACATTGTCTCCAAAACTAAACATTATGAAAATATTTCTAAGTCTATTGAATGTGGAATTTCAATAGAAGAAAGAGGTTTTATTTCCAATTATGGGCCCCCAAATGGCAAAAAACATTTGATATTACAATAAAAACATCAATAAGAATCTTGGGTTCCCATTTTTAATAAAACTGCAGACTAGGACTCTTAATTCAAAAGTGACTAAAAGGTGTATGCTGATATTTTGTTTGATTAATTCATGCAATTTAAGTTCTATACAAATAATATGAAAATGAATTTCAATGTTGCTGTAACAGAACAGGACCTACTTAAAGAGCAAACAGTTTAATTTACAAACCATAAATAATGCAAAGTATAGTGACAAATCTTAAAAGAAAGGGATTTAGGGCTTGAAATACTATATTTCTATATTTTCTTCTAAATCACATTATGTAGCAAGTAAAAAGAAATACTGTGAATTCATTTTTATTTGAATGGTATTAACATTAGTTGACTTTAAGTTTAAAAGTAAACCACAAATATAAGTGTTCAACAATTTCAAATTTCTTATAGATTTGTTTGCAGAATTTGAAAAAAAAACATGAAATCAAATATCCTCAAAAATACAAATTTTCCTTCGTCAACAATAATTGGTTACCATGAACATGAACGTATTCACAGTATCATGGGATCTGTCTTTCATTAACAAACAGGTAGGTGCAAATATAAAGCTAATAAATGTGCAATTAAGCAATCATCAAACTGCTAATTAATAATGAATTAAAGTTCTACTTACTTGTACTTGGTTCCTGCAGAAGAAACAATAAACAAAATCAGTATTATATAAACAGACAACATGTTGGTCACAACAGATCTCACAGCACAAAATATCGCAAATGAAACACCGTTTGTAATCTTGCAGAATTTTTTCGTTGGTAGATTTTTGGATTAAATTTCACTTTTTGCTCTTTGAAAAGTTTTATAACCCTTTTATTGGTTATAAAATCCTCAAAAGCTGTCAAATGTTTTATTGTTTTATGTCCACTTAAGCCAAGTAAGCATTCCAGCAAATAGAAAAAAATAAGTAAATGTCTCATGTAAGTGTTAAGTCAGCACTATTGTCTTATTTCCTCTTATTTACAAAAATTCTCTCCATTTATTTCCTACAATTGTACCAGCACACTCAAGTAGATACAATGCTTTTCTCTCACAAACTATGTGAAATTGAGTATGAAATAGACGTGTGAATTCTTCCAACTTTTTGTGTCGAATGTCTCTTTCAAGTCTAAACTAGTAATTACAGTTTTATAATAAGACAAATTCCAATCCTGTGCACACACAATTGAAACATTAAAATCTGATTAGTCAAACTTTAACATAACAATAGATCAATTTAAGGTTCTCATAAAAATTTTGACCAAATCCTTTAAGTCAACAAGAATTGAAATTATAAAAGTCCCGCTAGACCATATAATTATATTGAAGCTTATATATTGCCTCTTCTTGTTTATCTTTGGATGTAACTAGTCATTAAGATTTTCTTTATCTTTTCAAAAAGTTTTCGTCCTATCTCCATGAAATCAGATCAGAGTGGTGAATGAACAGTTTGGCTTAGCTGACAGTCGGAGTTTCTAATGTCAACATGCTGAGGAATCAGAGATAAGGCCCTATGGCTCTCTCTGATAGCAATGGAAATCGTTTACTACTATCTCTCATGCTCCCATTGAGAAGGCACTTGGATACATATAAATGTTTTCACAAATGTTTCAAGATAAATATCAACCATTACCAATTTTTTCTTCCAATTTGTACATCATACAAAACAGCTATTTTGATATATTGAAAAAATTATCAGTATCACCTGTTTTACTTGTTTTCATTTAATCTACTTGAGTTCTGCTATGTTTAAGTTGATCTTGAAAACTTCAGTCAAGTATTCTATGTTTCTAATTTGTTCTACAGATTTAAAATATTTTTTTGTATTTCGCACTTTTCATGAAGTTGCCACTCTCACGTCAGATATATTCTTGATAGGTCAAAATATTGAAATATTTATCATCACAAATGTAGCTTTTAGTCTGATAATCACAATCTTAGAATTATATAATTTCCCAGAAATTCTACAATTTAGTATCTTAAATCTGTGTTCATCTCTTTAATGATAACAATTTTCAAGGTAAGAAATCCAGGTACTGAGGCACAATGAAGACAAAATAAATAAAATAATGCATATTCCTGCCAAATTTTCTGATATGCAGTCTCTTAAAACACTGATAACAAAGTAAAAGATCCTCTGATAAAATAGAAAAAAAATCACATTTCTTATGAAAAGCTACTTTCCATTCAAAGCACTCCTGTAATGTAAGTAAATGCAAGCATTCCACTGAGTTGATAATATCTAAACTATAAATCCATTAAGTCCAGATACAATTCTTAAATTGTTCAAATTACTTTCAAAATTATGCAGAAAATTTACTTTAAGCCATACTGCAGTAATTTTACTTTCTGATCAATTTATTTGTTCCAATCTGTTTTAATAATCTTTTTTTTTTTCAATAAAAGAATTAAAATTTCTTTGCTTTTTATCAAGCTCAAGTTAAAAGTAATTTTCTCTCTTTTTCCCATCGAACACACACAATTTTCATCAGAATTGTTTCTGGTTCCCATGTGAATATTGAATGAGATTAAACTAGTCTTTTGTTTCCTTTGTGTCAATTTATTATTACTCATCACAGAGTTTGATACACATCATCACAAACATTAATATGTCCCTGCCCAAAACCAAAACATATGCCTAATGGACCATTTAATTGAAAACTGACCCTATGGACATGATGACTGACCAATGGACAATACTTATCATACCTGATTATCACTATAAAGACTTTTATGTTACTTTAATGGAGCATTATATTACAGAATCACAATAAGATCAAAGGTCAAACAGCTTAATAACAGTAGACTGCTGTTAATACATTAGAAAAGCATGTCCAACACTAGAAAAGGGAGGGGGAGACATAGAAATGAGAGGATAACAAAATAGAATTAATCAAAGGAAAAGGGAGCATGGAAATAGGGGAGAGACAACTTCATTATATGGCTACAGCAGTTAATATCAGGAAATATTGAATAGGAATAATGGAAGTAAGCAAAATGAAAATATTGAAAGGGAACAGATTCCAAAAATGAAATGGCAACCAAAAATATATTCATACTATTCTATACTTAGTTGAATAAGAAGATAAAAAAATATGGAGTTAGTGTAACATAAGAGAGCATGTATCAGATTAAAATCTATTTATCTTTTAAATTGAGGGTGGGCATAAATAATCTTCTGAACTTTTTTATAATATTATTGTGTATTAATTACATTGCTACAGTAACATCATCACTAACGTGTTAAGAATCTACTCTGTTTCAAATAAAATATTCATTGCTCTAGCAAATTTTGTAGAAAATATTTGACATTTTATTATTAAACATTATCCTTCATACTTTCGTGCTTATAAAATTAATTATAAAGGATTTTATTCATTTGTTATTCAAAACTGATTAAATTTTCTCATCTAAATATCAATTCATTTCCATTGCTACATTCAATTACAAGTATCTAGAACAAGAACAAAATAGTAAACAATGAAATAAAATTAATATCCTGAGGATAAAATAAAGTGGTTAGGAGAAAAACTATTATGAAATGGAATGGAAACAAAGAAGCATTAACAGATGTACGGAGACAAAGGGAAATCTTCATAACAACATCACATGAATCACAATATTTCTCAACTACTGACGCCTCTGGTCTCAAAAGACAAAGACTGAATAAACAATGATACACAGATTTGGTAAACACTCAGATTCTTACAAATTTAATGTGATTCTTTAATTGCTTACTGAATGCATTTGCAATAACTCTACTTCTAAAATTCTGACATATTTTGGGAGTATTTTAAGTTTAAAGAGTAAATAATGGTTTTCTTATTTCCAGTAAAATAAAAGTCATGTGACCTTCTCTGAGGGGGATGACATGCTGTTGGGATGTGGGATATAGGGGCACAAAAATGGGGATATGGGGCACAAAAATGGGGATATGGGATATAGGGGCACAAAAATGGGGATATGGGATATAGGGGGTAAAAAAGTGGGGATTTGGGATACAGGGGGTAAAAAAAAGTAGGATCTGGGAAAAGAAGGGGAAAACAAGTAGGAATTGGGAAAAAATTGCAAAAAAAAGTGAGATTTGGGAAATGAGCACCCCTCTTCTATAATGCTCTTTACAATAATGACAACTTTTAACCATGAAAGATGTTGTCACTGAGGATGGAGAGAAAGGGATTATGGTCAGAGATTAGTTTTATCTAATGGCCTATCTATGCCATCATATAACTGTTAATTCAGAAATATCTATGTGTTTAATATTGCTATAATTGAACAAATGTTGAAAATTCAAGATTAAATATTACAATTTCAGGAAATTTTGCAAAACCTATTGAATAAATTTTTTTTTCAATAATAAAAATTATTGAAAACCATCTTATTTTAAACAAGTCCATCTAATTTTAAAACAAATAACATATGATGTCGAGAATAGCTGGACTTGAAAAAAAAAGGGGAAGTGAAAATTAATTGTATACCTACCAGAACACATCATTGTAACCTGGACATCTTGTCTGACTATGGCAAGTTTACCAGGAGGTGATTTAGGCTTGTTGTATGCTCTACATCCGTACCTACTGGTCTCTGTGACATTTTTGATAAGGAGTCGTGACAGAACATCATTGCCTTGTACAGTTGTGTAGATAGAGATCCCATCAGGAGGTGTGCTACCAAGCTGAAAAGGACAGATCTTTCTAAAACATTTGCTTAAAACAAGACACTATGATAACAGGAGTGCACACACTGAAATGTCTTGCTTGCTTTACTGACCATTGATTTTATGTTGAGTCCTAAATATAAAGCTTTACTACAAGTATCACATTAACTTAACATGATCCTAGAAAATGAGGTCAAGGTCAGATAAACCAAACCGGCAATACTTGTACACCTTACAATCATTCCATACACCAAATATAGTTGACCCATTGCTTATAGTATCTAAGAAACAAACTTCACCATGAAAACTTAACATTGACCAATGAACCATGAATATGAGGTCAAGGTCAGATGATACCTGCCAGACAGACCTATACACCTGACAATAATTCCATACATCAAATATAGTTGACCTATTGCTTATAGTTTAAGAAAAACAGTTCAAAACACAAAAACTTAACACTGAGTAATGAACCGTGAAAATGAGGTCAATGTCAAATAAAACCTGCCAGACTGACATGTACATCGGAAAATATTTCCATACACCAAATATAGTTGACCTATTGCATATAGTATTAGAAAAAAAGATCAAAACACAAAAACTTAACTTTAAAAACACTGAACCATGAAAATGAGGTCAAGGTCAGATGACACCTGCCAGATGGACATATACACCTTACAATCATTCCATACACCAAATATAGTAGACCTATTGCTTATAGTATCTGATATATTGACTTGACCACGAAAACTTATCCTTGTTCACTGATCCATGAAATGAGGTCGAGGTTAGATGAAAACTGTCTGACAGGCATGAGGACCTTGCAAGGTATGGACATACTAAATATAGTTATCATATTACTCATAATAAGAGAGAAATTAACATTACAAAAAATCTTAACTTTTTTTTCTCAAGTAGTCACTGAACAATGAAAATGAGGTCAAGGACAATGGACATATGACAGACAGAAACTTCATAACATAAGGCATCTATATACAAAGTATGAAGCATCCAGGTCTTCCACCTTCTAAAATATAAAGCTTTTAAGTAGTTAGTTAACACTGCCGCTGCCAGATCACTATCCCTAAGTCACAGGCTCGACAAAAAATGGTATTAAGTTCTAAACTGAAAGAGGGTATCAGAAATCAAAATTATGGAATGAATACTGTTTATACATATAAAAATATGTGGTATGATTGCCAATAAGACAACTATCCAACAAAGTTTAAATGAAGTGGATGTAAGCAATTATAACCAACTGTACAGCCTTCAACAATGAAAAAACATTTATTTGAAATGACATACTGTACAGGTCATTTATTCAAATGAAAGTTATAATTTTATTTCTTATTGGAGACTTACATTTTAGCAATACTTTATTTATACATCCTATAATCTAAAGTTACAAAGTATATAAAATCAGAAATTGCGTTCCTGTCAGATCTGAAAATTGTTCACACATCACAACTCTTATAATGTCAAGCTGCTTAACAAATATAAAGTCATTCTGTTGAATGGTACTGAAGAAATGTGTGACAAGAAGATTCAACATATAGAAAAATTCAAAGTATCAGCCAATAGGAAAGTGCTCACAGGTTTTAACTCTTCACTGTCAAGCTGGTGACCAAATATGAAGTCATTCTGTTCAGTAGTTCATGAGAAAATTATGACAAAACTATTTGCTTGACAAAAAGAAATACAACAGAAAAGTAAAATTTCAAAGCTTCAGGAAAGCATGTATTGCTGAACTGGTATTTATGCCTCTATTTCAAGAATATGGGATTTTTTTATGTGGTCAGCAAAAAATGATTGCCACAGGGTTTCTCTTGAACTACATATTTTTATCAGCTATACCTCTACTCCATTTTTGCTCCAGATCATTGTTGGTACTGGAATCCCTGCTACATTACAGACCAGCTGAACTGGGTTCCCACACTTTACAGTTCGGTTATATGGTATCAGTCCAACAAACTTGACTGGCACTGAAAACGTATTTATTTGAAAGTGATAAAACAGTTGTTTTTCTTTAATATTTGGCAACATTCACAAATAAATGATATAAATGTAAATTCAGAAATTATTGTGAGGTTTTTATTAATTGAATAATGTGACTGGGTGAGCATTGATATAATAAGTACTTGCATTCTGAATATATCTGCATGCATATTTTCCAGAAATTGCAATAATATTCTCACAATTTTGTCCATTCTTCAAAAATCACGATAATAAATGCATGCAACAATTTCTGAATTTACAATATTTGTTACTAGTTACAGCTCTTTGCTTCAAAAGTACTTTCATTTAGTAAAAATGATTGGATGTCCTTCAGCTAAACTTTTATAATAAATATATCCTGGGAGATGGACATAGCTTTATCTTGAAGTAATATAAATTATAACTTTGATGTACATATAATACATCTTATGAGACTATGAGACAACACAGTTTCTTTTCCACGGTTGACCCAATGAACTCACCTTGAACTTCTAAGAACACTTTGTGAGATATTAGTGTTTCGTTGCCATGTTTGACTTTGCAAAAGTATTCTCCCCTGTCCTTCACATGCACGTGTATAATCTTCAAACTTCCTGTCTTCTTATTTATGTCATACTTAGCATGGCCAGTATCTTCATCTCGGCTAAATCTATCTTTTATTCTCTCACCATCCTTGAACCATTTATACAGTACATGATGATGGGAATTTGTACGTTTGTTAGCTCTACAGTGAAAGGTATGGCTGTAGTCAGCTGAAACAGTGGCATTTTTTGGTGGCTTAATAATTTCTAATTCTGAAAAGGATAAAAAATATAAATAATTTAGAATATTGTTTTTAGTATCATAAGTATCATAAATGGACATTAAGGATCAGGTATCAATAATTTCTAAGTGGTGACCTGTAGTTGTTTATATCATTATTCTTGGGTGTTAGCTGGATAGTCCTCTCACCTGAAATCAAATCACATCTCCTTATTTTCATATTAAAAAATAAACAAT
The DNA here is from genome assembly GCF_021869535.1 of Mytilus californianus. Taxonomy (NCBI): domain Eukaryota; kingdom Metazoa; phylum Mollusca; class Bivalvia; order Mytilida; family Mytilidae; genus Mytilus; species Mytilus californianus. The sequence goes on from NW_026262581.1 coordinate 125,300,892, forward strand.
TTCTTCAACCAGATCAAAGGCAAAAAGCCAAATAACTCCATAAAGAAGCTATTCAAACTAAACTGTCATCTTTAAATTCTATTTGACATAAGAGTTCAAAAGTTGAGAACTATTTCAACCAAAGGAGAATACCTTCCACAAGTACTCTATTTTCAATCTTAAATTTACTTTGCAACAGGTGTTCCAATTAGCGTATAGTTCCATAACTACTGGTAATAATTTAGCTTATATATAGTACCTTTTTTACCAACAGGTGATTTCCCATGAGGGACATAACATGAAAATTGTCTTAATTTTTTCAACAAATCATTATAAAAAGGGATATGTGGTGTGTTTGCCAAATGCTATAACTATCAACACAAAAGGGCAAGGATGTAAAAAAAATTCGTAAGGGTTCAGCGGAACCCAGTGTCTCGCCTACTTTTGCTGTTAATCACAGGCTCAACAAAAATGAGGAAAAAAATTAATAAAAATATTCCTCTCTATACTATCTTTTGATTGTAAGTAGCTTCTGTCCAAGTTTGGTTTAAAATCCAGGATAGTTTATGAATCTAATAAATGTTTTAAAAACTGAAACTGCAGACTGTATGTAATGTTAACTGGAAGAAAAACTAAGTCCATTTATAAGTAAAATATGGAAAAAATGGAATTTTTTTTTTACAAAATTTACTTCTGGATACTATCTTATGATCATAAACAAGCTTCTGTCCAAGTTTGGTAGAAATCCAGGATAGTTTAAGAAAGTTATTAAAATTTCAAAAACTTTAACCACAGAGTGAATGTAATGTTTCCTGGCAGAAAAACTAAGTCCATTTATAAGTAAAATACGGAAAAAATTGAATTTTTTTTTTACAAAATTTACATTTGAATATTATCTTATGATCATAAACAAGCTTCTGTCCAAGTTTGGTAGACATCCAGGATAGTTTAAGAAAGTTATTAAAATTTCAAAAACTTTAACCACAGAGTGAACGACGACGCCGACGGAATGTAGGATCGCTATGTCTCGCTTTTTCGACAAAAGTTGAAGGCTCGACAAAAAACTACAGTTGACCATTATTTATATGATTGATTAATTGTAAGTGTTTAACACTACTTTCAGCACTATTGGCTATATTATGTTGGTAGGAAAACTGGTAAACCTAGTCAATTAACATAAACACACATGCCACAAAATCAGACACAAGTTAAATTAAATTCTTATCATTAATATCAAGATATTTCAGTTGATTTACATTTATACTCGAAAAAACAGAAATGTTTATTGTCTATTTGTACTAAAAACAACTAAAATATTTCCAAAGAAAAAATCCTCCCTATTTTCTCCACACTTTAAGATGTTCAGTTCAAGAAATATCTATTTATTTTGGATATTTAACTATTTGTATATATGCCTGTGAAATTTTATAAAATGAATTTTGGCAGGTGTGTGCTAAAAGCTTTTAAATGAAATCATTTGAAAAATGGTTAATAAGAAGGTTCCCAACTGTTAACCAGGGTAACACTATGTACACCTCTCTGAGATTAAATTATCATCTGAGTAAAGCATCAAACTGTTGACAGCATGGACCAATACTTTACCAAGCAGAAAATATCGTGCTTGATCAATCAATCTTTAGGGTAATTTCTAGGGGCTGATTTAGAAAAAAACTCACAAATTCACAATTAATTAAGGGTCCTTGGTGGGCAGCATGACATTCACATACACAAAACATTACACTATGATTTTGTAATGAAAAAAAGAATGTTTCATTGATAACAATACAATGGTAGATAACTCCTATTTACTTCATGTCATGTATTGATGCATTCAGTGAATATCAAGTTCAGAGTTGACATACATATGTAGTCAAAAGATATTTCAAAACAGAGGCCTTGTTGAAGGGTTTTCTTGATGTTTTACATAATGTCAATTTGAACACCCTACTATGTCAGCTTTCTAGGAAAATTGGTAGAAACATTGTTTCATTGGGTTCAGCATTCCCTTTTAATCATCCAATTTATAACCAACTGATGGCCATATCGTTTGTATTATCTATCACCTATGATTTTGTCTTTTCACTTGGTTTTAATTAAGTTAGGTGCATATAAGAACTAATAAATCAACCAATTATAACAAAATAACACATATTTGATATTAGCAGCCAAGGTTCATCTAATGGGCAGCATCCGCTGAGTTAAATCTGATTTTCCTACCCAGTTTCAGGGATTCCAATGTTTTTACATATGGTACATGAATAAGGAACCAGCTTGTAATTCTTATTACAATTATTATTAAAGTTTTCTTGCCAAACGCTGAGAGAAAAATAACTCTTATTTTAGAGTTTAGGATTAATTCTATAGCTGACCTTCAAGCGAAAAATATCCAATGAAAAAAAGAGATGGGTCTATACAAAAAGATCTGTACTAAAGGCCTTTATACTATAATAGGGATATTTGAAAGTTCTATTCAGATAGTTTATCGTGAATTGTAAAAGTAAATAACATATCTATCTACTCAAATTTGTTCTGAATATGTATGTTACAATACAAAACTCTTCATAAATGAACATCACTCAAAAGGAATAAGTAAAACTATAAATTAAAACTTTTCACAAATATTCAACAACAAATTCATGATCAGAATTTCAAATAGATATCTGAATAAGAAAAAGATATAGCATTTGCAATTATGGCACAATGAATAACACCTTAAAATGCAAATATATTACTTTCTTTTCAATCTGATTTTAATTTAAAAGTGAAAAGATTTTCAGAACAGGGTATATAAACATAGGATAGGTGATTTTTCTGTCTCATTAAGTTTATTATGCTAATATTCTGATAAACCGGGTAGATTTTTATTTCATTTTATAGCTTCTTTGAAGTAAAGAAAAGAAATATTCTACACAAACAACCTATCCATATTTCACTTTCTACATGGACTATAAAATACTTCAAAAAGAAAATTTTATGACAAACGACCCTATGATACTTAAAGTTCATATGTCTTTTCAAATTTCCTTCATTAAAGCATTCTTTTGGTTGGGATTTTTACTTTGCAATTAAATGCATATAAATTTAACAATTTTGTAGAAGAGTGTCATAGTATTCTCATTTATTCCTTTTTACAGTATACTTAATAATCATCAAACACACCCACTGACATATGATATTAATATTACATAGATGAGACCATGGGAAAGGGGAATAAGCATCAAACACACCCACTGAAAATGATATCAGAAGTACAAAAAGAGTAAACATTAACTCCTTTAAGGAACACTGGAAAACTTTCTGAATTTTAAGACTACCTAAAACTTAAGGATCTTGATATTACATATTGTCAAGTAATCATTTGAGATAAATCAATTTAAATAAATCAATTTAGGTATGGTGATGTATTTTACTTGTCAAACTATCACTTGATCACCTTTCCCTATTTATGCATGTATTATGTTGGAATACATTGTATATATAGACTGTTTGTATTTCATCCTTCTGCTTTTGGGGTCCAAAGTGTGATATACTGTTCTTATTCATTCTTGATTTAACTTTTCTTGAAAATTGCCTTATTCTTTTTTCATAAACATCTAACCTGTAAATTGTCAAAGAACAGTACACTTCCCCCTACTAACATCATACATGACATAATAGCTATTCTTACTTTTCTTTCTAGGCTTCTTCATAGGTCTCCCCTTTTTAATGTCATTGATATCATTGATACATTCATATTCACAACAATCCATTCCTATCTTCCATACATAGTATGTACAGTTCCTGTCAGGACACTCAATGATTCGTACAGTTCTACATTGTTTAGAAGAATCACGACCACATGCACATAATTTGCAATTATCTTCCTTGTATGGTGCATACTCTTCTCCGTAATGGAAAATTTTTCCCTTCCAGTCTGTACATGTGATGTTTGGAACTTCTACAAAATTGAATAAATATTCATATCAATTTTATAGAAATCACTATTTTTGAAAATTAGAAATGTCTAAAAAGAAGTGAAAATAGAACTGCACATTTATGAATAACATACTATTGTCTGCCATCAAATGTGGATATTTTGTTTACAGCCATTCTGAATAAATAATTATACAAAAAAAAAAAGGAGATATGGTTTGATTGCCGAAAGACAACTATCCACCCGAGTTCAAATGAAATTGATGTAAGCAATTATGTATGTGTATGTTAATATGTTTGTGTCTCTTTCTTTTCCCTAGATGACAATGTCAAATATCAGTCTTGTCTATTTCCTTTAATTTTTACAGTTTTTTGCATTGATTTGTTTGTTGACTCCACTGTAACAGATTAGCCAAGCACTCACTTACACATGTTTAACCATACATTGTTAGTTCCAAGCCTGTAGTCCAGTGCTTGTGGTGTTCTTTTTGTTAGATTTGTTTTTGGTTTATTGTTGTTGATTAAATCCTTAAAAAGGAGATTTTTTTTTAATAGTTTATCTTAGTTGTAGATCATTTTTTATTGGTAAACATCTAAACTTTGCTTTTTGTGTGTTTTTTTCTGTGCATGTACTGATTTTGTGTCATGGATGGATACCCCATATCCTTTGTTTTTCTATTATGGTGACATGGAGACTTTGGTGAATAGTTGTATTATATGAAATTATACAACATGTACTATAATATTCTACTATGCTTTGACTGTAAGTGGTGCCATTCTCTCTTTGTAGTTACTGATTCAAATTTTACAAAATTGCACTTGTTACTTGCATGTTAAACCAAACTGATATTGTTTTGCTAGCTGATACAATAAGTAAAAGGTGCAGCAAGTCAACAATGTTAAGGAATGAACAGATACTTAGTAAAACGGTGTCTTGTAATTTTTTATTAGATCAAGTTGTTAATTGATAATAATTTAGTATCTTTTAAAGTCAAATGAGTAGTGATGGAGCTTCATAAGTATAATGTTGTTTTTTATAGGTTTGTTAAAAGTCTCTTTTAAAATATCTTCTTGCATACATACATGTAAATAACAATTGATCCATGATATATAATAAATTTCATAAACATTAATCTAAAAATTATTTGTTTTTATATTGTAAAATTGTGGAGATAAGCTAACAAATCTTATTTGTAGACCTGAGTAGTCTCCCATTTTTTCACAGTGTTACAGTTTTCTTTTATCATCAGTTATTTTGATAAAATCTGCCTACAATCTTTGTTAAAACACCAAAAAATAGCATATCATAAACTTTAAAGATAATAACTATTATTTTAACTCCAAATGGTCTTTTATTTGTAGTTTTAAAAATCATTATTACATTCTTTATCTGTATACAACTGATACTGCACTATGATTGCAGTCATTCATTACTGTTGGAGACAGAAGCAAAACATTGTGTAAGTATAATTTTTTGTTGGAATATGCACTATTACTGCTTCTTGCCAGAGTCTTGATGTTGGAGTTTGATATTAAAGTAAGATATTAGATTTGGCAATGTTGGGGAAGGGATATAGTCTTTTAAGGATTTGTTTGGTCCATACATAAAATATTTCATCTTGACCTTCATCAATGATTTAATTTTTTTTTTAAATGAGGGCAAACGCTGTTGTTTACAATGGCTCCATTTCTTTACAACTATATTACAATACTTTTTGTATTGAAGGTGAAATATTTTTACTTTCTTTTTAAACAATTTAGAAAATTTGCTAATCATGAAAACTATTGACTTCAATGTTGCAGGAAATTTGATCAATTCTATTAAACCAGCTCTATTTATCTTACCAGTGATTGGTTTTGTTGTTGTTAACTCTAATGTTACTATATCCTCTGTTACATTTCTATCTTCCTCATCACCAGAACTTTGATTCCACAAATTCTGTTGTATACTTTCATTTAAATGTCCTTTTTCTTCAACAGAACTTTCGTTGCCTATAGACTTGACATTCAAATGTTCAATAACTTCAACAGAACTTGCATTACCTCTAGATTTATCATCCAAATGTTCTCTAACTCCAACAGAACTTTCATTACCTCTAGATTTATCATCCAAATGTTCTCTAACTCCAACAGAACTTTCATTGCCAGCAGACTTAACATCCAAATCATCCCCAACTTCAACAGAACTTTTGTTGCCGATCAACTCTAGTGTGGTTATCTTAGCATGTTGATCTTCCACAGAATTCTGATTGGACATGACATCCCCTTTAACCATATCGACATGGTTAGTTGTATGGTCAAACTGTTTGATTGTTTTAGTGTCAATATTGTCTGCTAGAGGATTATTGTTAATAGCATCATTTTGTAACCCAGTCTTTCCTGGTTTCTGTTCTGTATCTGATTTGTCTGGTTGGTCAGATGTACTTTGAGATATTTGTGGTAACTGAGGTAGACTAGCTGGTTCTGATTGACCTGGTGTACTTTTACCTGGTATGGCTGGTGGACTAGAAGACTGTTTGTCAGACTGATCTGATGTGATGTTAAATACCTCTGATAGACTTGCAGAAACCTCCTCAGCTTTACTGTTAAGTATTTTAGAACATTTTGAACAGCACAAACTGTCATCTTCAAGGTCTGAACATTTAGAAGGACAAGTAATCTTTCTACAATTCTTTGGGGATCCATCATTACACAAGCAAACCTGACAGGTTTCGTTCTTGTAAATGGCAAATTCTTGGCCTGATGGAATGACTTCATTTTTCCAGTTGGAACATTCAAACTTTCTGTTGTCTGAAATACAAATATGAAATTTATTAAATGATTTTATAATTCTATTTTCTCTCTTTTGACCTAATTTTTAAAGACTGTGCTAGTTAACAACATGATGATTAATTGGAGGGTTATACAAGCTGTCAAAGTTCAATGTTTTATAGGCTTATTTTTGGTCTACATGTCTATTTATATACTTTTGATATTTTTACTTGTGGATCGGCACATACATACAAGGAAACACAACTAACATTATAAGACATCTGTACCATTTGTTCTTTGACAAGTTGTCAGATTCAGGCCATAATTGTACATGTTAATCTATAACTTGTATCAACACAAATATAACAGAAAAGAACCCAAGGAAATAGTAAAGATATGAAAATCAGGAATCTTGATCATAAAAAATTACTCATTACTCAGAGTACAAAATTTGTACTCAAAACACCAAATCCAGTATTTTGATTGGTTAATTTCTGAGCCTGAGTACGATAATCCTGCTCAACAATTTGTATGACCACAAGGCCAGGAATACATCAAATTTAAACGTTTTTTTCAGATTTTTTTAAAAACATTTTGATAAAATAACTTGTGTATAATTAATCCAATTAAACCAATACATAGTTAATACATTAAACACACAACACTCAATCAATCAGATTAAAGTTAATCATTTAAAATACACAATTTTGTATAATTGACAAGAGTTCGGAACAAGAATGGACAAGTAGAATAACTAATTTCTGAGATGACAAAAACAAACAACTTCAAAAGGTAAAGCTGTATTATCTTATCTTCTTGTTATAATGAATCCTGTCATATGTTTGAGACCTCTTTTTTTGCCACAATTTTTTAATTGTTTACCTACATAGTAAAAGCAATGATTTATATAGTAAGTAAAAGCAGACATGTAACATGTCTCTGGTAAAAGCATCACCACCCATTCTGCTTTACATGTTTACGAATTTTTAATTTCAAGTGAAAATTAACCACTTAAAAATGTACATATAGTTAGTGTCATCTACCATACACATTTAATACATAGATTACCAACCATAATCCTTGAAAGAATTTTTAAATATTTCATATTCAACAATTTTATCATCAGTTTTATGACAAGCAACAAATACTTGTTACACAGGTGTTAATGTAAAGATCAAAGGACCATACAGGTAGGTCGTTAAGGCATGATAGTGGGTGTTTTACATACCATCAAGTCATAAATAAACAGGTATAGACAGGTGAAAATTTATCTTACTCTTATATTTTTGTATTTTTAACTTTTAATTATAATACATCCATTAATCAGTGGGTTTTCTTCACTCAAAATTGACTTCATTTGTTCAAAAGATGAAATTTGATGAGAAATGACAATAAAAAAGGATACTTCTATCAAAGATACAGGTAATTCATACATATGACTGGAATGTTAAATATTTCATCTTCTATGCATCAACACAAAAATACAATTACTCATCTAAATCAGGTAAAGTTAAAATAATCTGTGGACAATGGCTTATCTTCATAGAGTTGGAATGACATTGCATTCAATTACATTTGAAGACTATGATTTTCCACTCTGTACCTGCTCCTGTTGGCTTAACAGTTTATATAATTTATGAAAACAGGGTCAAGTCAGGTAATCCATGTCAGACAGACAGACAGTACACTTAAGAATTACTAAATATAACTGACCTATTTCTCGTAGTCTCTGAAAAATTAACATAAGTACAAAAACTAAATATTGATCACTGAACAGTGAAAATGAGGTCAGGGTCAGTCAGGTGACCTTTCTTAGAGGTACAAATACATCTTGCAACAGTTGACCTATAACTCCTAAGAAAGTGTACAAGCATGTTGATTGTTCATTATCATATACTGAAAATAAGTTTTATAAATTGTTGCTGCTGCTGCTGCAGACAGGTTGGCATACATATAAATATAGAATTCTCTTTGATAGTGATGCTGGAAGCATGAGCAGAGAGTGATGTACAGACCATTACCCTCAATTGGTGATTTTTGGAGGTTGAGCAGGAAGAAAGGGAAACAGATCATTACCCTTATCTGATGATGCTGAGAGCATCAATAGAAAGAACAGAAACAGATCAAAACCCTTACCTATTGGAGCTAGGACCTTAAACTGGTGATGATGGGAGTATCAGTAGGGGATACACATACAATAATCCTCACCTGGTGATGATGGCAGTATGAGTAGATAGGGAATACACATACAATAACCCTTACCTAGTGATGATAGCAGTACGAGTAGATAGGGGATACACATACAATAACCCTCACCTAGTGATGATGGCAGTATGAGTAGATAGGGGATACACATACAATAACCCTTACCTAGTGATGATAGCAGTATGAGTAGTTAGGGGATACACATACAATAACCCTTACCTAGTGATGATGGCAGTATGAGTAGATAGCGGATATATATACAATAATCCTCACCTAGTGATGATGGAAGTATGAGTAGATAGGGGATACACATACAATAACCTAGACTTGCTACATGTCCCTTCCTTATTATTTTTTTTTAATTTTGCCCCTTTAACAATTTTACTGCTATAACTAGGAGATTACCATTATACTGACATCTGCAGAGGAAGGCTTTCTCCAAGGGCAATCAGTATACTGGAAGTTAACAGTAAACATATAAATTAGTAAGAAAGAAATAAAAGAAAGGGAATTGTAGCAAGTCTAACAATAACCCTCACCTAGTGATGATAGCAGTATGAGTAGATAGGGGATACACATACAATAATCCTCACCTAGTGATGATGGCAGTATGAGTAGATAGGGGATACACATACAATAACCCTTACCTAGTGATGATGGCAGTATGAGTAGATAGGGGATACACATACAATAACCCTCACCTAGTGATGATGGCAGTATGAGTAGATAAGGGATACACATACAATAACCCTCACCTAGTGATGATGGCAGTATGAGTAGATAGGGGATATATATACAATAATCCTCACCTAGTGATGATAGCAGTATGAGTAGATAGGGGATACACATACAATAATCCTCACCTAGTGATGATGGCAGTATGAGTAGATAGGGGATATATACAATAATCCTCACCTAGTGATGATGGCAGTATGAGTAGATAGGGGATACACATACAATAACCCTTACCTAGTGATGATGGCAGTATGAGTAGATGGGGGATACACATACAATAATCCTCACCTAGTGATGATGGAAGTATGAGTAGATAGGGGATACACATACAATAATCCTCACCTAGTGATGATGGCAGTATGAGTAGATAGGGGATATATACAATAATCCTCACCTAGTGATGATGGCAGTATGAGTAGATAGGGGATACACATACAATAACCCTTACCTAGTGATGATGGCAGTATGAGTAGATGGGGGATACACATACAATAATCCTCACCTAGTGATGATGGCAGTATGAGTAGATAGGGGATACACATACAATAACCCTCACCTGGTGATGATGGCAGTATGAGTAGATAGGGGATACACATACAATAAGTGAATAACCCTCACCTAGTGATGATGGCAGTATGAGTAGATAGGGGATATATACAATAATCCTCACCTAGTGATGATGGCAGTATGCGTAGATAGGGATACACATACAATAACCCTCACCTATAGATGATGGCAGTATGAGTAGATAAGGGATACACATACAATAATCCTCACCTAGTGATGATGGCAGTATGAGTAGATAGGGGATACACATACAATAACCCTTACCTAGTGATGATGGCAGTATGAGTAGATAGGGGATACACATACGATAACCCTTACCTAGTGATGATAGCAGTATGAGTAGATAGGGGATACACATACAATAACCCTCACCTATAGATGATGGCAGTATGAGTAGATAGGGGATACACATACAATAATCCTCACCTGGTGATGATGGCAGTATGAGTAGATAGGGGATACACATACAATAACCCTTACCTAGTGATGATAGCAGTATGAGTAGATAGGGGATACACATACAATAACCCTCACCTATAGATGATGGCAGTATGAGTAGATAGGGGATACACATACGATAATCCTTACCTGGTGATGATGGCAGTATGAGTAGATAGGGGATACACATACGATAACCCTTACCTAGTGATGATGGCAGTATGAGTAGATAGGGGATACACATACAATAACCGTCACCTAGTGATGATGGCAGTATGAGTAGATAGGGTATACACATACAATAACCCTTACCTAGTGATGATGGCAGTATGAGTAGATAGGGGATACACATACAATAATCCTCACCTAGTGATGATGGCAGTATGAGTAGATAGGGGATACACATACAATAACCGTCACCTAGTGATGATGGCAGTATGAGTAGATAGGGGATACACACACAATAATCCTCACCTAGTGATGATGGCAGTATGAGTAGATAGGGGATACACATACAATAATCCTCACCTAGTGATGATGGCAGTATGAGTAGATAGGGGATACACATACAATAACCCTCACCTAGTGATGATGGCAGTATTAGAGGAGAGAAATGCAAGGCATAACTATTGACTGATGATGCTAGGAGCAGGATAAGATAGAGGAGTAACAGGTCATAACCCTTAGCTGGTGATGATGGGGGTATGAGCAGAGAGTGCAGAAACAGATCATAAACCTTTAGCTGGTGGTGCTGTTAGAATGAAAAGAGAGAAGAGAAACAGAATTATAACCTCTAGCTGAGAATGTGTTGAGCATGAGCAGAGGCAAGAAACAGATCATAACCAATAGCTGATTATTCTTAGAGTATAACATTGGTAAAGAGGAGAAAAAAAGATAAAAACCCATAGCTTGTGATGCTGAGAGCATGAGCAGAAAGGGGAAGGTGGGAGACAGTTCATAACTTATAGCTGATTATTCTAAGAGTATAACATTGGTAGAGAGGAGAGAAAAAGATCAAAATCATCAGCTTGTGATGCTGACAGCACGAGAGGAGAGAAAAAGATCATAACACTAAGTTTGTGCTTCTGGGAGCATGAGCAGAGAGAAGAGAAACATATAATAACCCTTAACTAGTGATACCAGGAGCATCAGCAAAGGGTTATAAACAGATCATAACCTGCAGCTGGTGATATTGGAATGAGCAGAGAAAAGAGAAACAGATCATAACCTGCAGCTGGTGATATTGGAATGAGCAGAGAAAAGAGAAACGGATCATAACCTGCAGCTGGTGATATTGGAATGAGCAGAGAAGAGAGAAAAAGATCATAACCTGTAACTTGTGATACTAGGATGAGCAGAGAGGAGAGAAAAAGATCATACCCTGCAGCTTGTGATACTGGGAGCATGAGTAGAGAGGAGAGAAAAAGATCATAATCTGCAGCTTGTGATGCTCAGGGAACATGATTAGAGAGGAAAGATCATAACCTGCAGCTGGTGATACTGGAATGAGCAGAGAAGAGAGAAAAAGAACATAACCTGTAACTTGTGATACTAGGATGAGCAGAGAGGAGAGAAAAAGATCATACCCTGCAGCTTGTGATACTGGGAGCATGAGTAGAGAGGAGAGAAAAAGATCATAACCTGCAGCTTGTGATGCTCAGGGAACATGATTAGAGAGGAAAGATCATAACCTGCAGCTGGTGATACTAGGAGCATGAGCAGAGAGGAAAGATCATAACCTGCAGCTGGTGATACTAGGAGCATGAGCAGAGAGGAAAGATCATAACCTGCAGCTGGTGATACTAGGAGCATGAGCAGAGAGGAAAGATCATAACCTGCAGCTGGTGATACTAGGAGCATGAGTAGAGAGGAAAGGTCATAACCTGCAGCTGGTGATACTAGGAGTATGAGCAGAGAGGAAAGATCATAACCTGCAGTTGGTGATACTAGGAGCAAGAGTAGAGAGGAGAGAAACAGATGATAGCCTGCAGCTGGTGATGATGGGAGCATAAGTAGAGAGGAAAGAGAAACAGATGATAGCCTGCAGCTGGTGATACTGGGAGCCTGAGCAGAGAGCAGGATAATAAATCATTACCATAGCGGGAGCAGAGAGGAGAGAAACAGATCATAACCCTTAGTTTGTGCTTCATTGGGCATGAACAGAGAGGGCATAAACAGATAATAACCTTTGTAACATGAATGGTAATTTTTCCTTATAAATTCATCATTTCCTTTTAACTTCGGTTATTTTTAGAGGAGTGCGTTAACTGAATGATTTTTTAGTTTTTGCACTCTCCAATCCCCCGTTGACCACATCTCGTTGAAATAGCAAAGAATGGGAGGAGCTTAAACCAGTGCTCTAACTTCCATCTAGGAAGTTGTTAATGCACAGTCTGGCTTCGCCTCCTTCGAGAAGTAAATAATGAAAGAATAAAACAGAATGTAGTAGAAATGACTTTCCTACTGTTATTTTGGTTGGATTTCTGTTTTTATCGTGTCGAAATTAATAATATTCTAAAATAAATGTGCTTCGCCGAGCACAGCTGGATACGACCACTGAACAGTTGGGGCAAAAATGGACACAAATTATATTCAAGCTTGATACAGGTCTGAATTTGGATTGTAATTAAATATTTGACAGGTTTCTGACACAGAATAAATGTAGTCAAAGAACTTGAAATTGGTTATAATGATTTGAATTTATATTCAATTGAAGATTTCTTGCTGCTCACTGTGCTGTTGTGCAATACATAGTAAATCTGTTTTCAGACTATATACAAAGAATTAGCAAAATAAATTGTGACCCCAAATTTTTCTTTTGAAAAATTGATAATTTCTTAAATCTTGTTGACCCCCCCCCCCCCCCCCCCCCTCTCCCCCCTCCTACAAAAAAAAAATTTTTTGAAGAAATTTTCTTTTGTAAAATGTGGTACAATTTAAGAGACATCCACACACTTAAACACAACATATTGTCTGAAAACTAGAAAAATGCTTGTTTTGGCCCCTTATTCCTGAACGGTTGGGACCATCACCCCCAAAAACAATCCCAACCTTCCTTTTGTGGTATTGAACCTTTTGCTTAAATTTCATAGAGATCCATACACTTAAACTAAAGTTATTGTCCGGAAACAAAATGTCTTCGGACGACAACAACATAAGCAATATAGGAACACAAATTTTTTTGCGGTTGTATGGAAATATATGTCACTGGATGTTTAGTAATTTTCTCCATTTCATAAAGGTCTATCTCCGTGCATCGATCATGCTTCAAATATTTGCCCTTGGAACTTACTCGCCATCAACAACCATTCCAATCAATTAACCGATCATTTTACAGATGTTGGAAATGGAAAAATAGTATTAATTACTTTCATATATTAGTATTGGAAAATTTTTCCTTCTTATCACAACGTTTAAACTCCTTTGAAACTACACATCCTTTCGGGTTTGAAGGCACATAAACATCGAATAAAATTTTGCATCTACCCCCCCCCCCCCCCCCCCCCCCCCTCCCCAAGAATTTTCGGGGAGACAAAACTATTCAATAACACATAAATGGCTATCTAGTCTGAATTCATTTAAATGTACCTCTGTATCTGAAATACAAATCCAATTGTCATCTGCTGCATGTGTTAATTTTCTGAAAATCAAATATAGTATCACCCCACTATTTGATTGACATATATTGAAAAGTACAGTCAAGTTTTATTGGTCAGCATTTAACCTTTGACATGTGTCATAGCCCATTAATGTTACAAATCATATATAGCCAAGCCTTACTCATTAACATATTTAATCCACTCAAAGCTCGATTTTGTTAATTAATTACGTTAGTTGGTAAAAGACATGCTCTATATATATAACTTAGCTGGTGATACAAAGAGCATGAGCAGTTATATAACCCTTAACATGTGATACTGGGAGCATTAGCAGAGAGATGATAAACATTCAATACTAACCCTCAGCTGATGGTGCTGGGAGCATGAGCAGAAAGGAGAGAAACAGAATATAACCCTGGCAATAATGGAAGCTTAAAATGTCAATACTGTCATAAACTTTGTATTTTTCTAAGTATCATTGTATCAAATGTTCATAAGGTCAATAAATAGGACAAAATAATCCACATTGTCATAATAAAATTGTAGACTTTCTAATTGCAAGTTTCTGGATGTAATGGAATTTAAACCTTTTTCATTATATACAAATACACTATGTGACTGCAAAACAATCATTATATTTGTGGGTTTTTCTTTCAGCTAGATAGTTTTCCCTCTAGAAATTTCCAATAGCCTTTAAGCAAACAGCTAATTCTAAATAGCATTGTGTTGCTTGTACAGCATAAGGGTTCACCAAAACTTCTTTTTAAAATTTTTAGAAATTAATTTCTACTAAGAACAGGGCAATAATTACAGAATCAGTGTTTCATGATGTTACAATGCCCTAGGTAGAATATTTTATAATATCTGACAATTTTTTTTGAAAGGAATTTTTAAAAAGTAATAAAAGAAATATTTTGTTTCGATAAATTCTTTACTGTCATCTCATCATGTCATCAATGTAGATAACATACACATTTATTTACATGAAATATAAAGGAAAATTTGAATAAATTCATCATTTACCTTTTTTTCTGTTGTCTAAAGCATGCATATTTAATTTCAACAAAAAGAAAATTTGAGCAAATTTATCATTTTCTGTCATTTTTAACAACATTTATATTTTACAATAAACAAAGATAAAATTGCCACACTCCATCATTTTAGTGCAGTTTTACAAGATGGATGATCTTTTTAAAGAGACGATTTGTCTGTACTGCATGCCTCTACATATTTATATACCATTATAGGTTAAATGTTCTCTAGCATAAAAGATCAAATTTCAGAGTATATATACCAAATGGATTATCCACTTTTAACCTTCAACCTTTTCATATCATTTGCCACCATAAATTAATTGAAATATACCTGATAATGCAAGTATTGTCCTAAATTCAAAGTTTTAAAGGTTAAATAAATTCAGTGTTTAATTAGTTCAGCAAAAATTTTGAAGGTGAGTTTCCCAAAATAAAAGCAGGGATAATCATCATATTGTGTACATGTCATGCTGTCCATTAAGGGCCCTTGATTGGAATAATAAATATTCTTATTCTTATTGTTTATGAAATGTTTGAAGCACACTTTGGAAAGGAATATAATGTCAAATCAATTATGAATATATATGCAAGTTATAGTTGCCTTGAATCGCCAAAGAATCAAATATTGTAAATGTAGAAAGTTTGGCGATGTTAATCGCAATAATAAAGGCAAGCAAAATTTTGTGAATTTACAGTAGTAAAGTTAAAATTTTCTTTGGATTATCTTGAATTTAATGACAGGGCTGAAGGGAATAATAACATCTTAGACTCTCAGGATAATCTCAAACACTAAAGATGAAGTTTTCAATTATATATTTAGGTGTTTTTCTTTGGCCTTACACTGCTGCTCAAAAACCTATAGATGGCCAGATGAAATCATTGCAAAACTCAAATCTGCATTATTTCAAGGTCTTAATGAAAATTATAAACAGTTAATCAAAAAATCTCTGTCAACTAAAATGTAAAAAGTAAGCTAGATAACATTTTTCTGTTATTGTATCTTCAATCTCTAATTTAATAGCTAGACAAATTCATTGGATATAAGAGTGTTTGTCTTTCTTATATTTTCTATAGCAAGAAAACCATGCAATGAATGTTTTAATGTACATTTAAACAGGAGCAGGAATAAAAATGTTCTAACTGTTATCAAAACTATTTAAAAAGAAATCAATTATCTATATAATATATAAACATTTTTGTTCTCACATTTAAAATAAACAGAGGGTTAGAGAGTACAAAGTTATTTACAGTATCACTATACGATTACCAATCACAAACTATTTGCTTTATTGAATACCACAATTGATCGATTTTAAAATCTTAAATCTTTTGTTCCTATATTTGGTTGTCTATGATCATCTGACGTATTTAACATTCCTATCCTATTAAAATTAAGAAATCTTTAAAGAAATCTACTCGTGCATTAAAACAGTTACGTTGAACCTATTGGCAGATTTATCCTAATACGATAGTGTTTATAGAAGGAATTCATATTATACGAGTTCTGGAGTTAGGCCAATGTACATAGTAATAAATGTAATGAAATAATAATAATTGGTCTATAGCTTTCTTCTTACAATATCTACCTATGTCAATATTTTTGGATAAAGAGCTACCAAAATCTTAAAATGACTGATTTGTTTAGTTTCAAAATATTTATACAAGATTTTTCTATATCGCCTTATCAGGTCTTTATTTCTATATATATATGTCTGAGGTCGCTAAAGTCAAATGTTGGCCAGGTTTGAGAATGTGATACTCATTTTTAACTGACCTTTTTTTGATGGTGGGAAAATGATGGCTAATATCTGATACCTATCAACACTTTATATAAATGATATTCAATTTATCTTTATAATTCTTAACATTATAATGGCCAATAACAATATATATTCATTCTTGTATCCTTTAAGGTAAAACATATAAAGAGAAGGGGATCCTAAATGTTAGATGTAAAAATTAACACTCTAAATTTTGTGCATATGTTTTTATATTGTTGCAATCAATTATCAAAAACAGCCATAACCAATGCACTAAGAGTGCAAACAGAGAGAAATGGTTCATTGACTTGTTCAAACCAATAAAATGATTGATTGACACATTCAAACCAATAAAATAATTGATTGACACATTCAAACCAATATAATGATTGATTGGCATAATTTTGTTATTGATTGATTGATGCTTTAGTTCACCTTTACCCAAAAGGCTATATTGCAGGAGAGCTTAATTGAATATTTACACAAAGCAGACATGATGAACAAATGAAATCTTATATACACCAATCAACTATATGTATATATCATCTATTTAGTAATTACAATCTAATACAGTACAGATTCTTATTTCATAGCAAGGAATAGGAATATAAAAATAGATATACAATAGATTTGTTCATAAGACAGCAACTTGGCAGGAAAAAACCCTGAAAGTTATCCTGAGGTTTACGTTTCAACAGACAAGGATCTTTACCTTATGAAAATGATTTGTGAATAAATTCAACAAATATTACCTACTATACATATATGATCTACCGCATCCTCACCAAATTCCTAAATGGACAAACAAATACTTAGAAATAAGCTAGGTTTTGTGAATACAGACACCTGGTATCAATGATGTTTGGTCAATCTTTGTTCCATAGAGGCAAATAAATGTTTCTTATCATTGTTATGATTTTTCCTGTTATTGGAAATAAATGTCTACCTTTAATATCTAAATACCATTCTATGATCAGTGACAATATGTGGCACTGATCTGATATCATTCCCCTAAGCCATACTTTATTTTACAACATTCCCTGCCACAAATCATTATCAGACCACCCTAAAACAATGACTGTCAAACAATACCATTAATCCCCCATCCAGACCAATATTTTCTGATAGAAGTGTTGATATACAGTATATTCAGCTGTTTAACTAATTGTTTAAGCATGGATTTATAACCTTTTATTGATGTTCTATGAACATAAGTACATGATAAATAGTGGTAATACACATCCTTATCAGAGGACCCCCACTGTCCAGTGTAGAGTGACCACTGGTCAGTAATGATCTATTAATTATCCCTGGCCTTTGTCTGTGTAAGTGTCCAGTAGAGAAACTGACTGTGAAATTGTTAATGATGAAAAAGTATCTGTCATAGATACTATTAATTATTAGAGGTTTCCGTAGGTGTAGATTTTGTGAATCACCAAAGAGGTTGGGCAGACTTCTCAATTGTGGATAAACAGTTTGAACAAAGACTATTTTTTGGACAAACACAACTGAAAAATATTATTATAACAATAAAATATCTAACAAATGAACACTTCCATATGATATAAAACAAGTGTTCAGAATCTGTGAAATAATGCACAAAGGCAACTACTAAAAACGAAATTGAAAAACAACTACTGGTAGATCTTTCATGTGAAAGCTTTGTTCAGGGCCAAGGACAAAATTTAAGGCAAATAAAAAATTGAAATAAATTGTTGAAAGTTTTTTCATTTTGGCATTTAAAGTAATATTATCCAATGAACTCCAAAACTCTTGACAAAGGCCTACAAATTAACAACACTTTTTACAATTTAGCAAACATTTGTTTTAAAAATATACAAAATTAATTTTACAAAAGCCACTTTACAGAATGCTACAACAGGTATAAATATGTCCTACAATATGATTTAATAATGTTGCTTTTAGGGAAATAATAAAATATCTTTTAACATTAACATTCCATAAATAATTACCAGTTAGAGTAGTTGAAATTAATTCAGGAATTTTTAGCTTATATTTCTTTTGAATGATTTTTCGATTTGTGCAAGAATTTTATATGCATTTCATTCTACTTTAAATTAAACTATTTTTTCCCTTATTTCAAAGAGAGAAAAAGACGGAGAATTTCCTGATAAAATCAAATTGATTTGAATATAACTTGAAATAACCTTTGTTATTGAATATATTGAGGATTCTCTATTGTGGCGAGAACATGTTAACCATACTGTTACACAAATATGGGACGACCTGACTACAATTGACAAAATTTCTATAGTAATGGGCAGCTAAATATGGTAAAACACTCTTCCCTAATATGGCACATATTCACACAAGAAAAGTTTTATCGTAGAATTCTTCCGCTATTAAAGATTATTTAATGTTTGCCATTGACAGAAGTTTTATTGAGAATGACAGCGGGGAATGGTCTTACAAACTTTAAGCTGATCAGAGAACATAGGTCCTCCTTTATGCTACCTATTCTAACTTTGAAAACAGGAGTGTTTTACATAATGTTCAACCAAAAACAAATAAATTGTGTGTGTAAATTCTATAATTTATGGATGTAAATGGTTTTATGATACAATATTTTATTATAATTTATTGAAATCTCAACAAAACACAAACAGTTAAACTTGACATATCTTCTGTAACTCCACAGAGATGAAAATCAACCATAAAAACTCATGACACCTACTCAGAATGGTGAACTTTTTCTTTCTAAATCTACTTCTACTTTAAAATGATCAAATCCCAAAATTTTAAAGATCATGGAGAACTTCATGCACAGATTAATACTGGTATATAAATTTTCTGTAGTATTTTTTTTGGTGGTACAAACGTTCACACTAACTGGCATTTGCTATCAATTTCAGTATGCACAAATATAATCTTCAATAAGTACATATGACACTAGAAGTCATGGAAATGAAATGCATGAAAAAAATACCAACATCTTGTCTTAAAAGTGCCCAAACAGAACAGAAATATTGTCATCAAGCAATCATTTATATATTCTATATGCAAAAATAAAATGAAAATTGTTAAAAAGTATATAGACCCTAAATTTTAGACTCTTTTAATAATAATTTAGTAAAAGTTTGTGAAGTAAATTTCTCCAGGCTTCCTTGAGTAAGTGTGTGACAAGAGAAAAAAATGCTTATTTCCAATGATTAAAGTCCCATAACTCTGGATTCTGGAACAGCATGCCTTTTAAGGAAAATTGTCAAAAAGTTTACAGAACCTCAGATGACCATACTGAATAATGGACTGGTTCAAGATATTTTTATTTTAAAATTCTGATATTTATTCAATTATTTGGATGAAATTTTAAAGTTTTTTTCATCTGTTGCATGCCTGTTTAACTGATACAACCACATGATTAACTCTTTTCCTAGCACTTCATTAACCTCACCTCGAATAGATTTATCTTTAGAAATTGTCGTAAATAAATTAACATAGGAAATATAATACTCAGATTTGTATTTATTTTATTACTAACATTTACCACTGGGAAGTCCTTTTTAACCATACTTTGAAAAGGATATAAATGGCTCTGTTATCAAAATTTATACATAAATGTAATCTACCACCATTTAAGTCCTGAAAAAACTAGATTTTAACATCGATCATCAAAAATACTTAAATTTCAATCTGTGTTTCTCAAGATCTCATTAGGCATTGTGGCAATTCAAAGTCCGAAATGTTGTTCAATTTAACATAAAATTTGAATAAGATATTTAAATTAAAGCTTTGTAACACCATATTTTTGGTGAATACAATAATTCAAACTATTTTATAAATATGTAACGATTGTAATGACATTTAGTATGACTTATATACATATCTAACTGTCTCTCCCATGGAGTATTATTATTTATGTGCCATTGTTTAACAGGACCTCTCTCGGCACATAGGTCAATTAACAATTAATTTCTCAGCTAACACCCAAGTGTTGTGTGTAATTTAGTTTAATGCACTTCAAGATGTACAAAATGCACTTATTATTAAAAGTTAGTCTGAATTCAAAATTTTGTTGTGTGATTTAACTTTATTATCTTTAACTTTAAAATTTCTTAGAAACTTAAATGAATCAGGTAGATGACATTCTTAATCTGCACCCAAAAACATGTATCATTCAGCAAAGAAAGTGTGGGAAAACTAAGTAAATCACTTCTGTAAACAGAACATTGAAGACCAACATGTATCTGATATGATCCAAGCTTCATACAAAATCAGTGAAGTCCTAAATATCACTGGGTACGTCTTTTCAGATCAATTTTCAACTGACTGATTATAGAAAGTTTCACTGTGATTTTAAACAATATCCAATTCTTTTTTATCCCTTTTTAGTCAATGATGTTGTTTACAAATGACTAAAATCTATAAAGTTTATCTAAGATTTATAAAAATCAAACATAAAAGAGTTAATCGTTCGATTGAACTCGTATGAATACAAAATAAGATAAAGCTTTGTTGATCACTATTGACTTTTTTGTCTTTTAAATGCTGATCATCACAGATTTGATAAGAATTTGTTTTATGTATTTTTTAGATGGATTTTAGATTGATTGTATAAAGCTGTAAAACAATTAGACACAGGTGCTAAGTTAAAGGTTAAATTTTATTGATCAAGGTCAAAATAAAAAATAGGACCGAAATTCTTACTGACAAATCAGTCAGTGTGGGAAACATGATGGATTCCTTGTGAATATCTTATGTCCTATAATTATCTACGGTATTTAATTTTCAGCTTAAAACAATCAAGAATTCAATCTTCAAACTGCAATTTAAGATTGTTTATTTAAAAAGGCAAGAACCGATTCATTTTGTTTGTCTAAAGCATAGATTTAAGGACAAAGTACATACCTTACCTTACTTTTTTTCTAAAGAAACACACTGTCGCCATAATTTCAATTCCCATAGAAAAAATATATGACCAATGTCACTTTTCAAATAAAACCATCATATTTACCACTATTATTGTCTGAAGTAGTTTTAATAATACTAAATAGCTGAAAGTAAGCATTTTTTATAAAGAAAACACTGCATTCACTCAATGACTGTCTGGTATAAAACAAACGTTGGTCTTCTTTGAACTATGCTGTGACTGTTGTACTGTTTTTCTCAGTCTTTCATGACTTTGGTATAATCTTTCAACATTTAAACAAGATAGTCATTCTCTTTTTGAGAATAAAGAACTATATTTTTAACCTTAGATGTCTCTTTTATTCCGACTCATATTGTTTGATTGCTGTCTCATTAATCAGTATTTACATACAGGAGAATTCCTATAATGGCCAGATCTACAGTTAAAATATAAGCCTTTTGACACATGATAAAAGCTCCTTTTTAAAATTGATTTTAACACCCATATTTGTCTACCAAATAAATTGGGGATTGTTTATTTATAACACAAGTTACTCACCAACTATTGAAACAGTAGCATTAGCTGTTACTGTACCATTTTGGTTTGTTGCTATACAACTGTAAACTCCCTCATCAATTGTCTTCACTTCACTTATAAATGTAACAGACTGAGCTGGTTCAACATGCCATCGTTTCTGCTGAATGGCAGGAAAATTGCTAATGCCATCTTTTTGCCATGATATGACTAGGTTTGGTGGTCCTGTAGCATGGCATTCTAACTGAGCTGTCGTTCCAAGTTCCACTTGTACATCCTGTGGGCTTTTAAGGAATTTGGGAATTTCTGCAAAAATATGAAAAATATTTAGAGATTTTATATATTTAAAAAAAACAAATTTATCCAGTTTAAGTTTAGTATTCAACAAAAAATTATGCATCAAGTACACCAACAAAAATATCTCATTCATGTAAAAAACAGGTTGGGAATAATCAGTTTATTTCTATTTATTTTTAATTGAAAGTATCTACTATTTACCTTGTAACTTTTAAAAAAACATTTTTGATGCAAATCTTTCTGATTGAATAAAAAACTAGACAAAGTGATGCCCCAGCACTCCACTCTGAAGTAACTGTAGGACTTTCTTTGAGATATTATTGTGTCTGGGAGACACAAATGATGCCTCCGCAGATGCAAAGTGTTATTTCAAAATACAAAAAGTTGAGCATGGGAGCACATAGGTCTATGGTTCACTGTAGGAGGAGTTATCAGGAAACGCTATGCACCTCTTATGCAAGTATATACTCCAAAAATGACAAAGTTCAACTATCTCCCAAAAGAGCATATATTAATAAAAATTAAAACCCTCATCACATGAACACCTTCAATATATATACAAACAGACAGCAAAGTGAAAATTTCCTAGCATTCAAACTGTAGGAGGAGTTAACTGGAAACGCTATGCACCTCTTATGCAAGTAAATACTCCAAAAAATGACAAAGTTCAACTATCTCCCAAAAGATCAAATATAAATAAAAACCAAAACCCTGACCACATGCACACCTTCAATATATATACAAAGTACTACAAACAGCCAGCAAAGTGAAAACTTCCTAGCATTCAAACTGTAGGAGGAGTTATCTGGAATAGCTATATACCCATAATGGGAAGGACGGATGGAAGGATGGACGGAAGGACAGACAGAAGGACGGACAGACAGGGGTAAAACAATATCCCCCCCAAATTTCAGTTGCTGGCGGGGGCATAAAAAATCAATTCTTAAATGTTCTGCTTTATCATGACCACTCAAACTATAACCTAAACTGAATATATGCATTGCCCCTGTCAATAGTACCGGACAAGTTGCATATTGATAAACTCTAGAGGAAGTATATTAAAGATGAGACTTCTTGTAAACCAGAGTGAAATGTATTGATGAAAGCTATAGACTAGTCTTTACTCTTTTGGAGCAGGTGTACTATTTCACCTTGGAAAAATGGTACCTTGATTGTATCAAAAAATACCAAAAGAAAAGTCTGGTTGATTAAGTTATGTAAGTTTTTCCTTTTTTCAAACATAAACAAATATTTGTAATTTATTCGCACAGAAATTTCTTTATAACAAAGGGATACTATTTAGATTAGCAAAGAATCAAATCCATAAGGTACAAAGGATGGGCTAAACTTTACATCAATATAAAATGCCAGGTCATGTACAAAGGTATATTCATATTGGACCATGTCTTTGTTTGCTCACAGTTCTCCTGGAGTTTATATTAACACTTCAGACTTAAAACTGGGCAAATATTTCCTCTGTTGAGTGCTACTATAGGCCATTCTCTTAAATCTGTCCCAGTTCTAAATATCACATCATTTAAAACTATGTTCTTCAACTCACAAGGGGTCCTAATTAGCATACTGTTATACCAATTTTATTTCACAACACTCTATTTAAAATGGAAATATACAACAATATGATCATTTAATGGCATAAAAACTGAAAGATTCAAGATCAAAATAAATATTAAAACACACAATTTTCTCAGTTTTGTAATGAAATTGTCAAGAAAGTAAACATTAAATTTTACCTCCTAAGACTATATTGACCTCCCAGTTCATATATATAGGACTGGATTACTTGCTTATAGTAAATATACTTGCTTTATTTATAAAAGAGTAAAATATGTCATCATTACAAACTTAAGAAAACTTTTGCTGGTTCACAAACATGTCAGCTTGTTCAAAAACATCAAAGAAAAAGTGTGTAGTGTTTTGCCATACAGAATCCTTAAATTTTAAATACAATATATCAAAATGTAAAGATGTTTTCAACTACAACAATTGGTCTATCATCTATACAATTTCTGGAAATTTACAAGATCCATGAATTGCCACCATTAAAGGAAATATGAAGTTTTCCTAAAAGTTTTTACCTCACAAAAAGACAATATTTGACTTCAAAGATTTAAAGTGAATGTTCTATTTTTTATCAAGTAAACCACCTAAACGTTCAAGAATTTCTTCAACTTTTTGGAACTTATAATACATCCATACATAAAAGAAAACACAAATTAACAAATACCCATACATTGGACAAATTACCAACAACCAAAGACCAAAAAAGAGAGAACACACACACAAGCACAAAAACAAAAAATACATCACAAAAAGTCTGACTAGGTATATGCACAAAATGTAGAATGTTGAAACTAGTTTTTCCAAGTCCCTAAATCTCTCATACCTTTCATAAACATATAGTTGTTAATTTATGTGTCATTTGGTCTCTTGTGGAGAGTTGTCTCATTAGCAATCATACCATAACTTCTTATTTTTATATTCAATTTAAAATAAAACAGTCAAACAGCCAGCAAGCTACCCACAGAATACCCCTTTCATATACAGAAAAGATAAGGAATGGCACATGATCAAACTGTGTTTGCTACCATTCAAAAATATTTCCATGGCTTACTCTACTTCATGAACCCTGTCTGACTGTCCTATGGGTACAGGGACCTCAGTAAATATGCTTGAATGTAGTGAATATAAAAAGAAGGCTACACAAGAAAACAAAATACGAAAGATTAAAAAATAAGATTGCTCTGACAAAAAAAGTGACACCTACAACTATATGAATGCCTTTTTTTTTCATGTGTAAAATTTTTCAAAATTGACCTTAACCAGACTGAGTATAAGATATGTAATTTAATAGATCTATAATTTTTTCAGGGGACTAAACAATTGAAGTAATGCTCTTTATCATATGTCTATAGTTGTCTCACCCTTTCAAGAAAAAAGATATTTTTTTAATACCAAAAGCCTCTGACAATGTCTGATATTTCAGACAAATTTCTGCATTCGCATATTTCATTTTACATCTTAATTGTTAATGTGAAATATATATAGAAGATATGATACTGTCACAAAAGATTAATAATAAAGTGAAATAAAAGGTGTTTTTGAAGTTTAAAACTAATTTCTGGCTCATTTTTTAACCATGCCCTTACAAATCAGGGCTTATCATCGCCAGGTTATTTTTTCTAGTGATAAAGGTATGAAGACATCAAAGGAGTTGTTAAATTAAAATTTCAAAGGTAAATCATGTTCTCTTAGCAATAAATGTACCAGTATACAATCATATATAACATTATTTTTATCTGATTAGGTCTGCACCCTAATAAAATCTAGAAACTTTAATATGTTACAAGTACAGGCAACTAAATCTAATATAATTTATAATCAAGACACCTTGTCACTATTTTTAACAGTCTAACCCATACATGGATATTTATTCAAGACTCTTTCTTTTGCCTTCTTGATCAAAACATGACAATAAAATCGTCATAATTTTTATTAAATTAGGTTGAGTGCCTCTTATTTCAGCCCAGTGATAATGCTGTTTTACATACAACAATTTTCTGAATTAAAGTTATATATATATGGGACCAAAAATTTTCTACAGAAATCTCATCTTAAGTCATATTAATTATGCAATCTACTTCATAAATAGAACTATCCAATAAATAATTGTCTATATGGCTAGTACTTATACCTAAAGTCTGCATAATCAATCCCAAAGAAGTTACTTGTTTAAATATATTTTGAGGTACAATAATGCACAATGATAATAAGCAAATAACCTATCCTTGGGAAGCATCTTATTTATTGAATTTCAGCAAACTTTATAAAACAAAATCTGCTGTATGATTATATAACAATCCCATCCCAACTATATTTTAGCCCACATCTTTAAGATATCTTTAAAATAAATTGTACTGTCAGTGCATATAATTAGTTTATAACGTAGTATAATTAATTATTTGAGTTATTTCCCTTTAAGAATGCACATGCATTAGTTTCTACATTCAGAGATTTTTTTTAAATTTAAGTCAAAAAATAATAACTTAACAACTTCAAAACAAAAAAAAATGCTATCAAGCAACTCATTTCACATCAAATTCTACCAACTTTTGATTTTTTCCTCAGTAAATTTTTTTTGATTTGATTATCAACATAATATTTTCAATATTTCTTAAAATGAATGATCACTGTGTTTACAGGTAATAACAAAAAATAAAACACAAAAGGAATTCAGATTATTGTAGGTGCTGACTTTGTTAAAAGGGGAAAAGAAGATATGGGAATGATGTACATGTGTCAAACAAAAACCAAATTATATATAAAAGGAATATTGCATTTAAAACACTCCTTCTTTGTTGATTGCTTGCTTAATGTCCAGTGGCAACTATTTCAACCCTATTCAGGACTATCTGCATCTTGGCATTTTCCAGAGCCAAGTATGTACCATATAATTATCTGCAGTTGCTTGGGATTTTGCAGAAAAAATATTGTAATTTAACAAATCACAATCAAAATTATGGTTGATCTCTCCCTAAAAAAGGAAGTTTTTGTTAGATTTCTTTGCAGATATAATCTATAATTTGTTGTTATCACCTTAGAGCTGTGTTCTTCAATACAATGATGACGCCAGATTGCACCCCTACGAAGGGCCATCTTAAATATGCAGTGCAGTGAGAGTTTGTGCTCAATGTTGAAGGTCTCATTGTGACATTGGGATGAAGTACAGTAGTATATATGCTGTTTCTAAATTGCCTTTTGTTTCTTTCATCTGAATATAGTGAGTACTAAATTGATGCATCATATTACCCTCTCTTTTCCATTAAAAAAATTACAGTTATGGATTTTTTTCTGGGTTACAAATTGATAATCAACAAAGCTGATGTGATTCAAATACTATGAGAACTGAAGACAGTGTCAATAAGGGAGATCATTAAAATTTGAGTTCAGAATCAAATTAGTTCCACTGATGTAATTAAATTGAAATTCAAAGGCAAATGTCATTACTGAAAAATGAAAATATAAAAAAAATATTTGAATTAAAAAGTTAACATATATTGACAAGACTGGATCTCAGAAATTCAAAATGAAATTAAAAATTTTTTTTTACAAATTTTCAGTCAATTATGATTATCAATAAAAAGTAAAAAAAAAACAGCATTATTCAATCTAAGTCACACCCAATATAATTTTCATTGTACAGCCTACTTTTTTTATTTGAGAACAAAACTTTAGTCTTACCAACTATTAATTTACAAACTTGAAATTAAAATTTGAAATGGATCTACAGATCATTTCAAATGAAAATTATTTTAAGGACAACACCCTTTCAGAAGATTATTTTGATAAAGAGTTCTTTGCCAAATGTTTGAATATTAATTGTCACTCTTTGGTAGTTAAAAGAATTCTCAAGTTTCAATCAATCCATTTAAGCAAGAACGATATATAGATAATATATAAATCTAAACTATTGACAATAAACTCCAATATTGTGTAACCTTTGATTGTATTAGCCCAAAGAACTGTCATGAATCTTTTCTTATAGTCACATTTCTTTATTGACTTCGCTACTTTTGTAAAATATTTTTTGTCTGGAGATCTACCAACCACTGCACATTCTGCAGAAAATTCCAACTGTGTTAAAATTCAGGTAAACAAAGCATGTCAAAAGAAGTGGTGTGATATTCTCAGGCCTTATAAAAACAGCCTTCCACTCAAGAAAAATATTTATGAACATATATATATGTGATCATAAATATATTCCTATTTTTATTTTTTTGCATTTAAAATTCAGCCATATTAATGAAATAAAGAAAAAAAAAACAGAATTTGAAGTCATCTGAATTTTTTTTATCCTTAAAAAAATTAATGTACTGGTAGCTAGTATATATTTGATTTATATTTTTTACTAAACATCTATATATTTTTTTTATCTTAAGAGAGCAGAGATTATGCCTGAACTGTAACATATTAATAGATGAAAAACATTTTTATTAGAATGTATATTTAATAAGGGATCTGACAAATTTTTTTTTCTTCAGTGATTTGGAGAGAAACATTTATGATCAATATTTTTCTGCTAAAGAAAAGATGATTTTAATACTACATCTAACAATACCATCACAAGTATATAAAAAGGGTCCTTCATTAAAATGTCATTAGAAAGTAGTAGACAGGGGACTCTCACTATTTACTTGCATTTGTGAATTTTCATTTGTATATAAAAATAAGGAGATGTGGTATGATTGCCAATGAGACAATGTCTACTTATTTTATATATATGTTCTTGTCACAAACTTGCTGTAAGAAATTTTTAAGTCAATAAACATTTGATTTGTTTTAATTTGATATAATCAAGGAGGTCTAAATGTGACCTTAATAATTTCCAAAGAAACTTTACTGTAAATGAAATGTCTTTATTCCTAATAATTAAAGGGTCCATATAGAGCATATAAATCAATACAAATCACGAAGTTCATACAATATCAACACAAACAACACATGCAATCTAACATACATACTGATTGTTAATAATTAAAAATGATTAAAAACAAATAAATACTGTTTAAATGATTACAAAAATACTGGCAATTCAATATCATCATCATCATATTGTATTCAGCCAGTTATGTAGCTCATTGCTGAGAATAGTCATGACAAAATAATAACAATTAGAATCTTTGATTAACAATGATTCTTTAAAATGAAATTAAAAAATAATCCCAAAAAGAAAACAAAATAAAAACATCTCAGAATAAACAACATCAAAATATCATTCTTTCTTTGTTAGGCATATATTACAAAAAAAACAATACATGAAGAAGAAAATTAAATTTCATTTTAATTATTTATTTATAAATATCAATAAACAAGGTAGTCTATTTGTCTATGGTGTACTTTGATATCTATATTACAAACAATTTGTTTTACTTACCTGAATTGACCAGGTGAGAAGCACAGGTGACAACAAAAAGAAATGCAAATTCTTTCATTTTTTCCCAGGCTCAGAGCGATTTATAACGAGATATCGTTAAACACATATTTTTATCAACTTGTAAAAAATAAACTTGTAAACATAAGGAAATCCGGGTAGATCCGTGAGAATGGGAAATAATATATAATTTTACTTCTCCCTACACTAAACATTAGAAATATAAATCCAAAATGTAAATTATTGTTCTTAATTAAGTCTGAATAAGTTGATATATCGTCAAAAGTCAATCCTGTCACTTTAAATCCATTTTTGGCAATACACCCGTACAACTTTCCCAACTTCTCGAAGTTCACGACCTGCGCAAAGATACTCACAAGCTAAAACTTGTCTGCGCATAACAAAAGCACATGGTTAGGACTGTCAATACACATTCGTATACCAGGTGATAAATCAAAAACCTTTAGATCAAAATGACATACTTCATGTAATGCTCTGAGTGACCTTATTTTTGATAAATAATTGAAATACAACAAATCGTTATTAGTGATGCATGACATAAGTAAATACACCGGTCTAAATGCAGGTGAAAACAATACCTGAGAAAATAAGTAAGACGTGTATCACAATATAATTTATATAAAGTTAGATCTTTTTTGACAATGAGTCAGTGTATTAAATAGGATAACACAAAAGGACCACCTTTGATGAACTAAATATCTTCTTTTGTTCAACATTTTAAATGTCATTTTAGAATTACAGTAAATTATAGATACCCCAAAAGATTGTTAAGAAGTTAACTGACTTGGGACAAAAAGTAAGAAGATACCAAGAGGGCCAAACAAACAAATAATCCTAAGTCGAATTCTGTCTACCATTTACTGTATACTGTATGTGTATGCTTGTATTTTCTCCTGCTGTGCATTCCTATTGCGACTGTGAGCTTAATGAAATCCTGAAAGTTGCAATGTTTCAACAACGACACTACCGTAGTCAAAGGGCAAAGACGAATATACGAACAATGGTCCACAAAACACAACACAGAAAACTGAGCCGTGAAAACGAACCTCACCAAAACAAGAGTGTACACACTGAGATATGTCTCGCCTGCTTTACTGATTGCGATTGAATTTATGTCGACATACTTTAAGATAAAAGTTTATACAAATATCATATAAACTTTCACTTTTAATATCACTGATCTGTGCAAATGGTCGTATGAACCTTGCCAGACCAACATACACTGGTCATGCAATTGTTCCATTCACAAAATTATAGTTGACCTATTGCTGATAGTATCTGAGAAAATGACTTAGCCATGAAAAGTAAACACTTATCAATTAACCATGAACATGAGGTCCAGGCCAGACAAACCCTGCCTGACGGACAAGTATACCTTGCAAGGATCCCATATACCAAATATAGCTATCCTATTACTCATTATAATGGAGAAATTCAAGTGACAACAAAACATTAGTTTTTTCTAAGCAGTCGCTGTTCAATGAAAATAAGGTCAAGGACAATGGACAGATGGAAACTTCGTAACATGAGACATCTCTGTACTCAAGGTATGGAGCATCCAGGTCTTCTACCTTCTGTGATTTAAAGCTTTAAAACAAAATAGACCCCAACAAATAGTTAACGCCGTCGCTGCCGCTGTATAAGTATCTCTTTGACTCTGATCTAACCGTGAAAACCATGTGAACTCCTGTGCTTCAAAAAGGAAATGAGAAAAGGGAGGAACTTGGAGGTAAAAGGGTTTTTAAATAACACGGTTAGTCCAGTGAAAAATACGCAATCCACATGCACGAAATCTGTTAGATGTAAGGACAAGGACTAAATCTACAGAACATATGTACAAAACACTGACGAATAAATCCTAAAAGCATATTTCTCAGTTCACAGGCTAAATCTATAAAACAGATATCTTGGTTCAACAGACAAGAACTAAATCCATAGGTATTCATTGACAGTTTTTGAAATGAAATGTCAAGGTTACATTATTTATGTGTCTGTACCAAGTCAAGAGCCTGTAATCCAGATTTGTTCCTCAGTGTAAAACTTGACCAATATCAACTCAGATCTTAACCTAACTAAAGTAATTTTACCATGAAATAACTTAAATATCCTTGCAAATTAGAGTAGGACTACCATTATAGATGTAAACACATACAAAATTACAAGATGATTCACCAACTTGTTTCTGAGATCTGTGGACCAGGACGCAGACATGCACGTTCACATGGACGCCCAAGGTACTAAAATTCCTTTACTTTATTGCGGCAAAACATGATATCATTGAAGAGCTTAAAAATTCTGCTTATCCATTTATAAAGTTATTAAAGGGTTTAACTCTTATATCAATTCGGAATCTGCGACTCTTTTCACAAAAAATCTTACGATTAAAATTGATCGTAAGATTAAAGTTATACTGAAATGTGTATGACTTACGAGTAATTTCACTCTTAAGACTTTTTGTGAAAAGTGCTGCTGGACTTATGTTCAAACTTACTTAAGATATTTAAATACAAAGGGAAACGAAACCAGTGAGTGGATTACAAGACCACTTTGCTGATTTTCCAAATAAACTCATCATAGATACCAGTCTTAAAATTTTGTATGCCAGACGCGCGTTTCGTCTACAAAATACTCATCATTGATGCTGGAATCAAAAGAGTTGAGCAGGCTAAATAAAGTATGAAGTTGAAAAGGACCAATTTTATAATTTTCAAGGACATAACGCTATCAAAAATCAACAAACCGGCCTTGGTTTTTTTTGACTCCGTGAGATTCTTTTAAGTTAAACTTATGTACACAAAGCATTTGGCATATCAAGGATGCTTATTTTGTTGTTTCGACAAAAAGTCAACCTCTAACAAAATAACTTGCAAGATTAAATCATTTAACTTATAGCTTGCTTAAGTAATTATTGATCTTCAAACTAAGTATAAATTTTATCAAAATCTAATGTAAAATTCATGTCCTAGCTGCATTGAAGACCTGTTGGTGACCTTCTGCTGTTGTCTGTTCTATGGTCGGGTTGTTATCTCTTTGACACATTCCCCATTTCCATTCTCAATTTTATTACTATGCATATTTCAATGTAAAAGTTGTATGTATTTAATTTAAAAAAGGCTAAATCTTTGAGATTTATGAATAGAACGCATGGCAAAATTTGTTCAAGATACTATCGATTGATTGATTGGTGTTTAACGTCACTTTAAGCACTGTTGTGCGATTTCGTGGCGGTCAGTATTTATACACCTTATCGCTATTTGTCCGCCATTACTGGACATCACACAGGTTCCCGTAAAATTTTGACGTCATAATACAAAATATCTGACGCCACAATGGAAAAGTGATTGTTGTATGACGTCAATAGTTCAAGCGGGACAGATTCTCGGGTCAGCCGGGAATAGCGATAAGGTGTATTGGTGGAGGAAGCTGGGTGCCACGAGAGAACCACCGACCTTCGGTAGGAAAACTGACAATCCTGGTCAATTAAGATTGGAGCCGAGCGCACCTGCCACGTGCGGGATTCGAACTCACAACCTCAGTGTTGACATTCTAGTGATACAGTAGTTCGACTACTTAAACCTCTTGGCCACAGAAGGCCCTATGATACTATTGAAGCTTATAGGTCTAACTTCAAATCCATTTAAGAATGAGTCTGGTAGAACAGTTGTAATGCCATCTTGTGGAGTTTCCAATTAATTCTCTGAGAAAGAAACTTGCTTGAGCTATTGATGAACTAAATTGTAAAAAATCATCCCAGTCTGATAAGAAGTAAACTAACTTTTTCTCTGTTTCTGATCAAGGTAAATATGCTAGATATACCTACTGGAGGTGCGATGAGATGATTAAAGCTGTAACTTTTCTCCTTGACAACATTTTTGTACGTTTCGGCAATAAAGTTTATAGACAGGTTGCAGGTATTCCTATGGGCACCAATTTTGTCCCTTTAATAGAAGACTTTATCCTGTACTGTTATGAATCACAGTTTATGGCCAAACTCAGTTAAGACCCGTCTAAATTCCATTTTTAAAATTGATAAATTCAACATCACTTACCATTATCTTGATGATATTTTTTCGTTAAATAATCAAGAATTCTCTAAATATACTGCCGAAATTTCCCGAAAGGAACTTAATATAATAAATCAAATATTAACAGCAATGACTGTCCTTTCCTAGATTTAGATATTTCAGTTTTACACGAGAAACTCTTACACAAAAATTTACGACAAAAAGGACGCTTCTATTGTTAATTTTCTTTTTTTGGACGTTGATGTTCCTTTGGCACCGTCTTATATCCCAACTCGTTCGCTATGCTCGTGTCTGTAGTGATGTTTTGGATTTCAATGAGCGTATCTATGTATTACTCGTAAATTATTAAGTCAGGGATTTCGTTACCACAAATTACTCAACACCTTTACTAAATCCATCCATAGATACAAGCTTGCCTGTACATGAAGAAAACTTATTTCAAACAGAATAGCACATCCTAATTTTTACGGTGATGTTGTTTACCGAGCCCGGAAATTTAAGGCCATACGATACAGTTACTGGGAAGGTAATGACGTTGCTAACGTAACATGTTTTTTTCGCGACTTAAAACGGCGACCTATCGGGAAAAGATGCATTTTTCGAGTGATTTTAATCATTAGATTGAAAACGAGTACATGGACCCCTCTTTTTTAAAAGGACATTTGACTTGATGCTGTATGAAGATTATTTGTTCCAATTTTTATGAAAAAATCACCGATGATTTTTTTAACTAGATATATATGCAGCAAAAAATGCAGTTTTTTTTTTAACCAAAATTATGAAATTTTAATAAAAATTAATTATTTTCAAAGAATTGTTTCACAATTTAAGAGCATACTTTTGTAAAGCCGATATTCCAAATATTTTTACAAAAATCCGCATGTGTTTATCTTTTGAAACAAAAAAGTTAAGTATGTCTGTCCATAGATATAATAGCTATTATATCTATGATCTGTCCAAAAGGATAAAAATGTCAAAAAAAACAACGAAAATTTAAGTAAATGTCTAAAATTTCGACCCTAGTTATCTCTAAATTTAGCACATGAAGGTATATTTTTGATAACATATTGGAATTAACTAAGTGTAAAATAGCTTGTATGCAAATTTTCGTAAAAAAATCAACGTGGGATCAAGACTGTATCGTATGCCCTTAAATAACCATATTCTGAAAGGTTACTTATTCAACACTGTAATAAGATGAATAAATATTGTTTTTAGTGGAATAAATATTGATTTTGTAATCAGAAAATTAAAACCATACTAGATATTATTGTTATACACATATGCGCTCTCACGGTACTACAATCTGTCGATACCTATATTTTGGCATTGCACAGGGTCATGTTTTTCTCTGACTGTTAATGCCATCTTTACACTAAATCCATTGGATGCTGGATGTGTACTGATTGACATTCTAGTCTTGGTTACACGATTTTTTCATTAGTTGTTATTGGCTTTGAACTAGTTGTCGGTAACTTCGAGTACTCTCAGATCTGTACTTGGTGTCTATTTTGTTTTGGGGATGTTTAAGTACCCTGACACGTCCACTCTGTGTTTCAGCGCTCACAAACATGTTTAACCCCGTCACATTCTTTATGTGCCTGTCCCAAGTCAGGAGCCTGTAGTTCTGTGGTTGTCGTTGGTTTCATGTCTGTCATATTTGTTTTTCGTAAATTGTTTTGTTATGAATTAGGCAGTTAGTTTTCTCGATTGATTTTTTTCCATAATTTTCCATATTGTTCATGTCGGGCCTTTTATAAGAAGTAAAATAACAAAAATACCGAACTCCAAGGAAAATTAAAAACGGAAAGTCTCATTGGTAATCATACCACATCTCCTTATTTTTATATTAACTAGAGCACTTGCAATGCACACTGATTTCGTGTTATTAAGACATCCACCACGCTGTTATGCTCTGAGCAACAAAGGTAATATAGATTTCATTACATAATACAAATGTAATATCAAATCTCATATCTGGAACAAATACCAGAAATTTCCTTATTCCTCCCTGCAAACACTAATCTTCAATGTCATATAACTTTTATCACTATCAAAAGGCAATCGTAAGTTAAAAATATAGTAGACCAATGTTAGAACAGATCCCCACAAAAATAGCCATTTACAGCTAGATTTTCAAGCAGGGCAATGAAATTGAACAAATTCTTATGTAGTAATTTTATTAGAGTTTGGTATCAGAGTGATTAGATTTAGTGTTTGTTAAACGTTTCCGTGTGTTGGTGTATTCAGCCCGGTTTCTACTGAGAGAACGAACGTACGTACTTTTAGGAAAAGCCGAGACTCCAGCAAGAGTCAGTATATAAATGAATCTTAGAGTGTGAGATATAGTTTTCGGTAGTCAGAAGATATATTAACGTTGGTGTAAGCTAGAAGTAGAAAGATCGAGATCATTCTTTAATTTACAAAAATGAACGAGAGTATATATAAAAATAAGAAGATGTGGTATGATTGCCAATTAGACAACTCTCCACAAGAGACCAAATGACACAGAAATTAACAACTATAGGTCACCGTACGGCCTTCAACAATGAGCAAAGCCCATACCGCATAGTCAGCTATAAAAGGCCCCGAAATGACAAAATATAAAACAATTCAAACGAGAAAACTAACGGCCTGATTGATGTACAAAATAATGAACTAAACACAAATACCGGTATGATATATAGCAACAAACGACAACCACTGTATTACAGGCTCCTGACTTGGGACAGGTACATACAGAATGTGGCGGGGTTAAACATTTTAGCGGGCACCATACCATCCCCCTAACCTGGGACAGTGGTGTTACAGTACAACAAATGAACAAACTATAAAAATCAGTTGAAAAGGGCTTAACTCATCAGATAGATACAAAGCTCAAAAACAAGTAACAAAAACACAGAGTGGACGTGTCAGGGTACTTAAACATCCCCACAACAAAAAGACACTAAGTAGAGATCTGAGAGTACTCGCAGTTACTGACAGCTAATTCAAAGCCAATAACAACTTGTAAAAAATATCATGCATCTAAGACTAAAATATCAATCAGTTTATGCATATATATATATATGTGTACATATTGCTACACTAGTTGGAAGTTATAACATAATTATATTATCATAACTAAATATTATGTTACTTGTTTATATTTGATATTGATTTTACAAAGATTCGCTATCAAATAAAATTCATGTCATAGTCATCAGCCAACACTATAAAAAAAAAGTAAAATCACAAAAATACTGAACTCCGAGGAAAATTCAATCGGAAAGTCCCTAATCACATGGCAAAATCAAATGACAAAACACATCAAACGAATGGACAACAACTGAAATGGACATTATACGAACAGAGGCAGCAGTGGGATGTTTGCATTAACAAGTTTGGAACGTAATGTGCTAATGGGGTTAACTTTAACGGTGATTTTATTTTTAATAACAGAAGACATGGATTCAAATAGAACCAGTTATACAACATTTCCAATAGATTTCACAAATGTTAGAACAAGTGATCGTAGACAACATTATTATTCTTCCAAGAGCTATCCGGAAGATAATGCAGGAAATGAACATCCTCAACAGAAGAATCCAGCCAATTTTCCGTCAGAACAAAGGACCAACGTGTGGTTTTAACCACGTGTCGGTGGTCTGATGGTTCCCCCGATAACCAAATCAACTCCACTAGGTAAACCGACCGGTGGTTAGATTCAAAGTACTCAGATAAATGGAAAGATGAACGTTTAGCTGCTAGTATTCCAAAGTCGATGAAGTATAATACTGTTCATAATGAAAATTGTTGGAAAAGATTTATTCTTGGATGAATTTGGATAGTTTTTAGTGTTTTGATAGCATTTATGTGGTTTGCTTTTAAATATTCATATCACGATCTCATTGGATGCTTACAGCAGACTTCGATTCTGCTAACTATGACACTGATGATAACATTTTTAATTTCACTGATTATCAAAATCCTGATGGAGGAGACGAAATTTTTATTACACAGAAAACAAATCAACTGAAAGAGTTACAAGAACCAACTTGGGTACGTCAAGAACTGAACTTTAAAGATGATGATTCGCATATGCGCGATAGAACTGGTTCGACCGCGGACTGTTATCCATTCCCGACAATCACAAAATCTAGAATGTCAGAATCCCAAGCAAAGCGAACATTTATAGTGGTACAGGGAAAGACATTTTGGCAGATTTTCTGCGTTATTTTGAAAACAATGTTAAATTTAAATGGTTGGAATTTAAGGATGTCCACAAGACGTACTAAACCAAAAACTCTCTAGGAAGCAGTGGTAAGTGCTATGCAAGAAACATGGATGCCCACGAATAAACGAAAAGCTGGTAAGGTGGTTTGTAGAAATGTCTACGAAGTCGATGACGAAAGCAATATACGGAGAGCAGAAATTTCTGCCAAGCACAGAGAGAGAAGCCAAAACACAAATATGCATGGACGACAGAAACGATTAAATTTCCACCTTGGAGTAACTGTGGCAAAACGAGTCATACAGTCGAGAGGTGCAGGAAAAAGGATGAAGTTCAGAAGATGGAGACGATGGTGTCCAACATCACCGTTCGACGGAGTGATGGTACCGACCAACAGTTAAATGGGCATCAGTCGGAGCAGTAGGCCATGTCGCGACTGGCGGTTCCAAGAGGCATACCTAAAGTAAATCAGATTTTATCCTGGATACTTCAAAGATGTCAAGTAGCACTCAAACTATTCTTGAGGGCATTGATGGTTGTTACATGTCTCACTTGAAACAGTTGAGAGGTCTGTTCAACGAAAAGTCGACCAGAACGCAACTCCAATAAATGTCTTCAGTCACAAGTAGAACAAATAGGATCTGATCTAAAGGAAGTTTATAAGAAGAGAGAAACATTGTCGAGAAAAGATACAAGAGATGCACAGCTACCTCAATATATGGACAAGATGTTTCTTGATTGAAAGAATTTAGTAACACACGAAAAGGTACCGATCAATCTTGGAAGGTGTTAATGCAATACCAGGAGTAATTGCACGTCCCAATGGAAAACGTTAAAATCCTTTTGGCGGGATGCATTCTATAAATTACACGATCAAACATCAATCAAATAACTCCCGAGAAGAGTACCAATTTTCAAGGGGAACATTTTGGAAAATGAAATAGAGTATGTGCAGAAGAAGTATAAAAAAAGATCAAGTAGTCCATGGTCCGCTAGCATTATCTTAGTACAAAAAGAAAAAAAAACTCATCATGGCGGCTTTGTGTGGATTACCGGAAATTAAATGAAAAGACAATAACAGATGTGTATCCGACACCGAGGATTGAAAATACATGGGGTTTTTTTTTGTGGATCTCAGTGATTCTCATCACCTGACTTGGATATGGCTTGTCATCAAATACTAATGAAAGATAGTGACAAGAAAAAATACTGCGTTTTCAGTATACATTAATGCCATGTGGACTATGCAATGCTGCATCAACGTTCCAGGGAATAATTGAAGCAGCAGTTAGCGGACTTCAATGGCATATTGCAGTTTTATTTCGGGGGGGGGGAGGGGGGTGGGGTTGTAGTAAATTCATTAGAGTTTGGTTTCAGAATAATCATATTTAGGGTTTGTTCAAGATATCAGTGTGTGTGGTGTATAGAAAACGTATTGGGAGACGCCGAAGCGTATATAAGAGAGTGAGAGAGAGAGTGAGGGATAGTTTTCGGTAGTCAAGAGATACATTAGAGTTGGTGTAAACTAGAAGTAGAAAGAACGAGATCTTTAATTCTTTAATTTACAAATTTGACTGAAAGTATGTGAATATATGTACATATTGTTGGAAGTTATAAAATAAATATAACATTAGAACTAAATATTGTGTTACTTGTTTATATTTGATATATATTTTAAATAGATTCGCTATCAAATAACAATAATGTCATAGTCATCAGCCAACACTATAAGATGTACATGCTAAATATAAAAATAAGGAGTTGCGATAAATTTTTTTAATGAGACAACTATCCATCAAAGTTCAAATGAAGTGGATGTAAGCAATTATTGATAACCGTACAACAATTCAATTGAGAAAACTATCGGCCTAATTCATAACAAAACAATTTACGAAATTGACAGACATGAACCAACGACAACCACCGAACTACAGGCTTCTGACTTGGGACAGGCACATAAAGAATGTGGTGGGGATAAACATGTTTGTGAGCGCTCAACCCTCCCCTAACCTGGGACAGTGGTGTTATAGTTAGTTACAAGTCTTATATTTAATACACAGGTTTTTCCAAAAAAAAGGGATAAAAGAGGAAAATTACTTTTCGTGAAAATATAAGTATCCTCTGTAAACGAAAGGGATAAAAGTAACTTGTTTTGTTTCATGGGTGGCGGATTTTCACCTTCCTACCAATCAAAAGCTTATAATCTCCTTAATAAGTAAATTAATATCCTTCATATGATACACGTTACAATTTTAAATACTGATGAATAAGACTCAAATCTGAAGCTGCTGTCATATTTTTAAAAACCAAGTATTCACGAAAAATTTACAAAAAAAAGAGTGACAAATAATTTACAGCCTGTAAAAGGGAGCAAAAGACCGTGAGAAATTAATAAGTAATTCTAAAGACTACCATTTAGTATGATATCTGATATAAAACAGATAATGATGTATTACTCTCCAATTTTTTTAGGTTTGAGTTTTATTGAAAATAGAAAAGGAAGAAATCATCATTAACGTGTCAGTACATAATACATGTATTATTTGTGACCTTCGTTCTACTGCCAGATTTAATTTGTGGTTTCGGTAACTCCGTCAGAGCCACAATAGACTGAACAAAAATGGACCAAACATTATTGGTGACAATGATTACAAGTAAAGTTTGGGTAATCAAATTAAATCTAACCAGTTGAAATGTAATATCTGTCAAGATTTTATTATGATTGAAAAGTACATGTTTAAAAAATAACATAAAAAGATATACAATAAAACGCAATTTTTCAAAATGGTTTAAAAATCTCATTTCAAAGTCCATGAAACAGTATTCACATTTTTTTACAAAGAAAAATACTGAATCATGCATGGTCCTTCACTTTCACTTATCACAAAATCAAAACTTTCCAAAGTTCATAAATAGGTACCTATGTACTTCAAATAATAAACTATTACACAATGCTTAATCGATTTACAGAATAATCTTGAATACATTTTTGTGCTAGAGTATTTGTTCCTTCAAAAAATGTATATAGTTTCCCATTGATGAACACAATCTGTATTATAAGTCGACGATAGCAATAAAAACACTGGAATACAAAAGGAAGGTTTTGTTGTAATTTCAGTGTACATTTCAGCTCATTTGACGCAAAGGGTCAGGTGAGATTTGTCCATGACATGTACACAGTCGTCTGTCATTAAAACTTCAAGTTGGGATCAAACTGAATCCTTTTAAGAAACCTGCTATAAAGTGGAGTCTTTTAGCTCATCCGAACTAAAATGGCACGTGAGCTTTTGCCATCACTTGGCGTTTGTCGTCCGTCGTATTCTTTTTCAAAGATCTTCTCCTCAGAAACTACTAGATGTAAACCAATATCAATCAAACTTTGTGGTGAATGATCCATAGAAATTTAGCATATACAGTTTTTCCCCGTTCAGCCAACACACATGACCACCATGACTAAAAATAGAATATAAGGGTAACATGCATTAATTTTCTTACATCTTGAAAACCGGGGAACATCTGACATGGCTAAATGCACAGACTGTCAAAAATTACCTTCTTCCTTCACCAAAATGACCAGAGGACTCCTTCTTGAGTTATTGCTCTTTAATGAGTTTAATGATTATTTGAGACTTATTTTCATGTTTTGGTCTATTCATTATCTTAAAAAACCAAAGGAGATATGGGACATAATATATTAGTATAATAGTCCCAGGGTAGATAGATAGAATCTGTTAAAATGGCAAAATGATCTGCATTAATATAAAATCCAAATTTGACCAAAACCATTGAATGACTCCTTGTAAGGAGTAACTGCTCGTAAATAACGATTTTTTTACCAAGTTAGGTGCTTTTGCCAATTATCTCGAAAACTATAACAGATAGGTAGAAACTGTAAACAGAAAAAATTATCTGTAAAACAAAATCTACAAAGTTGCCAATACAATCGAAATCCTTAAATTAAGGAATAAAGCCATAAACAACAATTTTGGACTATTTTTTTGTGTCTGTCATATACTTTTCAAAGATGTTCTCCTGCAACTACTGAACCAATTTCTTTAATGAATTATAAAGTTTGTGTTTTTGTTTTCGTTCGGTCAGCAAACATAGCCATTATGGCTAAAAGTAGCAACAATCCAAAACTGTTCAGTGAATCCTTAAAGAGTTATTGCCCCTTAAATGACGAATTTTTGACTATTTTTGTGTTTGTTGTCAATTTTAGCAAAGATCCTGTGTTCTTAAACTACTAAACCTTGTAGGTTAATGATCCTTAGGATTACAAGTTTGTTATTTTTCCTTCGGTCAGTCAACATACATGGCCACCATGGCTAAAATTAAAACATAAGGGAAAAATGAATTATTTGCTTTACATAGTGAAAACCATAGTAGATAGGGGAAATCTGACACTGAGGGGCAGACATACTCAGAATGTCAGAATCTACGTATTTCCATATTTTCCAAAGTTATCAGATGACGCTAAGTCCATTAAGGAATTCACCCTTACCAATGAATTTGATGTTTGGCTCATTTTGTATTTTGCTAATTACCTTAAAACTATAATTGATACTAGTAGGTAGAAACTGGGTGGCTCACCAACTGTTTTTGTTTATTATTGCAAAAACTGTAATAGATAAGTAAAAACTGTAAGCAGCAAAAATGACCACATTGCAAGATCTACAAAAATGCCAATACAACTAAAACCATTAGACGAATCCTTATGGCTAATTTTGTGTTTTTGCCTATTACTAGTATCTGAAAATTGTAATAGATAGGTAGAAACTGTAAACATCAAAATGATCAGCTCATTCTTATGGATCATTGATAACATTATCTATATGATACCTGTAGTAAAACTTAAGGGAGCTACCATTTGATATTTATGGGGGGGCTAGGATGAAAAATTTTGTCCTGCA
Organism: Mytilus californianus; assembly: GCF_021869535.1. Lineage (NCBI taxonomy): Eukaryota > Metazoa > Mollusca > Bivalvia > Mytilida > Mytilidae > Mytilus > Mytilus californianus. Next base: position 125,343,688 of record NW_026262581.1, read on the forward strand.
TTTTTTTTTATTTGTAATCTCTGTCCTGCCTTTTTTTTCACTCTATTCGGTCCTGCCTTTTTTTTTAGTTTATCCTGACTTTTTTTTACATAAATTGTCATCCTGCCTTTTTTTTTGGCAAAGTGTCTCATCCTGCCTTTTTTTTACTCAAAACTCCTGTCCTGCCTATTTTTTTTCAAATTTCATCCTAGCCTCCCCCATAAAAATCAAATGGTAGCTCCCTAAATCTTAAAGACTTTTCACATTTCATCATGTGCACTCTTGTTTTGTCTGTCATAGCCAACTTACAGGTGTGCCATTACTGTAAATAGAACATGGGGTTAAAACAAACAAAATGGTTGGTTGCTATGACTATTCCTGGATACTCTTCTGATCTATAGTAAATATTTGCACTGTTGGAATAACCTGGCAGTTTCATTTGAGTAAAATGACTTTTGGCCCAATAACAGCCTTTGGTCTTTGAAAGTTTAACATAAATGACTATTTTCAAAGACCAGTTTCAGTACTCCTTGTGTGTATTTTAAGCTGCTATTTCGTCCTCAGTTGTATATTCAAAGCAACAGATTAAATTTTCAATCTAGTTAACCACCTCAGTGGTCTCGTGGTACCATGCTCCAACCCCAGCCAGGTCAAACTAGACTTGAAAATTGGTATTAGATGCTGCTCCCCTAAGCACATGGCATATAGGAGTAATGGTAAAGATAAATTCAGCTCACATCTGAATAATGTGTCTGGGTAGGATGACATATCTTCCTGTGGACTATTACTTTGTGAATTAGCACATGAAAGAATCTGGCTAAGCATATTGGTGTAGTGCAAAGCAGGGATTATTAAATCATATCATATCATCATGTTCTTGTCCTTAATATGCAATTAATTTGCCACTGGAGGTTAAAAAGCCATCCATCTTTGTCGTCATCATCATTCAGTTGCCCAACCATTACTTTGGATCTAACAAGTTACAGAAGCTGTGTTTCAAATTTTTTCAGAGGCAAAGTTTTGAAGTTTTAGTGAGACCAACCACTTGGATGCAGTAAACATATTCAAATTCAAAGCTCTCTTAATGTGTTTTTATTTTTATCCTCATCAGATATAATCATTTATGGAGAATACAATTATTTCCTTTTTTATCGATTTTAAAAATATAATCTACTACACACTAAAAACATGGGAGATAAATCTTCACTATCCAGCTTAAACAGAAAAAAAAATCTCTGGAAATTTGGAAGTAATATTTATTATTTTTGTAAATGCTATTGTTTAATCATATTCTAAAACAGACAAATAATGGAAATATTTTAACCTCATTTTGAAAGAAAAAAATCATTAATGCGGATAACTCACATTTAGTATAAATATTTAAAAAATAAAATAAGAAAAGGAAATGTATTTTGATTACCAATGAGACAACAATATCAACCAGAGACCAAAGGACCCGGATATAAACAACTACAGGTCACTGTAAGGCCTTCTATAATGAGAAAAACCCATACAATATAGTAAGAAATAAAAGATCCAGGCATTAAAAAATGTGAAACAATTTAAAAGAACCAACAATCTCATTTATGCTAAAAATAATAAAAAACAACTTTTAGATTTCAATCTTTACACTACTTTCCTTTGAACCTTCTGTCCATGGACTGACTATTCCATCTCATTTTGACATGCATTTATTCATTATAAGGGAGATTATTCATGCAATGCATGTGTCAGACAGAGTTATCTCCCATACATCTTATTGCAGAAATGGAACAAAGGATTCAAATGAACAAATCGTCAACATCCAGGTTAAGTTAATAATAACAAAATATTTTACCAAAAATAGTGGTTCTGTTAAATCTTTGTTTTGTGCAGGTATACTCCTAACATAATATTACCAAGTAAAAAATTAAAAAGTTAACTACACTTCTTGTCAAGTCATTTAGTCAAAATCTAATCCACAAAAAAATTGGAATGAAAAATGCATGTGTTATCTTCAAAGTTTCATTTGATTCCTATACATAAACTGATGCAGTTTTTAAAATTTCTCATATATTTCATGTTTTCCTCACAGAAAATCAATCTGAATAAAATTTAAAAATAAAAGTTACACAGCTTTATATGTTCTGTCAAGTAAACTCAACTGATAGCAGACAAAATCAATGTATTATTTTTCATGCTGTGGCAAGTAGATTTAGGATGATACAATTAAAATGTAAGTGGGAGGGTATGAATGGACTTAAAAATCTTCCTTTAACCAGCATACTTCCTTTAAGTAATTTTGCATACATGAAATGGACATACAACTATAAATGACCCCTGACCAGTCTAAAATTTCCTTTCTACCTTACCACATCCATTTTATTGAAAAAGCCCTTAGTAAAAACATAACGTTGAAAATATTGCTTAATAAAAATTCTACACATGTGTACCATGTAAATGAGTGTATATTTGTTAGTTTCTTCATAACATACAAATTTGTTTTACTTTTATAGGTCAGAAATCCAAACAACTTAGTATCACAAATCTAGCTGGAAAAACAGAGGCAAGATTTTCATTAAGAAAAATAGGACTTTAAATGCAAAAGGTTGAAAATATAAGGGTTATTGCTTGAAACCATAAAAACTTTGAAAAATAGAATCTAATAATGATAAATCTGGTACATGTATAAACTATGTTTTTGTTCATTTGGATTTTTTCTAAGAAATTGATGCCTCAAGGATTATTGTGTATGAATAATTGTTAGATTGGCTCAACAAGACAAGTAATCGCATGGAAACAGATGTTAAAAGTCAGACTACAATAAAAACAATTTCAGCACCACAACATTATTCAAGGGCAAAACTTGTGTCTGTATTATTAATTTAAAATATTCAAATGAAATACCAATTAGAAATGTATATTTTTTTAAAGATAAATTGAGCAAATTCTATTTCATCAGACTCCTAATTAAAACACACAGAGTACACAGGGAAGTTACTTTGAAAATGGAATAACCATCTACAGAGCCAATTTTAGATTTTCCCTTATACTTTCACTGTACAAAACACCCACCCATAAATGAGTTCCCAACATGTTTTTATTGAACAGCCCTAAGGTAATTTTTACATGATACAATTATCAATACATAAAATATCTTTGATTAAATTATCCATCTAAATGTAAGTTATAGATTGATAAACAAGGGACCCCATTGGAAATAAGCTATAATATGTAAGCTTTTATGAGATATCCCAGGCTTTTTTCTAAGCACTGTTTTTAAAATATATTTTGATACTATTTTAAAAGTATATATATATATATATATATGTTATTGTCTTGTCTTGTGAATTTTTGTATATGTGCTTGAATTTGCCTGAATAAAACTATACTGTACTATACTATACTATAGATTTTTTAATCTGAATTCTGAATCATATAAATGAAAATAACTTGGTCATAGCTTGAGTTTTTTATTTTGATGTAATTGTATGACTTTGTTTTATCTTCCTCATTAAACCATTAGCTGCTATTCCCCATACTGGGTACTGTTCTGTACAATCATTGGACATCCAATTTTGAAAATCTCTTTTTTGTTCAATATTATACAACATTGGTTGACAAATCACTTGACCAGTTATGAATTGTCAGTAAGATGACTAGATCACAAAATATGTTTGTCATCAGCAATTGTCCAATGATCAATAGTTGCTGGCCTGTTTTGATCGCCACAAATATATTTTATCATCAGCAGTGTGTCCAATCATCCATCTTCACTGGCAGGACTTGATCGCCACACATATATTTTATCAGCAGCTGCTGTTAGCAGACATGTCTCTGTAGGATGGAATGTCAAGGAATGTACCACTTTTTGACCTTCATGTAGCATCTTATAAATCACTTTTGCCTAAGAAAAACAATTACTTTCAATTATTCTCATATAAACTGAAATTTTATACAGAATTTCCAAATTGTTAACATCAAAATTAACAGTTAACATTAAGACCTGAAGGCTGAGCTTAGTTTATCTTTTTTTTCATTCTTTGAACTTTACAGTATTAATTTTGGGCAATAAAGTTGTTACAAGATCTTTTACCTAAAATAGGTTACCAAAATTCTGATTAAAAGTTTCTTTTGAAAATTTCAGCACAAGCCTTTAGACTCAATCCAATAATTAAAAGAAAGTAATTTTTATAACAAAGTACAAACAAGAGTGCACACGCTGAAATGTCTTGCCTGTTTTACTGACCATTGATTTTTTGTTGGAAGTCTTAAAGGGAAACTCCGCAAAAAAATGAAAAATTTATATTTTGTTCTTAAAGCATAAAAAACCACATGTTCATGAATAAAAATCTTTTATTCTCTATGTAAAGTGATCAAAATCGATTTTTGAAATTCACTATCAGTTCTCGACATATCGCCATCTTGTCGGCATTTTCGATCTAAAAAGTCACGTGATATCTATAAACCACAAAGAACAAAAAGAATCGGGGATTTACCGACCGTGCGTTAAAAACTCCCATCATCAATCGGGGATTACCGTAGACGGTTAATCAGTGTCAAAATGTCTTGTCAAGCGTACGGTTGTTCTGTCAGACAAGGTTATGACAAAAGTTTACATAGTTTTCCCAATCCCACAAAAAAAGAAAGAATTGTATCAGACATGTTTGTACAACCTTAAACTAACAGCAAATAGTTGCATCTATAGCAAGCACAAGTTGGTGTGTGAAGACCATTTTGAACAATATTGTTTCGAGGGAGATTCGATGGTAATTATCCTTTTTTAATAACAAAATAACCTAGCAGTTCTGATAGCTATAGTTATCAAATCCTTATATGATAAGATCTCGTTGAATAAAAAAATATAGATTTGATGAGGAAGAACAGTTTCAATTATAAGAAAGACAAATGCAGTGTTCTTGTAACAATCACTGATTTACAGAAGATTCATTTGTATGCCTCTTTTATATAAAGTGCATTTATTTGTATAAAGAATAGTTCCGTATTTAGACAAGATAATTTTTCAATTAATAAAGTTATACGATATAAAATAACATTTTTTTAATTATGACATTTAACGGCTATTGACAAGGAGCAATGTTAGAAAGAGGTTTTAGCTGGGACATAATATGTTGATATAGTATAATATTCCCAGGTTATAGATATGTAAATATCGAAATATCGGACATCTCAATTTTTTTTATTAAAAGTGTTTTTTTTTTAACTAATCTTTAAATTATATCAAATTGATACGAGATCAATTCGGAACGGTCACTTATAAAGACACTTGGCTTTACAGTTAAATGTGTGACTCTATCTGGTATGTTCGGTGAAAAAATTATAGTCTTTTTAAATTTTATTTACGTTATCCTATTATATATATATTTTGGCTTCCTCCCGAATTGATAATAGGTATGTCAGAATTATTGATAGATGTCGTGTCAGAGCGACACATTCAGTTAGGTATTCCAAGGACGTATATTAGATACACGTCCCTGGGTATTCCAGTGACATCCTGTCAACTAAAAATTCGTATTACACAATTATATAATACTGGTTCATGCATGGCCTCTTTATTGAGGTACCCGGTGTGCACAGGTAACATTTATTGAACCATACATTTGTGTCTAACGTTGTTTATCTTGTGTGTGTTTGAAATTATAATTCCACCTTTTAATGAATGATGTTCTGATAATAATATTATCCACTATTTTTGCTGATAATAAGTTTGAAAAAAATTAAAAACATGACTTTGAACATTTTTGTGAAATGAATATTGTTTTGTCATGATTCTGGACCATATTTTTGAAAAAAAAAAATCTTCACGCAAATACAAGCTTTTGTCGATTGGCAACAATGCAGATATATAAAGTAATGCAGCACTTATAGTCACTATCAATATTAATTCATTGAAGATAAGAGAGCCCCTTCTATGTCTAATGTCCCTATCTTTATAAGGATTAGGACGACAGGGGAAAAAGGAGCGGAGATAGAGTGACATAGTGAAAAAAAAATAACCGAATAGAGAACAATATAGAGAATGATCGACGAAAAGCGAAATAGTTATTGTAAAGGAGCGGAGATAAAGAGAGGCATAGTGAAAAAAAAAATGTTTGCTTGACAAAGTTATTGCTCGCTTTGATGTTTTTAGTTATACAAAATCACACATCGTGTTCCTTATTGGTATTCACGTGCACTAACTTGATGCTGGGAACAGTATATTAATATATATGTTCCTGCCTGATGTGTTAAGTTTCTGCATAGCATGGTTAAAATAATTAGTATCCCATTTGTTATATCGTAGTGTCACGGTGTTACTTTGTTAAATTTATTTAGTTTGTTAATGATTGTGTAAATAAGAATAAATCTGTATAAAAACTTCATACCATTTTAGTGATTGCCTATAGGCGTTTGATTATTGTTACATTTAAGATATATATATATATTTAGAACCTTTCATACATCTTAAAGTAAAAGATGTGTGTCTGAGTTAAACGACACAAGAACCCTGTAATCTGACTAGTACGAGCGTATAGCATGTAAAAATTCCTACTCAATATGGTTGTATTGGAAATCTTTTCATACAGATTGACAACTCATGGTCCGACATGCATGTAATATTTGCCACATGACGCTCATAGTTCTTTCTACCATCATCATCTTATTCATTAAATATTGCTGTAAACATCAATGGTTCACACCCAAACAAAATGGGAGTAATATACCTTCAGATCTTCTCCGTGGTATACACTTGTGAAATATATAGACGAAATTCGGTATTGAAGTGAATCTACATCTCACAAACACAATTTTTGAATTACGATTTTGAGTGAACACCCACCAAACCAATACAAACGTATGGCAAGATATAACCATGCAGGCATTTAGTTTTCGTCAGACACAAGATAAATAATCACTCTCATAAACGTATATATGCATGCAGTTTCAAATATGAAAGAACAAGCGGTCGATGTCTATTATAGATCATTGTTAAGTTCGTTTACTAACTGTTCAGAGTCAGACATGTCAATAGTTCATTCTTGGAACCTTCATATACCCCATCCAACGATGGGAACTCTTTTTGATAGTGTTGACAACATAAGCTTGTTTATCTGTACAAGCGGTTGCATGGCCTCTCCTGCCCCAACAAACAAATACGCTACTAGTCTGCTATCTCTGGAGCTCATCCTCAATGGCGCTTATACGTCAGGAAACTTACAAGTATACTAGTAAAGATTGTTTCAAGAACAACGAGGTTGGGACGAACTGTTCTAAAATCGTCAATATCAGTAATACATTATTAAGATATGCCTTTAATTACAACAACTGTATTACTAATTTGGATTAATGACGGCTATCCAAAAAAAAAAAAATCCTCAAACAAATTAATTTATTAGCTTAGATTTATAATGTATGTATATTCATTAATGAAATAAACGATAATTGGTATTCTTTTCACAAATAATTTGTCTAAGTGATCGTCAAATGAATTTTATTATGTAAGAATGAAATGTTAATAAGAAAATTAAAAAAATCATGCATGTTGTACTGTTGTATTTTTTCAATTAAAAACTTTAAAATTGCGATAGTTTTACGATTGCTAGCATTTAAACTACGCCAGATTTAAATACAAGTTAAAGAATTCCGGTAAAGTAAATTAAACAGATGTGGAATGATTATTAATTGGGAAATGTAACATTTAATTTTTAAGATTAAGAGTACTATTCTTTTAACTTCATATCTTAACTTTATGCTAATTGCATAGAACGTAACCGAAAATTGATCCATTTTAATATTGTAACACTTCCGGAATTAAAAAGTTGAATGTTAATTTTCAATTAATTTATACAATTTAATTATTGTTTCTCTATTGTCATCGGGTAATGTTTCATCGTATATTAAACACGCTATACTCTTTCTGTTAATCCATTCAACATGACAATATTCACACCCGTGTACGCTTGAATTCACCATGACCTGTGTACGCCTGAGGCTAAATTGCTGCAAGGTAAAGTTCAAACGAATTCTCCTCAAATCGAGAAATAAACAATGACTTTACAAAATAATATACACACTCTGTTCACAAATATCTTGCATTGAAATGGTTATCAAAGTTATAACGGTAAATAAAACTTAAAATACTTTCAGTTCAATATCAGTAAAAATGTTCTATAGGTATTTTATGAAAAAATCTCAACAATTTATGAAATTAATCCGAAAATATTTATATTTAGATAATTTCATATAGGAAGTTTTATTCAATCAATACAAAACGGTACACACATATTCATTTTCTTTCATTCTTATATTGTGGTTATTAACTACGACCAACGGTCATCTGTGCGCTTTTAATTACGTAAAATTCTGATAAGCAATTAAGACTTTAACAGATTTTATTTTTTCCCATGATTCAACAAATCGGGTTAAAACGTCACAACCCAGTGACGTAGGTCAACCAAAAAAGTTACAAATACTTGATTTTCTCCGTTATTAGAAGGAATATAAATTTAAAACTTTGTAAATGTGTTTTTTATGTTAAGATGAACATATTTAGATGATAAGTAAAAAATCGCGGACTTTCCCTTTAAAGATAAGGGTTTTACTACAAGTATCACATAAACTTAACATTTTTAAAGATCCATGACAATGAGGTCAAGGTCAGATAAAATCTGTCACACAGACATGTATATCTTACAATTATTCCATACACCAAATATAGCTGACCCATTGCTTATGGTAATTGAAAAACAGACCAAAACACAAAAACTTAATGTTAACCAATGAACCATGGAAATGAGGTCAAGGTCAGATGATACTGGCTAGACAGACATGTACACCTTACAATCATTCCATACATCAATTATAGTCGACCTATTGCTATTAGTATTTGAAAAACAGACCAAAACACAAAAACTTAACATTGACCAATAACCATGAAAATGAGGTCAAGGTCAGATGACACCAACTAGACTGACATGTAAACCTTACAATCATTCAATACACCAATTATAGTTGACCTATTGCTATTAGTATTTGAAAAACAGACCAAAACACAAAAACTTAACATTGACCAATGAATCATTAAAATGAGGTCAAGGTCAGATGAAACCTGCCAGTCTGACATTTACCCCTTACAATCATTCCATACACCACATATAGTTGACCTGCTGCTTGTAGTATCTGAGAAACAGACCTTATCACGTAACTTTAACCTTGATCACTGATCCATGAATTAAGGTCGAGGTCAGGTTAACCCTGTCTGACGGACATGTAGACGTTGAAAGGAACCCATATACCAAATATAGTTATCCTTTTACTCCTAATCAGTGAGAAATTCACTTGACAAAAAAACTGTAATTTTTTCAAGCAGTCATCGAACCATGAAAATGAGGTCAAGGACAATGTGCATATGACAGACGGAAACTTTGAAACATAAGGTATCTGCATACAAGGTATGAAGCATCCAGGTCTTCTTCCTTTTGAAATATAAAGCTTTATACAAATAGTTTACGCCGCCGGATAGTAATACCTATGTCTCGCAAACTGCGACTTTTGTCGCAGTCGAGACAAAAAAAAAAGTTCTTTTTTTTTTTGGTATCCTAAGTGTTTTCAATTTCTTCTTAAGAAGGGGAAAATAAATAAGCTAAGAATCCTATAATTAACCTGTCCATCCTCTGAACCCAATACAACACATATATAATAATCACCTCTACTAAATCCCAGAAATAAACATGTCCATCCTCTGAACCCGATACAACACATATATAATAATCACCTCTCCTAAATCCCAGAAATAAACATGTCCATCCTCTGAACCCAATACAACACATATATAATAATCACCTCTACTAAATCCCAGAAATAAACATGTCTATCCTCTGAACCTTACAACACATATATAATAGTTACCTCTACTAAATCCCAGAAATAAACATGTCCATCCTCTGAACCAGATACAACACATGTATCCTGACAATTCAAACTGTTGTCTATTTTATAGTCATGATTTTGGTGACCTTTGAATCTAAAATAAAATAAAACAAGTACTGGTATGTAAAAAATAAAATTTAAAACAACCAAAAAAAAGAGAAAACTAAGCCATTCTATAATTAGATTGAGTTCCAATTTAAGCATACATAACTGTCATTTCAATTGTTTCTTCATTTCAGATTATCTGACACTACTGTAACCATCACATTACTGCACTGAGCTAAAACCCTTTCTGATATTTTTTATTTAACAGTTGTGTAAATAGTCCATGAAACCACTTAAAACACTTCTGTCAAGCTTCCTGAGCAGAAATCAGTGAACTGGTTTGTGTGTAAAACAGTTTTGTAGATTCATTCAACAAACAAACAGCTGTGGCTATCTTACATAATTTCTTGTAGTACCAAGAACATACTTGTTTCTATGGTATGCTATCTTTAATTTCCTAGTTCAGGTTATTTTTCATTTTATTGCTAGCTGGACTGCAGATTTTTTATTTAGTGTTTTACTTTAGTGATATATGGTCAAGATACATGTAAGGAAACGGGGAGGATTGTGTACATGTAGAGCTGGTTCATCCCCACTATATTTTTTGACTTGTACCAAGTCTAACTATGGTGAACATATTTTGTTCATGTCAGTTGTCTTTGAGTGTACATCTATTTTTCTGGAGGGGTTGGTGGTTGGTGTTGTCTGTTGTACTATCCAACATTTTGCTTATTCCTGTAATCCCTTATTTATCATACATAGTATCGACCACACACATATAATAAGAGCTTCTGGAAATGTAGAGGCCTATATAGTGTTAAATCGGATATATTCTTGGAGAGCTTCTGACCACTGCATACTAACACATGAGGAAAGTTTGATGAACTATACCTACTCATTTAACATTTCTCCTGTATCTTTATCCATCAGTTTAATGGAATCATCCATAGTACTTGTCAACACACACTGACCATCTCTGGTAAAAGATGTGGAAGACACTGATTCTGAAAAATGAATTGAGAAAAAAAATCAACTATTAATGAAGTAACAAACACATTTATGCACTTATTCACAGTCTGATTTGACTATGAGTTATATGTTAGTGAAAAAATCTTGTATCAATTAGCTTTGTGAGAATTCTTTTACATTTGTTGTGTTGGGGCCTTTTACAGCTTGGTATGACATATGGGTTTAGCTCATAGTTGAAGGTCGTACAGTGACTATAGTTGCTAAAATCTAGGTCATTTTGTCTCTGATAGATAGTTGTCTCATTGGCAATCATGCCACATCTTATTTTTATATAAGCGGAAAAAAAATTAAGTCCATCTATAAGTTAAATATATAACAATTAAAAAATTTGCATTTTCAAAATTTTACTTCAATTTCTATCTTTTTTCATAAATGTTTATGACATGAACACAACAGAATGTAGGATTACTATGTCTTACCTTTGTCGCAGGAGAGACAATGGTGTGAAATTATTATGTACATGTACTTATAGTGATAGATTTAGTAGACACAACTTACAACATATCCCCAATAAAACTTATTTATTTAATTTATTTATCAAGATCATGCATTGTCAAGAAAAGTGAATTATCACTATAATGTTGTCTGTTAAACAACTTTTATATTGACACCTTGCTAAATATATATTCAAGCAATTATTATTCAATGAGTCTTATAGTAAAGCATATTTTTAAAATACTTACTTCCAATAAAATCTACGAACATTTTACCATTACGTAAATCATATCTCCTGATACAACCATCAGCTGACCCTGATAAGATTTCATAATCTGATACTTGTAAAGATGTCACACTGTCTGTAGCCTCATCAAGAATCTGAATATATAAATATACAAGTTAAAACAAAAAAGTAATACAGGTATCAAAGAAAGGAACATCAAGGGTGATATTAGAAAACATATAAAGACTACATCCTTGTTTCTGTTTGTTACTGATTCTTTCAAATTAATTAACAGGAGCATATCTGACTGTTATCACAAGATGCCAGTCTTCAACCCAACATCCGGACACTCCAACAATGAGAATCAGATATTACATAACTTGTATGGTTCCATTTAATTTCATCTACATTCCCATATCTCAATATTCCAAACAACACAACCAGATACCAGATAAAACCTTTATCTTTAGTTTTGAGGTCTGTCCAAACAGTTCCACTAAGAGAACCAGACATCAATTTACTTTTACAAGTTCTATTTTACAACTCCTGCAACCCAATAACCTGACAGTTGCATCAACAGAATCCTAAAATATTTAAGTTGTATGAGCTAAATATAATGACCTCTACAGCACAATCTATATTTACAGAACCAGACAATACTTTACCTCTATGGGTTCCATTTTACAACTTCTACAATAAAATTATCTTTCAGTTTCATCAACATGTTACCTGTATGTATTTTCAAAGTCTGTCATCCCATGTCACAAAATTTCCATTAACACTTTACCTGAATGGGTTCCATTTTACGAGTTCTACAATCCCATATCCTGATAGTTCCATCGACAGAACCAGACAACACAATTGTTGATTCTTCATTAAACTTTACACAATTCACTGTTCCTAAAAGAAACAATACACATGTATCTATTGTTAAGTACAGCTATTACAATTGAGATTTGTTTATTTGTAACACCTTCTCCTAATGCCTTAACAACAACATTTGCTTGCATGTCTGGAATAAAAAATCTGTCAGACAGACAAGCAACTTCTGCTGGTTTCTTGGTTGACGGGGAAAATAATAAAATACATTGATTCTAAATGAAAAAGTATTATTATTGGTAAATCTTCATTAATTTGAAAGAATGAGTAACAAACAGAAACAAGTTAATATAAAAACCCTGTTCATATGCTGCATGTCGACAGTATATCCTCACAAATTTCCTGACGTTATATCATGTACAACATATTTATCCATTCCACAGAACTGTTATTACTATTAACCTTACCTGCATGCCCTCTATATTTCCTCACAGCATTACCAGTGGCAACATCAAATACTACAACAGATTTATCCATTCCACAGAACTGTTATTACTATTAAACCTTACCTGCATGCCCTCTATATTTCCTCACAGCATTACCAGTGGCAACATCAAATACTACAACAGATTTATCCATTCCACAGAACTGTTATTACTATTAACCTTACCTGCATGCCCTCTATATTTCCTCATAGCATTACCAGTGGCAACATCAAATACTACAACAGATTTATCCATTCCACAGAACTGTTATTACTATTAACCTTACCTGCATGCCCTCTATATTTCCTCACAGCATTACCAGTGGCAACATCAAATACTACAACAGATTTATCCATTCCACAGAACTGTTATTACTATTAAACCTTACCTGCATGTCCTCTATATTTCCTCACAGCATTACCAGTGGCAACTTCAAATACTACAACAGATTTATCCACTCCACAGAACTGTTATTACTTTTAACCTTACCTGCATGCCCTCTATATTTCCTCACAGCATTACCAGTGGCAACATCAAATACTACAACATATTTATCCATTCCACAGAACTGTTATTACTATTAACCTTACCTGCATGCCCTCTATATTTCCTCACAGCATTACCAGTGGCAACATCAAATACTACAACATATTTATCCATTCCACAGAACTGTTATTACTATTAACCTTACCTGCATGCCCTCTATATTTCCTCACAGCATTACCAGTGGCAACATCAAATACTACAACAGATTTATCCATTCCACAGGAGCATATTTGACTGTTATCACAAGATGCCTGAGCATCCAGAACCTCGTACCCATGTCCACTATACGTCTTCAATAAAACTTCCCTATTTGGATTCCATAATTTGACAGATTTGTCACTGCCACAGGTTATACAGTAGTTACCATCTCCTATAAGCAGGACAAGAAACTCTACTGAATCACTGATAAGTATTATTAAAATAAAGAACAAACCTATATATAACAGATCTTTTCTTAGCGTCTTTTTTGTTGTGGGATACCCTGTCATGTCCAGTCTGTGTTTTCATTAGATGTTTTCTGCTTTATATCCATCTGATGAGTTAAGCCCTTTTCAACTGATTTTTATAGTTTGTTCTTTTGTTGAACTGTTACACCACTGTCCCAGGTAAGGGGGAGGTTTGGCACCAACAAACTAGTTTAACCCTGGCACAATCTGAATATGCCTGTCCCAAGTCAGAAGCCTGTAGTCAGCGGTTGTCATTTGTTCATGTCAGTCATATTTGTTTTTCGGAAATTGTTTTGTTATAAATTAGGTGGTTAGTTTTCTTAATTGAATTGTTTCATATTTTTCATGTCTGAGCCTTTTATAGCCAACTATACTATATGAGTTTTTCTCATTGTTGAAGGCCTGTACGGTTGCCTATAATTGCTTACATCCACTTCATTTGAACTTTGGTTGATAGTTGTCTCATTGGCAATCATACCACATCTCCTTATTTTATTTTGGTGGTTTTAACTGATGGCAATAGTGCTAAATGTTCTTGGGGCGCTTAAAATTTCAAGTACATTAATAGGGTGATTTTCACCATCCCACACACATCACTGGTACCCAGACCAGAGTTTAAACTAGAATGGGTACTATGGCTGGGGGGGGGCTCAATTGGTCAATGTGGCCTCTAATATTAAATGGAGATCAATTTGTAGATATCTTTCTGGTTTGTCCATTCGCACCAAATACACGTTCGCCCCTGGGTTCGTTCGCAACCTATTTTTATTTGAATACTTGTTGAACTGTGAGATGTTTTTTTAGATGTATTTATCAAAATATTTAAATTTTCATGAATAAAAATTTGGGAATTTTTAAATGAAATATTTTATTTGGTGATTTGATGATTAATTATTAAATGTTAATTCTGGGAAATAATAGTAAGTAAGTATTTTTTTTATTAAAGTGACATACATGTGTAATGACAGTTATACAAAATACAAATATGCTACAAAAACAATAAAGTACACCCGACCCATTGGGTCTATAAGTCACTCTCAAAATCCTAAACGTATTTCTTTTATCACATATTTTCAAACAAAATCATGAAAAAGGTTTAAGCTAAATTCGAAAATAAGTAATTCATAATGAAAAATAGATAAAAATAAAATAATTTAAAGATTAATTCAATGTCCTGTTTAATAAATAATAAATCAATAATCATAATAAAGAATTGGAATCATAATATATTGATGTTAGTATAATATTCCCAGGTTAATTATGTATGATTACTGTTAATTGGTATTTACAAAGTCACATTTGGTATTGTTCTGTGTATGAAAATCATGATTGTTGTTATAACTAGCTTTGATGTAAATACTGCATGTAATTAGCTTGGTATGAGTAAACAAAATGAAGAATTTGTATCTTCCGCCTTTCTTTTACAAGTCTTAGATGAATGAACTTTGCCTTGATCATCACGGGGACATACTATATTGTATAATAATCCCAGATCATCATGACAATTTTTTATTCATGATTCATTTCGTCAAAATAATTTATAAAACACTAAAGGAAACCTTTTTATGTTTTTATAATGTAAACAATAAGAAAAAAAACTCATTTATAGCAATACACTAACTTAAACACGATTAAATATTTATTCCACACAAAATCAATAAAAAGGGTGTGAACGTGTGGGGTGCAAACGTGAAATGGGGGGAACGTGAATGGGAGCGAACGTGATTTTGGGCGAATGGACTCAGATTCCTGCCAAAGAGCCCGGTGATTCTCTTAGAGTATTTCAGCTTCCCCCACCATTATAAATAACAGACTTTCCGGTGTCCTAACACGCCTTCTGTGTTTTGTTTGGGATAGTCCTGGTGGTGGGTTGTATATCAGTAATGGACACATCTCCATTAATTCTGATAGGGAGTGTACATGGATTCCACTGTACCCTTGCAGCTATCATGGCTATCAAGAGGTGCTTAGGCAGCTCAAAGAGGGATTTTCATGCATACATACATACATATGGCTCCTGCCTAATATTACTTTTCAGGATTAGCGTATCATTTGAATGTGAGTGTTCATATATTTTAATGCAGTGTAGTTATCCATGATTTGGGGAGGTTAACTTTCTGGTTAAAAGACTCAAAATGTCCTCTAGCCTCCTTTACACAAAATATGGTGGTGCTCCTCAGAAAGGAGGCTTAGACAGAGCATACATGTACATTCTATGATGATTATCAATGTGTTATGTATTTCAAAGGGATCTCGTTACCATTAAATCTAACTGCACGCACAGCACCCTGTTTACACACAATTGTACGCGTTAATGTAGATGGGATATCATTTCTCATTTTTTGGGTAAAATCCTTCAGCAAATGGTTCAAACTTCCACTTAGGCAACCAGATATTTACAGAGTCTAAGTTAATAAACTCTTCCGGAATGACTATCAATATTCGACTTGATTGATTATAAATGAATATGCAATTATTATTTTGTTGTTCATCAGAATAGAAAAATGTTTTAATATACCAAGAAATACAATTTGGAATCAAAAATTACTTAAAGATGGAATATTTTCCTCACAAGATTATATCCGTAACTCTGTTCCGAATTTGTCCGTTATCAATTTTTAATTAGTTTTACATTGAAAAATGGCGACATCCACGGATTTTTATTTGCGGTATTATGTTGGACATAAAGGAAAATTTGGGCATGAGTTCTTAGAATTTGAGTTTCGGCCTGATGGTAAAGTTATATGTTGACCATAGAAGAATCAAATTCTGATTTTAGCTTGTCGTATTATTTATGGGATCTGGAAATAAATACCCTATACTATACTTGGGCGATGTAAAGCTAAAACAGTAACTGAGTAAGCGTGGGTTATAGAAAATGAAATAAGGTATAAATAGAACATTTTGAAAAAGATTTGCCCTAAGTCTTTCCGTTAAAAATAGAGCTGAATATGAGGCAAGTGTAACCTGCGAAAGAGGAAGACGTTTGTATAAATAACTATTTGAAATAGATGGGTTTGTTTGACACAAATTGAGCAAGAGTTATTTCCCTTTGTCACCATGATGGAAGGCCTGAATTAGAATTCCTAAACAAGTCAGCCAAATGCAACTTGTCATACTGACCTCTAGACTTTAGAAAAAAGGCTTTTTTGATGGATTTTTATTTCTCTCAGCCTTTCTTGATTCATCACTACTATGTAATAAGGATCTATACAACGATGCTTTAATGCTGAAGCCTTTTTATTAGGTTGGACTTTTGAGAGAGAATTTTCCTCTCAACTTAGAGACCAAATTTGGAAATAAGATCTTCACTGACGGCTAGAAATATTTAAAATTGAGAATGGAAATGGGGAATATGTCAAAGAGCAGACAACAGCCGAAGGCCACCAATGGGTCTTCAACGCAGCGAGAAAATCCCGCACCCAGAGGTGGTCCTCAGCTGGCCCCTAAATAAAATTGTGTACTAGTTCAGTTAAAATGGACGTCACACTAAACTACAAAACATATAAATGAACTAAAATTAAAAAAACATACAAGACTAACAAAGGCCAGAGGCTCCTGACTTGAGACAGGCGCAAAAATGCAGCTGGGTTAAACATGTTTTGTAAAGAAACACAAAGTAATACGCACAGTAAAACTCAGTTCAAAAGAAGTCCGAGTCCGATATCAGAATAGGTAACAAAAGAAACATAAATTAACAAAGGACTACTAGCAGTTACTGACATGCCAGCTCCAGACCTCAATTAAACTGATTGAAAGATTATGTCTTCATCATATGAAAATCAAGTACAATCCCTCCTGTAAGGGGTTTAGTATCATACATTTGTACCATCATAAAATATATGAGAAGAAAATAACCCGTATCATGCCAATAACTGGTTTTAGAATATATGTGTTTATTTCCGATGCAAAGACCCTATGAGTGAATGAATATTAATACCAAAATATGCAATCCTTAATGACTTGACAACAGTATCGTAACTATATCCTTTCCAAATAAGTCTGAATTTGCATACATATACAAATTCTTACCTTTTGTGTGCTTGTTGGTGCAAAATATTTCCAGAAATATCCAAAGGTAACGATAAAATAATTTACTATTCCATTGTCCATATGAGATATCAATGACCTAATGATTTTATCAAATGGTTTTCCAGATTTTCCAAGATCTGTCACTTTTTGAGAGTACAAAATAAAACTTGCACCGGACTCTGTAAAATTTGACAGATGGTGAGACCTGAAGTTCTGGATAATATTATGCCCTGTGGGTATCATACCAAGATTTTACCTTCCAACGGTTACAAATTTGTCATTAATTGCTCCTCATGATTTGGATCCATTCTTGTTCTGTATTGGGATACCTGTTGTGAAATTGTAAAGGTTTGAGATCTTCTGAACTAATTTTTAATACGATGATACAATGTACATGATAAAATTGAGAATGGAAATGGGGAATGTGTCAAAGAGACAACAACCCGACCATAGAGCTGACAACAGCCGAAGGCCACCAATGGGTCTTCAATGCAGCGAGAAACTCCCGCATATGTATTGTATAAAGAAACATGACTAAAACCCAAAACTCTTAATTACTGTTCACACTATATTTATTTCATTCTGATGTAAAATTGAATTCAAGATGGCTAATTGATTCCATTAATTCTAAATGGAACTGATCAAATAGGTGTCAACAATGATAACGATAATTAATGAGGTACAAAACCTTGACCATTCTCTTGTCCAAGATCAGCTATGAATTAATAAACGAAATATAAATGTTTATGTATACTTCAACCCAGTGGACACTACAAAATATTCATTCTGACAGTAAATTTTTTCTATTATCACTAGCTCCTACCAGATACTTCACAAAAACAGTGGTATGTAAAGGTTTTGCATATTTTGCAGAAAGACTAATTTTCATTGCAACGCAGCAATGGCAAGATTTTTGTCAAAATAAGAATTTATCATATAGTACAAAAATGTACTAAAGCAAATCGCAATAAACATACTGACCAGATGATAATCAGTATGTTGGTCGAGTTACAAATGATGTTTCAATTTCAGGTTAGATTTGCTGTATGTTATAATACACTGTACATGTATGTGTGTATGCTCATGTACATTTTACACAAAACAACATTAAAACAGTGTTTTGGCTGAGATATTATAATTAAAGTGATCTATCATCAATGACAGAAATGTCACTTGCCAGAATTTTAGGATTTTTTTACCACTGGTCAGGGCTGGTATAGACTGTTTCTTCCTGAGGTCACTATCCTTCTAGGACCAAGTCCTTCAGTATTGCATGGTTTAAAGGATGCATTTCTATTGTAAATTTTCAGTTAATAAATTGCACTTAGATACAGCCCCTCTGACAGTCAGGAAAAGTGCATTAGACAATTTTGACTGTTCTATTTAGCCTTTTTTGTGTTGATTTATTGAAGGATTTATGTACATTGTATTGGCTTTCCAAACTTTTGATCTTTAGTGTACATAATGAAGGTTAATCTGATATTGATGAAAACACATGTCATATGCACAGAAATGTGTATGATACATGTACATGTATGTTTATATTATGACCAGCCACATATTGAACTTACAAACATGAATATATATTATTGAATAATTTTATTGTTTTAGGCAAACTAAGGTATGCCAATAATTCCAACTACAAGAATGACACAATGATCAGGAAAGAGGTAAGAAAAGACATGAAAGTTAATCTCTGAAATATCTAAAGATGTATAATTATCTAAACTTTCACACAGGTGCACCTGAAATCCAAAGACATTATAATACATATGCTATACCCTCAGAATGCTTATTTATTAAGTATAATAGCAAGATATAATTTGTAATGTGGATTACTGACGTATGAATAAATTACTATTAAAGAATTCTGGTATAAATGTAGATTGATTCACAAACCTTATTGCGAATTATACCATCATCTGATTTAAAGATAAATACAACATGACGTGTTACCAGTGGAGTAGGAAATGTCAAGTCTGGAGCACCTGTGATGATATTTTCTTTTGAAAGATAGTTGGTTTTCCTAGTCCTCAACATAAAATGTTCACATAATAGTAATAAAAGAAACGCAAAGAGCACTGCTATAGCATTTTGAATTTCGTAATAGATCATACATTAACATTTTAATTCCTAAAATACATTTGTCAATGTCAAAAAACTTCTTGTCAAACCCTGGAATGATATGCTTTATAATTTCAGTCCTATGTACACAAATCTGTGATGGAAGAATTAAAGAGAATAATAGAAGATGCTGAACTAATGCAGGAAGATGATGTATTATGGCCACCACCAGACCGTGTAGGAAGACAGGTCAGTCATCAGTCACAATTTTTTGCTCCTTTAAAAAAAAAACAATGTTTGTTTAAAGATATGTATAAATATTAAAAAAAATCAAGAATGACTTTTGATAGCTTCATTTGCAGCAGGTGGTTCACAAATATATTTTTATCATAAAAGATTGGAAATTGGTATAAATTATTATTAAAAATAAGAATAGATGTGGTATGAATGCACCTAAGAAGAAAGGATTCAGATACAAATGTATTAACAACTGCAGGTCACCTTACGACCTTCAACATAAGGCAAAAAAAAATATGTATCTGTTTAGGGTTTCCCGACTGACCCTAACTTTTAATGATGATTTCTTCAAAACCGTTTTATCAAGATATTAGTTGTTGCATTCACTGACTTATTTCATCAAAATATTGGACAGAATTGATGCTAAATGTGTAATAATCACAGCTCTCCGTTCATTGGCAAACTACTAATGGAAGAGTTTCCAGTTTGCGTATGTTAAAACTGGAACTGGACTCAGTGAATTATCTGGATTTCGTCCCAAAAAAATATTTCCTACCAAACAACCCTATATTTTTTTGGCAGGAACCTCGAAACACACATATTTTATTTTTTGGCAGGAACCAAAACTATCTGAACACAAATTAACACTAATGTTTTTTATACAAAGTTTGTTAATTGACAGTTAAAATCTAGTAACTTTAACATTTCAGTCATACATGCTTGAAAGCACTTTATATTATAACATTAGATGTATATTTTATAGGAACTAGAGATAGTAATTGGTGATGAACATATATCATTTACAACATCAAAGATTGGATCATTAGTGGATGTCAACCAAAGCAAGTAAGTATCATCAAATATTGTTAAATTAAGTTCCAATATTTGGATTTGATCCCTAATGTGAGAAAAACAATGATTAAAAAATATCTTCATCATGATATTGGACATGTTACTGTTTTAAAGATTGACTGAACTTGACCAGTCATGCTGTTTTGGTGTTCAGAATATAAAATAATAAAGAGGAAAAAACTGGAATTTATAAATATTTGCAAAGACTAAAAATTTTAATTTTTCACTCCAAGAACCCATGGGATCTTCAGGGTTTGCTTAATTGCAGAAAATTTAAGCTATTGAATATGGTACCACATATGTGAAATGCTACTTTTTCAAACTATCTGAAATGAATTGTGCGTATTGATCAATGCAAATAAAAAATGCTGCAATTTGAATTAAAAATTCTCAGCAGTTCATTCATTTTAAAGGTTGGAAAATATGTGGAAAAAAAATCTTTAACTAGCCTCAATATTTACCATACATGTATTGCTTTTATTGCTGAGGCATGCCTCCGGGTGCTGGATTTTCTCGCTGTGTTGAAGACCCATTGTTGGCTTTGGTCTGTTTTCTACTCTTTGGTCGGGTTGTTGTCTCTTTGACACATTCCCCATTTCCATTCTCATTTTTATGTACATTGATTTGAAGAAGGGCATGCAGAATTTTTATAGCCCTGCCCACTTAGGCCATATAGTTTTACTATTCGTCATTCTATCATTCAGCATTGAACAGTTATACAAACTTTATACAAGCACCTTCACATAAGCAGCTGAATTTTAGTATGTGAGTCTACTATGATGAGTTACAGATCTGGTTTATCTTTTGTTCTGATCCGCTGATTTTTGCCGAAATTACGGGCTTTGGACATTGAAAATTTCGTGGAAATAACTGTTATACAGCCTTCACATATTGAGCTAATTTTTAGTATGTGAGTCTACTATGATGAGTTTACAGGCTTTGGACTTTGAAAAGTTCAACTCCTAAAAATGGCTTTAAGCTTTTTTTGTGAGCGGGCCATTTGTGTCATTCTGAGTTTCATTATGAACTAGGCAGTTCATTATATTCATTTTCTATCTTCCTATTAGATCAGACTTCTTTATCCCAGTTCAGCTTACTCATATCAGGATCTGTTTACTTCTGTTTCTAAACTTAGCTATGACAGGAGACCAGTGATATTCTGGTATAATGTAGTAGTATTTTAAATAGAATAATAGACAAGAGCTGTCAAAATGACAGTAAACCGGATTCTTTAACATTTATTTGTGTTCTGGCATTAATCAATATCACAAGGACCAAAACTCCTAATAGGTAAAATTTATGATCATCAATATCAAACTTGACTTCCATGTTGTCAACAATAACAACATATAAACTAGATAGAAAATGACACTTTAAACTTTCAAGAACCGTAACTCCTGAACGGTAAAAGTCAAAATCATCATTATTGAACTTGACCTCCATTTTGTTGTCAGTAACAACATATTTAAATTTAAAAAGGTTTGGTTGAACAGTTCATGAGTAAATGCACGGACACGACATTTTTTAAACTTTCAAGGCCCGTAACTCCTGAACGGTAAAAGTCAAAATCGTCATTATTGAACTTGACCTCCATTTTGTTGTCAGTAACAACATATTAAAATTTAAAAAGGTTTGGTTGAACGGTTCATGAGTAAATGCACGGACACGACATTTTTTAAACTTTCAAGAACCGTAACTCCTGAACGGTAAAAGTCAAAATCGTCATTTTTAAACTTGACCTCCATTTTGTTGTCAGTAACAACATATTAAAATTTTAAAAGGTTTGGTTGAATGGTTCATGAGTAAATGCACGGACAACATTTGGTTACTGGCCGACCGACCGCCCGCCGTACATCCCCAAATCAATAACCGACATTTTTGACACAAAAATCCGGTTAAAAACCTATGTACCCCAAGAACTGGAAGTATATTAAATTTTCACACTTAATACAAAGATAAACAAACACTATATAATCAATACATGACGAAAGGTAATGGGAGGAGGAGGGAGTGTGTAATCAGTAGATTACTATATTGTTAATTTAAATTTGTAATATTTATTTTTTCAGAGATCCAGAAGGACTGAGGACATTCTACTACTTAGTTCAAGATCTTAAATGTTTAGTATTCTCACTAATTGGTCTCCATTTCAAAATCAAACCAATTTAAAGAAGGATGTGTAGTGATAATGACAATAAGAATATTGATCCAGGAGAGATGAATACAGATTAGACATGAAGAAAGATTTTAATCATGTGCACATACAGGAAAAAATACAAATACAATTTACCATTGTAAACTTTTAAATTTTAGAAAAGCAATTCTTTTTACAGAGTCGTTGTAATGAGCAAACAAACAGACTCAAACTTTATCAGAATTCATCAGTTTCATTATGACAGTAAAATCATCAAAGATTCATCTGTTTGTTTTTATGTTGTATGTAATAAAACATTTTATAAATAAATATCTTGTAGAACTCATATTAATTTAAGACCCAATAGCTTTATACCAATGTATTTAGGAATATTGTTTACCCTTTGTTCATCCATACAAACAAATGACATCTCATTTGGATAAATTCATTCCTTTCGAGATAATACATATAAAAATAAGGAGATGTGATTTGTTTGCCAATGAGACAACTGCATGTTTATCATTTTTTTTCAATATTGCTTTGCCTTTGTAAAGGACAATAATTTTATCAGCAACACAATTTGACATGTGGGATTGAGGAAAAGCCACCATTATCATGGCCAGGACTAATTAAGCATATTGAATTATGAATAAAGAAACATATTAGCATCTGCATATGTGTATGTTCATTTTGATCATGAGCAAAATATTTCTGTTTAAAGACCCTCACCATATACTAGCAATGCCTATTTCTATCACTTGATGTCTGTTGTCCATCAATCTTTGGTGTCATCATCATCAGAAAAAAAATCTTCCCCTCTGAAACCAGTTGACCAATTGAAACCAGACATCAACACAATTACAATTAGTAAGGAAATGTAATGTCAGAATTATGCCTGATGTTCTCACCCATCAATCAACATGACCTAATAACTAAAAAATAGGACAAACAAATGGTGAAATTTAAAAAAAAATTTATAAAGTTTTCTGCTCATCTTTCAATTATTTTTGGGGGTATTGGTTTTTAGGCAGTTAAGCTGCCTTATGCGAGCACCCTAGATTTGTGTTCTACCCAATAAATGCTGAAATATGTGCCATTGTTATTATCTAGCTGGCTTTTATGTCATTTATAACTAATTGGACATTTTTTTAATACTTTTATTTCTGGAATACAAAAAATATGACCAGAAAAACCTGAAATGATCGTCGAACTACCCAAAACTTTTGAAGTTGCACATAGGAAGTAGTGCTCAATAGAAATCGTTGGTAGTTTATTATCCCCTGTGCTTTTGGCTACGATGTCAAAGAACAATTGTATGAAATATTTCATCGCCGAAAATGGGTAATTACAAGTCGTTTATATTTCCCAAATGGCAAAATTCGCAGGAATATTGTTCATGTACAACAAATCTCTATGATAGAGGAAATAAAGCTATATAAGTGGGTGGTAATTTTTAACTTATCTTGCCAAATAAGGTTGTTGTTATTTTATGAATGAAACGAGGTCATGAAACAGATGCGAAAATCTACGTTGATGGGATGTTTTAAGTAATGTGGTTAACTCGTCCCCGAGACAAGTCGGACCGATTCCACTCAAACCGTCTAAGAAGACAACTTTGACTGTTTGTCAGATTTACTTAGGGTTTCATAAAATATTAGACTAACATGTCTAGCGAAGCCATTAATCTTTCGTTTGTGCATTTGGGTCTATTTAGGGGTTTTTGGAGGGGCCTGAAGAAGGGAGGGGTTAACTAAAGAACTCTATGGGATTTTATTTTTTAAAATTTTCAAATGACTATTTCTCAATAACAGTAAGTGATAGACACATGCAGTCTTCAGTAATGAGAACAGGACAATAAAAAAATCAACCAAAATATAGGGTGAGTCCCTGGGGGTCATCCCAACCCCCTTCAATTTGAAAATGTACTTTTATCTTATAAACCGTCGCGATCCCCATCCCTAATCAATATATATACTTGTATGGGACAATAAAAGAAATCAAATGAAAATAATTTGGGAGAGTCCCCGGTGTCACCCCAACCCCTCCTGTTTGAGAACTTGGAAATGGTTGAGATCACCACCCCTAAACCATATACATTCATGTATGGGACAATAAAACAAATCAAATGAAATATAGGGGGAGTCTCTGGGGACACCCCACCCCCTCCTGTTTGAGAACTTGTAAACAGTCAAGATCCCATCCCCTAAACCATATATATTCATGTATGGGACAATATAACAAATCAAATGAAATATATGGGGAGTTCCTCGGGTCACCCCACCCCCTCCTGTTTGAGAACTTGGAAATGGTTGAGATCCCCACCCATAAACCATATATATATATATTCATGTATGGGACAATAAAACTAATCAAATGAAATATAGGGGGAGTCCATGGGGACACCCCACCCCCTCTTGTTTGAGAACTTGTAAACAGTAAAGATCCCCACCCCTAAACCATATATATTCATGTATGGGACAATTTAACAAATCAAATGAAATATTTGGGGAGTCCCTGGGGTCACCCCACCCCCTCCTGTTTGAGAACTTGGAAATGGTCGAAATCCCCACCCATAAACCATATAATATATTCATATATGGGACAATAAAACAAATCAAATGAAATATAGGGGGAGTCCATGGGGACACCCCACCCCCTCTTGTTTGAGAACTTGTAAACAGTAAAGATCCCCACCTCTAAACCATATATATTCATGTATGGGACAATTTAACAAATCAAATGAAATATTCGGGGAGTCCCAGGGGTCACCCCACTCCCTCCTGTTTGAGAACTTGGAAATGGTTGAGATCCCCACCCCTTAACCATATGTATTCATGTATGGGACAATATAACAAATCAAATGAAATATAGGGGGAGTCCCTGGGGTCACCCCACCCCCTCCTGTTTGAGAACTTGTAAACGGTCGAGATACACGCACCTAAACCATATTTATTCCTGTTCATCATTTCAAAAAGATTTGAATGAAATACAGGGTCAATCGCCTAGGTGTCAAATATGCATATCACTTTACTAGACCAAACCAATATGAACTGGACTTTGCCCAATGTCAGGAGACCATGGCAATGATGAATTATGGGGGCTTTGTTTGGGAGACTTCGTTACGGCATCCTGTTACAATCATTTCTTGTTTATTATAGAATTTTATTGATGCAAAAAATGAGTCTAGGTTAATTGAATTTACTTTAATTATTTATTAAATTATTTCTGGGCCTATAATAATTTTCATTTATGGCTCATTTTAAAGAAAACATATAAATCTTTCAAGCAGTGTAAAGCCCGAAAATGTTTGACCAACTGTTTTATAATCACCTGTCATTTTATTCCAAACTTAGTATGGAGTAACATCATGCACTTGGGGCTGAAGATGGGGGTCATTTACATTGATATATGAGTTGCTTTTGAAAACCTTGATGAAATATTAATTAATTTGCCTTAATAATCAATTCATTTAATGAACATAAATGTACAATATATGAATGTTTAATGTTTGTTCTTTCAAATCTTAAAAAAAATGAAAGCAACACTGCCACAGTTTTCATAATTACGTTTACCTTGGTTTTTGGTTAACTGCCTACAGCGCTTACAGTGCTTTGATTTGAGGACTGGCTTGTCTTTTTCAATTTTTTGACATAGCTTTGTCAGTTTTGCTTCGACTTATGAGTTTTTAAAGTACCCGTTCTTCGTAAATTAAATTAAGTTTTATTTTTTAGATCAGAATTGACGACTTTCTTTGCTGAATAGTAATTAATTAATGAAGACAGTTGTCATGGAATTTTAATCTCTTTATGATAATAGTTCTGATCTTGTGATTAATGTCAGGTGTGAATTAAAAACACAGGTAAAAAATATTTATTGATCATTAGCCAATATTTCCCAGAGGCATTAATATAGTTATTAGGAGGGTCCTCAGGATTATCATACTATACTGGAGTGGCAGTTTTATTACAAAATTATTAGGAAAAGGATTACAAAACAAAAAGAAGTGCAAAATGGCGAATAAGAAACCCGATCTCGATGAAATGACCGAAATTATTTCTGTAAAAAAATTAAATTTGTCCTAAATCCCAATATTTCATTTTAGGACAAATAGCTTTCAGTTTAGGTCATGACTGGCAAATATGACCATTTCTGGACCCTAGAGTCCCTTGGTATTGTCAGTCTCTTTTTACATCGCGATGACCGTGAGGGCATTCTGATGTATTGCTATCGCCTAGATTTCCATTACGTAACTTTCGTTTTGGGTTTGTAACCGATCTATAAACATGATAAATACGCGGATATTACAGAGTGCAAACTAACATTCCTTATCGTTTGTTATAAATACATCTCTTCAATGAATACTGATAAAAATATTTTTGTTTAGAACATAAATTAATAATATGAAAATGTTTTGTCGTTAGATATATATATATATATATATAAGTAAAAAATCATTGAAAATATCTATGCACATGTACCAAAAAATTGTGTTAAAGCATGCGGATGAATATCTCAAGAACATTTTGCGACAATCCCGTCAAGGACCGGTAACTCTGTAATTGTTTTTGCGGGAAAATATGAATGCCTACTCATATCCAATCTTTTAGAAAAATTGAATTTTACAGAAGAGTGTCCACCATGCACTTGCACTGCACTATTATTAGAATAGTAGAATAGAATGATATACAAATGGATGAAAATTATATATACATGTAACTGTTATATTAATATAATATATAACAACAAACCAGTGTATACTGATTTGTATCACTACAATTTAAAGGTTATTACGGTGAGGTTGAATTTCATGTCATTTATTCATCATCCACGCACGAACTTGTCTCAGAAAAAAATATATCTCTGTACATTAATCTCAGTTTCAGGTATAGAGATGTGATTTTTTTCTGTGACAAGTGCTTTTGACCATCCACATGAACTTGCGGTCATCCGATGTTCAGTACTTCGGTACTTTTAAACAGTTGTATGAGATAATTTATTTAAACAGTTATATTAGATAATTTACATGTCATATTTAAGTTTATATGGTTTTACATGCCATTATTTTTCACCTACACTATGCCCATGGGACTTACGTTGTTATAAGAAAACAAGTTTTTGCTTTGCTTTCAGACTCTTTAGCAGAAAGGAAACAGTTTCAAGAAATTTAGCATTCAATAATTTTAGACCCCTTATAAACTTAGTTTGGATTTGATCTAATTACAGGTGGGGTTTGGTTTGGGAAATAAGTTTTGAATGTGGCACCATTGGGGTTTTTGTTAAATTTTGGTGGCTCAAATCTTTGCAAAGGACAATTAACTTGTTATACTGAATGTTCATTTTTCAGCAGTTATATTTGGTAGGTATTCTTGTTATACTGAATGTTCATTTCTCAGCAGTTATATTTGGTAGGTATTAAATGACCTTTTGGTAAATATATACCTGGGGTTTCAAAATATCAAACAAAGGTCAGAGCTCAGGCGATTTCCTCTGTATGTAGATATAATTACTCAAATGTTCAGGCACTAACAATGCCATCAAATCTACTTATATGCATATTATGAATGTAAAAATATAGGTTATTGTTTTGGAAGTCATTTGATATATTCCTTAATCAGTAAGAAATTAAATTTGACATTCTATAAATATGTAAAGATCTTTGCAAAAGAAAGTTACTCTGCTTAAAAAGATAAAAGAAAACTTCTTGATTAATGAGAACAAAACAAATTTATATGCACAAGAATAAAATCGAAAAAAACTTGGTTAAATTCAAATCTTCAAATTGATAAACAGGAAAATTATTGGAATAAAAACAGATTAAAGATAAAAACTATACTGTCCAGACTGAAATGAAGTAAGCTGCAACCATGATCTGCCTGGTTGAGAATGGTTAATAATCAACATACAGTTGATAGCTCAGTCCAATCAAACAGCAAACCCTAAACCAGAAAAAAACAACAATCACAAGGTCAAGATATTGTTTTCAACAAAAGATATGTCAAACAGCATGTCAAGCTCTAATAGCCTCAAGTCTTCATATGTTATGAGTAAATTACACAGCCTCTTTAAAGATCTGTCTTCAAGAGATAAACAAATAAATGTGTCTGATTAAATTGGAGAGCAATCCTTCCTACAAAAAATAACTGAATTGTAATATGGTTAATCATCTGTTAATAACAAATAATTACACAGATGACTTTTTTAAAAATCCAAACAGAGCCCTGATTTAAGCATTACTGCCTGGTATCAATCATAAATGCTTGATGCTGATGCAACATATCTATAAAAATGAAATAAACAATAAGAATATTTATGCACACATGGATGAACTTGCTAAATACTTAGTTCATTTCCAGTTCTATATAGATACAGATATGTATTTAACACACAGTCATTATTTAATAGACCTCACCAAGATATTTGAGATGGCAGGTACAATTCCAGACATAGTATTGTATGCACATGCTGTTTTCACCTTTTTATACGACCGCAAAAAAATTTTGTGGTCGTATATTGGTATGACGTTGGCGTCGTCGTCGTCGTCGTCGTCCGTCGTCGTCGTCGTCCGGCGTCGTCGTCCGAATACATATTGGTTTTCGCACTCTAACTTTAGTTTAAGTGAATGGATCTTTTTGAAATTTGACCATAAGGTTAAATACCACAAAAGGAAGGTTGGGATTGATTTTGGGGGTTATGGTACCAACAGTTAAGGAATTAGGGGCCAAAAAGGGGCCAAAAATGAGCATTTTCTAGTTTCCAGACAATAACTGTGGAACGGTGTATGGATCTCTCTGAAATTATACTACAAGTTTCCATACCACAAAGGGATGGTTAGGATTTGCTTTGGGGGGTTATGGCTCAAACCGTTTAGGAATTAGGGGCAAAAAAGGGGGAAAAACAAGGTTGTCCTGGTTAATGGACAAATACTTTAGTACAAAACATAATTTAAAGCAGTGTAAGGGAGATAAATCAAATACATCATTGAAATTATCTCCCTTACACTGCTTTTAAATTTTGTGTAAAGTAATGGTTAATGAACAATAAAGATAATCTAAAACAGTGTAAGGGAGGTAATCCAAATACAACGTTTTGGTTACTTCCCTTACACTGCTTTTAAATTATGTTTAAAGAAATGCATATTTATAAAGGAAGACCAGTAAAAATATCTGCAAATGTTTTCATCTTTTTTTTTTACAAAAAAATCCATATGAAAGATTTGACACTATATTTTTATTAATTCTATTATAAAATAGATTAAGTTAGCACTATGGTAAATTTAAATGGGTAATTATGGTTGCCAACTCCATTGGAAATTTGAATTGAGATTATGACCATATCTTGAGGGAAAGAATTTTTTTGGGGGAAAAAGGGGGGGGGGGGGGGATAAAAAGAAATTGTGGGGGGCCAATTTTTTCTCATTTCAGATTTCAGAAATTAAAAAGAATTATTCTTCAAATATTATTTTTTTTTCAAATTTCAAATATTGAAAAATTTCAAGAAGTAATCTTTAATTGCACAGTATGGCGCATTAGATTTGTAAAATCTTTGATCACATTTATTTATTTGTTATGCCGAATCTAACAGTGTATTTAGATTTTTAATTTTGGGTCCAGTTTTCAAATTGGTCTACATTAATGTCCAAAGGGTCCAAAATTAAACTTTGTTTGATTTTAGCAAAAATTGAATATATGAGATTCTTTGATATGCTGAATCTAAACATGTATTTAGATTTTTGATTTTTGGCCCAGTTTTCAAGTTGGTCCAAATTGGGGTCCAAAATTAAACTTTGTTTGATTTCAACAAAAATTGAATATATGGGGTTCTTTGATATGCTGAATCTAACCATGTATTTAGATTTTTTATTTGTGGACCCCGTTATCTAATTGGTTCATATTGAGGTCGAAAGGGTCCAAAATTAAACTTTGTTTGATTTCATCTAAAATTGAATTATTGGGGTTCTTTGATATTCCAAATCTAACCGTGTATTTAGGTTTTTAATTTTGGGTCCTGTTTTTTAAATTGGTCTACATTGAGGTCCAAAGGGTCCAAATTAAACTTAGTTTGATTTTAACAAAAATTGAATTCTTGGGGTTCTTTGATTTGCTGAATCTAAACATGTGTTTAGATTTTTGATTATGGGCCCAGTTTTCAAGTTGGTCCAAGATAGGGTCCAGTATTTAAACTTTGTTTGATTTCAACAAAAATTGAATATATGGGGTTCTTTGATATGCTGAATCTAAACATGTATTTAGATTTTTGATTATGGGCCCAGTTTTCAAGTTGGTCCAAATTGGGGTCCAAAATTAAACTTTGTTTGATTTCAACAAAAATTGAATATATGAGGTTCTTTGATATGCTGAATCTAACCATGTATTTAGATTTTTTATTTGTAGGCCCCGCTATCAAATTGGTTCATATTGAGGTCAAAAGGGTCCAAAATTAAACTTTGTTTGATTTCATCGAAAATTGAATTATTGGGGTTCTTTGATATGCCAAATCTAACCGTGTTTTTAGATTTTTAATTTGGGTCCCGTTTTTTAAATTGGTCTTCATTGAGGTCCAAAGGGTCCAAAATTAAACTTAGTTTGATTTTAACAAAAATTGAATTCTTGGGGTTCTTTGATATGCTGAATCTAAACATGTGTTTAGATTTTTGATTATGGGCCCAGTTTTCAAGTTGGTCCAAGTTGGGGTCCAAAATTATACTTTTTTTGATTTCAACAAAAATTGAATATATGGGGTTCTTTGATATGCTGAATCTAACCATGAACTTAGATTTTTTATTTGTGGGCCCCGCTATCAAATTGGTTCATATTGAGGTCAAAAGGGTCCAAAATTAAACTTTGTTTGATTTCATCAAAAATTGAATTATTGGGGTTTTTTGATATTCCAAATCTAACCGTGTATTTAGATTTTTAATTTTAAGTCCCGTTTTTTAAATTGGTCTACATTAAGGTCCAAAGGGTCCAAAATTAAACTTAGTTTGATTTTAGCAAAAATTGAATTCTTGGGGTTCTTTGATATGCTGAATCTAAACATGTGTTTAGATTTTTGATTATGGGCCCAGTTTTCAAGTTTGTCCAAGTTGGGGTCCAAAATTAAACTTTGTTTGATTTTAACAAAAATTGAATATATGGGGTTCTTTGATATGCTGAATCTAACCATGTATTTTGATTTTGGACATTGGACCATAATAGGTAAATTAAAAAAATTCAAGTTCTTAGACCACATTCTTTCTGTGTCAGAAACCTATGCTGTGTCAAATATTTAATAACAATCCAAATTCAGAGCTGTATCAAGCTTGAATGTTGTGTCCATACTTGCCCCAACTGTTCAGGGTTCGACCTCTGCGGTCGTATCAAGCTGCGCCCCAGCGAAGCATTTTATTTATATTCTAAGAAGGGAATGGAAAATTGAAAGAAAGAATTGTAAGCATCAGTAGATAAAATTGAAATTTTTACATTTTCTTAAATGCGAACAAAATTTTGGCCAAAAAAATGAAAGTCCTGGCATTTTAAGATCTTGGAATAATATACTGAAATGTCAATATATTATGTCCCACTTCAGTTCACTTTTTATACTATGTAAAAGGAAGATATTTTATATCAGACATATGAAGGGCAGAAATATTAAAAATGTAATTATAAAACGTATCTTATTTTCACAAACACTAAAATGAGGTTCTACACATTTTTTGCCCATTATTCTCTATCTTATATATTTAAGCATCCCATTAACCTCTATCTTATATATTTAAGCACCCCATTATTCTCTATTCTTTTTTTTATGCCCATTTTTCTCTATTGTTTATTAGTTGTTCCATTTTTCTTTTGTATTGGCCAATTATTTTCTATTCTGTAAACCATATTTTATTTTCCTAATCATAGGGCTCATTACAAGCATATCAATCAAGTTACAGACAATACAATATAATTATGATTTATTAATACATATAACAAACAATGGTTGTTCTTGGGGTCATTCCATACTGTATACAAAGGAGGATAACTCCGGATCCACATCAAATATTATTTTGCTGTCGAATGGATTTGTCTCCCTTTGACCAAACACGTGTATTTGTTTTCAGCGGAAATGTCAACGTCTCCGCGGTTACAACAAAAACGAAAGCTGCGCGCGCAGTAGTAGTAGCAATCTTTTGGCGTTTGAAAGTAAGAAAGATGACATGATGTTGTAGTACTATAGTCATTTTAATTCGTAGATTTCAACACTTTGACAATATTCTTTCAAATAGAGGTAAGTTACTTGAAGATTTCATAATCATTCCAAGGATGACACGTTGTCGTTGGGAAAAAAATTGTAAATATTGTTCCAGTCTTCACAAAAAACATTTTGATTTGGATTAGATAGCCCAAAATCTTTCATAAACATTTTTGAAAAATATATTTATGGTTTTTGAGCTCTGTTTAAGTGAAATTAACCTACACGAGTACAGTTTTACTACTTTAGCTGTAGGTATTGTGGTTTGTGTTCTCCCGTACAGTTGAACTGAAGAAACGATGCTAGTTCAAGAAGTTATGATTTCTTGAAAGGCTATTTTAACTTTTGCTGTAACGCCTACCTACGCGTCACAGCAAAGAGTTAAAAAAAACTTTCAAGACCTCATAATTATTTTCTATGTTCCACAGCAAAAAGTAAAAATAGCCTTTGACGATAACTATTTGGACTAAACGAATGCCAAATTTGAACAGTGTATGTTAAGCGGTATCTTGTCCAAATAATATTGACTTTGTGGAAGGCGATTTTGATTTTTGATTTGACGCCTTCCTGCTTTATTCATGCATCATTGAGGGATCTATAAAAAAAAACCTTTGGCAGACATTTATGATTGTAGATTAATTTCAAGTTTTTATTTACAAATGAATTATACTCTTTGACCTTAGCTAGGTCAACCATGGTAAATGCATCATTAAACAATCAAATCATGCTGTTGAGTAATATCATTAACATTTTGACATTGTAAATGTACAAGAAAATTGCATAAATGTGAAAATCCTCAATCTGGACTAACTAGAATCCAGTGCTAGTGTATGGTCAATGGTGTTGTGAAATGAAACCACTTAGACATGCAAGCTTTAAAGGCTTCTATGGTTGTGAGATTTTGTTTGTTTGCCAAAATAGAAATTGATAGAATGATTTTAAGTGTTTGAATCAGAAAAAATCAACAGGGGTAACCATGGTAACTGAAATAAAAAAAACTGATATCGAAAAATTTTGAGTCCTCTAATTGGTTTCAGTCAAGGATAAAATTGAGAATGGAAATGGGGAATGTGTCAAAGAGACAACAACCCGACCACAGAACAGACAACAGCAGAAGGCCACCAACAGGTCTTCAATGCAGCGAGAAATTCCCGCACCCGGAGGCGTCCTTCAGCTGGCCCCTAAACAAATATATATACTAGTTCAGTGATAATGAACGCCATACTAAACTCCAAATTGTACACAAGAAACTAAAATTAAAAATAATACAAGACTAACAAAGGCTAGAGGCTCCTGACTTGGGACAGGCGCAAAAATGCGGCGGGGTTAAACATGTTTATGAGATCTCAACCCTCCCCCTATACCTCTAGCCAATGTAGAAAAGTAAACGCATAACAATACGCACATTAAAATTCAGTTCAAGAGAAGTCCGAGTCTGATGTCAGAAGATGTAACCAAAGAAAATAAACAAAATGACAATAATACATAAATAACAACAGACTACTAGCAGTTAACTGACATGCCAGCTCCAGACTTCAATTAAACTGATTGAAAGATTATGTCTTCATCATATGAATATCAGGCACAATCCTTCCCGTTAGGGGTTTAGTATCATACCATCATAACATATATGAGAAGAACATAACCCGTGTCATGCCAACAACTGGTTTTTAAATAAATGTGTTTAGTGCAGATGCAAAGACCCTATAAGTGAATCAATATCAACGCCAAAATATGCAATCTTTAATGACCTGACAACAGTATCGTAACTATATCCCTTCTTAATAAGTCTATTTAAAGGTTTTGTTAGTTTCAGAGGTGAATACTGACATTTTTGTGCTTTATAAAGAATATTTCCATAAAAAATTGGATGTGAAATACCTGAACGTATAAGAAGTCTGCATGTTGAGCTATATTTACGAATGATGTCCTTATACCGATGATAAAATTTAGTAAATGTTTTGACTAGTTTGTGATATCGAAAACCCTGGTGTAATAATTTTTCAGTAATACATACATTTCTCTCGTTAAAATCTAAAACATTGTTACATACACGAGCGAATCGTACAAGTTGAGATATATAAACACCGTAAGATGGTGACAAGGGAACGTCACCATCTAAAAATGGATAATTAACGATAGGAAATGAAAAATCATCTCTTTTATCATATATTTTAGTATTAAGCTTTCCGTTAATGATATAGATATCAAGATCGAGGAAAGGGCAGTGGTCATTGTTAGTATTAGCTTTATTTAAAGTAAGTTCAACAGGATAAATTTCTTTAGTATACATACTGAAGTCGTCATTATTGAGAGCCAAAATATCATCCAAATATCTAAAAGTATTATTAAATTTGTGTATCAGATGTTGTTTCGATGGGTCTTTACTGATTTTTGTCATAAATTGTAACTCATAGCAATACAAAAAAAGGTCCGCAATAAGTGGTGCACAGTTAGTCCCCATTGGAATTCCGATAACCTGACGATATACGGAATCTCCAAAGCGAACAAAAATGTTATCTAGTAAAAATTCAAGGGCATATATAGTATCAAAGCATGTCCAATTGACATAGTTTTTTTGTTTATTGCTACTAAAAAATGACCTAAAAGAGTTTGAACATATATATTCACATTCTGACTTTTTAAATGCCCATTTAATTAGGTGTGTGAATTTTTTCTTAATGAGAATGTGAGGCAATGTGGTATATAGGGTAGAAAAATCAAAACTTTGAACAGATTCAAGGATACATGTATATCATTCGTCCTGCACTGATTTTTTTGTTATAATGATCATTACCATAAAACATCACAAGGAATGAAAAGCTATGGAGCTGAGATATTAAGGTGTTAGAATTTGTGAAATATGAACCAGTGATCAGGTTATAGTACATGTGTAATGTATGATTGTGTAGTAGACAGGTTTTCCAGCAAGAGTTGGATATTAAACTCAAATGTCCAGTGGTTCATATTATAGACACATGTCTGATTTAGATGGCACATGTCTTGTAGCAAGATGAAGGCAGTCCATAGTGCTTGAAAATCAATTTACTTTATTGTGTAGGAACCTTAAGTTTAAAACTTAAAAGTATGTAAAAGGAAATTCAGAGAAGTATTGAATAAAAACGTTTTTATACATTAGGGGTTTATATTTATTTTTATTACAGTTTTGTTATGTTCACAATTATGATTAAATCATTTATGGTCTGTCTCATAAATTCTAAGAATGATTCACAGGTAATTCCTATATTCATGCTATATTTAACTCCATAATTGATTTGATGGTTTGAAAATAAAATAATGATTATATATATCTAATTTGAAGTGCCTGCAATATTTA
Organism: Mytilus californianus; assembly: GCF_021869535.1. Taxonomy (NCBI): domain Eukaryota; kingdom Metazoa; phylum Mollusca; class Bivalvia; order Mytilida; family Mytilidae; genus Mytilus; species Mytilus californianus. The sequence goes on from NW_026262581.1 coordinate 125,380,478, forward strand.
TGGTCATCTCCACAGTAAATAGAATATCCCATCTAGTTATCTTATCTTATGGGATTACGATTGATGTCCAGTTTTATACCACATCTTGTTTTGAATATGGAGATGACCAGTCACCAAAAGACTTGCTGACTTAGCCCAAAGTTTATTTAACTTTTTTTAAAATAAAAAGATCTGATAAAAGCTTTAATTTTAAAATTACAAGGATTGTCTCACGTACACAAAAGCATTTTTCATTTAAAGCTATATAACTTAGTTAAGTAGACATCTTGCAACTGAAAAAAGAATGTGGTTAAAATATTTACAAATGAAAAGCATAACTTCATGGAACCCATTAAGGTACATTGTAGCTGTTGGTGAACCTCTGTAAAATTAAATTCTCAGTTATAGATTGTCTCTTTGATGTTTAATCAAAGTTATACTGAAAATTTTTAAAACATCTGAATATTTCAAAGTACTTGAAATGAAGAAAAAACTTTGTTAAATGTTAAAGATGAATGGTTTCAATGTTTTCATGTTGAGACAAATCAAACAGAAGTAATTCATATGACATCATAGAGCATTATATATGCCTATAAAAGTGTAAGATTTCTTATATAGCCTATCGTCAATTGATTTTGGACATATAATATATGAATCCTTTCACCTTTGTGTTTTTATTATGGGGGAACAAAGGTGTGCATTCAAGTTCATACATCGATATAGAAAAGAACATTTACTATGATTTCTATACTAAATACACATAACTGAATGGAGTCAATAAAGATTTAGAAATGGTAATAATTCTAGAATGAATTGTTGCTATGACTTTATATATGGATGTATAAATTTGAATGAGTTTCATCTGAACTTATTTTCTGTTTTTTATTTACTCTTGAACAGTTTTAAATATCCAATAAAATTGAACTTAGTAATGTATTTATACAACAAACATCTCAAAGTCCCATTCTGAATATATTTATGTTTGAAAGAATTATATATACATAGTTAAGATATCAAAGAAATATTTGTGACTTGCACATATAAATTTAATTTATTGCAAACCTTTTGAGAGAGTAACTTTGTGATCCATTTGTAAATAAAATACATTTTGTGGAAAATTTTAACATGTAACATTACATACAAAGCTTAAAATATTACAGCCATCTTTTAAATATTTAATCACTTTTAGTACTTTGTAACATTATTATGAATAATAAAATTGATCTTGTTTATTTGAAATGAAATTGCAAATATATAAATTCAATTGTCAAGATATAATTATCATGTTAATGGTAGTTCATTTGTATGTTTTAGTGCTTGAATTTATTTTCCTTAAAAGAATGTCATGATTAATAATGATATCTTTATTCCTAAACAATACAGCTCATAGAATATGCACATTTAACAAATATTCACAGCACAATATATAGCATCAGTGTCCAGCCATTAATTAATGCACAAACAATATGAAATCACAATGGCAGAGAATATACACTATACAGTCAACATTTACGGATCTTTTCAGCAGGATATTGTACAATTTTGAAACTGGATGGTTTTTTCCAAAAATAAGTTTTAATATACATTTTTGTTATAGTGGAATTGAGAATGGAAAAGGGGAATGTGTCAAAGTGACAACAAAGCGCAGAAAACAGCCCAAGGCCATCAATGGGTCTTCAACACTACTACTATATTTCTTATAGTGGCTTATTTTTCACAAACTAAAATAAAATGATACTCATCTTCAATTCAATTTCTATCAATGTTATAATATCTACTGCCCTTCTGGTTTATACAGCTAAGCTACTAGTATGAGAAGATAAACGGTATTTGCAAATGAAGGATTTGTACATATAATCCACACTACGATATAAATAAAATTGCAACCCATATGGATCATAAATGAATCTCAGAAAATAACATTTCGATGTTTTTTCCAAAAAAGCGTTCATTTCGGTCACAAAATTCTTCTTCACTCTCTCTGATTTCGTTGACAAAGTTAGTCATCAGGTGCAAAAAGCATCAATTTTGACGATTTTTTGGTCCTATTTCTTGACCAGGAAGACAGAGGGATGCTGATAGATGTATCAGACTGTAGAGTGGACCCCAGTGAACACATTAACCATAACAGAGCTTAGATCGGAGTGAAACTGATCTGGGTACATCAGTCTAAAGAAGGTCATTTGGACCAAAAATTTGGAATTTCTCGATTTTTTCTGATTTTTGGCTTCAACTGGACCTGTAACCTGAAGTAGTCCTTCACTAATAAAATTGAGAATGGAAATGGGGAATGTGTCAAAGAGACAACAACCCAACCATAGAACAGACAACAGCAGAAGGTCACCAACAGGTCTTCAATGCAGCGAGAAATTCCCGCACCCGGAGGCGTCCTTCAGCTGGCCCCTAAACAAATATATATACTAGTTCAGTGATAATGAACGCCATACTAAACTCCAAATTGTACACTAGAAACTAAAATTAAAAATAATACAAGACTAACAAAGGCTAGAGTCTCCTGACTTGAGACAGGCGCAAAAATCGGCGGGGTTAAACATGTTTATGAGATCTCAACCCTCCCCCTATACCTCTAGCCAATGTAGAAAAGTAAACGCATAACAATACGCACATTAAAATTCAGTTCAAGAGAAGTCCGAGTCTGATGTCAGAAGATGTAACCTAAGAAAATAAACAAAATGACAATAATACATAAATAACAACAGACTACTAGCAGTTAACTGACATGCCAGCTCCAGACTTCAATTAAACTGATTGAAAGATTATGTCTTCATCATATGAATATCAGGCACAGAAATAAGTATATTTCAATAATAAACACGATCAGTAGTTATATTCCCGCGGGTTTACATTTTTTTTGAAAGTTTTAGGCCTCTGAACTGCGTGTGTCAGACATGGAAAGGGAAGCCCACCCCTCCAGAAAAAACAGTTTTATCCGATTTCAATTTTCCAAGTTTGTATTTGAGCTCAATATGCACCTAAACTTGAGAAACATGTCAATAAATAGCCTTAGGTTGAGGGAACATGCATCAACTTCGAAATTAATGTCATAAAGTTGACCTCTAAAAGTATGGAGAGCCATTGAACATATATTTCAGCATTCTACAAAATATATTGACAAATATAGGGAATCTTCCTTATTCACAATATGCTATATAGGTATCAGTTGAATTCTTTACTTTAAGAATATGTTTTATGAAGCTTAAATTGACCTTTTCAACATTATCTGCTTTGCAGTGTCCCCGAACTTCATATTAGGAACTAAACTTGTAACTTATAGTCATGATTTATTAGTTCACAAGTTCATCACACTGGCCTTCACTGTGAATATATCTGTGTTATAATAAAGTTGCTGAATAGAAATAGGAACAGCTGTTCACTCTAAAACTTAGGGAACCAAATTATCGCTTTTATAAAGGACATTATCATTATGAAAAAAATCCCACTTCCATGAACAAGACTTAAACTAATAAATAAAAAGGTACACCTATACAGATATAAAAGAACAATAGAACGACTTATAGATGTAAACTATATGGACTAAATGTCAAAGTATCAAATAGGTTTAAGAATTTTATCTGCATAAGCTACATGATGTCCAAAGATTTTCACCAGTAAGTGACTGTCTTCGAAGAATCATCACTCTGGAGGAAGTAAGAACTGTTCAAATGTTAGCCCCGCCACATTTTGTGCCTGTTTCAAGTTGAGCTATAAATGAGATTTGACTGTTGTGTGTTACTGGTCTTTGATTGTACATGTAGGTCTATAAATGTAATTTGACTGTTCTGTGTTGCTGGTGTTTAATTGTACATATAGGTGTATGAATGGTTTGTGTGGTCTGTGTTACTGGTCTATGATTGTACATGTAGGTCTATGAATGGTTTGTGTGGTCTGTGTTGCTGGTCTATGATTGTACATGTAGGTCTATGAATGGTTTGTGTGGTCTGTGTTGCTGGTGTTTGATTGTACATGTAGGTCTATGAATGGTTTGTGTGGTCTGTGTTACTGGTCTATGATTGTACATGTAGGTCTATGAATGGTTTGTGTGGTCTGTGTTGCTGGTCTATGATTGTACATGTAGGTCTATGAATGGTTTGTGTGGTCTGTGTTACTGGTCTATGATTGTACATGTAGTTCTATGAATGGTTTGTGTGGTCTGTGTTACTGGTGTTTGATTGTACATATAGGTGTATGAATGGTTTGTGTGGTCTGTGTTGCTGGTGTTTGATTGTACATGTAGGTCTATGAATGGTTTGTGTGGTCTGTGTTGCTGGTGTTTGATTGTACATGTAGGTCTATGAATGGTTTGTGTGGTCTGTGTTGCTGGTGTTTGATTGTACATGTAGGTCTATGAATGGTTTGTGTGGTCTGTGTTACTGGTCTTTGATTGTACATGTAGGTCTATGAATGGTTTGTGTGGTCTGTGTTACTGGTCTATGATTGTACATGTAGGTGTATGAATGGTTTGTGTGGTCTGTGTTTCTGGTGTTTGATTGTACATGTAGGTCTATGAATGGTTTGTGTGGTCTGTGTTACTGGTCTTTGATTGTACATGTAGGTCTATGAATGGTTTGTGTGGTCTGTGTTACTGGTCTATGATTGTACATGTAGGTCTATGAATGGTTTGTGTGGTCTGTGTTGCTGGTCTATAATTGTACATGTAGTTCTATGAATGGTTTGTGTGGTCTGTGTTACTGGTCTATGATTGTACATGTAGGTCTATGAATGGTTTGTGTGGTCTGTGTTACTGGTCTATGATTGTACATGTAGGTCTATGAATGGTTTGTGTGGTCTGTGTTACTGGTCTATGATTGTACATGTAGGTCTATGAATGGTTTGTGTGGTCTGTGTTACTGGTCTATAATTGTACATGTAGGTCTATGAATGGTTTGTGTGGTCTGTGTTACTGGTTTATGATTGTACATGTAGGTCTATGAATGGTTTGTGTGGTCTGTGTTACTGGTCTATGATTGTACATGTAGGTCTTTGAATGGTTTGTGTGGTCTGTGTTACTGGTCTATGATTGTACATGTAGGTCTATGAATGGTTTGTGTGGTCTGTGTTGCTGGTGTTTGATTGTACATGTAGGTCTATGAATGGTTTGTGTGGTCTGTGTTACTGGTCTATAATTGTACATGTAGGTCTATGAATGGTTTGTGTGGTCTGTGTTGCTGGTCTATGATTGTACATGTAGGTCTATGAATGGTTTGTGTGGTCTGTGTTGCTGGTCTATGATTGTACATGTAGGTCTATGAATGGTTTGTGTGGTCTGTCTTACTGGTCTATAATTGTACATGTAGGTCTATGAATGGTTTGTGTGGTCTGTGTTACTGGTCTATGATTGTACATGTAGGTCTATGAATGGTTTGTGTGGTCTGTGTTACTGGTCTATGATTGTACATGTAGGTCTATGAATGGTTTGTGTGGTCTGTGTTACTGGTCTATAATTGTACATGTAGGTCTATGAATGGTTTGTGTGGTCTGTGTTACTGGTCTATGATTGTACATGTAGGTCTATGAATGGTTTGTGTGGTCTGTGTTACTGGTCTATGATTGTACATGTAGGTCTATGAATGGTTTGTGTGGTCTGTGTTACTGGTCTATGATTGTACATGTAGGTCTATGAATGGTTTGTGTGGTCTGTGTTGCTGGTCTATGATTGTACATGTAGGTCTATGAATGGTTTGTGTGGTCTGTGTTATTGGTGTTTGATTGTACATGTAGGTCTATGAATGGTTTGTGTGGTCTGTGTTACTGGTCTATGATTGTACATGTAGTTCTATGAATGGTTTGTGTGGTCTGTGTTACTGGTGTTTGATTGTACATATAGGTGTATGAATGGTTTGTGTGGTCTGTGTTGCTGGTGTTTGATTGTACATGTAGGTCTATGAATGGTTTGTGTGGTCTGTGTTGCTGGTGTTTGATTGTACATGTAGGTCTATGAATGGTTTGTGTGGTCTGTGTTACTAGTCTGTGATTGTACATGTAGGTCTATGAATGGTTTGTGTGGTCTGTGTTTCTGGTGTTTGATTGTACATGTAGGTCTATGAATGGTTTGTGTGGTCTGTGTTACTGGTCTTTGATTGTACATGTAGGTCTATGAATGGTTTGTGTGGTCTGTGTTACTGGTCTATGATTGTACATGTAGGTCTATGAATGGTTTGTGTGGTCTGTGTTACTGGTCTATGATTGTACATGTAGGTCTATGAATGGTTTGTGTGGTCTGTGTTACTGGTCTATGATTGTACATGTAGGTCTATGAATGGTTTGTGTGGTCTGTGTTGTTGGTGTTTGATTGTACATGTAGGTCTATGAATGGTTTGTGTGGTCTGTGTTACTGGTCTATAATTGTACATGTAGGTCTATGAATGGTTTGTGTGGTCTGTGTTGCTGGTCTATGATTGTACATGTAGGTCTATGAATGGTTTGTGTGGTCTGTGTTGCTGGTCTATGATTGTACATGTAGGTCTATGAATGGTTTGTGTGGTCTGTCTTACTGGTCTATAATTGTACATGTAGGTCTATGAATGGTTTGTGTGGTCTGTGTTACTGGTCTATGATTGTACATGTAGGTCTATGAATGGTTTGTGTGGTCTGTGTTACTGGTCTATGATTGTACATGTAGGTCTATGAATGGTTTGTGTGGTCTGTGTTACTGGTCTATAATTGTACATGTAGGTCTATGAATGGTTTGTGTGGTCTGTGTTACTGGTCTATGATTGTACATGTAGGTCTATGAATGGTTTGTGTGGTCTGTGTTACTGGTCTATGATTGTACATGTAGGTCTATGAATGGTTTGTGTGGTCTGTGTTACTGGTCTATGATTGTACATGTAGGTCTATGAATGGTTTGTGTGGTCTGTGTTGCTGGTCTATGATTGTACATGTAGGTCTATGAATGGTTTGTGTGGTCTGTGTTATTGGTGTTTGATTGTACATGTAGGTCTATGAATGGTTTGTGTGGTCTGTGTTACTGGTCTATGATTGTACATGTAGTTCTATGAATGGTTTGTGTGGTCTGTGTTACTGGTGTTTGATTGTACATTTAGGTGTATGAATGGTTTGTGTGGTCTGTGTTGCTGGTGTTTGATTGTACATGTAGGTCTATGAATGGTTAGTGTGGTCTGTGTTGCTGGTGTTTGATTGTACATGTAGGTCTATGAATGGTTTGTGTGGTCTGTGTTACTGGTCTATGATTGTACATGTAGGTCTATGAATGGTTTGTGTGGTCTGTGTTTCTGGTGTTTGATTGTACATGTAGGTCTATGAATGGTTTGTGTGGTCTGTGTTACTGGTCTTTGATTGTACATGTAGGTCTATGAATGGTTTGTGTGGTCTGTGTTACTGGTCTATGATTGTACATGTAGGTCTATGAATCGTTTGTGTGGTCTGTGTTGCTGGTCTATAATTGTACATGTAGTTCTATGAATGGTTTGTGTGGTCTGTGTTACTGGTCTATGATTGTACATGTAGGTCTATGAATGGTTTGTGTGGTCTGTGTTACTGGTCTATGATTGTACATGTAGGTCTATGAATGGTTTGTGTGGTCTGTGTTACTGGTCTATGATTGTACATGTAGGTCTATGAATGGTTTGTGTGGTCTGTGTTACTGGTCTATAATTGTACATGTAGGTCTATGAATGGTTTGTGTGGTCTGTGTTACTGGTCTATAATTGTACATGTAGGTCTATGAATGGTTTGTGTGGTCTGTGTTGCTGGTCTATGATTGTACATGTAGGTCTATGAATGGTTTGTGTGGTCTGTGTTGCTGGTCTATGATTGTACATGTAGGTCTATGAATGGTTTGTGTGGTCTGTCTTACTGGTCTATAATTGTACATGTAGGTCTATGAATGGTTTGTGTGGTCTGTGTTACTGGTCTATGATTGTACATGTAGGTCTATGAATGGTTTGTGTGGTCTGTGTTACTGGTCTATGACTGTACATGTAGGTCTATGAATGGTTTGTGTGGTCTGTGTTACTGGTCTATAATTGTACATGTAGGTCTATGAATGGTTTGTGTGGTCTGTGTTACTGGTCTATGATTGTACATGTAGGTCTATGAATGGTTTGTGTGGTCTGTGTTACTGGTCTATGATTGAACATGTAGGTCTATGAATGGTTTGTGTGGTCTGTGTTACTGGTCTATGATTGTACATGTAGGTCTATGAATGGTTTGTGTGGTCTGTGTTACTGGTCTATGATTGTACATGTAGGTCTATGAATGGTTTGTGTGGTCTGTGTTGCTGGTCTATGATTGTACATGTAGGTCTATGAATGGTTTGTGTGGTCTGTGTTATTGGTGTTTGATTGTACATGTAGGTCTATGAATGGTTTGTGTGGTCTGTGTTACTGGTCTATGATTGTACATGTAGTTCTATGAATGGTTTGTGTGGTCTGTGTTACTCATGTTTGATTGTACATATAGGTGTATGAATGGTTTGTGTGGTCTGTGTTGCTGGTGTTTGATTGTACATGTAGGTCTATGAATGGTTTGTGTGGTCTGTGTTGCTGGTGTTTGATTGTACATGTAGGTCTATGAATGGTTTGTGTGGTCTGTGTTACTGGTCTATGATTGTACATGTAGGTCTATGAATCGTTTGTGTGGTCTGTGTTGCTGGTCTATAATTGTACATGTAGTTCTATGAATGGTTTGTGTGGTCTGTGTTACTGGTCTATGATTGTACATGTAGGTCTATGAATGGTTTGTGTGGTCTGTGTTACTGGTCTATGATTGTACATGTAGGTCTATGAATGGTTTGTGTGGTCTGTGTTACTGGTCTATGATTGTACATGTAGGTCTATGAATGGTTTGTGTGGTCTGTGTTGCTGGTGTTTGATTGTACATGTAGGTCTATGAATGGTTTGTGTGGTCTGTGTTACTGGTCTATAATTGTACATGTAGGTCTATGAATGGTTTGTGTGGTCTGTGTTGCTGGTCTATGATTGTACATGTAGGTCTATGAATGGTTTGTGTGGTCTGTGTTGCTGGTCTATGATTGTACATGTAGGTCTATGAATGGTTTGTGTGGTCTGTCTTACTGGTCTATAATTGTACATGTAGGTCTATGAATGGTTTGTGTGGTCTGTGTTACTGGTCTATGATTGTACATGTAGGTCTATGAATGGTTTGTGTGGTCTGTGTTACTGGTCTATGACTGTACATGTAGGTCTATGAATGGTTTGTGTGGTCTGTGTTACTGGTCTATAATTGTACATGTAGGTCTATGAATGGTTTGTGTGGTCTGTGTTACTGGTCTATGATTGTACATGTAGGTCTATGAATGGTTTGTGTGGTCTGTGTTACTGGTCTATGATTGAACATGTAGGTCTATGAATGGTTTGTGTGGTCTGTGTTACTGGTCTATGATTGTACATGTAGGTCTATGAATGGTTTGTGTGGTCTGTGTTACTGGTCTATGATTGTACATGTAGGTCTATGAATGGTTTGTGTGGTCTGTGTTGCTGGTCTATGATTGTACATGTAGGTCTATGAATGGTTTGTGTGGTCTGTGTTATTGGTGTTTGATTGTACATGTAGGTCTATGAATGGTTTGTGTGGTCTGTGTTACTGGTCTATGATTGTACATGTAGTTCTATGAATGGTTTGTGTGGTCTGTGTTACTCATGTTTGATTGTACATATAGGTGTATGAATGGTTTGTGTGGTCTGTGTTGCTGGTGTTTGATTGTACATGTAGGTCTATGAATGGTTTGTGTGGTCTGTGTTGCTGGTGTTTGATTGTACATGTAGGTCTATGAATGGTTTGTGTGGTCTGTGTTACTGGTCTATGATTGTACATGTAGGTCTATGAATGGTTTGTGTGGTCTGTGTTACTGGTCTATAATTGTACATGTAGGTCTATGAATGGTTTGTGTGGTCTGTGTTGCTGGTCTATGATTGTACATGTAGGTCTATGAATGGTTTGTGTGGTCTGTGTTGCTGGTCTATGATTGTATATGTAGGTCTATGAATGGTTTGTGTGGTCTGTGTTACTGGTCTATGATTGTACATGTAGGTCCATGAATGGTTTGTGTGGTCTGTGTTACTGGTCTATGATTGTACATGTAGGTCTATGAATGGTTTGTGTGGTCTGTGTTACTGGTGTTTGATTGTACATGTAGGTCTGTGAATGGTTTGTGTGGTCTGTGTTGCTGGTCTATGATTGTACATGTAGGTCTATGAATGGTTTGTGTGGTCTGTGTTGCTGGTGTTTGATTGTACATGTAGGTCTATGAATGGTTTGTGTGGTCTGTGTTGCTGGTCTATGATTGTACATGTAGGTCTATGAATGGTTTGTGTGGTCTGTGTTACTGGTCTATGATTGTACATGTAGTTCTATGAATGGTTTGTGTGGTCTGTGTTGCTGGTCTATGATTGTACATGTAGGTCTATGAATGGTTTGTGTGGTCTGTGTTACTGGTGTTTGATTGTACATGTAGGTCTATGAATGGTTTGTGTGGTCTGTGTTGCTGGTCTATGATTGTACATGTAGGTCTATGAATGGTTTGTGTGGTCTGTATTACTGGTGTTTGATTGTACATGTAGTTCTATGAATGGTTTGTGTGGTCTGTGTTACTGGTCTATGATTGTACATGTAGTTCTATGAATGGTTTGTGTGGTCTGTGTTACTGGTGTTTGATTGTACATGTAGGTCTATGAATGGTTTGTGTGGTCTGTGTTGCTGGTCTATGATTGTATATGTAGGTCTATGAATGGTTTGTGTGGTCTGTGTTGCTGGTGTTTGATTGTACTGTGAATTCATTTATTTTCGTGGGAACCAATGTTCGTGGATTAAGGAAAACTTGCATTTTCGTGGATATTTGATTTCGTGGTTTTCCAAAAGTCTGCATATAACCATACAGCAAATTTGCAATTCGTTGAACATTTAAATTCGTGGTTTTCCAGTCCGCACGAAATCCACGAAAAATTGGTATCCAACGAATAATAATAAATCCACAGTACATGTAGGTCTATGAATGGTTTGTGTGGTCTGTGTTACTGGTCTATGATTGTACATGTAGGTCTATGAATGGTTTGTGTGGTCTGTGTTGCTGGTGTTTGATTGTACATGTAGGTCTATGAATGGTTTGTGTGGTCTGTGTTACTGGTGTTTGATTGTACATATAGGTCTATGAATGGTTTGTGTGGTCTGTGTTGCTGGTCTATGATTGTACATGTAGGTCTTTGAATGGTTTGTGTGGTCTGTGTTGCTGGTGTTTGATTGTACATGTAGGTCTATGAATGGTTTGTGTGGTCTGTGTTGCTGGTCTATGATTGTATATGTAGGTCTATGAATGGTTTGTGTGGTCTGTGTTGCTGGTCTATGATTGTACATGTAGGTCTATGAATGGTTTGTGTGGTCTGTGTTGCTGGTCTGTGATTGTACATGTAGGTGTATGAATGGTTTGTGTGGTCCGGTTACTGGTGTTTGATTGTACATGTAGGTCTATGAATGATTTGTGTGGTCTGTGTTACTGGTGTTTGATTGTACATGTAGGTCTATGAATGGTTTGTATGGTCTGTGTTGCTGGTCTATGATTGTACATGTAGGTCTTTGAATGGTTTGTGTGGTCTGTGTTACTGGTCTATGATTGTACATGTAGTTCTATGAATGGTTTGTGTGGTCTGTGTTACTGGTCTATGATTGTACATGTAGGTCTAGGAATGGTTTGTGTGGTCTGTGTTACTGGTGTTTGATTGTACATGTAGTTCTATGAATGGTTTGTGTGGTCTGTGTTACTGGTGTTTGATTGTACATGTAGGTCTATGAATGGTTTGTGTGGTCTGTGTTACTGGTCTATGATTGTACATGTAGGTCTATGAATGGTTTGTGTGGTCTGTGTTACTGGTCTATGATTGTACATGTAGGTCTATGAATGGTTTGTGTGGTCTGTGTTACTGGTGTTTGATTGTACATGTAGGTCTATGAATGGTTTGTGTGGTCTGTGTTACTGGTCTATGATTGTACATGTAGGTCTATGAATGGTTTGTGTGGTCTGTGTTGCTGGTCTATGATTGTATATGTAGGTCTATGAATGGTTTGTGTGGTCTGTGTTACTGGTGTTTGATTGTACATGTAGGTCTGTGAATGGTTTGTGTGGTCTGTGTTGCTGGTGTTTGATTGTACATGTAGGTCTTTGAATGGTTTGTGTGGTCAATGTTGCTGGTCTATGATTGTACATGTAGGTCTATGAATGGTTTGTGTGGTCTGTGTTACTGGTCTATGATTGTACATGTAGGTCTATGAATGGTTTGTGTGGTCTGTGTTACTGGTGTTTGATTGTACATGTAGTTCTATGAATGGTTTGTGTGGTCTGTGTTACTGGTCTATGATTGTACATGTAGGTCTATGAATGGTTTTTGTGGTCTGTGTTACTGGTCTATGATTGTATATGTAGGTCTATGAATGGTTTGTGTGGTCTGTGTTGCTGGTCTATGATTGTACATGTAGGTCTATGAATGGTTTGTGTGGTCTGTGTTACTGGTGTTTGATTGTACATGTAGGTCTATGAATGGTTTGTGTGGTCTGTGTTGCTGGTGTTTGATTGTACATGTAGGTCTATGAATGGTTTGTGTGGTCTGTGCTACTGGTGTTTGATTGTACATGTAGGTCTATGAATGGTTTGTGTGGTCTGTGTTACTGGTCTATGATTGTACATATAGGTCTATGAATGGTTTGTGTGGTCTGTGTTACTGGTCTATGATTGTATATGTAGGTCTATGAATGGTTTGTGTGGTCTGTGTTACTGGTCTATGATTGTACATGTAGGTGTATGAATGGTTTGTGTGGTCTGTGTTGCTGGTCTATGATTGTACATGTAGGTCTATGAATGGTTTGTGTGGTCTGTGTTGCTGGTGTTTAATTGTACATGTAGGTCTATGAATGGTTTGTGTGGTCTGTGTTACTGGTCTATGATTGTACATGTCGGTCTATGAATGGTTTGTGTGGTCTGTGTTACTGGTCTATGATTGTACATGTAGGTCTATGAATGGTTTGTGTGGTCTGTGTTGCTGGTCTATGATTGTACATGTAGTTCTATGAATGGTTTGTGTGGTCTGTGTTGCTGGTGTTTGATTGTACATGTAGGTCTATGAATGGTTTGTGTGGTCTGTGTTACTGGTCTATGATTGTACATGTAGGTCTATGAATGGTTTGTGTGGTCTGTGTTACTGGTCTATGATTGTACATGTAGGTCTATGAATGGTTTGTGTGGTCTGTGTTACTGGTCTATGATTGTACATGTAGGTCTATGAATGGTTTGTGTGGTCTGTGTTACTGGTGTTTGATTGTACATGTTGGTCTATGAATGGTTTGTGTGGTCTGTATTACTGGTGTTTGATTGTACATGTAGGTCTATGAATGGTTTGTGTGGTCTGTGTTACTGGTCTATGATTGTACATGTAGGTCTATGAATGGTTTGTGTGGTCTGTGTTACTGGTCTATGATTGTATATGTAGGTCTATGAATGGTTTGTGTGGTCTGTGTTGCTGGTGTTTGATTGTACATGTAGGTCTATGAATGGTTTGTGTGGTCTGTGTTACTGGTCTATGATTGTACATGTAGGTCTATGAATGGTTTGTGTGGTCTGTGTTACTGGTGTTTGATTGTACATGTAGGTCTATGAATGGTTTGTGTAGTCTGTGTTACTGGTGTTTGATTGTATATGTAGGTCTATGAATGGTTTGTGTGGTCTATTACTGGTGTTTGATTGTACATGTAGGTCTATGAATGGTTTGTGTGGTCTGTGTTACTGGTCTATGATTGTACATGTAGGTCTATGAATGGTTTGTGTGGTCTGTGTTACTGGTCTATGATTGTATATGTAGGTCTATGAATGGTTTGTGTGGTCTGTGTTGCTGGTGTTTGATTGTACATGTAGGTCTATGAATGGTTTGTGTGGTCTGTGTTACTGGTCTATGATTGTACATGTAGGTCTATGAATGGTTTGTGTGGTCTGTGTTACTGGTCTATGATTGTACATGTAGGTCTATGAATGGTTTGTGTGGTCTGTGTTACAGGTGTTTGATTGTACATGTAGTTCTATGAATGGTTTGTGTGGTCTGTGTTGCAGGTCTATGATTGTACCTGTAGGTCTATGAATGGTTTGTATGGTCTGTGTTGCTGGTCTATGATTGTACATATAGGTCTATGAATGGTTTGTGTGGTCTGTGTTGCTGGTGTTTGATTGTACATGTAGGTCTATGAATGGTTTGTGTGGTCTGTGTTACTGGTCTATGATTGTACATGTAGGTCTATGAATGGTTTGTGTGGTCTGTGTTACTGGTGTTTGATTGTACATGTAGGTCTATGAATGGTTTGTGTGGTCTGTGTTGCTGGTCTGTGATTGTACATGTAGGTCTATGAATGGTTTGTGTGGTCTGTGTTACTGGTCTATGATTGTACATGTAGGTCTATGAATGGTTTGTGTGGTCTGTGTTACTGGTCTATGATTGTACATGTAGTTCTATGAATGGTTTGTGTGGTCTGTGTTACTGGTCTATGATTGTACATGTAGGTCTATGAATGGTTTTTGTGGTCTGTGTTACTGGTCTATAATTGTATATGTAGGTCTATGAATGGTTTGTGTGGTCTGTGTTGCTGGTCTATGATTGTACATGTAGGTCTATGAATGGTTTGTGTGGTCTGTGTTACTGGTGTTTGATTGTACATGTAGGTCTATGAATGGTTTGTGTGGTCTGTGTTGCTGGTGTTTGATTGTACATGTAGGTCTATGAATGGTTTGTGTGGTCTGTGCTACTGGTGTTTGATTGTACATGTAGGTCTATGAATGGTTTGTGTGGTCTGTGTTACTGGTCTATGATTGTACATGTAGGTCTATGAATGGTTTGTGTGGTCTGTGTTACTGGTCTATGATTGTATATGTAGGTCTATGAATGGTTTGTGTGGTCTGTGTTACTGGTCTATGATTGTACATGTAGGTGTATGAATGGTTTGTGTGGTCTGTGTTGCTGGTCTATGATTGTACATGTAGGTCTATGAATGGTTTGTGTGGTCTGTGTTGCTGGTGTTTAATTGTACATGTAGGTCTATGAATGGTTTGTGTGGTCTGTGTTACTGGTCTATGATTGTACATGTCGGTCTATGAATGGTTTGTGTGGTCTGTGTTACTGGTCTATGATTGTACATGTAGGTCTATGAATGGTTTGTGTGGTCTGTGTTGCTGGTCTATGATTGTACATGTAGTTCTATGAATGGTTTGTGTGGTCTGTGTTGCTGGTGTTTGATTGTACATGTAGGTCTATGAATGGTTTGTGTGGTCTGTGTTACTGGTCTATGATTGTACATGTAGGTCTATGAATGGTTTGTGTGGTCTGTGTTACTGGTCTATGATTGTACATGTAGGTCTATGAATGGTTTGTGTGGTCTGTGTTACTGGTCTATGATTGTACATGTAGGTCTATGAATGGTTTGTGTGGTCTGTGTTACTGGTGTTTGATTGTACATGTTGGTCTATGAATGGTTTGTGTGGTCTGTATTACTGGTGTTTGATTGTACATGTAGGTCTATGAATGGTTTGTGTGGTCTGTGTTACTGGTCTATGATTGTACATGTAGGTCTATGAATGGTTTGTGTGGTCTGTGTTACTGGTCTATGATTGTACATGTAGGTCTATGAATGGTTTGTGTGGTCTGTGTTGCTGGTGTTTGATTGTACATGTAGGTCTATGAATGGTTTGTGTGGTCTGTGTTACTGGTCTATGATTGTACATGTAGGTCTATGAATGGTTTGTGTGGTCTGTGTTACTGGTGTTTGATTGTACATGTAGGTCTATGAATGGTTTGTGTGGTCTGTGTTACTGGTGTTTGATTGTATATGTAGGTCTATGAATGGTTTGTGTGGTCTATTACTGGTGTTTGATTGTACATGTAGGTCTATGAATGGTTTGTCTGGTCTGTGTTACTGGTCTATGATTGTACATGTAGGTCTATGAATGGTTTGTGTGGTCTGTGTTACTGGTCTATGATTGTATATGTAGGTCTATGAATGGTTTGTGTGGTCTGTGTTGCTGGTGTTTGATTGTACATGTAGGTCTATGAATGGTTTGTGTGGTCTGTGTTACTGGTCTATGATTGTACATGTAGGTCTATGAATGGTTTGTGTGGTCTGTGTTACTGGTCTATGATTGTACATGTAGGTCTATGAATGGTTTGTGTGGTCTGTGTTACAGGTGTTTGATTGTACATGTAGTTCTATGAATGGTTTGTGTGGTCTGTGTTGCAGGTCTATGATTGTACCTGTAGGTCTATGAATGGTTTGTATGGTCTGTGTTGCTGGTCTATGATTGTACATATAGGTCTATGAATGGTTTGTGTGGTCTGTGTTACTGGTGTTTGATTATACATGTAGGTCTATGAATGGTTTGTGTGGTCTGTGTTACTGGTGTTTGATTGTACATGTAGGTCTATGAATGGTTTGTGTGGTCTGTGTTACTGGTGTTTGATTGTACATGTAGGTCTATGAATGGTTTGTGTGGTCTGTGTTGCTGGTCTGTGATTGTACATGTAGGTCTATGAATGGTTTGTGTGGTCTGTGTTACTGGTCTATGATTGTACATGTAGGTCTATGAATGGTTTGTGTGGTCTGTGTTACTGGTCTATGATTGTACATGTAGGTCTATGAATGGTTTGTGTGGTCTGTGTTACTGGTCTATGATTGTACATGTAGGTCTATGAATGGTTTGTGTGGTCTGTGTTACTGGTCTATAATTGTACATGTAGGTCTATGAATGGTTTGTGTGGTCTGTGTTTCTGGTCTTTGATTGTACATGTAGGTCTATGAATGGTTTGTGTGGTCTGTGTTGCTGGTGTTTGATTGTACATGTAGGTCTATGAATGGTTTGTGTGGTCTGTGTTGCTGCTCTATGATTGTACATGTAGGTCTATGAATGGTTTGTGTGGTCTGTGTTACTGGTGTTTGATTGTACATGTAGGTCTATGAATGGTTTGTGTGGTCTGTGTTACTGGTCTATGATTGTACATGTAGGTCTATGAATGGTTTGTGTGGTCTGTGTTACTGGTCTATGATTGTATATGTAGGTCTATGAATGGTTTGTGTGGTCTGTGTTGCTGGTCTATGATTGTACATGTAGGTCTATGAATGGTTTGTGTGGTCTGTGTTACTGGTGTTTGATTGTACATGTAGGTCTATGAATGGTTTGTGTGGTCTGTGTTGCTGGTGTTTGATTGTACATGTAGGTCTATGAATGGTTTGTGTGGTCTGTGTTACTGGTCTATGATTGTACATGTAGGTCTATGAATGGTTTGTGTGGTCTGTGTTACTGGTCTATGATTGTATATGTAGGTCTATGAATGGTTTGTGTGGTCTGTGTTACTGGTCTATGATTGTACATGTAGGTCTATGAATGGTTTGTGTGGTCTGTGTTGCTGGTCTATGATTGTACATGTAGGTGTATGAATGGTTTGTGTGGTCTGTGTTGCTGGTCTATGATTGTACATGTAGGTCTATGAATGGTTTGTGTGGTCTGTGTTGCTGGTCTATGATTGTACATGTAGGTCTATGAATGGTTTGTGTGGTCTGTGTTGCTGGTCTATGATTGTACATGTAGGTCTATGAATGGTTTGTGTGGTCTGTGTTACTGGTGTTTGATTGTACATGTAGGTCTATGAATGGTTTGTGTGGTCTGTGTTACTGGTGTTTGATTGTATATGTAGGTCTATGAATGGTTTGTGTGGTCTGTATTACTGGTGTTTGATTGTACATGTAGGTCTATGAATGGTTTGTGTGGTCTGTGTTACTGGTCTATGATTGTACATGTAGGTCTATGAATGGTTTGTGTGGTCTGTGTTGCTGGTGTTTAATTGTACATGTAGGTCTATGAATGGTTTGTGTGGTCTGTGTTACTGGTCTATGATTGTACATGTCGGTCTATGAATGGTTTGTGTGGTCTGTGTTACTGGTCTATGATTGTACATGTAGGTCTATGAATGGTTTGTGTGGTCTGTGTTGCTGGTCTATGATTGTACATGTAGTTCTATGAATGGTTTGTGTGGTCTGTTTTGCTGGTGTTTGATTGTACATGTAGGTCTATGAATGGTTTGTGTGGTCTGTGTTACTGGTCTATGATTGTACATGTAGGTCTATGAATGGTTTGTGTGGTCTGTGTTACTGGTCTATGATTGTACATGTAGGTCTATGAATGGTTTGTGTGGTCTGTGTTACTGGTCTATGATTGTACATGTAGGTCTATGAATGGTTTGTGTGGTCTGTGTTACTGGTGTTTGATTGTACATGTAGGTCTATGAATGGTTTGTGTGGTCTGTGTTACTGGTCTATGATTGTACATGTAGGTCTATGAATGGTTTGTGTGGTCTGTGTTACTGGTCTATGATTGTATATGTAGGTCTATGAATGGTTTGTGTGGTCTGTGTTGCTGGTCTATGATTGTACATGTAGGTCTATGAATGGTTTGTGTGGTCTGTGTTACTGGTGTTTGATTGTACATGTAGGTCTATGAATGGTTTGTGTGGTCTGTGTTGCTGGTGTTTGATTGTACATGTAGGTCTATGAATGGTTTGTGTGGTCTGTGTTACTGGTCTATGATTGTACATGTAGGTCTATGAATGGTTTGTGTGGTCTGTGTTACTGGTCTATGATTGTATATGTAGGTCTATGAATGGTTTGTGTGGTCTGTGTTACTGGTCTATGATTGTACATGTAGGTCTATGAATGGTTTGTGTGGTCTGTGTTGCTGGTCTATGATTGTACATGTAGGTGTATGAATGGTTTGTGTGGTCTGTGTTGCTGGTCTATGATTGTACATGTAGGTCTATGAATGGTTTGTGTGGTCTGTGTTGCTGGTCTATGATTGTACATGTAGGTCTATGAATGGTTTGTGTGGTCTGTGTTGCTGGTCTATGATTGTACATGTAGGTCTATGAATGGTTTGTGTGGTCTTTATTACTGGTGTTTGATTGTACATGTAGGTGTATGAATGGTTTGTGTGGTCTGTGTTGCTGGTGTTTGATTGTATATGTAGGTCTATGAATGGTTTGTGTTGTCTGTATTACTGGTGTTTGATTGTACATGTAGGTCTATGAATGGTTTGTGTGGTCTGTGTTACTGGTCTATGATTGTACATGTAGGTCTATGAATGGTTTGTGTGGTCTGTGTTGCTGGTGTTTAATTGTACATGTAGGTCTATGAATGGTTTGTGTGGTCTGTGTTACTGGTCTATGATTGTACATGTCGGTCTATGAATGGTTTGTGTGGTCTGTGTTACTGGTCTATGATTGTACATGTAG
Organism: Mytilus californianus; assembly: GCF_021869535.1. NCBI lineage: Eukaryota > Metazoa > Mollusca > Bivalvia > Mytilida > Mytilidae > Mytilus > Mytilus californianus. Next base: position 125,399,758 of record NW_026262581.1, read on the forward strand.
GTCTATGAATGGTTTGTGTGGTCTGTGTTGCTGGTCTATGATTGTACATGTAGGTCTATGAATGGTTTGTGTGGTCTGTGTTACTGGTGTTTGATTGTACATGTAGGTCTATGAATGGTTTGTGTGGTCTGTGTTACTGGTCTATGATTGTACATGTAGTTCTATGAATGGTTTGTGTGGTCTGTGTTACTGGTCTTTGATTGTATATGTAGGTCTATGAATGGTTTGTGTGGTCTGTGTTGCTGGTCTGTGATTGTACATGTAGGTCTATGAATGGTTTGTGTGGTCTGTGTTGCTGGTGTTTGATTGTACATGTAGGTCTATGAATGGTTGGTGTTGTCTGTTGTACTGTCAAATAGTTTTGGTAAATACTGGCATACTTTTTATGTATTATTCATTTATCCAAAATTTTCTCTACCAAAGGATAGATTGATGCAAACTGCGTATTACAGTCATTTAAACACTCACATATACATTTAGTCTGAAATACCATATTTATTCTAGAATAATAAATTAAGTAAATTTAAAGGGCCATATAACTATTGTTGAAATTGGAATGAAATGAAAATACACTATATTGAGTGTTGATTGCAAGAAAACATTTATTTACATGTACTTCATCTGCTGCATACAACATAAAATGTCCCAGAAACAATGAAATATGTTCTTACAATAAATCTCCCAGGAAAAAAAAAACCTGAAAAGGAGATCTCCTTAGTTTTATAAAAATGTTAACAGTAAGCATGGTAGGTGTATAATTTTATACTTTTTTCAGTAAATATGTTGCATGGTTAAACATAATTCTACATATTTATTTCTTTCATTTTCAAGTATATTTAGTACTGAAAACAAAATATCGGGTTAATCAAACTACATTTTTTTGTTAAAAAGCAACACTTATTTACCTTATTCCAAGAAATCTGTTCACGACTTTAAAACATTGTCTTGCAGACAGAAATAGATAATATTGCTTTAATTGTCTACTGTACATTTGCCTGCAATGAATTTAGGTTAATTTAGACTATGCAGACTTGTCATAGTTGTGGAGCCCTTGCTCTTTCAATGCTTGGAATATATTTCAAGCTAGGTCTGTCATGTCTGTTTCAAATGTAGACAACTAAATGCCTTTGCTGGGTTTATTATGATGTTGTTTGATGTTGCAAGAACAAATATCCTCTATCCCTTCTATCAACTTCTATAGAATTGAGTTTGTTAACTCATGTTGGCTGTGAGTATACATCTCTCATAAAATATTGTTTTTGGACTTTATTTGGTTGGTGATCTGCACATTTGTTTATATATTTAAAATGAAACAATTTAATTCATGAGAAATTGTTATTTTTCAGGTGAAATAATCATGCACTCAGATTATAACAGTTGTAGTTGATCTTATTACAATTAATAATGGATGCATTTAAGTGTTCAGACTGTCACATGACATTTGGAACTGTTGGCCTTTTACAAAAACACAAGAGAAAGTTTTGTGTTGGAGGAAGTTTAGGTGATCCAGATAATTTATTGTTAAGAAAAGGACTATATTCAGCAGACACTCCAAGACAGAGACCGTTGTCCCCAGACGATAGGGTAATGTACTTTTATTTGTTTTGTTTTCTTTACCACCGTCACACAGAGTGGGGTTAAATTTAATTACCGATTTCTATATGTTTGCTTTTCGATAATCCTTTTTTCTTTAGATGGATTGCTTTCATGATCTTTGGCTGATCTAAGTTAATTCAACACACTTTAATAGTATTTATTTTGTCTATCAATAACTCTTTGCAAGATAAAGACAATGTGCGATTATAATTCTAACAATGTAATTTGCCTTTTGGTGACCCTGATGGAATCTATTCACAAAATATATTTCATATTAAAGAATTAACTCCGTTGGTGGAAACATGACATAGAGATACGACATTAAGATTCAGTCATATATATATGTTAAAGTTTTTCTGACATAAATAACTTTTGTCAAAACTTAATAGAATTTCCTATAAATTTTGACAGAAGATCCTTTTTTATGATCAAAAGGTCCAGAACAAACTTTGAACATATTTTTATTTTTCCATATTTTACCGATAAAAGGACAATTTTTTTGGCAGTTGACATGAAGATACAGTCTGGTGTTTTTGTTTTTTATGCCCCTGCAATAGGTGACGGGGGTATTAAATGTTACCCTTGACTGTCCATCCTATTTTTGTTGCAAAGCTTGAGCGGGGGCAGTCGTGTCTCAGACACATTCTTCTTTTGTTTTACTTAAATAACTTTGAAAAAACCTTCATTGAATTTATGACTAAGGACTAAGACATAACAACTAAAGCAAAATTTAGAAAATACATGTTTTTCATTTTTCAGTATTTTACTGAATGATGGACTTAGTTTTTGCAATAAATGTTTACTTACAGTCTGGGATTAAATTTTGTTGACATTAATAATTTTGTTAAACCTCCATGGAATGTTCTGAAACTTAAACAGAAGTGTCTTCATAATCAAGAATTAGCATCTGAAGAAAATAGTTGGATTTAAAAAAAAAATCCATTTCTTACTGATAAATGTTCTTAACATTTGGGATATTGTGATTGTTGTGTCTGTTTTTTTGTTTATTTAATTATATATAAGTCATCTACTTTTTGTATCAATAACTCCATAAACTCCTTAAACATAGATTTAAAAGATATTTCATGGAATCTACAGTACATTTCCTAATCTGATTATGTTCTAATGAATTTTGGGTTTTCCAATATATAGCAAACATGAAATATTGTAATTACAACTTTTACTCATCATTATACAAAAGACAACATTTAACAGCTCATTGAGCTCACTATAATGCCTTTCTTCCACACAAGATAAAAGGATGAGGATTTTTTTTTGTGATTTTCCTTAATTAAACCAATTTTGACTGATGATTCATCTAAAAAACTAACAATGATTGACGCTAGCATATTTTTTTCTGCTCTGTTCTGTAAAGTGTATATATATAACAGGGAGTAGAAATGAATTATCAAAATTGATAGATCTTTCAGGAAGTCAGAGTTGGACTCAATCTGATTGAAACACAGATCCTTTGTTTACCTTTCCCTGACAACACTTCATTTTATGTTGTGTTTTAAAGACCTCTCAAGATCCTTTGGCTTTGTCCTAATGATACCTACCTTCAAAAATTTTGAGGCAGAAATTTATTGGCTGATGTTATAATTACCAGAACAGAAAGTAGAAGAGAATGTTGTCTGATCCTTGTAACTTAATTGTAAGCAATGTGTGGACGCAGGATCTGTATATATTTCAGATTGGGTTTGACTGTAAATCATATTTTGAAATTATTTCTTTCCCTAATAACCAGTAAAGTTTTGCTGCAATGAAGACAATAGTGAGAAGCAAATATAGATAAAATAGAAACGAATTCAGGCAGGTGCACACCTGGTGTTTGCCCTCTTAAAAGGAAAAAAAAAAATTTTTTGCATAAATTTGTCAAAAAGTTTTCTTCCTCCCTCCACTCCTCAAATCTGTTACAGTCATGCCCACACTTACTCAAAAAGTAGATCTGCACCTATAAAAATGTTCTTATCAATCCTTGTCACTAGTTTTCCCATTGCTACATGTGAATTGATCAACTACAGAGCCCAAAGTTTATATTTTGTGTACATACTGTACTTACAGCCTTTAGAGGGTAGTGAGATTGTCAGCAAGAAGGTGAGTGTCTGTGTGTTGGTATATGGTTCTCTGCATGGTAGTTGATACATGTACATAATGTATTCACAAAGCTTTATTTACCAGAAATGGATTTTATTTAACATCAGAATTGAGTGTAGCAAGTTTTTCTTCCTTAATTATTTGAATCATGTTGAATTGTAACCTTAATTACAGTTTTTGTTTTGCATGTACAATTTTGTATTAAAAAGAACAAAACGTTTATATTTTGAAAGTTTTTGGTTTTCTTGTTGAAAGGTAGACTATTGTGTGTAAAAATCTGTTTCTGCGGTGCACTTATGTGTTATTTCTGCTATATGTACAATGTAAATAACAACAGTGCTGTGTCTTGTCAACTTTTATAGAATGCTATGATTTGTAGGAGTTTTATACAACTCATTAGTTTACTTAGTATTATGGAATGGAGGCAATCTGGTAGGATAATGCAAATATATATTTTACTTTGTGATGAAAAAGCTATTCAAATATTTTTTTAAACATGATTTATGAATATGAAAATAAGATTATATTTATGAAAACTGTTTCAATTTACCTTAAAAGAAATTTGGATCAACTTTATCATAAATCATAATTTTGAATTTCTGTATCCCAGCCTTTTTGTTCTCATTACAAATATATAAGGTATTGAGGAAAGTATATTGTAACAATAATTATTTTGATTTATATATATTTTATATAAGACTGCATGGTTGTATTGTAAATGTTATAGCTAGAAAGAATATACAAAGCTTATGGAATAACAGCACTTTTGCATGCATTAGGATTTTTTTAATCAATGATCTGGTTTTCTTGAAGATTAAAGTAATAAAAAATAATTTTTGAATATATTTATTATTAAATTCATTTAGGAATAACGCAAAGGAAATAAATTTTCCCATGTTTAATTTTAAATTTGTTATCATATACATATATATATATATATAGATTGATAATTGGTTTCAAATGAGTTAATGTAAAAATAGCCATCAACAAGAACATTTTCATGTAAATTAAAAATTTTATTCATGTGTATTCCAAACATTGTCAACAAATTATTTAGTAAGCTTTGTATACACTTTAACAAGGTAAATCAACTTAGAGCTTTTAAAGACAAGAGGGAAAAGTTACGGGATATAAGAAACTTGGAAGAACGTCTACTCCTGGACAATTTAGAAGATACAGAGAGAAAGCTTGGAGATAGTCCCAGGAGTCCAAGGAGAACAAGGAGTCGTCTCCCCTTGTCAAGACATCCTGAAGTCAGAGATCTTCAGATAGAGGTGAGTTTTTCAGAAAATCATCACTTGGCGTCCGTCGTCGTCGTTAACTTTTTTCATTTTGAACTTCTTCTAGAGAACCACTGAATGGAATGAAACCAAACATGGCATGAATGTTCCTTATGAGGTGCTGACCAAGTGTTGTTTCTTTGTAGCCGATCCATCATTCAAGATGGCTGCCAGCGGGGGACTTAGTTTAACATGGGACCCTATGGGAAATACATACAAATGTCTTCTTTTAGAGAACTACTGAATGGAATGAAACCAAACATGGCATGAATGTTCCTTATGAGGTGCTGACCAAGTGTTGTTCCTTTGCAGTCGGTCCATCATCCAAGATGGCCTCCAGCGGGGGACTTAGTTTAACATAGGACCCTAAGGGAAATACATACAAATGTCTTCTTCTAGAGAACCACTGAATGGAATGAAACCAAACATGGCATGAATGTTCCTTATGACGTGCTGACCAAGTGTTGTTACTTTGCAGTTGGTCCATCATCCAAGATGGCCGCCAGCAGGGGACTTAGTTTAACATAGGACCCTATTGGAAATACATACAAATGTCTTCTTTTAGAGAACCACTGAATGGAATGAAACCAAACATGGCATGAATGTTCCTTATGAGGTGATGACCAAGTGTTGTTTCTTTGCAGCCGATCCATTATCCAAGATGGCTGCCAGCGGGGGACTTAGTTTAACATAGGACCCTATGGGAAATACATACAAATGTCTTCTTTTAGAGAACCACTGAATGGAATGAAACCAAACATGGCATGAATGTTCCTTATGAGGTGCTGACCAAATGTTGTTACTTTGCAGTTGGTCCATCATCCAAGATGGCCGCCAGCGGGGGACTTAGTTTAACATAGGACCCTATGGGAAATACATACAAATGTCTTCTTTTAGAGAACCACTGAATGGAATGAAAGGAAACATGGCATGAATGTTCCTTATGAGGTGTTGACCAAGTGTTGTTACTTTGCAGTCAATCCATCATCCAAGATGGAGGCCAGCGGGGGACTTAGTTTAACAAGGGACCCTATGGGAAATACATACAAATGTCTTCCTTCAGAGAACCACTGAATGGAATTGAACCAAACATGGCATGAATGTTCCTTATGAGGATTTAACCAAGTGTTGTTTCTTTGCAGCTGATCCATCATCCAAGATGGCCGCCAGCGGGGGACTTAGTTTAACATAGGACCCTATGGGAAATACATACAAATGTCTTCTTTTAGAGAACCACTGAATGGAATGAAACCAAACATGGCATGAATGTTCCTTATGAGGTTCTGACCAAGTGTTGTTACTTTGCAGTAGGTCCATCGTCCAAGATGGCTGACAATGGGGGACTTAGTTTAACATAGGACCCTATGGGAAATACATACAAATGTCTTCTTTTAGAAAACCACTGAATGGAATGGCACAAACATGGCATGAATGTTCCTTATGAGGTGCTGACCAAGTGTTGCCACTTTGTTTGCTGATTTACTGTTCAAGATGGCCACCAGGATATTTTATTAAATAACGGGACCAATATTAAACCAAATTTGGCTTTAATCATTATTTGGGTATCTGTTATGATTTTTATCTATCTTTACATGATTTCTAAGACCAAAGTAGAGTCAGGCGAGCGACACAGGCTCTTGAGAACCTCTAGTTATTTTTGTTTCCTATATTTAGTAAATTTTTCCTACTTTTCACTTATAACAAGTGTTTGGGGACATAGAATTACTATTCAGTTATTTATTTTTGGTTCAAGGATTTTTAACATAATACACATAATACATTATTTTTAAAAAAAATGTTCATTATATAATCTTGTTTTACTTTGATATATTTAGTTCATGACAAAAGCATTGATTTTGTATTGACCCTCAATTGTTTTTGGTCCATAGAAGATTTGAAAAAAGTGATGCTATTTCCATTCCAAAAATGCCTGCAAATTTATAAGAAAGTTGCCAAATTTCTTGTAAATGTCAATGAGACATCAATCATATGACAAAAAAATAAAAGACACCTAGAGGTTAACACAAAAGACACCTAGAGGTTAACACAAAAGACAAATGTCCATACAATTTGTCAAGCTTCAAAATATCTAAAGCTTAAAAATGTTATAGATCAATTTATCTAACAAAGAGCCTTCAGACATTCTAGAATGTTTGTTTCTATATTGATGATATGCACCTCACATTACAAACACATTTTCAAGAATTCTATTTCGAGACAGTTCAACTTGTCAAGATTCAGCCGTATTCGTTAAAGAAGTGCTAACTTATTTTCTATCATCATTCTATTTCAGTATGAAAGACTTAAAGATGAGGAAAACAGAACAGTAGGCTATGGAGGTCCTCTCCCACCTCCAGTACGGGAGATAGAAAACATATCTCCTATGTCAGATACTAGCATGAGTATACATTTACCTGGAGAGGTGAGTAATCTACCTCCAGGAATGATCTCTTAAGTCAGAATCTAGCATGTGTAAACCTTTACCCTGGGAGTTGAACTCTACCTCTAGAAAGGATCTCTTATGTCTGCAGATACAGTATACATTTACCTGGACAGATGAGATATATACCCTCCTTTTTCTGATACTAGCATGAATCTACATTTACCCAGAGAGATGAGTTATGTGCCTGATTCCATTTTCTGATGCTATGAAAATAAAAATATGTGGTATAATTGGCAATGAGACAACTCCGTCAGAGACCAAAATAATGGAAGATAAGTTATAGGCCTCCTTTTTTTGATACTAGCATGAGTATACATTAACCTGGAGAGTTGAGTTATCTGTCTCCAGGAAGGATCTCTTATGTCAGATACTTTCATGAGTATACATTAACCTGAAGAGTTGAGTTATCTGTCTCCAGGAAGGATCTGTTATGTCAGATACTTTCATGAGTATACATTAACCTGGAGAAGTGAGTTATCTGTCCCCAGGAAGGATCTCTTATGTCAGATACTTTCATGAGTATACATTAACCTGGAGAGTTGAGTTATCTGTCTCCAGGAAGGATCTCTTATGTCAGATACTTTCATGAGTATACATTAACCTGGAGAGTTGAGTTATCTGTCTCCAGGAAGGATCTCTTATGTCAGATACTTTCATGAGTATACATTAACCTGGAGAGTTGAGTTATCTGTCTCCAGGAAGGATCTCTTATGTCAGATACTTTCATGAGTATGCATTAACCTGGAGAGTTGAGTCATCTGTCTCCAGGAAGGATCTCTTATGTCAGATACTTTCATGAGTATACATTAACCTGGAGAGTTGAGTTATCTGTCTCCAGGAAGGATATCTTATGTCAGATACTTCATGAGTATACATTAACCTGGAGAGTTGAGTTATCTGTCTCCAGGAAGGATCTCTTATGTCAGATACTTTCATGAGTATACATTAACCTGGAGAGTTGAGTTATCTGTCTCCAGGAAGGATCTCTTATTGCAGATACTTTCATGAGTATACATTAACCTGGAGAGTTGAGTTATCTGTCTCCAGGAAGGATCTCTTATGTCAGATACTTTCATGAGTATACATTAACCTGGAGAGTTGAGTTATCTGTCTCCAGGAAGGATCTCTTATGTCAGATACTAGCATGAGTATACATTTACCTTGGGAGGTGAACTGTCTACCTCTAGAAAGGGTCCCCTATATCAGACACTAGCATGCATGTACATTTACCTGGAGATTTTAGCTATCTTCCTCCAGCAAGGGTATCCTATATCTGATACTAGCATGAATATACATTTACATGGATAGGTAAGTTTTCTACCTTTAACAAGGAATGTGTAAAATATATCTCCAATGTCTGATACTGGCATGAGTATGCAATTTCATGGATGGTTAGTAATCTACTTTTAAAATACCAGTATGTATCAGATATTTTCAGGTATAGTATTTGTCTTACCGTTCATTATTAAGTGCTTACTCAATCTTGGGTCCAAAATTGTAAGTTTTTTAATGATTATAAATGTTTCTGGCACTGTTATTAAGTGAGAAAAGTGTCAATTGTAAAGCCTGCACTACCTATCAGTCACACTACCTATAGACTTTAGGATTTAGGGATTAAGTTTAAAATCCTTTGAGTAATTGCAGACTTTTTTTGCAGTTTAAATCTAGTTCTGATTACTTAAAATATTGAAAATAAGAAATAATTTAAGTTCTTTTAAGAACCGTTAATTAATACTAGTGTTACTCATGATGTTTTTCACAGAGTAAGCAGTTTGGGAGATTAGGAACTCAAGATATAGGTACTCGAGCATTAGAGCTTAGAATCAAAGCGGTGGGTACTCACTGTGTCAAATTGTTTTTGTGCTTTGTTTCACAAAGTCATAGATTTGAGGACTTGGTGTGAAACAATTCATGGTATTATAATGTTTACAATGGTTCAGGGCATTTGAAATACACACATATATATATATATGAAATAACAGACATAGCACATTTTACACAGTGGTGTCAATTTATGATAATAAGATTAATTTGTTTTTTAATTAGTTTTTTACATGAAGTACTTATACTCTGTATTTTTGTATTTTTTATGTTAATATAGATGTATTGATCGTGTTGAGTTATGCACTGCAGAAACAGATTTCATTTTGTTATTATTTATATATACAAACTTACATAATAAATTGTTTTTAAATATTGTGTGCCTTAGGTTTTGAAAAATTTTCAGTAATCTGATTAACTTTATGTTATTAGGTTTGCCTACAATCAGTTTGGAGTACATATAGTACCTACTTGTTGAAAAAAAAACAAGATATTTCATTTAAGAATGCATTGCTTCTTTTTGTGGTTTTATTTGGGTAAAAGCATTGGCCAAAGCATATTTTGTTCTGCACTTCATGTGTTGATGTGTGTACCTGTCAACATTTTTACAACCCTATTAAACCACAACCAAAAAATAAACAATTCTTATAATTACATATGAATGCTAAAAACCCAGAAATTAAATATTCAGTAAAATTTTCTTCTGTTTTGTATTAAAAATTCCTAAACTACACATTATTGTAACCTTGTCATGGAGAGCACATGCAGTCATTGATGTTGCATTTTATTAAGAAATAAAACATTAGTTTGAAAAACCATCATATTGTTGTCTAAAGATCAAAATGAAGAAATCTTTTTGAATAGTTATGTTTTGTAGTGAATTTAATTTTTATGGCAGTTAATATTGTGAAAGCTTTGATTTCAAATTTGTTTTTACAGTCTGAATGACTTGTTGTTCTGTATCTTCCATGTATATTTCTGGATTACCTGTATTGATTATTTCTTCATTATAATTATTTCTAATTATTATTTATACATGAACCTGTACACGTAGCCCCTTTTATACAAAGTTAAAAGTTTCTACACTACCATAAAATTTGTTTTATAAAGTACCCAAAGACATATAAAAAGTGTTGAATATTTAAGGTGTACAGTACATGCTGTAAAGTTGACAGATAATTTATTATAAAGTTTTTACTATTGTCAAATTAAAGTCAGATATCTATCAAATATATTTGATTTTGCCATTTCTGATAATGTGTTTATTGAAATACCCTGTTCCTAAGATATTAATGAGAACTGTAAGAGATGATAGATTTCTTTATGTCAGACAGGGTATCATTTATTTATTTTGATCCTAAATTGTAATTTGTTGTATTCACTACTTCACGTAAATCAAGAAAGCTGAGTATAAGTAATCAAACGTTGGAAAACGTCTTACTCTATAGACAAATTTGGAGGTCAAAAACGATGTGATTTATCATAGATCAATAAAACAATTTATTGTGTTTGGTCATGGATCTTTGCTGAATAAAAATTAAAAAATATTTTATCATAGGTCTTTGTTGAAAAAAAAGTCCAAAATACTTTAGCATGGATCTTTGTTAAATTAAAAGTTCAAAATAATTGGTCATGGATCTTTGTTAAATTAAAAGTTCAAAATAATTGGCCATGGATTTTGTTAAATTAAAAGTTCAAAATATTTTGAAACTGCTTTCAGAATCCAAATTCTACAAACTAGATATTTTTTACAGTCTAGGTCTCTAGGAAATGGCTGAGATGTACAGTAAAATATATTAAAGGCTTGTAAATCAGTACAGAGCTTACTTGTTGACTATAAAATAAGTACTATAAATTATTAAAAGCTTTAACTGTTAGGATATACTTTCTTCTAAAAAAAAATCAAACAAATTTGATTGTTAAACAAAACTGACTTTGATTCCACATGTTACGAAATTTAACATTATATCCACAGAATATTTCTTTCTTTAATAAAGAAGAAGTGGATTATGTTTCTTGCTTGTCAAGATAATAAAAGCATATACAGATATGATTGTAATTCTGACATTCTTTTGTTACTTTATGTTTTCTTTTAAATTTTATTGTTTGTATAAAATTACGAATTTAATTGAAGTTTATTGTTTAACTTAAATTCTTAAACTGACTTTTAGATGATTATTTGATTTTTGTTTATGCAGAAATTCAGAAATTTTTGTGCATTTATTACTGCCATTGTTGAACATGGACAAAAATGTGAGATTAGATTTTATGATTTCAGGAAACAATGCACTCAAATAATACAATAAAAATATGAGTTTTTATTATTACAAATCCTTTCTAGTTGCAATATTCACAATAACAAGAACATTGCAAACATTTCTGTATCTACAGAAGATTTTTGTTGTAAATTAACAGATAGACATATTACCAGAGTGTCAAAGCCATACTATTCATTTCTTATTGAAGTGACAAAACATTAGAACAGCTGCACAAAAGATGTAGAAAGTTGGACCATATATCTACTCTAAGGGGAGAAAAAAAGTGACTGTATTGTATTGAACATGTTAAAAAACGTTTGATTTCAGAAATCCAGATTTTCTGAGTGTCTTTTCCGCAGAATATGTTACATTTTTTCATGAAATTTTCTACATTTTAACTCTTGATGCTGATTTTTTTACCTTTATTTGCATAGTTATGCACATAATATTGAAGACCAGTTTAGATATGGCAGTTTTGCTAACTTCTACATCTTTTGGTCTCTGGTGGAGAGTTGTCTCATTTGCAATCACACCAGATCTTCTTATTTTTACAATCCAGCTTAAAATCCAGATTTTTGTTGATTACCTTTTTGTCTGCTCTATGGTCGGGTTGTTGTCTCTTTGACACATTCCCCATTTCCATTCTCAATTTTATTAAGAACTGAAAGAAGTTTTTTTTCTTCAATAGCTTTGAATTTCATAGTTATATTTCAATTAAAAATCTCAGACATTTGTCTTTTATTTGCCAACTAGCAAAGACAACCGTACCTATAAAATGCTGTTGTGAGATCACTATTTGCATGGTAACCCTTTAAAATATGGAACCCAATTTGAGCCCCCCAAAAAATATATTTGTGAATAAGCTCATAAATTAAGCCTGTGTAAGGTAATGGTTTATTTGATATGAGAAAAAAATTAATGGTAGCATGTTACAGTTAAAGTTTATTTCAGGTGTATAAGAGGAATCCAAACCTTACTGATTATAGAAGGTAGTAATGTTAAATTGAATTTAAATTTCAGGACTACCCACATTATAATCCAAACCAAGAAGCTCAGCTTCGACAGTTAGCAGAGAACCATGGTAGACAGATGGAATATTTACAGATCAAAAATAGAGATCTGGAAAAACAGAGAGAAGGTAAGGTAGAAACAAATTAAACATTCATTTTACTGTTTTTGTTCGAAAATTTACTTGTGAGTCTTCTGCATCAAAACGTTGTGAGTTAAAGTTTCAATTGAGCTTTAATATTTTAATTTGTTAAAGCAGTAAAATTTTCCTGGGGATATGTTCGTATTCAAGAGATGACTTACTAATAAATAAGAAAATTTCTACAGTTTGGAGATGTTTTATCTTTCTAAATAAAATGCTTTATATAATCAATGAATTGGCAGAAAGTTGGCTAAAAAAAAGCAAATTTTAACGTGATATTTTTATATTGATATTTAACATAGATATAAGGAGACGGTTAGAACAACTTGGTCAACGAGTGCCAGGAAAAAATAATTCTGCAGACTTGCTGGCAGAACTTAGAGCTCAGGAGGAAAGGAATCAGAAAGCTCTAAATGATCTCAGGAGACAGTTATTTGAAATGGGTTCAAAACGTGTTAATGTTATGTGAGTACTTAATAAGAAACACTGTGATTATGCATTAAAAAAAACCCCACAAAATGTGAAGGTCAATGGAAATATCCACCAATAAAATTTGTAATTTATCAGTAATGAACCTAATCAAATGTCTTTTTTGAAGAGTGGGTTTTGTTATTGATGTAGAAAAAAAAATGATATGCAACATGTGTGCTTCAGGGAACTTTTTTGGATATATTTTACAAAACCTGCAATCTATGACTGTGTTTAATGAACATTTTTATGCTTCTAATACATGTAGACAATTTTTGAGTCATTATGTGGGGGATCTTGAAGTGTTTTCTTTTAATAATGACAACAAATTTTAGTGAAGTAATGGTACTTTTCAAGAACTAAAGAGTGATTATATGAGTATTAAAAGGTTCAATGACAGACTGCTGCATCTGTTCTGTTTCCACAGCAAGTTTGAGATTTTAGAAGAAAATATTGAAAGATCAAGAAAATTATTGGAGATATTCCAAGAAAAACTTTATATTGATCCAGAATTTGACTGTTTGGTGTCACTGCATCCTAAAGTTGATCAGTCAATACAACTGAATGAAGATTCCCTAATGAGTGTACACAACTTAGAGAATTTGACCACTAAAAACCAATCAAACATGTCAAAAGATAATATTACAGTTTCTTCTGAAACTGATAAAAGGAGTAGCTGCTCAACTTGCTCTCAACCATCTTCTCCTCACGCCATGTCAGAGGACATACAAAGACATCTATCAGAATTCAAAAATAAACTGAATTATCTGTCTCAGAATCTGCCACACCATCGTAATATGAGACATAGGTTGGTTGTACTGTTTGTTTTGGTTTCCAGTTGTTGAAGATGTTTGTGTTTTAGAACCAGTTGATGTTGACTTGTTTTGTTTAGTTTTTGTTGATGCTGTATTTTGTGTTAATAACTCTCAAGTTGATTGCATAATGACAGTTCATTTCATGTTATGGGAATTGAAAAATTCAATAAATTCGTTAAATTCAGATTTGTATTTTAACATAATTCCTTTCCAACATTGATCCACAGGGGAGAGTGGGGTCTCTTCCAATATTAAGGTATACACAGACATGCCGCTGGTATGGGTCACATTTTTGGAATGTCAGCTATATCCATGGGGTGCAATATTATAGAGGTAATATATCAATGAGTCATACATGTTCATTTTCTGTTAAGATGTCTGTAAAAACTGTGTTCTGATTTTTGTATCTCATAATATGAATGACGAATCCCATGTGGTAACCATCTCATTGAAATAAGATGTCATGGAAGGAAATATATATAAATGGGTAGGAATTTTCGACTCAATCAATATATGAATGGGGGGTGTTTTTCAAACCCCAGCCGGATGTCTGTACCAAAAGTAATAGTTTTAGATCCCCCTGTGCATGGATCATAATGAGTTAACAAAATGTTTTTCCAGTTTTATATACATTGTATATACATTCATTGTGCATTAAGAATTTGACTGACCTCAAGACATATTAAAGTGTTGTGAATTTTTGTAAACCTGAGGTTCAGAGCCTCTTTTTTATGATTACTTTTCTTTTAGTGCTAATGATTAAAAGAAAAGCCAGTTATTCACATTGCATATTTCTACGAGCTTGTTGAATTTTACGACAATTTTGAATTTTCATCTTATTCCAGAGACATACAAGATGTTTTGAATTGGAATGTGACTGGCATTGGTAACTTTTTTAAACATATGATAGTGGAAATTTGTGAAAACTGTCTGTTCACTTTACAGATAGTGTAAAAAGTAAATGTTGTTTATAGAATCTGTTGTGATATTTTTCTTTCAGAGAAGTAGAAAAGCCCATGAATTATCCTCAGCCAATCATACAGCAGTCTCTTCCTCCACCACCCCCTCAAGAAAAGGAGAGGAAATCATATATTTATCCTGTTTATTATGGAAGTTCATTAGTAGCAGAAATCAGGTGATTATCATAGATTTATTCAAAACCTATATATTACCTCCTCCCTAAAGCGGTGACATCTTTTATCTGCTTTAGGATTGGGAACAGGGCTTCCAAAATTATTTTTAGCCAGCCAGACATTTTATATATTATCCCGATTTTAATCCCTTAAGACTAAATAAACAAAAGGCAATTATGTTATTCAGTTGCTGAGTTGGCCATTCCAATGACTGACATTTTTTGAAGAAATTAGAAATTAGGATGCATAATTAAATTTCACACCTGTGCACATGCGCACACATGTACTAGTTCAAACAAAGACATGTCTCTGGTTCAAACAACGTGGTTATGACGATTTTTCATTTTCACCTTTTTAATTTTTTCATCAAATCATATTTGTAAACGTATTTCTGATAATTTAAATCTTTTTGACTAAATTAATTAGATGCAAACCGCTGAAATGTAAGAAAATAACTTTGAATAGACCGATCAATGTCCGGTCACCTGAACAGGTAAATTTCAGCTGTTCGACAACTAATTAGCCTTGATTAAAATGAGAAGGTATTAAAGTCGGGGTTGTTTTTATAGTACTTAATGATCATGTCACTTTTATGACCGGAAATGTGTGGCTGTTAAAGGCAAAAGGTTGGGTCAAAAAGATCGCGAATTATGTTAAAATGACCGTCTCTTAAGAAAGCCTTGAAAACTAAAAAGTAGATGACCGTTTCATGCTTTGCCCAGCCGGACTTTTATCGGACATTATACAAATGTCCGGAATATATGACCGTTTTGGAAGCCTTGATTGGGAAGTCTTATTCATTTATAACAGAAAAATAGACTTAATTTATATATACATGTTGTTTACAACCTCGTCCTGTGGTCTCTGATAGATAGTGTCTCATTGGCAATCATTTCACATATCCTTATTGTCCCCTGCGCGACGCATTGCGTCTGTCTATCCATCCGTCTTGTCTTGTTAGCGCTCTCACGTGTACAATTCTTGCAAGATTTTTATCAAATTTATATCAAAGATTTATATAAGCCATGTCTTGGACAAGTTCGAAAATCAGTGCCGATCAAATACTTTTAAAGGAGTTACACCCCTTGAAAATATCAATTATATTGGAAATTGCATTGTATTTGCCCTCAAGCCTTCATTTCTATAAGATATTTGTAAAAAGTTTCAAAGAACAAAAAAAAAAGTTTATATTTAGCTATTGCCTTTGGATAGATAAAATATGTGCAATGTGGGAGACATTGGCATTCTGTTCTTTTATTTTTATACTGTAACATACTAAATCTTGTTGAGTGAGAAGTCTTTTATTGGATTAAGCTTCATCAGAAGTGTTCTGTAGTACTGAAAAATTTTACAAATAAAATTGAGAGGATACAATATTATAAGGAAATTCTGTCCAAATAAAACCTCATTTACTTTGGCTTGCTTTCATGTCTATGTTTTCACATAGTTATATATAATAAGTTTTACCTTGATAGAACAATACTGAAAAGTGAATGCTTTTTCATCTTAATTCATTTCAAATTAAATCTTGTTTTATCATGACATATAATGAAATGTTTGCTTAACTACAGTATAATGGCCATCATTTTCTTTGTACGAATTGTGGATATCAAACAATAGAGCACAAAAACTGTATTTAGGATCGTCTGAAAAATAAATGTTGACAGTTGATTGTTAATTACTAGTACCTGTTGATGTAAAATATGATTTATGTTCTTATAGGGAATTGATTTTAATTTTAAGGAATTGTAAGCATGAAAGGATGTTATTGAAATATGTATAATAGATTTAAAAGTGAGTATAAGAAAAGACTTATGTAGGATTAATTGGCTCTTTTCTTACTATTGTTATGTTGATAAATGATTTCTATTGTAGCAGTTTTGTTATACATTGAACAGGCTTTCATCTCTTTTCAGAGACAGAACCAAGGGGTTAAGTAATCGACGGAATGTTTTGAAAAACAACTTATATTTTAGATCGTGTCTTTCTATTTTACGAGATATATACCTCATTATTCAGTAGCATTTTTAATTTGAGGTTTTTGATATAATTATACAAATTCAGAATAGAAATGGTATATTCTGTTAGGGGAATTTTATAGTTCCTATTCACAATTGTGAATACAAAATTATACTAGAGTAAGGCTGCTTTTATAAAAAATAATAATTGTAGACTGTTATCATTGTCGATAAATAATAAAATCTTTTGAAGCTGTTTTCGCCATCATTTCATGTTCTGTGACCAATATAATTATTTTCTATACTTCTACTTTTCCTTCGAATAAGAGTCAATGGTGTATTATATATCAAATAAAAGACAGTAAAATGTGTTCTCCTTGACACAGTTGTACTAACTGTTTTTATTTCTTTACAGTGCCATGAGACAAGCTTACCTTCAGAATGGAGGGAATGAGAGGGATGTATTAGATCAGTTGTCACAGATGCAGGCTGAGGCCCAGAGAATCGAGGACGAGATGAAGAACACAAACTATGATAACAGACATAGAGGTAATCCACAGATTACCAGGATTTATTATACAGAAGGTTTATCATAATAAAAATGAATATTAGTACATTTAGAAAAAAAATTAAAAGTATCAATTTGTACTAATATGACATTCCTTCGTTTGAAATGTCTGTTTGTTTGGATCCTTGTATTTTGCATCTGATTCAGGGATTAAAAATTTACCTTCCTGCTTGTTAAAGATATAAAGCTAGGATGCAAGGGCTTGAATCCAGGACTTTAGACATTTAACAAAATATATAATTCAATTAATAGTTTTTGGACAAATTAAGAATTATTTTAAATGGCTTTCTAAATCATTTTTTTTTTTTCTTTAAGAATATATTGATTTCCTTAGCCATTTTGATGTTCAAAAACTATTTTTTTCAGAGAAGAAACCAGATTTATCTGGGAAGATGCAGATGATAGAGATGGAGAACGACAGACTACATAAAGAACTTATGTTATTACAAGAACAGAACTTTTTAAATCAAAATAAAAGGAAATCAGACAGAGAAGGTAAATATGAAGGTCAATCTTATCGCAAAGGTCAAGGGCATTCTTATCACAAACATTTAGATCACTTGCATGGTGAAAAATCTGAGCACATATCTTCAGTTAAAGCAAAATGGCAAGAACTGCAGTTCACTAAAAAAGAATTTGAACCAGAGACAAAGGATTATGGGAAAATTGTAAATGACACTTCAAAAGTGGAAAATTTAGAGTATGGCAACCCAAGAAAAAATATTTCTGAAAAACCAATAGTTCCTCCATTGGATTTAAGTTCAATAACAGGACAGAAGTCCAAAACAATTGTGTTGCCACCGATTCAGAAACTGGATGACAATAACTTTGCAGCTGGCTCTGATTACACATTTATAACTGAAAAGAAGAATATATCTAGAAATAGGCCAAAGCATGTCTACGGCAACCAAAGACATCATTATAGAAATGTTTTACCGGGTAGACCATTGCCAAAGATTAATGAATTACGAGATTTTCCAGCCAAAACACATAATATAGGAAGAACTCAATCTTTATATGTTCCAAGAAAAAAGAGTGGCTCTCATAAAGGTTCCATACGGAGTGAGATTGTTGGTGGCAATGTTGATTCATACAGGTATCCCATGAAGCATCTGATGAGGAAAGGAAGTTTTGCTGGAACTGATTTGGTTGGTGTTGTCCGAGCTTCCAAACCTGGAGATGGACATTCGAAGGTCACGTTTGATTATTATGATCCCAAAACTAAGAATGATATGAAATATGAGACTGTGACAATTAAACAAAGGGAAGAACTAAATCCTGACAATAATCATGTCGTTCATACAACAACTTACAAGGAGGAGAAATTAAACGGACATGTTTCATGAGTTGTAATGACTTAGACATTAAAGGGATGCTGCCATATATTTTGCATGTATTAATAATTGTCACATACTTAATGTCATTCATTATATTGGTATAGGCTCATCATGAATAAAAATACTCCATGAAATACATCAAAACTTGTCTTACCTAAACTCAAACTTTCATCAAAGGAAACTTGTATCAATATGTAATGAATATCCATTTGAGATTTAAAACTTGTAAACTAAGCAATGGTCTAGTTCAACAGAATATTTAGGTCTTAAGTAGTTTGATTTTCACTATTTTATTGCTTTAATTACAGAGAGGGACAATAATTATCAAAAAAATCAATGAAACAACAGAAATTCTAGTTGTACTATATTCTAATAATAATCTTAATTTGGGGAAACAAGTTCAACAGAAAATTGTCAGAATTTCAAGTAATTTAACCTCATTACTTCAGCTGAAGATTATGGACCATGGTGCTAATGTTGAAATAACACAATATCCAAACTGTTATCCTTCGTTATCAAGCAGTCAATGAATCATCTTCAGTCTTTAAGTGTCAAGCCATGTGAATCATATATTTTACTAAACAATAGATTTGTTGTCTCAGTACTCAAGCAATCAATGTATTTGACTTTAAATGAAGTTGACAGAATTAAGTTAAATAATTAAAAAAAATAATACAACATGGACCATACTTTGTATGTGTGATGATGGTTATGGATGACTGTTAAATGTCCAGTAGTATTCTGTATGGCTCTGTCTTCTTTCTTAAGAATTAGTATTGCTAATCATTTAGAAAAGACATCAGTGCCCATTTTCACAGTACTCCCAGTAGTTGGCTGTTTAAAAGATAGAAATAAGTTGTACTTATGGGTTCTTAGTGGTCATTTTAAAAAAGAGAAAATAATAAAACATGCTGAATAAAGTGGTAGCAATGATAAATTTGTTTTTATACCCCACGCAACGAGTTGCGGAGGGTATAATGTTTTTGACCCGTCCGTCCGTCTGTCCGTCCGTCAGTCCGTCAGTCCTGTTTCTTGTCATCGCAACTCCTCTCAAACCACACAACAGAATTTCACGAAACCTTTTTAGATAATAAGGACATACTATGTAGTTGTGCATATCGACAGGAAATTATGATTCAATTTTTTTTCCTGGAGTTACGCCCCTTTGAACTTATTTGCCCAATATACTACTGCAACAGTTTGTCATCGCAACTCCTCTCAAACCACACAACAGAATTTTATGAAACCTTTTCAGATAATAAGGACATATTACGTAGATGTGCATATCGACAGGAAATTACGATCCAATTTTTTTTCCAGGAGTTACGCCCCTTTGAATTTATTTGCCCAATATACTACTGCAACCTTTTGTCATCACAACTCCTCTCAAACCACACAACAGAATTTCACGAAACCTTTTTAGATAATAAGGACATACTATGTAGTTGTGCATATTGACAGGAAATTATGATTCAATTCTTTTTCTAGGAGTTACGCCTCTTTGAACTTATTTACTTAATGTACTACTGCAACAGTTTGTCATCGCAACTCCTCTCAAACCACACAACAGAATTTCACGAAACCTTTTTAGATAATAAGGACATACTATGTAGTTGTGCATATTGACAGGAAATTATGATTCAATTCTTTTTCTAGGAGATACGCCTCTTTGAACTTATTTACTTTAATGTACTACTGCAACAGTTTGTCATCGCAACTCCTCTCAAACCACACAACAGAATTTCATGAAACCTTTTCAGATAATAAGGACATACTACGTAGATGTGCATATCGACAGGAAATTACGATTCAATTTTTTTTCCAGGAGTTATGCCCCTTTGAACTTATTTGCCCAATATACTACTGCAACCTTTTGTCATCGCAACTCCTCTCAAACCACACAACAGAATTTCATGAAACCTTTTCAGATAATAAGGACAGACTACGTAGATGTGCATATTGACAGGAAATTATGATTCAATTTTTTTTTTTTGATACAATTTTTTTTTCTTACACTTATTTTATTTCTCCAATGACATTGTGGGGACGTGGGGTATGTGAGCGCGCTCACTAAGGTTCTTTCATATTTCATGGAAATCATTTTATTGGTAGGGGAAAATGGAATGATTTGAATAAACCTTCCATTACATTTGGCAAGTAACTGACAAAACCAATCACATATCCTTAGGTCAAGTGACATTGTCAAGTTTGTAAAATATTCAGAGCGAGTCTTGATCCCCTACACGTAGTACAGATAAGATTGCTCAGCCACTGAGTCTCTATAATAAGTAAGACTGTGAGAGGCCTTTAATATGAAAAAAAAAAGCTGAAAACCAATGTAAATTAAAATGAACGATTGAATTTGAAATAGATTTAAAATATAGGACTGAAGTAAGAATGATTTCAAAGGAAATCAAACTTGTACCCAGATTCAGTTGGTCTTTACCTGGCTTTTTTAAAATTAAATCAAATTAATCAATGAAAGATTGGTTTTTGAAGAAGAAATTTAAAGTTTCCATTGAATGAAGTTCCACTGAGAACAATATCTATTGTATTTATTCAATGGGACAGTCCACTTTGCATAAAAATAAATAGCCAGGTAAAGACAAACTGATTCTCTGGAAAGGTATTCTTTTCTTTGCAATAAGTGATCCTTGAATTTTATATTAATGACTATTAATTTGTTATTCTTCATTCTAAAAGCTAATACATGTATCATTTATAAAGTACTTGTGGTGCTATCTTTTATAAGTTTCAAATTTTATTCTTTTTTAAAGCAATTTTGCATTTATTCCAATCAATTCTTTCATAAAATTGGTAGAAACTTTATGTATTGTCATATTTAGACTTGTATCATTCTTGTTTAAACTTTTTATTTATCGACACATTTTGATTGCTTACATCATGTACATTTAGTAGTGCATTTAATTTATTTATTTTTATATTATTCTTTAATGAAATAAAAGAATGGGAAAAAAGTTGCACTTAGTTATTCTTTGCCACAAAGATATCATATTCTTCATATGCTTCTCATGGGAAAAAAATTTTAAGACTTTAATTTTTATTGACCGTCAGAGATAATTTTGGAAAACTAAGAATAACTTCACTCCGCTTTTGTGTCAATTTCAATTTTTTGTTGGTTAAACATATATATATCTGATTTCTGGAAGCATGTCTTTTAAACATGAATTTATTTAAAATATTGGCTATGGAAATTGTGTATGATTTAAAATAGAAAAAAGGATAAAAGTCAGGAGATATGTTATAATTAGAATCAAGAGGTAATAACACACTAGGGTCAAATCGACAAGAAAGGGAAATATCAAAGGTCACTAGGTCAGCACTTTATTTTGCACTGAGTCCTTTATATTTTATTTCATTGCTGGTACTACTTGGAGACTCAATTCTTACATAGAAATGAGAACAGGTCATATTCAAATGGTTGCTTTGCTAGGAAAAAACCAATAAAAAGGATGTGAAAAACATGTTATCTTAACAACAGGTATCTTAACACAAGAACAAGATTACTTCAGTTAGGAAATGCAGTATGAATATTTGATACTGGAAGACTGGAAGACACCAATACATTGTAACTGCAATTGAAAGAACCATTATTTCACAGAACAAATATTTATGATAAATAATGACTATAATTTAAAGATCAAATATGTATACTTGACTTGACATATAAATAGTCAGAATTTTCTTTATTTACATTCAAAAGATTTCATTTTCACACAAATTTCAATTGACCTATTATTATACAGAGTACAAAAAATTGAAAACATATACAAAAGTACAAAATATTGAATTGAACCATAATTAAGTTTCAAAAAGATTTTAATAACATAGCATACAGAACTTCTATTCAGAAAACATATCAGATTTATTTCTAACAAGAAATGGTGAATCAATGTATGCATCATTAGAACTTAATCTTTTCATATTCAAATGCTAAAGATCAACACAAAATAAAACCACCAAACATATCACATGATTGATGAGAATAGACTTCAAATTGAAAATTTCAACTTTGATTCAAACTATCATGATGATCATGTTAGAGCATGAAATATAAAATATGTTATGAAGTTTGGTATATATATATTGTCATGCATGATCAGATGTCACCTTATTCAAGGTGCATTTTACAGGTATAGAAACTGAATGTTTTCTCCATACAAAGAGAGATAAATTGTTTTTCTGATGTCTTTTAAATCCTAAAATAATTGAATTTCATTTTGGCGATTTGTACTATAACTCTCAACAACATCTTGGGTGGTGAGTTTTACCATGTGATTCTTTTATACTGTTGTAATCTCTGATAGGATTATGATAAAACATAAGGATATATTGCTCCTTTCCTGTATCTTTAAGGTAGATAGGGTGTCTTCCTCCATCTTGCATTTTGTAATACATGAAAACAATCGGTCTAGATCTTTAATAGAATGTGCAAATTTTTAGAGTAGTAGGTAATTCATGTGTAAGAATTTTCATTTCAATATAGAAAATGACATGTTTTATCATATTTATGGTTGTATTTTACAAAAAACAGAAAACTTTTGTTTTGATTCAATTTTTTCCAACTTTGCCACATAAGGGGAGGCAACTCAAATGTAAGGGCAGATAATTCAGATAAGGGTACTTTTACAATAGAATGTGTTAGGAATTTACCTATTTTATTATGTAGCAAGAAAACGGGTCCGGTGACCCCATTTTTTCTTTTTCTTATCTGAAAGCATACTATTAAAGCTATCTTCTCATATTTTATCTCAAAATTCTATGGCGTAGTTTTCGTTTTATGGCAGAAAATAGGGTTTTCCATGCATAATCTATACAAAATCTGTTAATTTTGAACAACCTGTAGCGTGAAAATAAGCCCCGTGACCCATTCTTTTTATCATTTTTTTTTAAAAAGCTTGATATAAACTACATTTTGGCAAATTATTAAAAAATTCTATGGATTATAATTTAGACACCCCATCTACCTTAAGGGAACAAGGTCTGGCTAACAAGATTAAACATTACATAAATAAGACATAACTGAGAGTGTTAAAAAAGCAGATTGTTACCCTGAGAAAACTTTTTCAACTTACAGTTAAGAATGAACAAGTTTTATGTGTTAGGTTTTATACAAATACCAGAGTGTATTTCCTATTAGTGGGAGATGGTAACTAAATCTACATATTATATACATACAACTGACCTCTAGATGTCTTTTGGTTAATTCTGTTTTTGAGTTGCTGTCTTATTGATCAGTACCCCACATAGCCCTTTATTCATGTGTATTCTATTCTTGAAATGTATTGTTTCCCTTGTAGACTTGAAATTATTTTGATGAAAAATGAGTAGTTTCCTTTTATTTTTTGCTTCAGATGAGTTAGAGAGAGAACTTCAGAGATTAAGAGAAGAACAATTAAGGAAGATGTTAGAATTACAGAATGAAATAGCTTTACTGAAACAGAGGGCTCTTTGGGAAAGAAGACCAGATCCCCCACAAGCCCCACCCCCACAACCGGTAGGTTAGATAACAGGAATATATCAAGACTTTTTTAATTTTGATCTGTATAAGTTTTCTATTTAAGTTTAAATTTGTTTTACACTTGTTTTAAGTGTTATTTTCTTTTTTCGTAAAAAAAACTTTTGTTCTCAGAGTATGACAGTTTCATTCTATGTTAAATAAACTTTCATTTGATATTTCTAAAACATGATAAACAGTTTATCAAGAAAGGTTGATTTTTACCAACTCCTGATTTGGCCAAAATCATTTTATATCTTACATTTGACAGCATGTTTGTACACATATATATAGATTAGTTGTTGTATTATGGTTGTATGGTAGGGATTGTTTTTCTGGGAGCACTTTTTGGTAGTTGTCTGTTCACTTGATGTTGTATTGCACTTTGCTGTCAAAATGTTATTTCATTATTTGTTTACATCAGTCTTATCATTTCAGAATTTTAACTGTGGTATCTCTGTAATCAGCATGCATTAGAATTCAAATTAACCAAATGCTAGGAAACAAACTTCAACAATACTGAACAGAGGTATTGCATACAATGTGTTTGAAGCTTTTATATAAATTTATAAGAATTTAATGTTTTGATGAACCTTACCAGAATATGTTGCTAAGTATTTTGACTGTTCCAATTTTCAAAGTAATGTTGAATATGTTAATGCATGCTGTACATTGCTTTTTCCATGGTAAAGATTTTGAAATGCTTTCAGTTTTCAAAATTGTCAGATTGCCAGAAAAGTGTTCCCAGAGGAATGGTCACTATTGCCATTCACATATTTTGGTAAAAATCGACTAACAGTTAAATTGTTAATTAAAACAGAAAAATGCAGAAATGCCTTGGCTGTTACAGAGACCCTATGTTGATGTGGAACCAATGCAACCATATGATCAATAGTAAGTACTTATTGTTACTATGGTGATGGCCATCTGTGTTTCAAAAGTGATAGTTCATATAGGAATTATATATAGAATTGTATATAGATGGATCATAATCTAATTTTGTGCTATTGTTCCATTCTGTATTGAAAGCAATCTGAGTCACTTTTTTGTGATATTAGCCAATTAATTAAAGAAAACAATTGTTAGACAAAATATGAAGTAGAAAAAACCAAATGTTCAAGGGCAAAATTCTAGACCTTAGGAGCCTACCTACATATAACTACTGCTTGTCAGGTATATATGTTTGACTGTGACATAGTTTTCCCCTACTTTCACACTTTTATAATATCATGCTGTCAACTGTGTCAATTGATTCCTTGACTTCAACTAGAATTACATAGCAGGATTCCAATAACAATGGATCTTTAATTTTCTTCCAAGTATTTTCAAATAGTTCCATGGGATTGAGATCTTCCCTAAAATCATAACACCACATTTATACATTCTTTTATTAAATCTATTCAAATAGCACCATGGTACCATGCTACCATGGTGCTATAAGACTCTGGGGAGGACACTAATCATGACAAAAAGTAAAATACAATACAGTAAACTGTGACCCTGTCATATCATTCTATTATATATTGGTACTAGCAAACAGAAGTATGCTATGTTCAAAGATACTTGATGTGCTACTTTTGTAATAATTTTAAGCACAAATTGAAAGGACATTAGCATTATAAATGTAGAACTACTATTATTCCCAAACTCTAAAAGTGGTGGCTATATTGTATTCACCTTGTCCATCCGTCCGTCTGTTTTCTGTCTGTGTTTAGTCCAACAAATATTTTTGTCACCCTTTTCTCAGGAACCAGTAAACAGAAATGCTTTAGATTTGATCAGCAGCTTGACAGTGATGAGTTGTAAGGTGTGAGCACTTTTCAGATCTGACTAAATCCTACTTCCTGTTTTCAGATTTAGAATTACAGTATGTTGAATGAACTTGCAATTTTTTGTCACAGATTTCTTCAGTGCTACTGAACAAAATGAATTTATTCTTATCAGCAGCTTGACCATTATTAGTTTTAACATGTGAGTGCTTTTTGGATCTGTGTGACACCCATTTTTTTTGAATTTTTCAACATGTTTTATGAAAACAGATATTTTGGTCACACTTTTCTAAACAATTATTAAACAGAATGACTTCATATTTGGTCAGCAGTAGCAGTTGTAACATACGAGCACTTTTTATTATACCCCCGCTTTAAAAAAAGTGGTTATACCCCCGCTTTAAAAAAGTCGGGGTATACTGTTTTACCTCTGTCTGTCCATCCATCCATCCGTCAGTCCATCCATCCGTCCATCCGTCAGTCTGTTCATCTGTCCCATGAATATTTTTCGTCTCATCTTTCTCAGGAACCATCATAATGATTTCTGAAATTTGGTTTCAGGGTTTATATAAGTCAGCTATACTGTGTGATGCGTTTTCAGATTCATCACTCAACAACTTCCTGTTTACCGAACACTTACATTGGGAGGCGGGGGTATCATCATTGAGCAGTAGCTCTCAGTTTCACTTGTTGGATCTGTCAGTCACCTACTTGACCACCTGTTTTCTTATTCTAAAAGTGGGGGAATGCTTAGCATGACAATCAATGCAATCTTGTTTGTTATTATGATTAACAACACTTCTTCGTGATGTAAAAAGGGTTGTTATGAATTGGTCATTTTTATAAGGGTTGTCATTTATGTATTTAATAAGATATGAAATAGAGAGTATTTTGATTTAGGAATACCAAAGATTCTCAGATATTATTTTAGTTTAGATAATTAATTATTTTAGACTAGAACCAAATCCATAGTTACAATGAAAAAGAGTTCAAAGAAAAAAAATTATTAAATGAACGAAAAAATAAAAATAAAAGAAAAACATCTAACAATATCTTAGGATATTATTGTTGTTTGTAAGTTAATTTTCAAGATTTTAGGTTTTCTAAAATGCTAGTAATTAACTGTAAACTGAATTCTACTTTCCACCAGTGTTATATGGAATGCTGGTATACCTAGAACTGTAATTACTTGTCCAAGGTCATTACGTGCATCATTTAAAGTTGTGTAAGGTAAAATGGAGGTTTGTTGAAGCTTAACTATGGCTGCTATACACACCCTTATTATATATCTATAGAAACTGATAATCAAATTGTATTAATTTTTTACCAGTATTTATTGTTTTGCTAGATTTTTATCACATTTTTATTTGGTAGATATCCATGTGCAAAAGAATAAGAAGATGAAATTTTTCTTTATTTACAAATCACTACGATGAATTTAGCCTTTCTAAGATTGTATTATCTTTCACAATGTTAACTTTATTTCGGCTCTTTTTAGTCCTAATAGGTATGTTCCAACAGGTCATCACACATGGGTATCTACCCAATACGGAAAGATGTCTAGGCAAGTCCCACCCACTGCTCGCCCTGAACGTGATTATAATGCTGATATTGATGAACCTGATTAAATTTTATTAAAGTTCGTAAGTTGATGAAGCTACCTCTGTTATTACTCACCAGGCACTGCTTTTAAATTAACATCTGAAATATGTATTGTATCTATTCCCAGTAGTTTATGTTTAGATGGATAAAAGTGTTGTTTTGTTTTGAATTCATTTTCTTTTAAGGACATTTTTTGTCTCTACACATATGATTAAAATCAGAAGAAAAGTTTAAGGTTAGTAAATTTAAGGTGATCTTTGAAGGAACTAAGAGATTTAAAAAGCAGAAATTAGTCCCCTGTATCTAATTAAATTAAAGTTTACTATTAGTTTCAGACTTAGATGGTTTTGAAAGTTTTGAGGTTAGTTTGCATGCAATGTATTTTGGTCTTCAATTAACTTACTGATGAAGCACACTTTAAAATTTGAGTTGGCTTTTGTGATGGTTTATGGGTATGACACGAATAATTATATTTTACTTGGAATCTGAATTTTTGATTTGCAAATATTGGGATGATTATTCTCTTGTAAATTTTAGCACAGACCGGTTTAATCGACAGAATTTGTCCTCGGCATTCCACACATGGGTTTCTACACAGAGTAGGAAAGGTTACCCTGATCCTAAAAAAAATGATGAAGAAAATGAAAATCAAGAAACAACTCCTAAAATAGTGGAACTGTAGAACCAGGTTTAAAACCCTAGACATTTTTATCTACACAAAACCTCTAGTAATCACATGTAGCTTTCAAAATTTACTGAAAAATCTGATAAGATTTATTTTTACTATTTATATACTTTTTAATTCCCCCCTGCTTTATATACTTATTATACTAATACACAAGCATGACATAGCACTATTGCTTAATATAGTGTGATTTTTTTCAAACAGTTAATAGAAATTTTTGGTCAAATTCTTTTGCATATTCTTTCTTAAGTTTCTACAAAATGAAATTTAATGAAGTTCCTTATCAAAATAAAATTATAATATTTGATACTTAAATCTTTGATTTAAAATTAATGTGACATTTGTATAAACAAGTAATGAAGTTAAAGTTAAAAATGTAATAAAGTACTTGTAAACAAAATTGAAAACATGACATTTAACAAAATAAATTTCAATTTTTTTTAAACTTCATTGTATTTGTCAGAAATTTAATTCAGATTTTCCTCTTTTGAATAGGGCCAAAATGTGTGTAGTACTAACAGAGCCTTCAACAAATCTCCATATCAAGCCAGTGACTGCATTGCAATAACTTTGTACTTGATGAATGCATTGCAATGGTTGAAGTGGACATCTATAGTTTTCTTTTATAGTGTGTTTAGATGTTGTACTTTATTACATGGGCTGTATGTTTGTGAACTTTAAATGTGTGTCTTGCCAATACATATGGAAAACTCACTTAAGAATTATTTTTTGGTTTTTGTTTTATAAGGCTGTAAAAGTGTTGACTGAAGTATTTCGTATAAATATGAATATTTACTATGTCAGCATCTGATAAAAACTAAGAGTAAACATTTTTTGTATGAACATTTTCGAAGTTGGTTAATTTTGTTTGTCGTACTTAAGGCCCAAAAGGCTGGGTGTTCTATTAATTGTTTTTATCTACACTGTATTTGTTAAAAAAATACATGTAACTATAACGAATAATTTGCTTAGTTAGTTATAAAAAATATTTGCACAGTCAACACTTTAACAACCCTAAAAAACTACAAAAAGAAGCATGCAATATAATTCTTATAGCAACATTTTAATGCTAATACCTGAAAATTGCAAGTCAAATCAAGCTATTTATTCATTTTGTTATGAATATTCCTGTGCTCTGTTATAAAGTTGTCACATGATTGTTGTCTTCCAATTAGAATATTTCTTTTGCAATTCAGATGAATGCATTTGCAGAGGAATTTCAATTTTTTTTAATAGTTTTTGTTGGGAATTATAGAATAGCAATTTATTAAAGAAGACTAGAAAAACTTCATTACACATTTTGTTATACCCTCAAAAAAGGTGAATTGAAGATTTCCCATTCTGTAATTTATGTGTGGTTGCCAACCATGAATACGTCGAAAAGAAATGGTCTACATAAATGGTGTCTGATACTGTTTTTGATATAAATAAAAAATCCTGTAATAGATCTGAAATGCCAGAAGTAGATTAGTTATGAAGTATTAATTTTACTTTTGTCACAAAACTGGTCTTGCAACCAAACCTAACAGCAGTTTACCCCTTTAAGGAAATATTTGTCAGAAGAATACCGGGTAATTCAAAATTGAGTCAAGTATACCAAAAAAATAAACAAGCTTTTATGAATACATCACTATACACTTAATCTTTAAACTTGAAGAATATGGCCTTGGACAAAAGTATTTCATCAAAGTCTACATTCCTTTTGCAATGTATATAAAAAAAATATGTACTCTGCAGATAACCAAAAATTTTATTATCTTAGTCTCACTTCTCATTAGACTTCCATGAAGTTTAGCCTGAATGCATCTTTAAATGAACTTTTCTGATTATTTTGAAATAAAAATATTTCCCTAATTTTATTAATTTTAGTTTTAAAATTTATCTTTTCCAGAAAGTGACATTTTTGAATTCTAAGCCAAACAAAGTTGCCTGAACCAAGGCTTTGTAACAATATTGTTTCACTTTTTATGGTACCAATTTTTGCTATTTTTGCCATGGAATTTTCACTTTTGATTTTTCTTGAAGGTTTTGGTATAGTTTCTTTTTTTTTGTAAAAGTCTTGAAAGATCGTCATAAATTTGAGTCTATCATAGTTATAATAAGAATTGTGCTTTGTAAACATAATTTTGCATAAATTATATATATGAAGTGACTTTGACATTGTGGAGATACTTTTGATTCATGACTGAACAATTTATTTTCAGCTCGTTTCTGACTATCAACCCTCAGATACGGAACACTTTAACTAGAGAACAGTATGAAACTGTACGCTATAATGAACCAAATAATGAACTGTAATTTTGTATTTGATACAAAGCTTTTGTTGTTTGTTTATATGTAGACACTTCTGTGTGGAATCTAGCTTCTTCAAACAAATTTGTTCCTTTTGGAAATACTATTATTATAGTCTGGCATCGTATGGAGTATAAACTAATCTTATTGAGTATATAAGGGATTCTGCAACCCTTAACTAATTGACATCAGTCGTTTTTGTGGTGTCTGACTTCTTCTCATGTTACTTTAAATCTGTGGTGTACTGAAATAGTATAGATAAAGGATGTATGTGACATAGTCTGATGAACTCTGAAAAAAATGTATACATGAGAGTGAGAGTGGTATGTAAGAGTTATTCAGTGTGCTTTGTTTTCACTATAAACTTCAAAGGGGGTAAGGGTCATCTTTAAACCCATATCCAAAACATTGTTGAAGAGGGATTTATTAGAGTCTTATTTTTATTGCTCTTTTCATTGTTAAAACTATGAAAAGATTCTCTATGGACCTCTATCCTCAATCAATCTTCTTTGTCAATAGCATAATAAACTGTTTTGGTTGATACAACTGGGAATAGTTGGAGTTTTGTTATATCATTTCGAAAAGCAACAACCACATAAAGTAGTTAATTTTTTATTGTTAAGTTGTTCAATAATGTGGTGTATATGTCATTAAGAAACCAACCCAACAACAACAAGATGAAATACAGGAGATAATTGTATAGCCATAGTATAACTGAACATTATTGAATAAAATAAAATTTGCCATGAAGTCACAGGATTGCAAATACACCTGTTTTGTAGGCAAAATTAGAAAATTACCATTGCCCTGACATAAAATTTAGAAAAAATAAATAATTCTGACTGAAAAGATATCAGTCCTGTTGCTTTCAGTTTAGTAGAATATAAATGACTATTTCCATGAAAGAATGATAAGGTTATGGGAAAATGAGAAAAAGTTCAAATCAACAAAAAACTATTCTTGTGCTAATAGAATAATTTACAGAGCCAAAATTTCTAACATTGTCATACAAACTTGAAAATAGGCTATTTAGAACTTAATAACATACCATCTAGTACATTAATATAATCTATCAGAAAGTGGAATTGCACCATTTTATTATTTTCTAATTCTAAGATTGAATCTTAAATACTTTTTCTGTAGCTTTAACTACTCTATGTTCAATGAATACGATTATTATAATTATATTTACGAAATTAAGTATGTATCTTATATTGCTGTTATAAGCCATTGTCTGTGATATTTTATGTTACATTTGAATTGTAGAATTTACGCAATAAATTATTTTATGAATTTGTATGTTTTAATTTATTACAGTCAGAATATTCTGAAGGATAATCCATAAAATGATTCACACCTTTTCCCCTCTTTACAGAATTCAATGGTCATTAGGTTTTAAAAAGTTTCTGCAAACAGTTTACTGTTACACCATCACCATGCTGAATACTTATCAAAGTCGTCCAAAGCCTATACCAATATATGATTGAAAAGAGATTGGTAGATGTACATGAAAAATATCCTAAATTCATATTTTAAACAAGCAACATATGATTGGACCTCTTTTTTTATCCCTTTATAACAAAAAATAACAAGGTATAACATATCTACAAAATAACATCATTCTGATTTTAACCTGTCAATATGAATTTTGTCAAACATCAGTTTTAGGCATTCAAATTTCTTGAAATTTAGGGAATTCCTTGTCTGCATGTGGATACGCATCACCAATCATTTCTTAGAAACAAATTAACTTAAAGCCATAAAATGTGGAATGCTTCTTGGAGAGATTGACAGTGTGTGTTACAATGAAGGTCATATGACCTATAGTTCTCAGTTCAGTAGCATTTATTAATTTTAATCTATCTTAATTATGTTTAGTTTTATACAAGAGTTCAGTTCTCATATATTAGTGACCTTCGATCTTATAACTTGGTGTAAAAATGTAATAATGGAAGTATGACAACCATCCATACAAAGTAGGTTACTGTGACCTACATTTAATTTGTTATTTACCTTAAATACTTACACTGGAGCTGAGATCATGGATGCTAAGTAACCTTCAATCATATAATTGGTGTAAGGATGTAGTATAGTATAGCTATAACTTAAAATCATAACAAGTGGAATGCTTCTTTGAGAGATTGACTGTGTGTGTTAAGATGAAGGTCTTATGACCTATAGTTCGCAGTTCTGTTGAATTGATTAATTTTAAGCTATCTTAGTTATGGTTAGTTTTATACAAATAGTTCAGTTCTTATATATTAGTGACCTTTGATCTTATAACTTGGTGTAAAAATGTAATTATGGAAGTGTGGCAACCATCCATACAAAGTAGGTTACTGTGACCTACATTATATTTGTTATAAATTCAAATTTACACTGGAGCTGAGATGATGGATATTTAGTATCCTTTAATCCTATAATTGGTGTAAGGATGTACATTGTAGTAGAGTATGGCAGTATTCCACAAATACCTCATTGACATGTGAAGTTTTATGTGCAAATTCAGATAAGTTACCATATAGCTTAATGAAAAGATATGTCATGGGGAGAATACAGGTGTCCCTAAATAGGAACGTCATAATGACCTTCTCAATATGCTTACACTTATTGAAAGCATCTTGATGGAATTTTATGGATTTGTGTCCATTTTAGGTTCAGTTTTATATTTTGTCATATTTCATAAATAAATCGAATTATCAAAGCTGGTTTAAAATCTGAATCAACAAATGAAATATATTTGCAGCTACAAAATTTTCAATTTGACTTTTAACTTTAATATTGTTAATAAATGTGATAAGTATGAAAGGTATCACTTTAGAAAATGACCGGTCAGAATTTTAATGAGTTTTGCTGGACTTGTTTAGGCCATAACAAACATATATATCGATAATTTATAAATGATAAATATCATTGAATAGCAATGAATGTTTATTGACTGCTATGGTCACACAGTTACACAACATGGGGGATTCAATTCAGGTAGATCATTCTGATTGAAGATTTTCACCTGGGTATGATAATAAAATCATCTGGGTAACAGAGAAGTGTTGTGTTTACAGCATCTAATATATATCAACATTCTTTACAAATAAACATTTGAATGGAATTTAATTTATGTGATATTAAAATCTATGTATTTAATATGTGTAATGATGGAATTCATAATTAAAACACTCCCATAACTTAGACTTTTGTACATGTATGCTATAAAATTTTATTCAAAAGGAACCAATTTGGCTATCAAAACCACAAAATGTCATATCTAACAAATAGGCTATTTACATATGATGATTTAAATGGAAGTCTGAAACCTTGCATTAAAACCTGACAAAATCACTTTAAATTAAGGACTGTATCTCCCTCATACATAGCTCTGGTTCCATGTCTGGGTTTGACTATACTTTGTTCTTTTTTGGTTTTAACAGCTCTTCAATGTTTGTATTAGGTTTTTGTATGTTCACATATTTAGGCCTGAAGCATCACTGATGAAACATTAATCATCAAAATGCACATCTGCCAGGTGTTGTAAGACTTGTACCGTAAATTTTATTACAAACGTTTGCATTTACCACAGTCAGAGAATTCACCTTTTCAGAATCTTAAGGACTATAAAATTAGTTATTTCATTTGTTGTACCCCAAAACAAAAATAATGACATGTCATTGGTTGAATTTCAATTGTTTAGGACATTATTTGCCAATCACAATGTTTGGGTTTATGCTCATAAAATATAGATAGAACAAATAAAATGAAAAAAAATATTGAGTGAAATTAAGTTATCAATAGATTTGCTGGATGTAGTGCATCACTAGTACAATGTATTACCATATTGAGGATTACATTATCTCATTAAATGTGATGTCATTGTCTTGATGGGCCCACAATCACAATTATGGTACAATGCTATATAATTCTTTACATTTTTTAAATTAAGAAAAACAGTGGTTTCTTCAAAATATTTTTTCTATTCAAGACGAACATATCCAATTTTTATGAAAATTGACCATACACAACTCCTATATGAACCATTAAATCCTACACTATCACAGAAACTGAATATTTTGAAATATTTACACTTTGCATGCATACTCACTTTTTCCACATGGCTTTTCACAAATCCTTTTCAGCTCATCTGGTCCAAAGTGCAAAGTGAACTTTTCACATCACTTGGCATCCGCTGTCTGTCGTCATTGTCTGTTAACTTTCATAAAAATCTTCTCCTCTGAAACTACTAGGCCAAATTTAACCAAACTTGTCCACAATCAGTATTGGGGTATCTAGTTTGAAAAATGTGTATGATAACTCTGCCTGCCAACCAACATGGTTTTGTTTATCATCTTGAAAACTGCTATAGGTATAGAAAATCTGATAGAGACAGAAATGTTCAGAATGTTTATAATTATTGTCCATTTACATCAAAACTGTCAGATGACTTCTTATAGAAGTTATTGCCTTTAAATGAAAAATTTTACCATATTAATTTTCAATTTTTAATATTATCTTGAAAACTATAAAAGATATAAAAACTTTATATAGCAGAAATGATAAGCAGGACAAGATCTACAAATAAGTCTACAAGACTAAATTTCGTCAGTAAACTCCTTATAGGAGTTATTGCTCTTTAAAGATGATTTTTACCAATTTTTGCATTTTTGCCTTTATAATTATCTTGAAAACTAAAATAGATTGATAGACACTTCAAATAGCAAAAATGGTCAACAAGAAAAGATCAACAAATAAGTCAACTAGGTGGAAATCATCAGTTGACTCCTTATTGCAGTTATTGCTCCTTAATAAAGATTTTTACCAAGTTTTTGCATTTTTGCCTATTATCTTGAAAATTATAAAAGACAGATAGACACTTTTAATATCAAAAAGGAAAAAAATTATCAGCAAGACAAGATCTGCAAATAGGTCAGCATAGATGAAATTGTCTTATAGTAGTTATTGCCCATTGTGATTTGGGCAAAAACTGTGGAAGAAAAAGGAAAAATGATCAGCAATACAAGAACAACAAAAAAGAGATTTAAGTCAAGAATTATATTCTAGTCTACAATGTTGGAGAGTGTCCATTGTTGCATTTTTGCTAGCCAAGGGTAGGGACTGGATCATAACCCTTGGCTAGCAAAGATGTCATTGTTAAAGATGCACATAGACCTAGGTGAGCAACACAGGCTCTTTAGAGCCTTTAGTTTTCTAGTTTTTTATTAAACCTGTTCTATTATGTACATACAATTAAAAAACACATAGTAATATTGTTTTCACTTAAAAATTGAGGAAATAGTCAGAAGAAAGGTAAGCCAAAGGATGATAATTACGATCCTTAGTTTGATGATCTTGGTACATTTATTGGTACAGATTATTGTTGTTGGGGTCATAGAAAACCGGGCATTCGTCCGTCCATTCGTCTGGTCTTTGAAACTTTTCATAGTTTACATGTATTAGTTTGTGATTAGGTCAATTTATGGGGAACCACTAGTGGTAGGTCAGTGATATTTGGTATGCAGTTGTATTAGCATTGGCATATCTCATTTCCATGGAGATTATTTGGCTCCGCCCCCTTCGTCATGGTCTATACACTTTGAAAATTTTGCTAAGTTAACATGTATTAGTTTGTGATTAGGTCAGTTCAAGGAGAACCATTAGTGGTAGGCCAATGTTAATTGGTGTTCAGTTGTATAAGCATTAGCACATCTCATTTCCATGGAGAATATTTGGCCCCGCCCTCTCAGTCATGGTCTATTTACTTTGAAACTTTTGCTTAGTTTACATGTATTAGTTTGTGATTAGATCAGTTTAAGATGAACTGCTAATGTTAAGTCAATGATATTTGGTATGCAAATTTATTGGCATTTGCAAGTATCGTTTCCATGGAGATTATATAGCCCCACCCCTGATCATGATTCATTGACTTTGAAACTTTTACATAGTTTACAAGTTAATGTTTGTTTTTAGGTTTGTTTAAAGGGAACGACTTATAATAAGTCAATGGTATTTGGTATGCAGTTGTATTAGCATTGGCACATCTCATTCCATGGAGATTATGTTTAGCCATGTACCTTCAGTCATGGTTCATCGACTTTGAATATTTGCATAACTTACATGTTAAAGTATTGCTATTTTAATTTCAACATTTGCATTATCAAAATTACAAAAAGGCGAGACATATCTCTGTGATAACAGTTTATTATGAAACTTATATCATAGGTTTATATCAGCAATGTCTTTGACACTTTCGAAAATAAGTGCTGATCAAACATTTTCAACGAGTTATGCCCCTTGGAAATATTAATTATAATGGAAATCACATTGCATTTGCTCTGAAGCCTTCATTTCTTTAAGATATTTATAGATTGTTTTAAAGAACAATAACAAAAGTGTTTTTTTAGTTGTTGCCCTTGTACCTTGGATAGATAAAATATGTGCAACTTGGGGGATATTGGAACTCTGTTCTTTTATTTTGTTAGGAACCTTATTGGCAATGTTTTCATAAGATTTAATATGATTTCAAATGAAAGGCTAGTCAATTTTCATTTTTATAAACTTGTGAGCTTAGTTTGGGTTGTTGAATGTCAAATACAGCAAATTCATGCTCTCAGTCTTATTAGTCCAAGGTTGACTTATTGCTTTAGTCTCAATTTCCCTTAGTTCTTGTTATTCTCTTTAGACAAATTTGTTGTGGCTAGGACTGCAATTTCTTAAAGTTCTTGCAGCATGATAGCAGTAGAGAGTGGTATGTTTTTCAGTCAGTGGGTCCTTCTGTCTATCCCATGACAGGTTAAAGTTTTGAGTTTGTGGTCATATCAACTTAAAACTTAGTACACAATGTTCATTATGAAGTTAACTATTTAATATATATGCAAAATTCAGGGTTTTGACCCAAATTTCACAGGTCACTGAACATGGATATGTATTAAGTTCAAATTTTAGTTTAAGGTAGGTCAAATGTTGATAGTTTGTGGTCACATTAACTAGAAACTTAGTAGTTAGTACACATGTTCATTATGAAGAGAAAACTTAGTAGTTAGTACACATGTTCATTATTAAGAGAACTGATCAAAATCATGTTTTGCCCCCAATTTCAATGTTCACCGAATATGGAAATGTGATAGAGATTGCCATTGTGTCTTATGGACACATTTTGTTAAACCCCTTGCTAGGAAGTATCTGAGGGAATATAGTTGTTGACCAGTCAGTCTGTCAGTCATTTTAGTCTTCCAAATGCTTACTCAAATACTTAATATTGGATTGCTACCTTACTTTTATATATTGTCACCTACAATTAGAGGAAGTATTTTAGCGATTTTGAGGTCACCATGTCAAAGGTCAAGGTCATAGTTACTAAAAAATAGACTGAAATAAGTGCAACAGAGTGGATTCCAGATACTACATATGGGATTGCAACCTTTACCTAGATAAAGGTCTACCATCAACTTCTATGTCCTAAGTCAAAACACCAAACACATGATATGAACAAAGAGAACTGGTTCCCTGGAACAGCAGCTTTAACATTTTGGGAATAGTTGTAATAATGTTCAATCCTCCACCCTTTTTTATTTTGATCAGTGACACAGATACAGAAAAAAATTCATTATAAGAATCAGGTCACAGAAGGAATTAACTCTATGTATGTCTGTATAAAAGACAACTAAACAAAGCTACAAGTATAGCAATACTTCAATACAATCCACATAAGTTCTTTTGTTAGTTACACTTTAGGGTATTTAGCTGAATTTTCTCCAAATGACACCAGATCACCATCTGGCGTCATGCAACAATCACTTTTTGGTTATGACAATCTTTGCAGGAACTTGTTTGACTATAAAAGTAATGGCTAAATGCATACAAGTGAAAATATGTCTATTGCAAAAAATATTTGAAAAAAAAACCTACAACTTATCGAGCATATATGCTTATCTTAAAAATAAACAATTTCAAGTTAATTATGGGTACATTTTGCCAAAGAAGCATATTTTCTTCTTTAAAAATACGATACAATTGCACCTAGTTCATCTGTATTCTATATGCTTGAAATGAATCTACAAATTAGAAGAAAAATATTGAAAAATTTTAATTTATATTGCATTGTTTCTCTTGTTTTCTTTCAGTGCTGGTTTTATGATATTTTATGACTTTGTACTGAACTTGGACCCACGGACCACAGCATGTCGATTGATAGTGGGTCTGCACGGTACAGGTCAGTCCATAGGAGAACCTA
The DNA here is from genome assembly GCF_021869535.1 of Mytilus californianus. Taxonomy (NCBI): domain Eukaryota; kingdom Metazoa; phylum Mollusca; class Bivalvia; order Mytilida; family Mytilidae; genus Mytilus; species Mytilus californianus. Next base: position 125,438,769 of record NW_026262581.1, read on the forward strand.
CAGTCCTTCCTACTGTTTACACAGAACCTGCCACTAGAGCAGTGGGCCCTTCGGGTGGTGCCAATGCTGTAATAGGAGCCAGACAGCCTGTACCCAAGTAAGTATCACAGTGGGCCCTTCAGGTGGTGCCAATGCTGTAATAGGAGCCAGACAGCCTGTACCCAAGTAAGTATCACAGTGGGCACTTCAGGTGGCGCCAATGCTGTAATAGGAGCCAGACAGCCTGTACCCAAGTAAGTATCACAGTGGGCACTTCAGGTGGTGCCAATGCTGTAATAGGAGCCAGACAGCCTGTACCCAAGTAAGTATCACAGTGGGCCCTTCAGGTGGTGCCAATGCTGTAATAGGAGCCAGACAGCCTGTACCCAAGTAAGTATCACAGTGGGCACTTCAGGTGGCGCCAATGCTGTAATAGGAGCCAGACAGCCTGTACCCAAGTAAGTATCACAGTGGGCCCTTCAGGTGGTGCCAATGCTGTAATAGGAGCCAGACAGCCTGTACCCAAGTAAGTATCACAGTGGGTTATTCTTTATTGAGTGTATTCAGAACATTTCTTCTAATTGAGTGGAACAAAGCCTTAGTAAGTATTCCAGTCAATATGAATAGTTCTACCGTCAGTGTATACATACCTCACTGTAGAGCTATAAGTACAGGCAGAATGTCATCTCGGATTCATGGAAAAATATATATGCTGAATCCTGAATTCCCCCAAAATAAAGCATTCGTTCCCAGATCCTGAAAAAATTAATCATTAATTCCAAAGTCCAGATAAGTGTTAATCTTGAAATCCGGCTAAAATAAAGGCCAAATCCAAACTTCCTGAAAAAGGTCTTGCCACCCCTCATAGATAGGTTGACCTTAGTCATCATTCATATAAACATTAACAAATTTAATTATCTTGACATCAATTTTACACATAATGAAACCATTTATTTCTGTGTAAAAATTCAAATTTAAGCAAATTGAAACTGGCTCACATTCTTAAAATAAAGGAAAAAAATTGTAATAATGCTATAAATACAGCCAATTTCGTGTCAATAAAAGGTCCTCTAATTCCTAATTCTTGAGGGCACCCGCCTTACATCAAATCCTGGTTCCGTGCCTGGGAAGTCATAGAATGATTATATTTATAAAGTGAATGCATAAGGAGAGAAACTGATGTGTGCAGACCTTGGTGACCTTTATTTGATAATGTTCATTTTTAACATTGAGGGTAGGAGCATATAGAACAGTGCACATTTGAAAGGAATTCAATATCACAACTATATCTAGATGTAATAATAGAGACTATGGAGTTACAACTGTCCGTTTTGCATAAGTTAACACTATCAGTCTTATATATTTTAGATGCAGGTAAGTCTTGCTTGAGTTTACAATAAAGATAATATATATTTTCAGGTGTCCTGCTGACTCAGATTTAGGTGTTGTTGTAGAATTACAGTTGTCAGGTGGTCCTGCATCAGAATATGACAAACATAGTTTGATAACACGTGCCTGGGTTAAAGTGCCATTGTTTGATAATGATGCAAAATTGATAGCAGGAAAATTTAGGATACCATTTAGAAATGTACCAATCAAACCATTCCTACATGCTAGTGAACTACAGAAATTGGAAAAGGTTTGTCAGTTATCTCCCCTTAACTGTAGAAATAAAAATTACTCAGAATAAACTTATGGTAATCAGTTACAGAATTTATATTGAAAACATGAAAAAAACTTAATAATGAAACTAGGAAGTTGTGACTTCTTGTAATGACTTCCTATTCAGAGTTTTACCTTAAAGCAATCCATTGTATGCTAGAATGGATGTTGAGTATTTAACTTGTAATCACAGAAGATAGCAATATACATTGAAGGCAATAGAAAAAAAATAAATAACTGTAATATGAACAAAATATGAATTTAACACATCATACTGACTTTTATCCCCGGCTTGTATATTTCTCGGATTTTGATTGGCTAATGCAAGTCATTAAAAAAAACCTTAGCCGCGGGTGTTGCTAACCTATATACCAAGGCATTGCTACCCATTACCCTGGGGAACTTTGCGCATGTTTTCTCAAGTTCCATGGTTGTTCTCAATTAAATAATGATTTCTGTAGATTATCCATGATGTCTGTGATTACACATGTAATCCACTAACTATTCTATCCTATTATGCCGATCATTTGCATTCATTTTAGTAAATGCATTACTTGGCTGCCACATCGCCAATGAAACGACTACTAGCAGAGTTATGCAAATGACCTACGTTGATGTCACGCCGTCTTGCAACATTGAGTGCCAAATTGATTTATTCCCGTTTCTCTGTCTCTGGCTTAAAAACGTCTTATATTTCACTACCGGTAGGGTTCTACCAAAGGCAGTAAGTACCCTACACTCCGTAAAAAATATGTCAAATTTCCAAATTTCAATAAAATGTTTTTAATATTGTCTCTCCCAAGGTTGCAATGCTGAATTAAATTTATAATATATTATCAGTTTAACATGGTAAAGATATTGTCTATTTTAGTTTGACGACGCTGAGTTATATTATCGTATCGTCAACATGAGAGATTCTGAAGTTCAGTCATTATTGAATATATCTGCATCTAATCATCAACAATATAACCAACCCACCGTAAGTACAATGGTTTTACCAAATTACTGGTAGTCAAATATTTACTTTCAATCTAACATATTTATAATCTGACATGCTTTATATTTAAGTTTATAGAATATTGCATTATTTACTTAGAAAACATTTCAGTCAAATATATTACACATTATTGAAAGAATGACTTAGTTTGTGATAAGTAATTAGTTTTAGTCCTGCTGTGTTTAGATTCAAATGATTTCATAATAAGCAAACAATTTTCATTGATGTTTTTTCTGATAGATGTTTTTTAGAGTTAGTCACAAATAGTATTTAGTACTGCACATTTCTTTCCTTTCAAAAGCAACTATTTTTGGAAATAATTTTTCCCAATGAGTTGTCAGTTTTGAAAAGTTCAAAGAAAAATAACTTGCTAGATAATTTGTCAATAAAAAATAAAGACAACAGTGTGTAATTGTGATTAAATATTTTTTTCATCAAAATTTGAGCTCATGTGAATTTTTTTTCTCAATCAGATGCCTGCATGAAAAGTAATGAATAATATAGATAAGACTAGCCTGGGTTACAATATGTCAATTTGTATATTGATTTAGTTTAAATTAGAATAAAATTGCACTGCTGAAAATTTATCTTCTTTCACTATCTATGAATTTGTAGCCTTCTGCTGTTACATTGTTTGTTCCTACCAAGGTAAAATCTTTGTTTTATTTCAGATTCCATCGTTGTATAAAACACCAACACCGGTACAAAACCCTCCTCCCCCTCCCAGTATTGGATCTAGAATGTCCAGGTAATGTCAGGGTCAGCTATACATAGATTTCAACTTTCATTTTCTACTTTCTCTTTGTAGTATCAGGACCCTGCTCCTATCTGCATGTTCTGCTTTGGGAATACTTAAAAATCAACTTCTCTCTGGTGTTGGTTGTAAATTAACATTTCCAAATATAGATTTTTTTCTAAAAAATAGTGAAAAAAAATAAAGAACTGAAAAGGAGGAGGGTTTTGGTGCTACAATATGTAACTTTTTTTCTAAACCTGAAGATTTTGGTTGTAATTTGAAATAATATAATATATATACACTGGTATAAATAAAGTGAAACAGTTTTGGTTGATGCTTATTTTCAAAGCACTTTTTCATTGTCATTATCACGGTATGGGAGCGACACCCAATATTGGTATTGAAGCGGAGAGAGGTTTTAAAATGCGAGCTGCCATACATATCATTACATAAGTTGCCGTACACTATGATCATGTTTATTTATACTGGGTCATAATTGAATAAAAGGAAGAAATATCTAATCTTTAGAAGCATTAAACAGGTTTCTTTTTTATCTAAAGTAATTGGTGCCTTTTTTTTCCCAGTACTAGATGGTAGATTTTTTTTACCTCAAGTTTTAATTTATGCTGATGTCTAACATTCCTGAATGATTTGGAGAACAGGTCAATTCCCAACATGTCATTATACAAATCTTTAGACACATGCAATAATTACAAATGCATAAAAAAATTGGAATTCTTACTTATGATTACAAAATTTTAGGACTTCTCTCTGCTTCCTTTAGTACCAATATCTGGTGCCGCTCCCATACAGTGATTATACACATTTGAATTGCTATATACTGTAGCTATTGGAAATGGTTTACTGGTATATATATAGCATTATGTAGACTTAGTGTCATTTGAGTCATTGACATTATAACTTCTTACTATGTTTCCAGCATTCATTTAAGTTGTTCATTTAACATATGGTTGTATGGAAATCTTGCTTAATTACTGAAATATGCACTTATCTTACAAACGGCTTAAATAGTCTTTTAACTGTATTTATGCAGAGTTGGTAATAATTTTTTTTGTTATTCTTTTCATGATGTCAGGCAAAATTAGTTTGAAATTGCTTTTATGATTTGTAACTTACTGAATTGAAAATGTTAATGGTTTTTATTGCATGATACCTATGTTGACATAAATAAAGCAATGTGTCTCTTCAATTGAATTTACAATATTTACAACATTATTTTACTGCTTTTTAATTGTTATAAAAGGGTTCATTTATGTGGATATTATTGTTATATCATTGTATTATTATAGCCGAGAACTGCGCTTACCCTCTATAACCCCAACGGGGGCACCTTTGCTCCCCCGGGATACAACAATAGGATTCCAGGTTGACAGAGTGAAGAAGGCAGAGTTTGGGGAAGGGAAAGTTAGAGTTACAGCATATTATGCTTCCACTGGAAAGGTATTAAAATTAGATTAAATTCAAAATTAAATTCAAAAATAGTTTTTTCAAGAAGAATTGTTCAATAGTTTTTTGTGTATTTTGAGCATTTTATTATGCATCTATGGTGATATTCAGATTCAATATTTGATATAAAATTGATGCACTTGTCTAAACACTTAAAAATAATGCAGTTAACTAAACCACAATAATTTCTGCTAGTTTTATTCATGTGTGACTAATCTGTTATATATCATTGCTCTTTTTATGACCATAATGTACAGGGCATATGACATTTGCACCAATTTAAAAAAAATCTAAATTTTAATTATGCCTAAATAAAGTTTTCATTTGCACCAAAATATAAATTTTAATTTGCGCCATTTTAATTTGAACAGGTAAGATGAGATCAAATTTAGATAATTACCAATAGGTTGATCGAAAGTCAGCAGTTAAGTGGTGTTCAATGAGTATATATATGTTCATGTTATATGTCCATGTATAGACATACATGAAGATCTTATTAGTTTAAACACTGCTGATGAGATAAGATGGATTTTTTACACACCTAGACAAGCCAAGGAAATAATTATATAAATATATTTGATGTCAACTTATGTTTTTCATGACTTGTGATGGTTAACTTAGATATTTATGTGTTTTATTTTGCAGGTTGTACAATCATCCACTAGTCCTGTTACATGTAGTACTACAGCTGTTAAATCTAACTTTAAATATGGCTTCCATGTCTTTGGACAGCAGGAAGCTACCTTTAATAATGTAGATATGCAGGGGGATATGGTTTTAATCGCACGCTTTTATTTACGTAAACGACAAGATATTGTTACAGATGATATTATTTTACATGATCAACAACATGATGCCACACTTTATGATGAGGAAACACTTGTTGCATGGACTGCAGTTCCTTTAGTTATGTCTACAGAAGGTATACATATAATTATATGAATCTTATTCTACAAATGGTCAACAAGGGAAGAAATTTTGAATTTTGATGTTTTTTGTTCCCTTTACTGACCAGCAGGATGATTTAAGGGTCCATGGAAGACCATTGAAAAAATTGTGTAGGATTTTCTTTTAAAAGAACCTTTGTTGATCTCTCAATTGTTTAAAAGCTTGTGCTTTGAGCGAAAACCACTATTACACCAAAAATGTCCTTTTTATGAAAACTTGATAAAGGAGGTATGATAATAGTCATTGTTTATTAAATATAGCAATGGACACCATTCATAGCCATTTGTTATTTGGCAAGTGACATAACAGAAATCCCTCAATCCTTTCTAAATATTGTTATTTTATTTGTAAATGAATAGGATGATAAAGTGTGGTCATTAGAGAATAAATATTATTTATGATGTTTTTGTGATGTCGCAGTTCTAACATGTCATATTTAGCCAAAAGTGACCATTTGACATGTAGTTTGATAAATAGTTTTATATGTGTAATACACTTTCCGTGAAGCAATCACATTGCCATCTTTGTATTATACATAAATCCTAAAATAAAGTCATATTCAATTTGAGCAACACCCTTTTTGAAAACAATATTAGACTCACATCAACATCTAATGTCAAAATATCTTTATGGGGAAGTTGATTTCTATTTCTATATCTGCATTTTATTATTAACTGCAAAAGTCTGGAAAGTTCAAAAGATTAAGAAAATTGATGGCCTTAAGCAAATATATGTATTTTTATTCAGTAAATGTTATGTATTGCATATTTAAGATTTGTCTCTGAGAGCTAGAACCGATAGTCATAGGGTAAATGCTAGGTACTGAAAATTGCTGATTTGTCTCAAAGGATTAGAACTTAACAGTTTAAAGTGAATTTGAGGTTATAGATAAGTTAGAATTATCTCTTAATACCTCGAACTCATAGTTTATATATTTAATGTTTGATACTCTGTTTTAGATTTGTCTTTGAGAACCAGAAGGAATTTCAATCCAAATACAATGAACATAAATACAGGAACACACACCCTCAAGTTATTCTATCCACCAGTACCTGACAGTACTCAGATACCATTTGACAATAGACCTTACAAAAGTGATTGGACTCGGTATGGCAAAGCATCACTCAGGATCCACATTTTCCAAGGCCAGCCACGCCCAGGTTCATTGACCCCAAGTGAGGAGTCAGCAGAAGATGGAGAGGAAGTCTTACCTGAGGTAAGGAGGTCTCTTTATTTCTAATTAGGTATATTGCCTCGAAATGAAGCCTTGTCTGTGCTCATTAATGTGTCAGGGTCCCATCAAAGGGGAAAAAACATAATAAATTCATTGTGAAAATAACTTATCAAGTCATTTTGTGTCTGTACCAAGGCAGTCTATTAGGACCATGTGTTGTTCGTTGGTTTTGTCTTTGTGTGTATGCCTATTTTCCTCAAAGGAGTTGGGTATTTAAACTTTCTCACAATCATAACCATATAATGCCATTATGCACCTATTTTGTTTTTTTACCAAATTATTTTTATGGTTTCCCTTAGATAAAGCATGGACTTTGCCATTGCTTTTTTTTTGGGGTACCTATTTTTGTATCCACAACTCCTTCTAAACCCTTATTACTATTTATTGAAACTTTCTCAAAATCTTAACCCTAGAATTCTATTGTGCACCTAATACTTTGTTTTTTTTATCAGCATTAATTTCGGGCTTTCTTTTAGTAACTCATGGACTTTTAAAATACAAAGCTCTGATATATTTATGTTTAGAATTAATAGACTGTATTTAGTATTTTAATATATTAAATACATGTTCATTTTCCAGTTATCTCCCTTTTGATATATCTTTTTTTCTATCTACAAATGGCCAACCTTGAAACAAATACTGTGAACAGGAGGATCCTTCTTATGCATATGAACAAGTGGACATCTGTGAAAACAAGCAAATTTATTACAATATATATATGCCAGGGTTTCCGCTGGCGGTTGCCATTTTCGCATTTTGCGAAAAAATAAAAATTGTGGCGATTAAAATTCATTAATGGTGATAGAATTTGGCGAAAAAAATATAACGGTTTGATTTCTTCTTGTTTACTTTTATCAGGTTTCTCGCACTTTTCCCCTGAACAGACTATACTTGGAATTAACCTTGAACTCGTTATAATTTTGATAGAAAATCAATAATCAGCTGATTGCATTTCATAGCTATCGGCAACAATGGACTAATTAATAAAGGTGTTGATTGTATTGTTTAATAAAATGTTGTTAAATGGCTTCACATGTCACCTAAAGGATTAAGGAATAACTTTAATCGAAATAATTGTTTTGAAGTGGGTACTTCTCAATCGTTTAAGCCACGCACGTGTTTGAAGCATAGTTTTATGTTTCCTCATTTTCTTTTAATGATGGTCCAAAAAAGAGAACTGCTGACATGACGAAAAATGTTCAAAAGTAAGCAAAACCTCTGAGTCTCTGACTGTAAACTTGTTACTTCAAATTTTAAAAATTGATAGATGCGTAATTGACAAACTGAATTTTTTTTTGTTAGATAGAAGAAAAATTTTAAACGAAAAATATATTTATGTTAGTTGGCAAAAAGAAAATTGGAAGTGCCGAAAAATATATTGTTTTGGCGAAAGAGGTGGTGAATAAGATAATTGACCCAGGGGAACCCTGATATACTGTATAAATTGATTGATAAAAATACCAGGATAGTACGCAAAATTAAAAAATATTCTATGGTTATCTTTAGATATCCTTGAAAATTTCAAAAGCTTCTTATAATTAGTATATGCATCTGAATTTCCATATTGTAGTAATGTTTAACATTTGATTGAATGATTGGTTAATTGTTGCTTGCTAAATGTCCAGTGCCAAATAACCATGCTTACACCAGGCAATAATCTATTATTAAGAACTTATACAATAGAGACTTTCCTCAAGGTTTACTGGCAAGGATGAAAGAAATCTAGGGATGAACATATTTCTTTATTTAAGTCATTTCTTGGGGTGTTCAACATTTTCGATGTTTTCATATTTATATAGTATTCATTTATATTAGTTGAATTACATATTGTGATTACTGTATACCATCACTTTTACTTCATTGCACAACCAGCCATTGTAGACAGTAGGAATTGAGTTAATTGCAACATAAATAACAAGTAAGATAAGATAATGTTACAACTTTTTATACGACCGCAAAAATTAAAAAATTTTTGGTCGTATATTGGTATCACGTTGTCATCGTCGTCGTCGTTCAGCGTCGTCAGCGTCTTCCAAAGACAGATGGTTTCCGGATGATAACTTGAGTATAAGTAAATAGAAATCAATAGAATTTTAACACAAGGTTTATAACCACTAAAGGAAAGTTGGGATTAATTTGGGGGTTATGGTCCCAACTGTTTAGGAATTAGGGACCAAAAAAGGGGCCCAAATAAGCATTTTTGTAGTTTCCAGACAATAACTTGTGTTAAAGTGTATGAATCTCTCTGAAATTATACCACAAACTTCTATACAACAAAGGGATGGTTAGGATTGACTTTGGGGGGTTATGGCTCAAACCATTTAGTAATTAGGGGCAAAAAAAGGGGAAAAACAAGGGTTTTTTCTGGTTAAAGGACAATTGAGACAATTTAAAAGCAGTGTAAGGGAGGTAATCCAATTCAAATTAAAGAACACTGTTTGATTACCTCCCTTACACTGCTTGTAAATTATGTACATTTGTATTAAGAAATGATGATTGTCTTGAGGTGATTAGCTGTCAATTTATTTTTATACGACCGCAAAAAAATTTTGTGGTCGTATATTGGTATGACGTTGGCGTCGTCGTCGTCCGGCGTCGTCGTCCGAATACATATTGGTTTTCGCACTCTAACTTTAGTTTAAGTGAATGGATCTTTTTGAAATTTGACCATAAGGTTAAATACCACAAAAGGAAGGTTGGGATTGATTTTGGGGGTTATGGTACCAACAGTTAAGGAATTAGGGGCCAAAAAGGGGCCAAAAATAAGCTTTTTCTAGTTTCCAGACAATAACTGTGGAACGGTGTATGGATCTCTCTGAAATTATACTACAAGTTTCCATACCAGAAAGGGATGGTTAGGATTTGCTTTGGGGGGTTATGGCTCAAACCGTTTAGGAATTAGGGGCAAAAAAGGGGGAAAAACAAGGTTGTCCTGGTTAATGGACAAATACTTTAGTACAAAACATAATTTAAAGCAGTGTAAGGGAGATAAATCAAATACATCATTGAAATTATCTCCCTTACACTGCTTTTAAATTATGTATAAAGTAATGGTTAATGAACAATAAAGATAATCTAAAACAGTGTAAGGGAGGTAATCCAAATACAACGTTTTGGTTACTTCCCTTACACTGCTTTTAAATTATGTTTAAAGAAATGCATATTTATAAAGGAAGACCAGTAAAAATATCCATATGAAAGATTTGACACTATATTTTTATTAATTCTATTATAAAATAGATTAAGTTAGCACTATGGTAAATTCAAATGGGTAATTATGGTTGCCAACTCCATTGGAAATTTGAATTGAGATTATGACCATATCTTGAGGGAAAGAATTTTTTTGGGGGAAAAAGGGGGGGGGGGGATAAAAAGAAATTGTGGGGGGCCAATTTTTTCTCATTTCAGATTTAAGAAATTAAAAAGAATTATTCTTCAAATATTATTTTTTTTTCAAATTTCAAATATTGAAAAATTTCAAGAAGTAATCTTTAATTGCACAGTATGGCGCATTAGATTTGTTAAATCTTTGATCACATTTATTTATTTGTTATGCCGAATCTAACAGTGTATTTAGATTTTTAATTTTGGGTCCAGTTTTCAAATTGGTCTACATTAATGTCCAAAGGGTCCAAAATTAAACTTTGTTTGATTTTAGCAAAAATTGAATATATGAGGTTCTTTGATATGCTGAATCTAAACATGTATTTAGATTTTTGATTTTTGGCCCAGTTTTCAAGTTGGTCCAAATTGGGGTCCAAAATTTAACTTTGTTTGATTTCAACAAAAATTGAATATATGGGGTTCTTTGATATGCTGAATCTAACCATGTATTTAGATTTTTTATTTGTGGACCCCGTTATCTAATTGGTTCATATTGAGGTCGAAAGGGTCCAAAATTAAACTTTGTTTAATTTCATCTAAAATTGAATTATTGGGGTTCTTTGATATTCCAAATCTAACCGTGTATTTAGGTTTTTAATTTTGGGTCCTGTTTTTTAAATTGGTCTACATTGAGGTCCAAAGGGTCCAAATTAAACTTAGTTTGATTTTAACAAAAATTGAATTCTTGGGGTTCTTTGATTTGCTGAATCTAAACATGTGTTTAGATTTTTGATTATGGGCCCAGTTTTCAAGTTGGTCCAAGATAGGGTCCAGTATTTAAACTTTGTTTGATTTCAACAAAAATTGAATATATGGGGTTCTTTGAAGTGCTGAATCTAAACATGTATTTAGATTTTTGATTATGGGCCCAGTTTTCAAGTTGGTCCAAATTGGGGTCCAAAATTAAACTTTGTTTGATTTCAACAAAAATTGAATATATGAGGTTCTTTGATATGCTGAATCTAACCATGTATTTAGATTTTTTATTTGTAGGCCCCGCTATCAAATTGGTTCATATTGAGGTCAAAAGGGTCCAAAATTAAACTTTGTTTGATTTCATCGAAAATTGAATTATTGGGGTTCTTTGATATGCCAAATCTAACCGTGTTTTTAGATTTTTAATTTGGGTCCCGTTTTTTAAATTGGTCTTCATTGAGGTCCAAAGGGTCCAAAATTAAACTTAGTTTGATTTTAACAAAAATTGAATTCTTGGGGTTCTTTGATATGCTGAATCTAAACATGTGTTTAGATTTTTGATTATGGGCCCAGTTTTCAAGTTTGTCCAAGTTGGGGTCCAAAATTAAACTTTGTTTGATTTCAACAAAAATTGAATATATGAGGTTCTTTGATATGCTGAATCTAACCATGAATTTAGATTTTTTATTTGTGGGCGCCGCTATCAAATTGGTTCATATTGAGGTCAAAAGGGTCCAAAATTAAACTTTGTTTGATTTCATCAAAAATTGAATTATTGGGGTTCTTTGATATGCCAAATCTAACCGTGTTTTTAGATTTTTAATTTGGGTCCCGTTTTTTAAATTGGTCTTCATTGAGGTCCAAAGGGTCCAAAATTAAACTTAGTTTGATTTTAACAAAAATTGAATTCTTGGGGTTCTTTGATATGCTGAATCTAAACATGTGTTTAGATTTTTGATTATGGGCCCAGTTTTCAAGTTTGTCCAAGTTGGGGTCCAAAATTAAACTTTGTTTGATTTCAACAAAAATTGAATATATGAGGTTCTTTGATATGCTGAATCTAACCATGAATTTAGATTTTTTATTTGTGGGCGCCGCTATCAAATTGGTTCATATTGAGGTCAAAAGGGTCCAAAATTAAACTTTGTTTGATTTCATCAAAAATTGAATTATTGGGGTTCTTTGATATTCCAAATCTAACCGTATATTTAGATTTTTAATTTTAAGTCCCGTTTTTTAAATTGGCCTACATTAAGGTCCAAAGGGTCCAAAATTAAACTTAGTTTGATTTTAGCAAAAATTGAATTCTTGGGGTTCTTTGATATGCTGAATCTAAACATGTGTTTAGATTTTTTATTATGGGCCCAGTTTTCAAGTTTGTCCAAGTTGGGGTCCAAAATTAAACTTTGTTTGATTTTAACAAAAATTGAATATATGGGGTTCTTTGATATGCTGAATCTAACCATGTATTTTGATTTTGGACATTGGACCATAATAGGTAAATTAAAAAAATTCAAGTTCTTAGACCACATTCTTTCTGTGTCAGAAACCTATGCTGTGTCAAATATTTAATAACAATCCAAATTCTGAGCTGTATCAAGCTTGAATGTTGTGTCCATACTTGCCCCAACTGTTCAGGGTTCGACCTCTGCGGTCGTATCAAGCTGCGCCCCAGCGAAGCATTTTATTAGCAGTTACTATTAATTAATATTAATTTTAGCCATGAGTATGTATGTCATTTTATATTTTAAAACTTTTATGATGTATTTAAATGGGTAATTTTGGTTGCAAACTGCATTAGAAATTTGAATTGAGATACTGACCATATCTTGAGGAAAGGATTTTTTTTGGGGAATAAGGGAAAGGGGGGAGTTGAAAAAAAATTGGAGGGGGGGACAATTTTTCTCATTTCAGATTTCAGAAATTAAAAGAAAATTTCTTCAAAATATTCAACAGCATAGTGTATTGCACAAAAGCAAAAAACCGGGGTAAAATAATTTTTTTTTGGTAAGGGGGGGGGGGGGTCAATTCGCAACAGCATAGTGTTTTGCACTTAAGCAATAAATTGAATATAAATTCAAATCATATAACCAATTTGAAGTTCTTTGACTACAGTTATTCTGTGTCAGAAACCTATTATGTGTCAAAAATTTAGTTACAATCCAAATTCAGACCTGTATCAAACGTGAATATTGTATCCATTTTGGCCCAACTTTTCAGGGTTGGACATCTGCGGTCGTATCCAGCTGCTCAGCGAAGCAATTTATTAAAAATTTAAATTGGGTTCTTCCTTTCCTTGTTGTTGTTTTTTGATACAAACAAACAAAATTTTAGTGCCAAGAAGAGATCTAGCACTGTGTTAGGACTGAAATATGAATTAAATCAATGTATCAAACAATCTTTCCAACCCTGATACACCCTAGCTGGCAGATCAAAGTTGACAATATCTTCAATGAGCTTAATCATTAAATACAGTTGCTGTTTAATTTGTAATAACTTACATTACTGTTCAGAATTGATATGCAATTATACCATTTCTCCGCAAAATACAGAGACTCATTTCTGCACACAAAGTGATATTGCTTGTAATATAGATTTTATTGAAACAGGACAGAAATTACTTATGGTTTAGTTCCTATTTATACCTAATTATTGATATCAAATTTATATGCAATATGTTGAATATTGTAAGAACTAGAAATCCTGGTCACCAATAAGGATTGTTTTTGTTGCAAATTTAAAAAAATGCAAAGAATAAAAATAGATTAAACTTACAGTAAGTAGAGCACAGTTTTTGGATTAATATTAAAATTTCCCAATATTTTTTAAAATAATACAAATATTTTGATATGTGAAAGGGTTTATTACCTTTGATTTGATTTTGAGGTATGGATATGTATGCACGGAGAATTGAAATGTAGTAGTCAGGATAATGCTTCGTCAAAATTCTTACCCCATGATGCCATCAAATTTTTCATTTGTAAAAATGGAAAGCATTGTAGATCTCAAGATGACACGCTGTCAATTTAGAAAACTGATAGCATCATAACGATCCTTATATGACAGTTGTATTTTAGAAGACAAATGAATCTATATAAAGCTTCATTTAATGTACTTTTACACCTTTAGTCATCTTTGTTGTCTGATCGGTTGTCTATTATAGTTAGTATAATAGTCCCAGGTTTCCTAAACAAAAACCTTGATCATTTTGAAATACTTTTGAGGTTTAATTTTTTAATACCTGAATTACTGTTCAGAATTGATATTCAATATATCATTTTTAACAAAGTGAAATTGCATGTAATATAGATTTTATTGATTACCTCCCTTGAAATGGGACAGAAATTACTTATGGTTTAGTTCTTATGTATACCTAATTATTGATTGAAAATTTAAATGTAATATGTTGAATATTGTAAAAACTAGAAAACCTGGTCATCAATAAGGATTGTTTTTGTTGCAAAATTAAAAAAATGCAAAGAATAAAAATAGATTAAACTTACAGTAAGTAGAGCTTAGTTTTTGGATTAATATTAAAATTACCTTTATGTGTTATAATAATAATAATAATAATACAATTATTTTGACTAGTCAAAGGAATATTACCCTTTGATCTGATATTAAGGTTTGATATAAATTGGAGAAGTAAGTACTAGTAAATATTGTTTTGTCAAAATTATCCACATGGCATCATTAGGATTAAATTGAGAATGGAAATGGGAATGTGGTAAAGAGACAACAACCCGACCGAAGAGCAGAAAAACAGCCGAAAGGCCACCAATGGGTCTTCAACACAGCCAGAAAATCCCACACCTGGAGGCGGGCTTCAGCTGGCCTCTAAACAAAAATGTGTACTAGTTCAGTGAAAATGGACATCATACTAAACTCCAAAACTTATAATTGACTAAAATTAAAAAACATACAAGACTAACAAAGGCCAGAGGCTCCTGACTTGGGACAGGTGCAAAAATGCAGCGGGGTTAAACATGTTTTGTGAGATCTCAAACACTCCCCCTATACCTCTAGCCAATGTAGAATAAACAAACACACAGCAATACACACAGTAAAACTCAGTTTAAAAGAAGTCTGAGTCTGATGTCAGAATAGGTAACAAATTAAAGACCTCAATTAAACTGATTGAAAGATTATGTCTTCATCATATGAAAATCAAGCACAATCCCTCCCGTTAGGGGTTTAGTATCATACCATAATAAAATATATCAGAAGAACATAACCGGTATCATGCCAACAACTGGTTTTAGAATAAATGTGTTTATTTCCGATGCAAAGACCATATGAGTGAATCAATTTTAATACCAAAATATGCAATCCTTAATGACTTGACAACAGTATCGTAACTATATCCCTTCTGAATAAGTCTGTTTAAAGGTTTGGTTAGCTTTTAAGGTGATCCTTATATCACAGTTGTATTTTAGAAGACAAATGAATCTACTAGGTATTAAGCTTCATTTAATGTACTTTTACGTCTTTAGTCATCTTTATTGTCTGATCAGTTGTCCTGGGGTATTTTTGAAAGTTCAAAAACACTAATAAAAATTCTAATAAAATATTTTGTGGAAGTGCAGACTTACAATTTCAGAGGTTGAAGATTCATTACCCTAGATAATACACACAAAAAAATTATGCATTTGTAAGATCCACTTGTAAAGTCGGTTGTCAAGTACTTTTAGTTCAAATTTTGTTATTTAAAACACACATACCCTGTTTTTATGACTCATTAGAAAGGTATTTCACTTGACCCATATCTTTCATTTTTATCATTAAAGGGGTCATTAAGTTTTACCCTTGTCCGTCTGTATGTCCGTTGATCCGTAAGTCCCGAAATTGGTTTCCATTCTCTAACTTTAGTTTGCCTCAACCAAATGTTATGAATTTTATACACAATGCTTATTACCACAAAACACAGATCAAGTGTGAATTTTGGTGGCGTCACTTTTACCGTTCTAGAGTTATGCCCCTTTACAAATGAAAAAAATTACTGAATATTTCGTTTCTGTTCTCTAACTTAAATTTGCCTTAACCAAATGTTATGAAACTTATACACAATGCTTATTACTACAAAACTCAAATTAAATACGAATTTGGATAGCGTCACTTTTACCATTATTGAGTAATGTCCATTTATAAAGTTGTATGCAAGCAGGGGCATCATCTGTGTCCCATGGACACATTCCCCATTTATTTAGTACTTTGAGTTTTTAATGTTATTATATCAACCTGTATCCTAAACATGTAAAAATAATAGAATCTGAAGCGAGAAGATGTATCAAATATTTTTGCTTTATACGTTTTCAAGACAAAATAGTCAACTCGAACATGCCTGAACATAAAAAGGTGTACACGGCTTTCTCTTTTTGATGAAATAATTGCCCATATTTAGCTCACCTGGCCTAAAAGGTTAAGTGAGCTTTTTCATCACTTGGTGTCTGTCGTTTTTCGTTGTCGTCGACTGCTAACTTTACAAAATCTTCTTTTCTGAAATAGTTGGGCCAAATTTAATCAAAGTTGGCCACAATCATCATTGGGGTATCTAGTTTAAAAAATGTATCCAATGACCCTGCTAGTCAACCAAGATGGCTGACATGGCTAAAAATAGAACGTAGGGGTAAAATGCAAGTTTTGCCTATTATTTTGAAAACCACTATGAATGTGAAAATCTGACAATGGCAAAAATTTTCAGAATGTTGAGCTCTACCTATTGTTCATTCACATCAAAACTGTCAGACGACTTCTTGTAGGAGTTATTGCCCTTAGATGATGAATTTTACCATTTTTTAAAATGTTTGCCTATTATCTGGAAAATTATAATAGATAAACAGAATCTTTAAAAAGCAAAAATGATCAGCAAGACAAGATCTACAAATAAGTCAAACATGGATGAAATCTTTAGTCGATTCCTTATTAGAGTGATTGGCCTAAAAAGACGATTTTTTTTTTACGTTTTTGCCTAATATCTTAAAAACTATATTAGATAGATAGAAACTTTAAATAGCAAAAATTGTCAGCAAGACAAGATCTCCATATAAGTCAACATGACTGAAATTGTTAGTTGAATCCTTATTGAAGTATTTTCCCTTTAATGATGATTTTCCCCATTTTTGCCTATTATCTTGAAAACTGTAATAGATAGATAGAAACTTTAAATAGCACAAATGATCAGCAAAACAAGATCCACAAATAAGCCATAATGACTGAAATCTTCAGTCGACTCATTATTGGAGTTATTGCCCTTTAATAATAATTTTTAACATCTTTTTGCATTTTTTTCATATTATCTAGAAAACTATGATAGATAAATAGAAACTTTAAAAAGGATAAATTATCAGCTGGATAAGATCTATAAATATGATAACATGAATGAAATTGTTAGTTAGCTCTTAATAGAGTTATTCCCCTTTAATGATGATTTTTACTTAAAAGTAGCCATTGCTGAAGATACAGGTGAGCGACACAGTCTCTTTAGAACCTCTAGTTAGGATTTTTTCCCAAGACACTGTCGCTAGGGGCAGAGATGCTAGTTGAAATTTTTTTAGCGGAATTTAAGTTATGCACAAAAAAGGTCCACATGTATTTGCACCTACCACAATCGACTGTTTTGTAGAAAATTGTCTTTAATTTAAAAGTGTACAAATATCTCGAGGCTCCATGCTATAATTTAAGTAAAAACAGTATATAAGATGCATAAAATTCTAAATAATGCACCTACATTAAACTGTTAAATCCCATAGAAACAGATGTAAACAAATCAAATATACCAACTTAGCCTTTTTTTATCTTCTCTAATAAAGAGTTCCATTTCTTTTGTTTAATTTCAACTGGATATCAGCCTGCTAAGGTGTACTTTAACTCAAATATGTTTGATAGGTGTGGATATACTCTTTATCTGTATCAATGACATAAATACTGAATTGTTTGAGTTGTAACTATTTTCCTCAGATATACCACAGGTACATTACACTTCTGACAAAGTGAGAAAAAAAAATCAAACCTATCTTTGGAAGTGCGTTACAACCATTATTCATATTATTTTGGAACAATTGTATATTTCTGTTCAGGAAAAAGTTAAGTCCTGTATGATTGTGAAGAATAGGATATGAGTTTTTGTCGAGCCTGCGACTTTTGTCGCAGAAAGCTCGACATAGGGATAGTGATCCGGCGGCGGCGGCGTTAGCTAACTTCTTAAAAGCTTTATATTTTAGAAGGTGGAAGACCTGGATGCTTCATACTTTGTATATGGATGCCTCATGTTACGAAGTTTCCGTCAGTCACATGTCCAATGTCCTTGACCTCATTTTCATGGTTCAGTGACTACTTGAAAAAAAAGTTAACATTTTTTGTAATGTTAAATTCTCTCTTATTATAAGTAGTAGGATAACTATATTTGGTATGTGCGTACCTTGCAAGGTCCTCATGTCCGTCAGACAGTTTTCATTTGACCTCGACCTCATTTCATGGATCAGTGAACAAGGTTAAGTTTTGGTGGTCAAGTCCATATCTCAGATACTATTAGCAATAGGTCAAGTATATTCGGTGTATGGAAGGACTGTAAGGTGTACATGTCCAACTGGCAGGTGTCATCTGACCTTGACCTCATTTTCATGGTTCAGTGGTTATTGTTAAGTTTTTGTGTTTTGGTCTGTTTTTCATATACTGTATGCAATAGGTCTACTATATTTGGTGTATGGAATGATTGTAAGGTGTACATGTCTAGCTGGCAGGTGTCATTTGACCTTGACCTCATTTTCATGGTTCAGTGGTCAAAGTTAAGATTTTGAGTTTTGGTCTTTTTTTCTAATACTATATGCAATAGTTCAACTATATTTGGTGTATGGAAATATTTTATGATCTATATGTCAGTCGCGCAGGTTTTATTTGACCTTGACCTCATTTTCACAGTTCATTGGTCAGTGTTAAGTTTTTGTGTTTTGGTCTGTTTTTCTTGAACTATAAGCAATAGGTCAACTATATTTGTTGTATGGAAGAATTGTTAGCTGTACATGCCTGCCTGGCATGGTTCATCTGACCTTGACCTCATTTTCATGGTTCATTGGTCAATGTTTAGTTTTCTTGGTTAATGTTAAGTTTATGTGACAGTTGTAATAAAGCTTTTTATTTAGGACTATCAACATAATATCAGTGATTAGTTAAGAAGGCGAGACATTTCAGCGTGTGCACTCTTGTTTTAGTTTGCCAGGATACACTATAAAGAAGGAAACAAATTTGATCAAAGATGGAGGAAGATTTCTGTCTTATTCTAACTTTCCTTTTATTTTATAGTTTGCCTGGTTACCATTAGACAGAAAGACACCACCTAAAGAACCATTTTTGATTGGAGATGGATTTGATTTATATATAGATGGATGTAGATTTCTGCCTGATTCTGTCACTTTCTCAAAAGTAAGTAGAGATAAAACAAAGACTAATTCATTGTGTTAAACAATATGTATCCCATTAGTACAAAACACATTTCTGCATCTTTGTAAACCTAAGCTATTACTTTATTATACCCCACGCAACGTCTGTCCGTTTGTCCGTCAGTCCTGTTTCTTGTCATCGCAACATCTCTCAAACCACACAACAGAATTTCACGAAACCTTTTTAGATAATAAGGACATACTATGTAGTTGTGCATATCGACAGGAAATTACGATTCAATTCTTTTTCTAGGAGTTACGCCCCTTTGAACTTATTTACTTTAATGTACTACTGCAACAGTTTGTCATCGCATTTTATGATTCAATTTTTTTTTCTGATACAATTTTTTTTTCTTACACTTATTTTATTTCTCCAATGACAATGTGGGGACGTCATTCAATAAATCATTATGCTTATTTGTTTTTTGTCTCGCCTTGATGGAGTCAAAAAGCGAGACATAGGAATGCTGTTTCTGGCGTCAGCAACGGCGGCGTCAACAATGTATTAGTTTGTGATTAGGTCTAGTTCATGGTGAACCACTATTGGTAGGTCAATGATATTTGGTATGCAGTTGTATTAGCATTGGCACATCTCATTACCATGGAGATTATTTGGCCCCGCCCCCTCAGTCAAGGTCTATTGACTATGAAACTTTGCTTAGTTTACATGTATTAGTTTGTGATTAGGTCAGTTTATGGGGAACCACTAGTGGTAGGTCAATGATATTTGGTGTGCAGTAGTATAAGCATTGGCATATCTCAGTTCCATGGAGATTATTTGGCCCTGCCCCCTCATTCATGGTCTATTGAGTTTGAAACTTTTGCTTAGTTTTCATGTTTTAGTTTGTGAAAAGGTCAGTTTAAGGGGAACCATTAGTGGTAGGTCAATGATAATTGGTATGCAGTTGTATAAGTATTAGCACATCTCATTTCCATGGAGAATATTTGGTCCCTACCCCTCAGTCATGGTCTATTGACTTTGAAACTTTTGCTTAGTTTACATGTATTAGTTTGTGATTAGTTCAATTTAAGATGAACCACTAATGTTAAGTCAATGATATTCGGTATGCAAATGTATTGGCATTTGCAAGTTTCATTTCCATGGAGATTATATAACCCCACCCCCTAATTATGGTTCATTGACTTTGAAACTTTTACATAGTTTACAAGTTAATGTTTGAGTTTAGGTTTGTTTAAAGGGAACGACTTATGAAAAGGTAATGGTATTTGGTTTGCAGTTGTATTAGCATTGGCACATCTCATTTCCATGGAGATTGTTTAGCCCTGTACCTTCAGTCATGGTTCATTGACTTTGAATATTTGCATAACTTACATGTTAAAGTATTGCTATTTTAATTTCAACATTTGCATTATCAAAATAACAAATATGCGAGACATATCTCTGTGTTAACAGTTTATTTTACTGTAGGGTGCATTAAAATATACACCTATTGACTGGGTGTGAGGGTAATAGCAAGTTTGTTGTCCCTGAGATACCAACTATTGCTCGAGGCAAAGCCGAGAGCAATAGTTGGTTAAGGAAGGGACTACAAACTTGCTATTACCCGCACAACCAGTCATTAGGTGTTTTATTATACTGAACAACACAGTCATTAAGTGTTTTTATATACCAAATTAACTAATTTTCTAAAAGTGTACATATATCATCTGAAAGAAAAGAAAAAATGTCACATAACTTGACATGCACAAGATGAACTATACGTTTTTTTTTATAGTTCTTCTTGTATTTGTAAATATTTCATTAATTGCAATCAAGACTAGAAATACTTGTGTTAAATTTTCCGTGCATATGATAAATTTAAGCTAAAGTACACCAAACGCAAATTCGCTTTTAGAATACGACGACCGAACCCATATTATGAATAAGGTACTATATTTTAGATCTTTAAAAAATGCGCGCGAAGATTTTCTCTCTTTTATAATTGCTTCTTGTAAGTGAAATTACAATCGACACAAACAGACTATACCGTTTACAATATTAGAGTTTGACGTTGCCAAGCAAAATAGTCAATGACATCATTATTGTCCAATGAAAAATAAGCATGAAAAAGTACGGGAAAGATGATTATGAAACTATTAACCGGGGTAATAGTCTTTGAAACTATTGACTGGCAAATAGTCTGTGGAATGAAATAGCACAACTATTTCATTATTTTTTATATAGAAAAAACATACTGAGGTATAATAATAGGTGTTATATACTTTACTGAAGTTGCAGCCTTTAATTTTTATGGCAAACATACAAAATGAGTTAAACCAAGTACTATGAAATTAGTACCTATTTTGTTCTTGTTATGTAAACAGGATATCATTGAGTAGTTTAAAAAAAAAAAGAAATTAGAATGATTTTTTTATATTCAAGTATATTTGTAAATTGGAATTTGCTGAACTCTATGATCAACACATTTTGTGTTCAACAGAGCAGTTTGGTTAGACTTGAGCAAAAGAGAATGTATGATCAGGCCACTTTTTTGGCCCTTTGAATTTAAAAATTAAAAAAGTGTTAAAAATCATATCAATTAACATCCTTTAGTCTATCAGATATCCGTAGTTTTATTTGTGCATTGTGTATTATATATTTTCTTTAGGGCTTCAGACATTGAAACCGAACAGCTGCCAAAAAGAATAGCCAAATTTTAGATCTTGTCATTTATATTTAAATATGAGCCAAAAAGATATTTTGCAATAAGATGTTTATGTAGGTAAAATATCTACATAATTGTTGTCTTTATATGTTAGGTTCTTTTTTGTTCTTCCTTGTTTTAATATAGAAAGATGTGTCTTTTAAACTTAATTCAGTTTTTGTATTTTTATCAAATTTCAGGTTGCTGGTCGAGTTTTGGACAGAAAATATGGTGTATTTGGGAAAGATATAAATACGACAGTAAAACTAGACAGTGAAATATACAATCCTGTTTATGAAAACAAAATAGAGTTTAGAGAATCAAATATTCCACCATCAGCTACACTGCTATTAAAGGTAAATTTATATAGTGTGGTCAAAGTTCAAGGTTTTTTTGGTCATTTTTACATACATATATATTTGATTGCATAGTGTTGTAGTTGAAATACAGGATGAAATACCACAAAAGTAAGATGAAAAAAATATGTCCACGAAATTTGTTTTCTTTACTCCAAATTCCAATTTTTTTGTGTAAAATGAAAAAAGTGCTTAAATCAAATTTTGTTCATAATTTCATGAATAATAATTTTTATTTACATTTCAGATTTATACGGTAGACAATTTTTACAAGTCTTTATCAGTAGTAGGGTATGCCACATTGAATATATTTGTAGAATCTGGTACAGAAAGACAGCCAACAGTTGACCAGCCAGGACTTCAGGTAATAATCTCTTCATATCTTTTGTATTGAAGTTTTTGTTGCCTGACAGCTTCCAGATGAGGTGACATTTAGGGATGACTTTTGTCGTTGTGTATAGTCGTCAGAACATCATGTCTGATCTAGAAAGTGACATTTAAGGTTAATTCATAACTTTCAACATTCTACAAAAGCCACTTTTGGTTGGTTAACTTTTATAGGTTACCAATAGAAACTTGTGGTAAAACTCTCCAAAAAAATATGGCAATTTAATCCAAGAAGCAACTAGTCCACTATAGACGCATGGCCTGAGACATGCACATGTACAGCATTTGGTTTTAAAAAGTTCAACCATTCCCCTAACCTGCGATAATATAGATTAATTATGGAGACTTCTTTTCGGGATTTGGGTGTAATATGTATTTTTCTATGGTTTGGTAATCATAAAATATTGTTCCACCATCTGTTTACCATGCACAGTACATTTCCATGACACTAGTCTTGTAGATATATCACATAAAGGTTTTTATATAGCACCTGATCCATAAATTATGAAACAGCCAGTAGTAGACGGAACGATAGGATGCTGTCGGATGAACAGCCAGTGGAAGACGGGACTATAGAATGCTGTCAGATGAACAACCAGTAGTAGATGGGAGGATAGGATGCTGTCAGATGAACAACCAGTAGTAGATGGGACGATAGGATGCTGTCGGATGAACAGCCAGTAGTAGATGGGACGTGAGGATGCTGTCAGATGAACAGCCAGTAGTAGACAGGGCAATAGGATGCTGTCAGATGAACAGCCAGTAGGAGATGGGACAATAGGATGCTGTCAGATGAACAGCCAGTAGTAGATGGGACGTAACCATGCTTTCGGATGAACAGCCAGTAGTAGACGGGGCGATATGATGCGAACAGATGCGAACAGACAGTAGTAGACAGGGCGATATGATGCTGTCGGATGAACAGACAGTAGTAGACGGAACATAATGATGCTGTCGGATGAACAGACAGTAGTAGACGGGAGGATATGATGCTGTCAGATGAACAGACAGTAGTAGACAGATCGATATGATGCTGTCAGATGAAGAGCCAGTGTAGACAGGATGATATGATGCTGTCGGATGAACAGCCAGTAATAGACTGGATGATTTGATGGTGTCAGATGAACAGCCAGTAGTAGACGGGATGATAGGATGCTGTTTGATGAAGAGCTAGTAGTAGACAGGACGATATGATGCTGTCGGATGAACAGCCAGTAGTAGACAGGATGATATGATGCTGTTGGATGAACAGACAGTAGTAGACAGGACAATATAATGCTGTCGGATGAAGAGCCAGTAGTAGACAGGATGATATGATGCTGTCGGATGACAAATCCAGATAATCAAGTGCTCTATAACTGTAACCATAACAGATCTACTGTCGCATTTGGCATTTTAAACATTGGTAACTTTAATGCTACACAAAGACAACAACATCGTAGATTACTGCAAGGAAAATCTTTATTATGGTCTACATGTTTCGCCACTTACGTGGCGTCTTCAGGACAGTTTAAACATAGAAAACAAATACTGAAGTACATAAAATGCGGTGCATATGGGGTTACAAAGGTTAACAAGACGTAACTTCACAATAATTGATTTGACGACGTTAAAATGAAAGTGAAAGTAAGAGTTGATAATGAATTGTCAGTGTCTTTTCCAAAATGGACAACACCTCACAGGACAGTACGTTTTGCCATGGTCTTCTTTTGATCTTGAGTGGTAGTAGTTCATTTGTTGACTTTCTAGAATAATTCGGCAATCTTGGAAGGGGTCGATATTGTCAATGCGGTGTGGTTGTCAAATACAACGCTGGTTTGGCAAAGGTAGATCGTCTAGATTTAGGGGTTCACAAAAAAAATTAAGGTTGCATCGAGTGAACCAACACCTTCTAATGGTACAGGCTGATAGAGAGTAATTAGGATGGATACCTGGAGGGATGCTGCGGTTGTCTTAAAACCTCAGGAAAATAATGCTACACAAAGGCAACAACATCGTAGATTACTGCAAGGAAAATCTTTATTATGGTCTACATGTTTTGCCACTTACGGTGGCGTCTTCAGGACAATTTAAACATAGAAAACAAATACTGAAGTACATAAAATGCGGTACATATGGGGTTACAAAGGTTAACAAGACGTAACGTCACAATAATTGATTTGACAACGTTAAAATGAAAGTAAAAGTAAAAGTTAATAATGAATTGTCAGTGTCTTTTCCAAAATGGACAACACCTCACAGGACATTCCGTACCATTCCAAAAGGCTTCACTCGGAAAGAGGTACTACTTCCAATTGCGTCGGGAATGTATTAAGATGTATGATAGTCGCACATGTAGGGCATGGTGGAAGTTGTGGTGAATTTGTTACATTTTGCGGTTGTTGTACACTATCCATGTTGCAACTTTATTTCAACAATAATTGTGTGGTTCTGCAGTTCAGTACGTTTTGCCGTGGTCTTCTTTTGATCTTGAGTGGTAGTAGTTCATTTGTTGACTTTCTAGAATAATTCGGCAATCTCGGAAGGGGTTGATATTGTCAATGCAGTGTGGTTGTCAAATACAACCCTGGTTTGGCAAAGGGTGAATCGTCTAGATGCAGGGGTTCACAAAAAAAATTAAGGTTGCATCGAGTGAACCAACACCTTCTAACGGTACAGGCTGATAGAGAGTAATCAGGATGGATACCCGGAGGTATGCTGCGGTTGTCTTAAAACCTCAGGAAAATAATGCTACACAAAGACAACAACATCGTAGATTACTGCAAGGAAAATCTTTATTATGGTCTACATGTTTTGCCACTTACGGTGGCGTCTTCAGGACAATTTAAACATAGAAAACAAATACTGAAGTACATAAAATGCGGTGCATATGGGGTAACTTTTGGCGAAATTCAAATTCATGTGCTTACCCCTAAATTTCCTATGTCATAATGCTTATGTTATTACGTCACAACCGATTGTTTGATGATGTCGTTTACGCCCGGTGTAACTCATTCATAAAAAACAACTGAAGATTTGTGTATTGTCATTATTTATAGAATTGTAAGTTTTTACTTTGTGAGAAGTTGTTCCATTGTACTCTGTCTTATTTTAAGATTGCAAGACGTTCAAGCATTAGAAAAGTTCTAATTTAAAGGATAAAGGTAAACTATAATATTTATTCCTGTATACTTTCAGATATCACTGAATGAAGGAGCACATCAGTTAAGGCTGTACAGCCAGGGACCAAATGGTGTTGATCCACTCTCAGAGACTAGTCTTAGGGATGCTAATATAAGAATTGTACCTTGTGCTTCAGCTCTTGTCAGGCTAACGAGAGTACCTAAAGGTTCCACAGGAAAAGCTTTAGAGGTTAGATCCAATACTTTATAAAAACAGGTTTATAACTGTACTATACACCTTATCGCTATTTGTCCGCCATTTCTGGACATCACAAAGGTGCCCGTAAAATTTTGACATCATAATAGAAAGTATCTGACACCACAATGGAAAAGTGATTGTTGTATGACGTCAATAGTTCAAGCAGCGCCAAAGAGCGATAAGGTGTATTGAAATGTACTTTGGAGTATTCTTTGTGTTTTAAAGTTAGTTATGAATTTCCATTGTTTTATATACTGTAATCATATTCAATACAAATCAGATATAATATCTATTGACTTTCCACATTTTTTGCAGTATGCTTTTTTAACAGACTGTCAATTTCTAACTTCTAATGATATGAACAAAAACTTACAATGACTTTTCATGTTGTAATAACATATTGCTACTTTTCAGCAAAGTAAAGTACCAGAGACAGATTGGTTAAGACTTGGACTGTACATTCCCAGACCTAGGTACACTGATCGTATTTACTATTCATCCAAATGTTTACCAACAAAAGGAGAGAGTCGCTTGTTTCACTCTATGATGAAAAGACCATCAATATCCATGAGAGATGCTGTAGCTAAGCTAGCAAAGGCTAAAGAAAGTTTCTACAGGAGTGATAAAAATATTGAGGAATATATCAGGGTAAAGTTCTAACATTTCCTTCCTTAAGACTCACCATTCTGATAAAAACATGATGTGAGAAGTTGTATATAAGTTAGTAGAGGTTAACAAGATCCATGAGGAGTAATGAAAACATTTGGTAGATCATATAAGGTTCCAACATTTTCTTCCATAAAATTCACCATTTTGATGAAATCAAAAGGGAATATTTATAAATTTTACTATGAACTGTGAATATTTCAATTGTTGTAAAAATGATTTCTGAATCTGCAGGTTAAAGTGCATGTTGCAGGTCAATAGTTACTGAAGAAACCTGAAGTTGGCTGCCTTCATCAAATTTGATTGGATAAACACATAACACCTTCAAAATATTAACATGTTGTCTTTCTTTAATATATCAAACAATGAAACAATAACTCACCATAATGAAACTTTGATTTTGTCATTTCAGAACAAGCTTACAAAAGGACAAGACAATAAAGCTATAGATCAGGATCTGACTTACATCTGTCAGTATAATCCTAAGAGTGGTGTTAAGGTAAGTTGTTATTACAAGGGACAAGACAATAAAGCTATAGATCAGGATCTGACTTGCATCTGTCAGTATAATCCTAAGAGTGGTGTTAAGGTAAGACCAAGACAATAAAGCTATAGATCAGGATCTGACTTACATCTGTCAGTATAATCCTAAGAGTGGTGTTAAGGTAAGACCAAGACAATAAAGCTATAGATCAGGATCTGACTTACATCTGTCAGTATAATCCTAAGAGTGGTGTTAAGGTAAGACCAAGACAATAAAGCTATAGATCAGGATCTGACTTACATCTGTCAGTATAATCCTAAGAGTGGTGTTAAGGTAAGTTGTTATTACAAAGGACAAGACAATAAAGCTATAGATCAGGATCTGACTTACATCTGTCAGTATAATCCTAAGAGTGGTGTTAAGGTAAGTTGTTATTGAGGTATACAACTAAGACTTATGTCTTATACTCATATAGACATTCACTTTGTTAAATTATGTCTTCTTCTGCTGCTGATGATATTTCTCCACTGGCTATGTGGAAATTTAACAAAGGAGAGAGGAAAAATATTGTAATTTTATAGCAAACAGAAGGATAATGTGCTATTATATAAAAATAAGGAGAAGTGGTATGATTGCCAATGAGACAACTATCCACCAATTTTCAAATGAAGAAGATGTATAGGCAACCGTACCATAGGTTATTTCAGAAAATTGTGCTTGAAAAGGACAACAATGGCTCTCTTGCTGATAAAGCATACCAATAACTTGATGTCATAATTAGTATAAAGCTCAATTACTAGTTTATTGCGCAAAACAATTTAACTTCTCTGTGGTTTAAATAATTAGAATAACCTGTCTGAGTGTTGTATGTTAATACCAATGGAAGAAACAGTTTTAACAATAATACACATACACTGTTGTAATTAATGCTGAATTCTATTAGATAACAGAAAAATTGGTTAATACTCTGCATCTCCTTTTATTCATAGAAAAAAATTCCCCTGCATAAGAATTTTCATTAGTATATTTCTGGTTTTTAGATTGCAGTAGACAGTGCCTTAAATCTACCATGGACAAATTTTACACATGCACACATCTGTCTTAATCCACCTGGAGCTTTCTATATGGTGAGTTAAACAATAAGAAGATGTGGTATGATTGCCAATGAGACAACTCTCCATCAGAGACCAAATGACATAGAAGTTAACAACTATACGTCACCATACAACTTTCAACACTGAGCAAAACCCATACTGCATAGTCAGCTATAAAAGGCCCTGAAATGACAAATGTAAAACAATTACACATACAAAAGTTTTCCTTCACTATAGGTTTTTATGGTTTGATAGCTGTATAGAAAT
This sequence comes from Mytilus californianus, assembly GCF_021869535.1. Lineage (NCBI taxonomy): Eukaryota > Metazoa > Mollusca > Bivalvia > Mytilida > Mytilidae > Mytilus > Mytilus californianus. The sequence continues at coordinate 125,467,566 of NW_026262581.1, forward strand.
TTACTCTACCGACCGTGCAAGACCCTAATGGGTAGTCAAGGTTGTTAAAACCCCCTCGTTGAAAAAACACACATTAATTTCATTTTGTTCTTAACTTAAATTGTGCTCTCCTTGTCCTTGTCTAAAATGTAAAAAATTCTATCACACACCAAATAAGCAAATATATATATTTTTTTAATACTTGATCCTCAGCATCAACTTATACCTTCAGTGAAATAGGTAAAGTTATAAATTATTTACTTGTAATCAAATAATGACTTTTAAGGTACCTTTTTTTCATTGGTTCTTTCAACATGTGTTATCTATTTATAGGGAGCACCTCATGCAGCCTATGATAAACTAACATTTACAGAGTTATTGGACTTGAAGAGTACCAACACTTCACCTACATGGAAAGATGGCTTCAAGGTAAATTAATTTTGTATAGCATTACATCTGAATTATAGAAAGTAAATAAACAAATGTTCAGTTAGATTTTTTTGTATGTACACAAATGAAAAGAAAAGGTTATAAAAAAATATTATGGCTGTAATTAAAAATTTTGACAACTTAATTTTATTTGCAGCATTTTCCAAGAAGGTCTTTTCACAGATTCCTTTGTGCCATTATACATCTACAAGAAGTTCAAGTTACCATAGCAAGGGAAAACTATAAATATGGTTTGCTGGAACAGGTATATATAATCTTTTATTAGGCCAATTAAAATTAATTGATAGATTTTCATCCCTGCTCGCCCCTCTGAAATCGTCCTGCCCCGTTTTTTTTATTTTTAAAAATTTACTATTTCCGGATTTTGTTCATTTCCGTTACCGGTAACCGCTGATAATTTTGTTTCATTCAAAACTTCCTGTTTCAAATTTCGGTTTTCGTATTTCTTCAAGTAATATAAGTTGACATATTCTTCTGCTCAATGATGACAACATTATCTTCTGAGAATATAGATTGATTACTAGAAGGGCATGAAATATTAGGGTTATGAGTAATAGGCGGTGTCCAAGAACACTAATCGCTGTATGTCACAAAATCAGGTAATAGATAACCGTGGATTTTTTCATACTACCACAAAAAATTTTGCGGTCGTATATTGGTATCACGTCGTCGTCTGCGTCGTCAGAAGACATTTGGTTTCCGACAATAACTTTAGTATTTGTTTTTTTTTGGGGGGGGGGAGGTCTATTCGCAACAGCATAGTGTTTTGCACAAAAGCAAAAATTAAGGGGGGGGGGGGGGGTAAATTTTTTTTTTTTTTTTTAGGGGGGGTCAATTTGCAACAGCATAGTGTATTGCAGGAAAGCAAAAATTGAATATGAATTCAAATCATATAACCAATTCTAAGTTCTTTGACTACAGTTATTCTGTGTCAGAAACCTATTATGTGACAAATATTGAATTACAATACCAAATTCAGACCTGTATCAAGCCCGAATATTGTGTCCATTTTTGCCCCAACTGTTCAGGGTTGGACCTCTGCGGTCGTATCCAGCTGCGCTCGGCGAAGCAATTTATTTATTTATACAATGACTTTATGTCAGGAAATTTGGACTGTGAATAATATCCAAAGTGCAAAAATCGTGGAACACTTTGGTACAAAAACATGACTGGAATACAGTAATTAACACAAGCACGAACTTGTGTGATTTATGATCGTATATTGAGTACAAAGAGTCGGCCAACGTACAAAATGTATTACATGTATAGCAAGCCCTTAGATTTACCCCAAGGCTGTCGTTTTTGTTGACAAAAAGCAAAGACTCTGTCCCCAGCCCCTCAATAGAGTCATTAAACAACTTCGTTTTGGTTCAGTTCATGTTTTACATTGTGATTATATTTGCACCTTGCATACATGTAAGAATCTTAAAAGCATCAACCCTAGTATTTTCAACACAGTTTGAGTTTTCATTTCACTCTGTACTCATAATATTTGTGTTGCATACCAATGCATATGCTTCATTTTATGGGCACTATAAATCATAGCTTAGAAAGCAAAATAAATTTGATCTAAGTAAGTGTAAAAGAGAACATTTCTCCACGTTTTTGCTATTTACTAAAAATACGTTTCTAAAGCGGCAATTACATGTAGAACAGTGGTTGCCAATCAGAAATATTAATTTAAAAATTTGAAAAATAATGTAGAATTCTTTATAAATTATATACATGATATAAGCTTGTTATTTCTCTTGTATATTAACAACACGTCACAAAAGGGTTTAAGAGGAAATAAAAATTAAAAAATAAAATCCTCCCATCTGCCCCATTTTAAAAAAAAATCTGGATGAAAATCTACTAATTAATTTTAGTTGGCCTTATAATATCATATTATTTAAAAGCTGTGATTTGTCCATTCATGACTTGTTTGTATAGAAACATGTATTACATGCATGGATATTACTAAAAATTGATATTTAAAATTTGGAACTATTAAAAGTATTGTATAATAATGTTATAATGGACAGCTTGTATCTTAATTGTTTGAAGGAGTGAAAAGGGGGTACACACTTGAAGTTATTCAATGAATTTATTCAACACACAATGATCATAGCTTAAAAAGGCTCCCAGTAAATGATTTGATTTTTAAATTAGATGCTACAATAAGAATTAAAACGAATGAGAAGTGGAAGAAAAAAGTTCAAATAAAGAGAAGAATGACAAAATTGAAATTTGAAAAACCAAATTTTTTTTTAAAAGGAGCATTGAACTTTATGGAGTGCATGGTAGCTTCTATTTGAAAAATATTTTTTCTAAAGGAATATTGTTGATATTATTAAAATTATGAAATTATCATTTTGGAATTATATTCCATTTCAGGCATGGACAGCAGTCCAGTTATTTGTAGATAAATATACCTACACAACAACCTTCCAACTACCTCTGTTTCAAGGAGCTCCAACTCCTCAGATGTTAAAACAATTAGCTAGAGAACCATGTAGAGACTGGATGGAGAGAAATATCAGGAATAATACAGTAAGTGATTAAAACAATATAACTAGGGATTACAATATTTTGTGTTCTCATTTACTGCAGATCCTAAGGAAAATATGTATAATTTAAAATCAGTGCAAAAGAAAATAGAAAAATACACAAAAGCTCACTGTTCACAGAAAGGTTTGTTTCTATCATATTAAGGAGCTGATAGCTCTGAGGTGGAAGAAGATTCATTTAAGGATAACTTGAATTACAATGAAAGCAGACTACACCAACCCAGCCTACTCTATAACCTCACCCCTGTCTGTCAATTTTAATTTTGGAGTTAAAAACCTCAGACAATACACAACTGGATTAAAATACCAACTAAAATCAAAATTGTGTAAATTACATATGGAGATATCTTTAAAATTATAGATTTGTAAAATAGAGAAGAGCATACAGAAGAAATAAAATGGTTTCAATTCTTATGCTGTATAAAATGGTATATATATATCACACTATGTTATGGCGCCGACACCTTTGTGATTTTCAGATTTACCTACTAGAAGGAGCCTCTGTATTTGTAAGGGTATCAGATGGCAGAAGAGATGATGAACTGGCTGGTAATGTGACTGTTAGTAAGCTGGTATGTAATGTGAAATCTAGTTCAAAACTCTAATTTGCATATAATTTTAAAAGTTCTCCTCATAAAGAACATGTGCACTGAGTTTCAAGTTTCAAGTTGATGTGACCTGAATGTACCTTATACCATAACTTTAACCTAAACATTTAACCTGATACAGGCGGATGAACATAGACTGAAAATATAATCCTCCTACTGTCTATAGTGGGTTATAAAAATTCATGTGTCATCAGCTTTAATTAGGACAAATTTTATGTTCTTTAGTAAGTAAATTGTAAAAATACCTGTTTAAAGTCATATAAAAACAAGTTTCTTTAAATTTTAATGTTATAAAAATTATGGAACCAATGCATATATATAAAAATAAGAAGATGTGGTATGATTGCAAATGAGACAACTCTCCACAAGAGACCAAATGACACAGAAATTAACAACTATAGGTCACTGTACGGCCTTCAACAATGAGTAAAGCCCACAACGCATAGTCAGCTATAAAAGACCATGAATTGGCAAATGTAAAACAATTCAAACAAGAAAACTAACGGCCTAATTTATGTACAAAGTAATGAACAAAAAACAAATATGTTACACAGCAAAAATATATATATGCATATATACTAAACTAAGTCCTGTATGCACGTTTTTTTTTTATAATTATTACGAATCTATAACATATTATTGACAAATAATATTTTCATTCAGTGATTATTAATATCAAGCTAATTAACTTTCGAGTTTGTTGCCGAAGTTTACCTGATCTTGACAATGATAAACAATCAACACAGAGCATGTGTAACTCGTGACAAAAAAGTGAAGTGATAGAGCCATGATATTTGGTTTTTTTTTATATTTTCCCTGCGTTTCCATTTGTTATTTAAACTTTTCCTAAACAGTTGCTAAATGATTTGTTATATTACATTTGTTCTTTCATAGTCAGTTATTACTATTTACTGTCCAGCGCATGTTTGTTTACATTCTTTCATCACGGTTTTCCCTCGTACTTGCGCTGTGCGATGGCCGAAGTTCTAAAGAGAGGTCTCAAAGTAATGGTTATTGCATACGAGAAAATATTGGCAAATTGGTGTACGGGTGGACAATAATTCAATATCAGTACATTTATGAAGATTTTGATGCTATAAAGGATTTTCTTTTACAAAAAAAGTTAACATACACTTGTTTTATAGTAAAACTTAGCCATTCAAGATTTTAAAACATTTCTAATTTTTTTTTTAAATTTGAAGTTTCAAATGACTTTAAATACAGTTAAAATCAGTGCTAAGAAAAGTGTTTGTGCAAAGATACCACTCAAAAATACACAAAAGCTCATCGTTCACAAATAGGTTTATTACTATCATATTAAAAACTTTGGAATTCAAGTATTTGGCTTGAGAAGGTATGGATCTTAACAATCTTCTGAAAATCTTCCAACAATTAAATCAAAATGTGTCAGTAAAAGCAATCACTATAATAGAAAAACAAAGGAAATGGGGTATCTATCCACGACACAAAATCAGTACATGCACAGTAAAAAAACCAAAAAAAGCAAAGGAACAGCACTTTTATTGCTATTCTTGATCTCAGAATCTCAGTGAGGCCTTCAACACGGAGCAAAAAAAAACAAAAAAAAAACTCTCACCTCACTGCAAGTTTAAGACGGCCCCTAGCACCAGTTTGAGCAAAATTCTTTGCAAAATGATTTGGATAGACTTTGTAAGATGTATCACCACGAAATCGGGCCTGGTCAAAAAAGACCATACTGAAAAGTAGTACATATCTAAAACAAAATAGTTCCTATGCATAGGTGTAAATATAAAACTATGTAGAATATATTTCAGTTGTTTTAAAGGTATCAAATGAAAGGTGAAGGATTGGTGATCCTTGTAGAACACATATTGACTGATAATTTTGAATAATACAAAAATGTATGAATGAATTCTTAAATTGAGGGCATATATTGCCTGTTTCTCAGATATGAAGTATTGGTGTAATCCAAAGCTCCGATAACCAGTATGGTCTCATGTATAAATAAAGGTATATTGACACCGCCCCCCACCCCTCATACAATGTTTGGAGATGGCAAAATGAAACGTGGATAGGAATGGTATCTGAAATGTTTAGACTTTGACTGTGTTATTTGATTCTGAAGGTTGAAGTAAATACAGATTATATTCCTGCCCAACTTGAAGCTGACTATACCAGGGAAAGACCAGGCAAGGTGTTAGAATCTTTTGTTCCACCAGGCAAAGCACCAGATCAGTTTAATGATAGTCTAGCTATTAAGTTTAAAAATGTAAGTGTAGCAAATGTTAGAAGAAATGGTAACTCCAGGTAAAATTGTTCATAAACTTATAATTTTTAATTAACCTTCAAGTAGAAAACTTCGAAGTTTGACAAAAATATCATTTTATACAGGAATATCATTTTATTACCTGTCAACAACTAAAGTAGTTAGATTCTCTCATTATACAATTTGATGAATAAAAGAGGACCAACAAAACAGAATCGTCTACTGTGGATTCATTTTTATTCGTGGTATACCAATTTTCGTGGGTTTCGTGGGTCACAGCGAACCACGAATTTAAGAATTCAACGAAGAATAATCCCGAGAAATGTGTATGGAGTCGGATATTTATTTCCGGTTATGTTATGCAGTTGTAGTATAGTGTTGACTAGCGATAAACATTGTAACATAACACGTGTTTTTATTGAAAGAAGATACAAGTATTTTGATTAAATCAATAATTAATATATCGAATATCAGTGATAATTTACTTTTTAAAATTGATTAAAACTGTTCATGGAAAATTACTGCAAGTTGTTAATTACCGTGTCATAGTTTGGTTTACTGGTGATTAAAAATCAATAGGATTAAGTACGGGGATGTTACCCGTAGGTAATATTTTTTATGACAGGAACATTTATTTTCACACCTTTTACTTATATGACTGTTTATTATATCGTGATTAGGGAACTGAGCTTTCAATCATAGAGTTTTGAATGCCTAAGAAAATTCCGAAAAGAATTTATAAATTGTAAAACAAACAAATAATTAGTTTTCTCTGTCCATTATTGTAATAGAAGTTTTCAATGAACACTTTAACCTAGAATGACCAAGCGAGGATTTTGACAATTCAAAACTTTTTCAATGAATTCCTTCGCTTTTGTTTGTTTTATTATTGATCAAATCAAGGAGGTTATATGATCTCCTAAATCGAAAAGAAATCCACGAATTACGTATTTGATTTTTTTTTTTTTTTTTTTTGTAATCAGCGATCCACGAATTTACGTACACCACGAAATGTCTTTTTTTCTCTATCCACGAAAATTGATACCCACGAAAATAAATGAATCCACAGTATGTTATATGCCGTTTATGTTATTTGCTGAGCTCTTAATCATGACATGTCCAGAAAAAAAGGGAATTAATTTAATAGACTACTAAAGGTAGCACTCCACAGTTAGGTGTTTAGTTTCCCATTTTGGCTCCTGTGGATTTTTCAAATATGAAAGCTGCTGCTAGTGTGCAATAAAATTCATTTTTGGATAGCTGATGATTAATACTGCCTTCATAGCAGGTTTATAGGAACATCTGGATTGTGTAATGTATGTATTATGGGCTGTTTTCTGTATGACAGTCCGTATTTTCATATCCATACCAGACATTGGTCTGGAAATTATTGTAATGTTTTTTCCAACTTTTTGTGTCATGAACATTGTAATTAATTTTTAAAAATGAAGCAAAAGACACCCAATTTTCATTTGCTCATTTGGTAGATTAATGTCAATAGTTTCAGAAAATGTATCACTCAAAGGGATTGAAATTCTAGTTTGAACCAAATTTTGGGGGAATATGTGACATTTTCATCCCCCTTTTTGCAATATTTTTTGGTAAATAAATGCAGAATGTTGCCACGGATACACAAAAAATGAATTATATTTCACCATTTTAACTTTGGAAAATCAAATCTATGGAAGATACTGATTACATACATATTCAAGTGTATGACAAAAACAGTTGGCTTCATGTATTAGAAAGCCAGGAATAGAAGATGATTCAACATTTTGTGGTTCAATTTTAATTTTATTTTCTAACTGTGGAGTGCTACCAAAGATTTGCCTTTATGACAAATCCTTTAAAGGCAATATTAACACAATGCTTTAACTAAAGACCACCAATGACAAGGTTTCTGGCTTTGGACAGGCACATTAAAAACATGGCAGGTTTAACTATTTTTTTAGTACCCTTTTTATGTCAATCAGTGGAATAAAAAAGTTAGTAGAGGAACATACATTAGAAGGCACAAATCTATAAAATCATCATTATAGGAAGAAAAACACATGTACAAGATCATTTAATAAAATATTTAGGATCATGTGTCCATTCTTGCAGCACTAGTTTAAAGTTTAAAATAATCCCTATTTTTTTTAATAACACTCTTATCAATACATCATTGAATGATCAATGGCATGTTTAAACAGTCATTTTTGTAGTTTTTTTACCAATTGTAACTTTTGCAAAAAATTAAAGAAATGTAAATATATGAGTTTTAACCAACATTCCCACATTTAAAGACAAATTTATAATCTTTAAATGGTTTTGCTTTTCATCATGACTTGTGAGCTATAGAATTACTGTCTGTGATCATAAATATAAGCTTCCAGATTTTTTATAAGAATTTAAAATATGTAATTATGTCTTTTTTCCCAGTTGGTGTACAAATTATATGAAGATGATAAAGTCAACAAGTGAGAGAAACTGTAGATCAACACATTAATGGGCTTCCATGACAGATCATCATATATATGACTGGACTTCTTTGACAAATCCTCTGTAGATGATACATCAAAACAGAATCAAACTAAGTACTTACAATGACTAAAAATGTTAAAATGTTGGTATGGCCACAATTGGTTTTTGCTGATTTATTGTGGAGTTCCATTATACAAAAGTTTTTATGATATATAACCAGTCGTAAGATTTCCAAAAGATAGTTTCGAATTACAGCTTGGCTGAATTGTTATAATCTTTGCAAAACTAATGATGATTTTCAGATGTTATTTTTGTATGTTTTATTTGAAAATTACAGAAAATCTGCAATATTTCTTTATAAGATCAAAAGAAAAAATAGAATTGATGAACAAATTTAAAAATAGTTCATTGTGGGCTCTCTAGTATTTTAAAAAAAGTGTATGAGGTGAACTCCAATCTTTACTAAAGATTCAGATATCTTGGTTTCTTGACAAAAGGATGTTAACTCTCGACTTATTTCAGGTTTTGATGCTTTTATTGATAGAAACTTCCTTGTCAAAAAACATTTTGCATACAATAAAAAAAATTTAACACCAGATCAGAAGTAAGATTTTTTTCTTAGTCTAATTTCATGTACTTTTACCAATCAGATCAAATTAGTTGACATTCTTTAGCTAGAAATTCAAAAAGTATGTGTTTTTAATAATACATAAAGTTGTTTTTCAAGTGACTCAGAGAGACAGTTCAGCAGCACTGATTGATATGTAAAATGATTGATTTGTCTTGTTTCTTTTTTGTTTGTTTACCTTTTAACACTATATATATAGACATATAGCCTTTTGTTAGAAAATGTACCGATAAACGATGTATGACATGTCCAAATTTAATAGAAGAAAGTTCAATTTATTTTAAAAATGGAAAGCATTTCAAAATTAAACAAAACATGTCTTGTAAAAGTTCAAACGTCATTTATTCTCTCATATGTTCAAATTGTGAGGAATTCTATATTGGAGAGACAAAAAATGAACTGTGTACTAGAATGACTGTTCATAGGCAGCAAACCAACGATGAAGATTTAACAATCATCCGGTCTAACGACCATTTCCATATTGTTCTAATGGACGATTTTAAATATTTCCATTGTATATGGTGAATCGTCAAAATGATTTTCTCCGGAAGAAGAAAGAAGAATTATTCATAAACATTCTTAACCCTGGATTAAAAGATAAATAATATTTTATTTTTTACTTAAATTTTAACATTTTAAAGACTTTACTCAATTTTTTAAATGACATTAATAGTCTCCCTTGTATTTGTTAACGTCATACTATTGTTAACGTCAATCAATTGTTTTGTATAACACTTATGTATACAAGTCACATTACCTGAAGATCTGTAAAAGCAGTGAAAGCGCTAGCAAAAGTGATGAATTGAAACCGTTATTATCTTTTATTAATTTTCTTATATTAGTTTATATTGACATTATTTACTATTATTATTGTAATATAATTTCATTATTTATTTATTTAAGATTGTACAACCTTTCCAGTGGAACAGATTATTTGTGTATAGATTAAATATTTATGTTTAGATTAATTTTAGTATGCAATATATTGTTGTGTTCACCAGAAACATAAATTGTCATTTAAGATTTATAATTTGTCATATCTCATCCAAACCCCAATTTTGATTATCTTAGTCTTTTAAGGCATTCAAAATGTCATTGAATTTTATTTTGTATACACATATCCTTGTTTACATTCTTGTGTATGTATTTTTCTGTTTTACATTCCATGTTTATGTATTTTTGTATTCAAACATATATTTTGTTATGTATACATTCTTTGTGTATGTATTTTTGTTGTGTTTATGTAATGTAGAGATCACTATCATGTTATCAGATTTTTCTAGCCAATCTCTTCGGCTTAAACACTAATAGGAAAATAAATTGCTACCTACTTTTATCTTTGGATCAAAATTACTGTTTAGGGATTTCCATGCAGTTACAATAAAAGAGGTTTGATGTAATGACACAAATTTTCTCAATCCATTTAACAATCTATGTATTCATTTGTTAGATATCAGCATTTATTTTCTACAATTTTTGGCTCAATAATTTCCATAGGTTTCAACTTTCTTGCATTCGAGGAAAAACTGAACAAACTTCCATAAGAGCCTCATTTTGAGTTACATGTATCACAATTCATATTTAGATATGCATCTAACCCAAAAAGATATTTCGCTTAGAATTGTCCAGTACAAAGATGTTCATGCGAATAAAATGTCATTTTGTGTTTCACTGTTGCTCATATTTCATTGTATCAACAAGTATGTATAAAATGGCCATTTATGTCAATTATGACATGTTTTGGATGTAAAATAATATCCAAATTAATATTTCTGCACTGAATTGACCCAAGAAATAACATCTTGTTTCTCTATCAATTCAAATTAAATTTTTTTTTAAAGAATTGAAGATTTTTACTGCAATATCAGGCAACACATAATACATGGCTCTTATCATACACCTTTTTAGGCAGTCTTCATTAAAGAAATGTAATATTATACCTTGTGAATTTTGGATAATTTTTGTTTGTTGTTTTTTTTGGCAAATAGCTTACAAAAAAAGATTTTTTATTTTCATAAAAAGTTCAATGTAGCACCTATATGATTATTTCATGTATGATTAGTAGTTGTAGTAAGCTTAAGGTTCCAGTTATCCAATGTTACCAATGTTTTTTATCTGATTTATGTCATGCCATGCTTACACATTATTTTATATTTTAACATTTTGTAGTGTTATTGTCCATATAAGTTTATGTTTTTATGAAACCAAATTTAAGAATCCATCCATCATTACAATCTGGTAAACATATTTATTTGTACTTTTTATTCTAGTTTGTTATATTTTTTCCTTTAATTTCAGCTTTCTTTGCTTTTACCAAATAATATGTGATGCTTAAAGCTTTATATTTGTACAAATACTTATTATACAAAGACTGCCGTCCATCTTAATTAACATTGATTATATTTCCAATAAAGCATATAAAAAAGACCTTTTATATTAGTTTGATATGGCAAAGTTGAAAAAAACTCAATTTCACAAATTATTGGGCAGTAAAAGTCTTTATATGTATACATCAAGTATGAAAGTTGTTTATATTGATCAAGGTCTGCATTAGTCTCAGTTTTGGTGGATGTTGGGTTATACTCAAGTCATAAAAGGCAGGATGCATTGGTCTATTGCATTAGTCTCAGTTTTAGTGGATGTTGGGTTATGCTCCAGTCATAAAAGGCAGGATGCATCGGTCTATTGCATTAGTCTCAGTTTTAGTGGATGTTGGGTTATGCTCCAGTCATAAAAGGCAGGATGCATTGGTCTATTGCATTAGTCTCAGTTTTGGTGGATGCTGGGTTATACTCCAGTCATAAAAGGCAGGATGCATTGGTCTATTGCATGAGATTGAAATTGACAGTTAGAGGAACATGCCTTAATGAATTAATGATTAAAAATTAACATTGCACTGTTTTATTACAACTATAACAAAGCCATCATGATGAATGGAATACATATATCCAGAACACGACTTTAAACATTCTCCTTGCAAATGCTATCACTTTCAGACCCAATTTCAAACTTGTTATCCTTATATCTAACCACGTACTTAATCCAATGTCAACATCCTGCTGCATGCGGGATGTGTTAATATTTTTATATAAAAGAAAACTAGATTCATGTAACAGCTACACTTTTTTTGTTATTTTCTTAAGAATGTCTCTTTGTTCCAATGCTGCTTTTCTCTTCCTCTGTAAAAAAAAATATCAATAATATTTACTGACATTGGGGAAAAAACATAATGATAAATTCATCATAACCTATTGCTTCTTCCTTTCAAAGTTACAAATACTACACATTGTAAGAGATTTGAATTTCTTATTCATAGAACCCTTATCTTTGGTCCTTTTGCATTGATTAAGTAAGGATAATAAAAGCATGCAATTTAAGGTAGGGAATGGTTAATGTTTCACAAAAAACAACTTAAGTGCAACCAAATGACGTTCAAACAGTGAATAAAGGCTTCAACAATACATTAACCACATTATAATTTGACTGGAAACTAATGAATCCTTCAATCTTTAATGTTAATTATGATTTTTCTTTTAAAAGGATAAAACCTATTCAGTAGACATGTTGAAATTGTATGGCTAAATTGATGGAAAACTGACATTTTCCTTTATGCAAATCAAATCAAATTTCTTCTACATAACAATGACAAGTTGCACTATCTGTAAGTTGATCATAGCAAAAGAGGGACGAAAGATACCAGAGGGACAGTGAAACTCATAGATCGAAAACAAACTGACAACGCCATGGCCAAAAATAAAAAGACAAAACAGACAAATAATAGTACAGATGACACAACATAGAAAACCAAAGACTAAGCAACACGAACCCCACCAAAAACTGGGGGTGATCTCAGGTGCTCTGGAAGGGTAAGCAGATCCTGCTCCACATGTGGCACCAGTAGTAAGTCTCAATGTCAAATCAATAATTGCTGGTCCAAGTTTTCAATAGGTTTTACTATTAAGCATGTTTTTATAGTACTGTTTTTTCTTCTCTAATACCTTTTTCTCAAACAAGAGCTTCTCCTGGACATGTTATATTTGATGGTGTGTGTTTTGTTGCACTTATTTGCTATGCCACTGACTAAGGTAATTTGGGAAGGGTTTACTTTATCATAAAAATAGTTGAGCTTGCATTACCATTGTCCAAAAATCAGGACCCAAGTCACTAGTTGTCATTTTCACTTTTTTGTTGATTTCTCATTCTGGTATTATTATACTCATCATTCTATCCCTTTCATGAAAATATTCAGTCAGACTAGACTTGTGTGAACATTCCTTTTCTTAAAAAGTTCATCGGAAGGTACCAAGACTTTGTTGATAAATATTCCGTATCAACTTCACAAATAATACATGATGGTCTTGAAGTATAGATTCTGGGTACTGACGTTGTTTATCATCTTAATAACGTGTTACAGTATTCTTTTATTTGTCTTTTTGTATATATTACTTTTACTGTTTAGTCTATTTTTGGTGATATCTGTGGTAAATTTTTGTATTCTTGTCTTTCATTTTTGTTTGTGTTCTTTGTCTATATGCCTTTTTGTGTTTCTTTGTTACATATTTGTTTGTTTTTTTTAGTGATTAAGATTATAACACAATGTTGACTGTACCCCTATTTTGACATTTTTACCTATTATGTCTGTTTGTTTTGTTCACACATCGTTGTCAATATAATGGAATTTTATGTGACTGTCATACAAGTGAGAGGTTTAGCTAGCTATAATCCAGGTTTAATCCACCATTTTCTACATAAGAAAATGCTGTACCAAGTCAGGAATATGACAGTTGTTATCCATTCGTTTGATGTGTTTGAGCTTTTGATTTTGCCATTTGATTAGGGACTTTCCGTTTTGAATTTTCCTCTGAGTTCTGTATTTTTGAGATTTTACTTTTTAGAATTGTTTATGGTGTGTCACACCTGCTTATCATCAGAGGTGACCACTAAGTTTTTTTGTTTGTTTGTGTTGTCATGTTGCTGTCAAATGGATATTCATTCCACATATGTTTCTTATTCATCAGCATGACAATTAAGGTATGATGTGAAACTTACATTAGGTGTGCCTGGAGCACTTCCAATAACATCAATAGCTTCGGCTAACTTTTTCTGACTGTTTGGAGATTCTGGTGTCATGCTAGGTGTAACTAACATTGGTGTGGTTTCTGTTGGAGTTACTGGTGTTTCTGGTAAGGATGATAAACCTTCTATTGTAGAGGACTGAAAAATCAAAATAAAACATACAATGAAACCTCACATTTAACAAAGCTCTTCAAAATTACCAGGCTAATAATTTGGAACGGCAGAGGCACGTTTTTGCATGCATTAGACTCATTAGTGGCGCAACATTCAAAACAGGTGGAATATAAAATTGAAGAGCATAAAAAAACGAAAATTCTGAAAAGTTGTGCCAAATATGGCTTCGGCAATCCATGCATTGGGGCAGTTAATTTATAGAAAATATACATATAAATGATGTATTAAAAGGTGAGGGTTCCTAAAGTAAATAATGGTTCTACTGAAGTACATGGACGTCCTCATCATAAACCCTTGTCTCATCATTTTTATTTTCTCTCTAAGAGTATATCAGTGTTTTTTTTATATTTATATGTAAATTATTGTACACACCTTCCCAGGGGCTACAGTTTCTAATCTATGCCGTAACGTTTCTGTTTCATAATCACAGTTTGCTAAGGCTGATTTCAGTTCATACAATAAAACTATATCCTGTCGTAACTCATTAAATATCGATACTACTTCTTCTGTAGGCATAGGGTTAAATTCTGCAAAAATAAAAGAAACAATCATGGCTTGATATTTACAATATTTTGTACAATATAAACTTTCAAACTAGAAGGGAAGGCCTATCTTCTGTAAACTATTAAACAAGTTCTAGAATTTCTCATCCATGTAAAGTTCAACATACATAAATAAAATGCTTCGCTGAGCGCAGCCTGATACGACCGCTGAGGTCGAAACCCTGAACAGTTTGTGCAAGTTTGGACACAATATTTAAGCTTGATACTGTCTGAATTTGGATTGTGATCAAATTTTTTACATAATATAGGTTTCTGACACAAAATAAATGTGGTGAAAAATCTTAAAAATTTGAAATGGGTTGAAATATTTGTATTAATTTTCAATTGAAGATTTCTTGCAATTGGATATTTCTTGCTATTGTGCAATACTATGCAATTGAAGATTTCTGGCTATTGGGCACTATTCTGCTATTGTGCAATACTGTGCAATTGGATATTTCTTGCTATTCTGCAATACTGTGCAATTGAAGATTTCTTGCTATTGCCCAATACTGTGCAATTGAAGATTTCTTGCTATTGCGCAATACTGTGCAATTGAAGATTTCTATCTATTGTGCAATATTATGCTATTGCGCAATACTATGCAATTGAAGATTTCCTGCTATTGCGCAATAGTGTGCTGTTGCACAATACTTCATATAATAGTTTACTCGTCATGTTTGGTGTTCATCTCCTGCCATATCAGTATTTTTTGCTTTTAAATATAAATCAGAAATAATAAATGCAAAAATGGAAAATTTTAAGAAAAAAAACCCAAAAAATTATGAGAAAAAAAAAAAATCCCCCCCCCCCTCTAATATTTTTTTACCCTCCTTTCAGTAATTACCCCCAAACTCAATCCCAGCTTTCCCTTTGTGGTATGGTCCCTTGCCCCTTGCAGTACAATTTCAGAAAGATCCATACACTAAAACACAAGTTATTGTCTGGAAACTAGAAAAATTCTTGTTTTTTACCCCTTTTTGGCCCCCAATTCCTGGGCAATTACCCCCAAACCCAATCCCAGCCTTCCATTTATGGTATGATACCTTGCATTACAATTTCAGGGAGATCCATAAACATAAACACAAGTTATTATCTGAAAACTAGAAAATTGCTTTTTTTTTGCCCCTTTTTGGCCCCTAATTCCAGAACATTTAGGGCAATTACCCCCAAACTCAATCCCAGCCTTCCTTTAGTGATATGGAACCTTGTGGTACAATTTCAGAAGGATCCATACACTTACAAATAAGTTATTGTTCGGAAACAACAAAAATGCTTCTTTTTGGCCCTTTTTGGCCCCTAATTCCTACACCGTTAGTACCATAACCCCCAAAATCAATCCCAACCTTCCTTTTGTGGTATTGAACCTTCTGGTAAAATTTCATAGAGATCCATTCATTTGAACTAAAGTTATTGTCTGGAAACCAAATTTGTCTTCAGACGACGACGCAGACGACGACATCATACCAATATAGACGCAAAAAATATTTTTTGTGGTCATATAAAAATTACATAAAGGTCGAACGGAGGGCAAGGCTGTAGGTCAACATCAAATTGAACAGAGAACAGTGTAAAGTTTCTATTGTTCTACAGGTATGTGATAAGATGTTATTGTGTTTTACCAGGGGGGATAAAACTTTTTGTCATGAAATTGTACTTATATAAATATAAGTGTACAACCCTAAGAAACAAACTTATATTCCATCAACTCTATCTTTTCTTTTAATCTTAATAACTTTTCCATATGAGATTGAACAAATTGAATTTTTGCCATAGTACTTTCAACAATATAGAATTTCTCAACATAACTTTATCGAAAACGAGGATTTTTATAGCAATTTAAAATTTCTCAACATCCCTTTTTGCTACATGATTTTATTAAAACAAAATACACAAACTAAATAATTCAGGATTATTAGTCAACACTTTTGGTGAGATTAAATTGTAGATTGATGAATAAACAATACTAAAAGCAACAATAAAATTACCTATTCCTAACTCCTCTAACACCTGTTCTATAGCTTTCATTTTCTTCTGACCAATAGATGCTGGCAATTTCATCTACAAATAAATCAAAGATATTTCATTAAGTAAGAAAAATGGAAGCTTTCTCTGCATTTAACATCATTCACTATGCTTTTATTTTTTTAAAGATTCATTATCAAAATAAGTAAGGATATTAAAATATCAAATATTGTCAACAATATTATCCAGTGGTCTTGAACTCTTTTGTATATTTCCACATTTATTGGATGACTAAAGCTGTCAATGAAAGTCTTGTTTATTGTTACTTCTTTCTAAAATATTACAGGTGTAATATAGAACTACAGCAATCAGAAATGACAGTAAATCCTTAGTATTTCATTAATATAATATTGAATATTTTGAATATGAAGATAAAGATTGCTATAGACTTACCCTTTGACTTCTAAGTGATACTCCTGAAGCTTTGAAATCTGCAAACTTTATACCTGACTGGTCTGGATTTACCTGTATCAAGAATATATAAAGGTCAAGTTGTTGTTAACTGTTCTTTATTTTGGATAACTGAGATTAAGTCTTTTAACTTTTGTGTAGTCAGTCGGACATTCTTAAAATATCATTTTTCTTTTCTTTTTTTCACTGAACAGACTGCTGTAAGGCATTCAAAACACCCATTGATAGATACTATCGTCATTTTGTCACAAAATGAATACTAATTTGTTTTATCTGACAGCACAAGGATAGAAATGAGGAACATCCAGTGTTTTCCCTACAAATTTCATATAGCATGCTGGTAAACAGCGAAACCATGAAATACCATCTTGTTTCTAGAATTTATAAAATACTATCCATAACACTTTCTATAAGGGAATCATTTTTAATAGCATCACATTT
Source organism: Mytilus californianus (assembly GCF_021869535.1). Lineage (NCBI taxonomy): Eukaryota > Metazoa > Mollusca > Bivalvia > Mytilida > Mytilidae > Mytilus > Mytilus californianus. The sequence goes on from NW_026262581.1 coordinate 125,485,160, forward strand.
AAGCAATATAGCATCACATTACCATGATGCTAAACGGCCCTGGGGAGAACACTGAGGAACATCAGTTGTTTAAAGTTGAAGTAATCTATTCATTTATGAAAGACCAGAGAGTTACTAGCACTCTGTGCAGCGCTCTAAATTATGAGAAAAATTCAGTTTGACATCAATGCACACCTTGTACTGAATTTTAATCAACTTCTTCCACAAGCATAAGTTACGGATAAAATAGTATCATAGTTTCTTATCAACTGTTAAAACATGATACCTTACCTTTTTATTTCAAATCATAAAAAATATTATTTATAAATTTAGAATTATATAAGAACTATAGGTACAAGTGTATTTATCTAAAATTATGGACCTTTCAGCTTCACTTTTTTTTTTTTTTATCTTAGTCAATTACACTGTTAGACACATATATGGTTTTTGAGTATATGCCATAGATTCCTAGTTCTGGAATCTGGAGTAATGACATTTAATAGGCAGCTAAAGTCAGCTTTGGCTGCCTAAAGACTATGCCAGTAGGTCACTATAAACTCTTCCATATAATATGTTATGGGAGAGTGTATAATGTGAGTTTGCTCACTTTAGGTTCTGTAATCTATACATTTAAAACCTACAACTTCTTTGAATTTCTGTTGCAGATGTATTTTTTTCTTTGTTTGTCTTTTGTCTGCCTTTTTACTGTCTATATTACTATCAGCTGCTGTTATAAGTTTCTGTAGATCCTGTGTTTTCTTCTCTCTCTCTTTCTTCCTCAATTCAATCTTTTTCAATTCAGCTATTAAAAGTTCTTCCTCTTCAATCTATAATAGAAAGAATTTTGTTTGATGTGCTTCAATGACACTTTCTAAACATAAGCATTATTCATGTTGGAGGATAGTGCATTATGCAAATTAAACCATTAACCACTGGAAAGTAACAGACAAATTATATCACATATTATTAGATCTCAATAACCTTGGGCAAATAACTAACATACTAAAGCATATTCTAGTAGATCTCAATAACCTTGGACAAATAACTAACAAACTATAGCATATTCTAGTAGATCTCAATAACCTTGGACAAATAACTCACAAACTAAAGCATATTCTAGTAGATGTCAACAAACTTCAGCAAACTCAGAAGAAACAATGAACTATAATTAAGAATGGATTGATTGCCTAGGACAAATTTTTACTTGAAACCATGTCTTCAGACACCAAAAATAAAACATAATATCATGACTAAAGTCGTGTAAGATGTTGTACCATAACATTGTATATGGAATATTAACAGAAATATTTAATCAAATGTTTTGATTGATTGATTGATTTTCAGTGTTTGAAGCCACTTTCAGTACTATTGGCTATATCCTGGCGTACTGCTCTTATAGGTGGAGGAAGCCAGAGATCTCTGAGAGAACCACAACCTTCACAGGAAAACTGACAATCCTAGTCAATTAAGATTGGAATCAAACACACCATTTGCAGCATTTGAACTCACAACCTCAGTGTTGACAGACTAGTGATACAGTAGATGAACTACTTTGACAACAAGGTCACAGAAGCCCCATAATGAAATGTATAAATAGAACACAAACCTTTTCTTGAGTCCTCTCAAACAATTTTGTCATTTGTAGTTTTCTTTTTCTTTCATGTTCTGCATCAAAGGCCCATATCTTTGGTTCTGTTCCCTGTGGTGCTCTTACCTGAAATTAATAGTTTCATGTTCCAATATAATTATGGAAATATTTGAGGTCTCTGTCCTAAACTTTCATATTCTAGTTATCAATAAAAAAAATCTTACAATTATAAAGTATAGAAAAAAAAATAAATGGGGAATGTGTCCATGGGACACAGACGATGACTCCGCTAGCATATCATATAAAGTTATAAAGGGACATAACTGAAGGACGGTAAAAGTGACACTACCCAAATTTGTACTTGATCTGAGTTTTGTGGTAATTAGTATTGTGTATAAGTTTCATAAAATTTGGTTGAGGCAAACTTGAGCCAAAGAACGGAAACGATTAATTCAGCAATTATTCCATTTGTAAAGGGGCATAACTATAGAACAATAAAAGTGACCCCCCCAAAATTGAAACTTGATCTGTATTTTGTGGTAATAAGCATTGTGTATAAGTTTCATAACATTTGGTTGAGGCTAACTTAAATTAGAGAACTGAAACGAAAAATTCAGCAATTTTTCCATTTGTAAAGGGGCATAACTCTAGAACGGTATAAGTGACACCACCAAAATTCTACCTTGATCTGTGTGTTATGGTAATAAGCATTGTGTATAAGTTTCGTAGTATTTGGTTAAGGCTAACTAAAGTTAGAGAACGGAAACGAAAAATTCAGCAATTTTTCCATTTGTAAAGGGGCATAACTCTAGAACAATAAAAGTGACACCCCCAAAATTGAAACTTGATCTGTATTTTGTGGTAATAAGCATTGTGTATAAGTTTCATAACATTTGGTTGTGTCTTACTTAAGTTAGAGAACGGAAACGAAAAATTCAGCAATTTTTCCATTTGTAAAGGGGCATAACTATGGAACAATAAAAGTGACGCCCCCAAAATTGAAACTTGATCTGTATTTTGTGGTAATAAGCATTGTGTATAAGTTTCATAACATTTGGTTGAGGCTTACTTAAGTTAGAGAACGGAAACGAAAAATTCAGCAATTTTTCTATTTGTAAAGGGGCATAACTCTAGAACGGTATAAGTGACACCACCAAAATTCTAACTTGATCTGTGTTTTATGGTAATAAGTATTGTGTAAAAGTTTCGTAGTATTTGGTTAAGGCTAACTAAAGTTAGAGAATGGAAACGAAAAATTCAGCAATTTTCCCATTTGTAAAGGGGCATAACTCTAGAACTGTTAAAGTGATGCCCCCAAAATTCATACTTGATCTGTGTTTTGTGGTAATAAGCATTGTGTATAAGTTTCATAACATTTGGTTGAAGCAAACTAAAGTTAGAGAACGGAAACCAACTTTGGAACGTACGTACGTACAGACGAACAAGCGTAAAACTTAATGCCCCCTCCGCTACGGCAGGGGCATAAAAATCACTATCTTTATATCTATGGATAACTTTTTATACTTTCTATAACAATGCACTTACTTCAGATATGAAGTATCATATGAATTTCAAAATGTACATAGCTGTAATCTATTATCAAATTAGTTCTAACAGTAGATCCATTTACATTTATTTCAGAGTTGTATTTTTTACCTCAACATTTTATTCTTACATTAAACATTATATCCACAAATAATAATTTTTTGAAACGCTTAGAATCAAGACAATTATTATAGATTCTTACCTTTGTAAGAATACTACATATTCCATAATATCTTTCTTTAAGATCTTCAACACTTCTGTTGGCATATTTTTCTCTATCCCATCTATCATGCATGATTACAAATCGAAGGTCAAATTTTTTACAAAGGTCAAACAAATGATCTGTTTCCTGTCTTGTCCAATTGTCGTCATGGAGATGTTGTTGATATTCAAGGTCTGAGTATGTTGGTGTATCTACAGCCTATAGATAAATGAAATATTAAAAGTTAATCAAATAAACACTTGTCATCATCATCAGTTACTTTAAAGAGATTTATAAATCATTCTATATTACAAAATGTATTTGTTAAAATGAAAATAAAACATTTGGAGGAAAATGTATACCAATAATCTTGAAATTTTTAGTATTTATATGAAAAAACAGCACTCAAAAATCAATCAATCATTATAGTTTATTAAACCTTTTGTTGTATGAAATGGTACTCTTTACAGTCATATATATTATATAAAGAGTGTATGAAATAAACTCATAGTGCTTTAATTAACAATGTTTGCCAGTTATTCTGTTGAAAGGTCAGTGGTTCTCCCTGGGCACTCTGGCTTTAATTAACAAGGATTGCCAGTTATTCGGTTGAAAGGTCAGTAGTTCTCCCTGGGCACTCTGGCTTTAATTAACAAGGATTGCCAGTTATTCTGTTGAAAGGTCAGTACTCTGGCTTCCTCCAACTGCCATGATTTAGCCAAGAATGCTTAAAGTCGCATTACCAACACCAACAAGCAATCACACAATCATAGTGCTAAAGCTACAATCAGACTGTACATCTCAAGAAATTCATTTATTGGTTATATCTGTAACCGGAGAGCATGATTCTATATACAAAATCATCTTTGTCTCCACAGGGACTCAAACCCGGGACCTCTGTGTTACAAGGCAGCGCATATACCGACTGAGCTAAAGAAGTACTTCCTTAGCTCAACCGCTTACGGCTGACTAAGTATCTACTACTGAAGGTAAGCAATCCCGTCACATATCAAATCGTAAAGTTACTAGCATATCCGAAAAATGAATATATATATATAATAAAATGCTCCGCTGGGCACAGCTTGATACGACCTCAGAGGTCGAACCCTGAACAGTTGGGGCAAGTATGGACACAACATTCAAGCTTGATACAGCACTGAATTTGGATTGTGATTAAATATTTGACACAGCATAGGTTTCTGACACAGAATGAATGTGGTCTAAGAACTTAAAAATTTTTAATTTACCTATTCAAACCATATCATTATTATTTGCTTTTATATATAAATCAGAAATAACCAATTTACAATGGAAAATTTTAAAGAAAAAAAAAATCCCTCCCCAAAATTTTTTGAACCCCCTTATGATTCATCACCCCCAAACTCAATCCCAGCCTTCCCTTTGTGGTATGGAACCTTGCAGTACAATTTCAGAGAGATCCATACACTTGAACACAAGTTATTGTCTGGATTCTAGAAAAATGCTTGTTTTTAGGCCCCTTTTTGGCCCCAAATTCCTAAACGTTTAGGGCAATTACCCCCAAACTCAAACCCAGCTTTCCCTTTGTGATATGGAACCTTGTAGTACAATTTCATAGAGATCCATACACTTACACACTAAGTTATTGTCCTGAAACTAGAAAAATGCTTGTTTTTGCCCCTTTTTGGCCCCTAATTCCTAAAATTTTGAGGCAATTACCCCCAAAATCAATCCCAGCCTTCCCTTTGTGATATGGTACCTTGCAGTACAATTTCAAAGAGATCCATACACTTGAACACAAATTATTGTCTGGAAACTAGAAAAATGCTTATTTTTGGCCCCTTATTCCTAAATGTTTTGGGCAATTACCCCCAAACTCAATTCCAGTTTTCCCTTTGTGATATGGAACCATGTAGTACAATTTCATAAAGATCCATACACTTACACACTAAGTTATTGTTCTGAAACTAGAAAAATGCTTGTTTTTTGCCCCTTTTTGGCCCCTAATTCCTAAAATTTTGAGGCAATTACCCCCAAAATCAATCCCAGCTTCCCCTTTGTGGTATGGTACCTTGCAGTACAATTTCAGAGGGATCCATACACTTGAACACAAATTATTGTCTGGAAACTAGAAACATGCTTATTTTTGGCCCCTTATTCCTAAACATTATGGGCAATTACCCCCAAACTCAATTCCAGTTTTCCCTTTGTGATATGGAACCTTGTAGTACAATTTCAGAAAGATCCATACACTTACACACAAGTTATTATCATGTAACTAGAAAAATGCTTGTTTTTTGCCCCTTTTTTTGCCCCTAATTCCTAAGATTTTGAGGCAATTACCCCCAAAATCAATCCCATCATTCCCTTTGTGATATGGAACCTTGTGGTACAATGTCAGAGAGATCCATACACTAACACACAAGTTATGTCTGGAAGTTACAAAATGCTTATTTTTGGCCCCTTTTTGGCCCCTAATTCCTTAACTGTTGGTCCCATAACCCCCAAAATCAATCCCAACCTTCCTTTTGTGGTATTGAACCTTATGGTTAAATTTCATAGAGATCCATTCACTTAAACTAAAGATAGAGTGCGAAAACCAATGTGTCTTCGGACGACGACGCCGCCAACGTCATACCAATATACGATTTGTGGTCGTAAAAAAATTGCAAGATTCAATTTATGTGCCTAGATAATGAAGTAACCTGGAGATAATTGGTGTGTGCAGAATTAAATGTGTATCACTACATAACTCAATTTCTGAACAGTGTAATACCTTATTAAACCTTGCAAAGGGATAATCTTTCCCTTCATCTGCTACTCTCCTCCAGTGATGAAATACTGCACCATCCTGGAATCATAAAATGTTCTTATTATAACTAAGACATAACTCTACATTAACTATCAACAAAATGTATTTTATCTTATGTTTAATTGTTGATCTTATCTCAGGATTTTATGCTTGTTCAAAAATCAATGACTCAAAGTTAAAATAACAGAAAATTTATCAATTTGACAAAAAAATGTCAATGTACAACATATTACCATTAATTTCAAAATTTAAAAAACAATATCTTATATAATATCTTACTTTAAAAGTATATGTATTGTATACAAACTTGATATTAGTTTATTCAATTTTAAACTTTTGTCAAAGTTTGACCGTTAACCTACTTTTCTAGCTGGATTACTAAATGGCATCCATTTCCATGGTCTAACTTTACTGATGCCAATCTTAGCTTTCATCTGTTTATATCCTTGGTTAGTATCTGTGGGTATCAGTGGTGGTGCATCTCTGTAAATATAACTCTATATATATACATTTACATTATTTGCAAATAACCATTTAATTTCTGAATCATGTACATGTATTGTAACTCCAAATGAAATAAAATCAAATAAAGACATGAATGAATTGTAAAAATCAAACGTTTAATGGTCAACATTTTTGTATATCCGAACAAACTTTATTGCTCGACACTTGACTTTGTGGAACAAGAATTATTGCTTTAGGGTTTGATTGCTTAAACTGAATTTGAAAGAATTTTTATACAGATATAATTAACTTTTCAATTAAAAATGATCAAATCCTTAAGAAATTCAAAATATACTTCATAAGGACTTCAATTATATCACTGCATGTAGCTGCAGAAATCTACAACAATCAACGCTTTAATTATATAGATACACAAAAATGCCTTTTTGGAAGATGTTAAACTTTGACAGTTTTATCTTACTTGTTATCTGTCTATAACAGCTGTTTCAAGGAGAATGTAAGCTTTATCGGCAATTTGTACATTTCCCTTTGATCTTACTGCCGAATATTTGGATGATCTTGGACAGGACTTGATACTCGAAAATATTAGGCAATGACGTCATGTATCAGTGCAGCAACGTCACATGTTCATGTCCGTCCACTTCAATTTATCAATGAAATGCACGCGACTTTATTCATACAACCTAACAACTATCCCAACATTTTGTACACGTAAAAGTAGTTTTACTTATTATTTCATTTTACTTCATATTCTGAACAAAAAAAATACAGTTAAGACAAATTGCCGATAAAAAGAATAATGGCATTTTATTTTTTTATACTGACTTCATCAGCTCGAATATCAGCTCACCCTAGCGGGCTCGCTTGATATTCTTGCTGATAAAGTCAGTATCAAAAACAAAAATGCCATTATTCTATATATATCTGAGATAAAGGTCTGTCTGTTTTGCATTCTACTTTTTTTTAAACTTGTTATATATGACAGTTTGACATGCAAAAACATTGTGACTAAACTAATATTTTTCTTACTGTTTTACAGTTTTAACTTACTTGTTATCAGTCCATAATAATCCCCAGAGTTCTCTGTGCATACCCTCAGGTCTCTTAAATGATATATCAGACTTTCTTATTGGTTTCTTCTGTAAATAAAAAACAAAATCAGTGTATAATCAAAATAATCAGATAATATCTCGTCTGAAACAACAATCAAACAAAACATATTTATAAAATTCTAGTATTGCAGCAAATAATATGGATCCTTTACTTATTGTGTATGCTTATACAATTACATATATTACAGCTGTCTCTTACAATGTCAAACATAGATAATTTGAAAATTCCTATCAATACATGTGTGTATGACAACACAAATGTATACATGTATAATCTTTCATAACAAAATAATATCTGTCTTATGTCTCATATTATTTTTGAAAATTTATGTGTACTTCAGTGTTGATCCTTTTGTACTTGATTTTACATTTAATAAAATTAGTTTTAATTAGTAAGATGATGAATTGCCAACATAATAAAACTGTATTCTTACCTTATTATCATTAAGAAGAGCATCTTTTGTCATAAATTTACTTCCTTGATCAAGTTCTAATATATCTCTAACATCTGATCCACCACCTTCCATCTTTATGTAGCTGAAATTTAAGTCATTAAATATGTTAGATTATCATTGAACATTTATAGTTTTGAGTAGTGACCAGGAAGGCAGATCAATAGATTGACCTGTATTCTGTTTACATGTATAGTGACCAGGAAGGCAGATCAATAGATTGACCTGTATTCTGTTTACATGTATAGTGACCAGGAAGGCAGATCAATAGATTGACCTATATTCTGTTTACATGTATATTGACCAGGAAGGCAGATCAATAGATTGACCTGTATTCTGTTTACATGTATAGTGACCAGGAAGGCAGATCAATAGATTGACCTATATTCTGTTTACATGTATAGTGACCAGAAAGGCAGATCAATAGATTGACCTGTATTCTGTTTACATGTATAGTGACCAGGAAGGCAATAGATTGACCTGTATTCTGTTTACATGTGTAGTGACCAGGAAGGCAGATCAATAGATTGACCTGTATTCTGTTTACATGTGTAGTGACCAGGAAGGCAGATCAATAGATTGACCTGTATTCTGTTTACATGTGTAGTGACCAGGAAGGCAATAGATTGACCTGTATTCTGTTTACATGTATAGTCTCTTGGTGTCTTTTGCCATCCTGTTACTATTTGAAAATCAATTAGAATGCATATTGAATTTTATTATTTTGATAACCTCTTACTTTCCTATTCAAATTTAGCTACTCAAGAAACCATTATAACTGATTTTCATTATATGATTTATTCATTTATTATGCATATTTTCAATATTTGTGTGTAACTGATTACTACAATGTATAAACAAATTATGCCTTTTTTATGAGGCGAATTAATTAGCATAGAAAATATCTTGTATTTTGAATCTATGAACTGCATACAGAATTAATATGTCTTCCAACTAAATATCCATCAGTATACCTCCAACCAATTTACTCAGTACTGTAAAGATTTCATAAGCAGTCTGAGAAAAAGTATGACAGTGTACATGTACAATGTTAAAATGATAACCTTTAATCATAAGCTTATTCAAAGGACAAATAAGCTTACATAAAATGTTTCTGAATTTATTGTAAAAATTAGAATGTGTCCTGTTTAGTAATAAGGCTTCTACAGGGACGGGAAAATACTTGTACTTGTGGTATCAAAGAGAGAATTTAGTAAAAGTTTTAAGTACTTAGTGTGAATGAAAACTCAGACTTAATAATTCACCAATCATATTTACATTCGCCCAACTGAGAACTGGCTACACAGAACTAAACTACTACAAGAAACGAATAGGCCAAACCAACCCATAGAGTCATGCAACTATAGAGCACCTGAAACACCTCACCACTTTCTCTTGGAGTGTCCTTGCTATGAGAATGAACGAGAAAATATGTTCCATTAAATATCCAAAGAGGTCAGGATCCAAAACCTGAATTTAGCTACTATATTAACCAGACTAGAAGGAAAGAACATCGAGAGATGAAAGCCAAACTACTAACAGTGGCAATTACATCGACAGAACTTGCAGTTTTGACACCGCAGTTCCTCAATCCCAATCTTAACCAGCGAATACGCTTTAAAATCCACAGAGAGAAAAATACTTGGAGCATAAAGCATGAAGGAGTAAACCTGCACATTCAAGATGATTCCAGGCAAAGGGCCTTAAGATTATTTCCTGGGATGTAAACATCATTTTGCTGTGAAAAGAAAAAAATATTTACGACTGGCCTACTTGGAAGGCCTGCTACAAATGATTCCTACAATAAAGATAGGCTTGTAACATGCACCATTTTGTAGATTATTCAATACAGGTTTATGACATTTCAGTGGGATTTAGGAACAAGTAATTGAAATATAGCAAAAATTGAAAACCAAGTGTCATTTCTTAATAAACTGTTATCACAGAGATTTGTCTCGCCTTTTTGTAATTTTGATAATGCAAATGTTGAAATTATAAAATAGCAACACTTTAACATGTAAGTTATGTAAATATTCAAAGTCGATGAACCATGACTGAAGTTACATGGCTAAACAATCTCCATGGAATGAGATGTGCCAATGCTAATACAACTGCATACCAAATACCATTGACTTATTATAAGTCGTTCCCTTTAAACAAACCTAAACACAAACATTATGTAAAAGTTTCAAAGTCAATGAACCATGATCAGGGGTGGACAAATAATCTCTATGGTAATGAGGTATGCCAATGCTTATACAACTGCATACCAAATATCATTGACCTACCACTAGTGGTTCACCATGAACTAGACCTAATCACAAACAAATACATTGTTGACGCCGCCGTTGCCGGAAACAGCATACCAATGTCTCGCTTTATGACTCCGTCAAGGCGAGACAAAAATGCAAGATGTACCTTGTGTTATATAAAGGTATACAGAGTTTTTTCTTCTTCAAAGATTAAAAAAGATTAAGAAGCATATTTAATATTGATTGTTTGTTGCTTAACGTCCATTGGCAAATATTTCATGCATGTTCAGGACCAATGCAGGATGTTTCAGCCACAATGCCAGTTCGTCCAGAATCATTTGGGACATACTGCCAGTTCAGCCATACTTTGTAAAGTCGTTTCAGCCATGTTTTTTATTGTTATAAAGTTAGAAAAATATAATTGTTTCTAGAAACAGATGTTGAGAACCAAAAGTAAAAATACATTTTAACCAAACATTTATTTTCCTTGATAAAATTGATAAATGTCATAAAGAAAATTTGTAAAATAGTGATTACCGGTATTAATAAAAAATGAAACTTTTAATATACCAAAAAAAATATGATAGTTATTTAAAAAGTGAAGAAGCTTGTTGTTTTTATCAGAAATATATATATATATATAAACAAGTCTAAATTGAAAACAACATTCAAACCTATGATTGTGTTGGATAAAAAACGCAATTTTTATATGTGTGCATGCAAAATAAATTTCTTGGTAGAGGGGTCCTAATACAGCACAAACAAGATTTTCCAAAAGACCAAAAAAGTGAAAAAGTATATTTTAACAAAACGCATTTGACTAGCAGGTCGAACAACGGATGTTCTTAAACCCTGCTGAATGCCATTGGCGATTGCCAAATAAACGGATCACTAGATGTAACAAAATGGATCTAATTATTAATTTAATGCCAAACAGAAAACAATAAACTTGCGGAAAAGATGGTATACCCAAACAAAAGGTGCAAAAATTAGTACACTATATCCAGATTTCGACAATTAATATCTCTTCAGTGATGTTAGGAATCGAAACGGTATAATAAATTTTGGAAGGCCATATAATTTACCTAAATTTTGGATAGACTCTTGAATTTTGAAGAGTCGAAATAGGATGAACGGATCATATAAAGCCACCAAAGCCCCAACACAGCAGATGGACATACCATAGATATAATAGCCATAGATAAAGTACTGGACCCACATCAAAAGCAGATGATATATGCCGAAATTTTATCACCCTCTTATTATATACATGTCACGCTTGGTGTTAATTAGCCTTCATTGGCAATTGCCGTCTATCGATTTCTAATAAATTGTGAATCGGGAGACTTTTACACGAATGTGCTACGTAATGACTTTTAACAATAATAAAAAAACGACTTTTTTTTTTAACTCTGCCAGGTCCAAAGCTCAGATAAAATAGGAGGGAAGTCATGAGAAGTAAATATTGTAAAAGCGCAAATGACCTATATAAAAAGCGCAAATGTCCATTTAAAAAAGCACAAGCGTCCTATGTAAAAGCGCAAACGTCCCGCGTCCATTTAAAAAAGCACAAGCGTCCTATGTAAAAGCGCAAACGTCCCGCGCCGGAAGGGATATATAGCTGTATTTATAGTACGAATCACACCTCTAACACAATTGTAAGAAGGAAGAGGAAAAAACCATGAATGACACAGGACAAAACTCCTATATTTTCATTTTATCATAGCCATTATAACGCTTAATCTATATATTGTTTACTTCAAAAATGAAATCGACAATCAGATTTTACCACCATCTATTTAATAGCAAAACAAGCACAAAAATGGTAAGCGGAAAGGTATATAGAAGAAACAAATTCAGAGACATGATTGTGCTATTTCCCAAATATTTAATGTATTCAGTACTGTGTCCACTACATACGTTTTCTTCACCAAACGGCGTTTAATAAGTTTATAATGTATTCCTTTTTTTCTCTTTATTTTCTAAAACTTCGTGTTACGACAGAAAGTTTCAACACTTGTAAAAATCTTTTTTCTTTTCTAAAAAATAATACTTTCTTCTTTCTGGCATAAAATATGATTACACTATTTTGAATCTCGATAAAAAAGAAATTTCTTTAACTCGCCATAGAAAAATTCGACCAGGTTCGACCTCTTAACCACGTATACCATCAGTAAACGATATGTCTCCTCTTGTCAATCATACAGGTCTTATTTTCCGAGTGCATCCGATGCAAGTGCTATGACAATTTAATTGTACATGCCTGTTAAGTCCATTTTCCATGATTTCTCTATTTTATTATTTCAACAACAGCATAACCTTTTCATTTGTTGACCGATTTTCTCCAAAAAAATTACAATCCGAACAACTTTTACAACCAGACGCTTTATATTGCTTCCGCGTCACGGCATATTATTACTTGTGGCAGGTAACGTATATTAATTATCGGTTGATAAGACGAGTGCCCGATAATTTAAATATAATTATGATAAGTAATTAGTCTATTGGGAGGATGTCGGCAAATATCATCTACATCATAGGCCACTACGCGCAGTGCCCTGCTTTTGATATTTCAAAGGAAACTACATGGGGCTCAGTGTGACAAATTCTGAGTACTTTATCTATGGCTATTATAAGGGGACGAAGTCCCCTATTACGGTAGAAAAATCAATAAAAAAAAAAAAAAAAAAAAAAAAATCGGGAAAATTTCCCGAAATTTTCATTGTACTAATGAACTCAAAATCGTTAACTTTTTTATTTTCAGACATTTTTATTTTCCCGCATTTGCGCAGAAATCTACTTCCTTTTTCCGGTCTCGTTTGCATGAGTCTTTAAGTAAAATATATATTTATCAGTCTAGTAAAATATAGGAAGGAACGCAATACCAATTCCATTTTTAATAATTCCTTGAACGACTTGATATGAAAAAACGTTACCTGATAGCGTTTCTTTGTTTACATTGAATATGACGTCATAATATAAATAACGTCACAACTAAAATTCCGAACAACAGAACCGAAATCGGAAACGTAAGGGTATTTCCGTTCTTTTTGAACAGATTTTGAAGTTAAAACATATGTTTGAATTAAAAAAAAATAATTCATACAGACTTCGTCCCCTTTCACAGGTAACGCCTGCCTCATATTATCTATGGACATACACATTATAACAAAATGACTTTTTATTAAGCAATATTCTTTCTCAAACTTTTGTCAACAGAAGTAATGCATATATATGTTAAGAACAATATGACATAGACTGGCCGAAATGACTGGCCAAACTGGTACTGTGGCCGAAACGTCTCGAAAGCGTCAGGACGACATAAACAGTGTTGTTAGAGTGTATGTTTTATCAAATGGCATAAATGTTTTTAAAATTGGCTTACTGTTCAATCAACTGAAACAAGAAATAGCTTGTCAGTAAATAAGAGGAGGCAACACAGAAGATAGTGTTTACAAAATGAAACAAACACACTTGTCTTGGTTTATGCAGTGCTTAATCTTCAATTATATAGTTGTGTTGTTATCAAACGCTTTAATGACATAAAGAGTTTTTTTTAGTAACTCAATCAGTTGCGCGTTTAAAGAAACGAGAATTTTATTCATTGTATGAAATCAAACTAAACATTGAACATTTATTTTTCCTTTGCGGCAAAGTCCAATGTTGACGTTGAATTTTGAAAATGAGTGTTCGCAGAGTGATATGCAAACAAATTAAACAGACATTCCCTAATAATGCTTTACAAACGTATTGTAAAATACAAACAATTACAAACACCAGACATTTAGCAAGCACAACGACATCAAATAATAAAAAGAGAAATGTATTTAGAGTTTTAGATGGAACTATTTCACAAACTAGCGCGGTTAACATCAACAATGCAAATTTTGAAAAGCTGTCAATGTTGCACAAACAATTTGCTAAAATTTCCTCTGCTGGAGGCGGTGAAAAGGCAATAGAACGTCATACCATTAAACAAAAGAAAATGTTGGTTACAGAAAGACTGACACATCTCCTAGATGATGATGCTGACTTTTTAGAGTTGTCCATGTTTGCAGGGTTGCAAATGGAATATGGAGATATTCCTAGGGCAGGCATTATAACAGGTGTTTAGAAAATACTGAAAGCTAACTCGAGAGGGATATTAGTTTTTAAAGGCAGTGCTTTAATGCCTTTCTAGTTGCCGGGTTAATCCTTCCTTCCGCGATATTCAACTTATCTACGTGGGGGGTCATTAGGCTCCAAGTAGATCCGGAAATGTTGAATTCTCTCCTCTTCTTATTGCGATATAAAATGTTTTTTGTTTCATTTCATTTACATTGGGAAATAGAGAAACGATCATTGTGTTTTGTTAGTTTTAAAAACTTTTGATATATTAGTATTTTGCATTATAAGCAGTCAACCGATTGACAAACTAGAATTATTTGAATTCCGTGTGGAAAGAGCTCGGGTTAATTTCGAGTGTTATCTGCAATCTAGATGTTTATAAATCATTTCAGTCGTTGATATAATAATTAAAGGTCGACTGAACATGAATTATATTATACAATTTAAAGCGCATTTCTGTTTATGCACGTGAACCCGTCGTTATTGTAATTTCGCAGTTATATAAAGTAGCAAATTATCGTTCCTGAATAGGTGGCGCCGTGGTAGCGGATCCTGTTCCTCAACTTCCGGTTTCTGCACTGTGCAACTATTTCAGTTATATTTTTAATTAACGATGCCAAGTACTTGTTGTTGTGTACCTGGATGTCATTTAAGCGGAGGACATGCATTTCCAAATGACTTAAAAAGAAGGAAAAGTTGGATCAACGCCATGGCCCATACGCAGATTGGACGAGAACACGATGATATCGTGGAGTCCATCTCAATCAGCTGTTGTTTGCAAGGCACGTTTTACTGAAAAAGACTACGTGCAGGAAACTATTCATGGTAAAACTCTATTTTCTTTGTGAAATATATAGTTATATATGTAATCGTAATGCGAATAAACCAAAGTCTGTTTACAACCGCAATTATCGTTTTAGAATAAAAGGGGGTGGGTAATTCAAGACGTCATATTTTTTTGGATTACGATTCAATGTGATCTGTTTGAGATTTTTTGGTGATTGCTACAATTATAATGATTTCTTACAAGAGGTATATCATACTGAGAATTATTTTAGCAGTAATTATGCTAATGTATTAATGACAGGAATGCATAAGCTATGCCTCATAGACTTTCTTGAAAAATATCAATGACAATGTTAACAGGAGCAAAACAATGACATGCTCTCATCTATATTATAGTTATTGAGGTATAAACAATGTATGTTTGTTGCATAAGTCTCTCATCGTTTGTCCTTTGGATTTACATAACATACATTGAATCAGGCAAACATAGATTTATCCAGATTGTAATGAATAAATCTAGTTAATATTTCGCCAGGTAGTACAAAGTATACATTGCTAATGGAAGTTCATTTAATTATCAAAAAACTAATGTTTTATAACCTTTTTCAGGGCGCAAACCCACCATACAGAGACTTAAGTCTACTGCCATTCCCAGCCTATTTTCCTGGACCAAGCAAGAGACTGAATCGTCCGCAAAAAGAAAAATCAGGGCAGTTTCCTGTGAAAACAAAAGAACTAAACTTGATGAATATTGTAGTAGAAATCTAGAGGAAAGTTTTGATTGTAAAGTTGGTTTTCCTGAAGAAGTCATTCATACTGCAGAAAGGATTTATGACTGTCCACCACCAACTGCCCAGCTAATGTTGAGCTTCACAGATGGAATTACGCAAACACCATCAATGCCTATGTTTTCAGCAGAGAATTTTGAAATGAAGACACGTGACACAGCCATGCATTTTTATACCGGTTTAGAGTTGTATACTAAATTTTTATTTGTTTTGACCACACTTGGTCCAGCAGCACATTGTTTGAGATACATATATTTTCAAATTGATACGGTGTCAGTTGAAAATCAGTTTTTTTATGACTTTGATGAAATTGAGGCATCATACAACCAACTTTGAACTGTCTAGATTCTAGTAGAATCTAGTGTTAAGAATATTGTGTATACATGGATTGTTTTTATGTCTAAATAGTGGTGTGAGGCTAACACTTGGCCATCTAGTGGTTTAGTCAGGTATTTTTCACCATCCAACTTCAAATTAAAGTTTCCTACGACTTGGATTAGTATTGACAGCACAGAATATCCCCTGATAAAACCTAAAGCTCCTAGAGCTCAGGCAATCTTTTCATCAAATAAAAACAGAAACACTGAAAATTCTTGAATGTTCGACACCTGGTGGTTTAGTCAACTATGTCTCTATGTCACATAGAGCGAATTATTGGACTTGGCAAAACATACAAAATTCTAATAAATCCTATGAATGGAACTGAAACAAAACTTTCATCTGAAATAACATTTAGTTGTTTTATGTTGTGTAATTTTAGAACTTGTATTGTGCCAAAGGATGCATAAATAAAAGTGACGCAATGAATTTTGTTCTGATATATATATATTTACAATTACATGTAAATTGTAATGCATATAAAAATAAGGAGATGTGGTATGATATTCAGTGAGTTTATCAAACTAAAGTGCATAAGAAATGGGTTTAAGCAGTTACAGGTGTTACTGTCACCGTACAATCTCCAACAATGAGAAAAACTCGTACCCTTTAAAAAATTTCAGAGATCTTACAACTAAGTTTTGTTGTCTCACCTTGACTTTGGTGAATTTTTTATATCTGTTGATGTAAATATAAAAAAGAAGATGTGGTATGATTGCCAATGAGACAACTCTCCACAAGAGACCGAATGACACAGAAATTAACAGCTATAGGTCACAGTGCGGCCTTCAACAATGAGCAAAGCCCATACCGCACAGTCAGCTATAAAAGGCCCCGAAATGACAATGTAAAACAATTCAAACAAGAAAACTAACGGCCTATTTTATGTAAAAAAAATGAACAAATATAACAAATATGCAACACATAAACAAACGACAACCACTGAATTACACTTTTACAGGCTCCTGACTTGGGACAGGCACATACATGTACATACAGAATGTGGCGGGCTTAAACATGTTAGCGGGATCCCAACCCTCCCCCTAACCTGGGACAGTGGTGTAACAGTACAATATAAGAAAGAACTATAAAAATCAGTTGAAAGAGGCTAAACTCATCAGATGGATAAATACAAATACAAGTGGACGTGGTCGGGTAGTTGTACATCCAAACAACAAAAAGACACTAAGTACAGATCTGAGAGTACTCGCAGTTACTGACAGCTAGTTCAAAGCCACTAACAACTGATAAAAAAATCTTGCATCTAAGACTAAATTATCAATCCGTAAGCTCCCTTTAGAATTTTATAAATTTTAGATTTTATATTTCTGAGTTATGGGGTTTTATTCATTAAAAAAGGGGGGATTTTCCAGTTTTTGGACAACAACTCAAAAATGCTTTAAGCAGTTCACATGAAACTTTGGTGAACTATTTACAGCTATTGATGTAATCTCCCTATTGATTTTCATAAATTTCAAATATGACATTGAGAAGAAATTGAACTTTATTTGTTTATAGTCTGGCAACAGATTTATTAAGTATTGCGCAACAGCACAGTGTATTGCACAACAGCAAGAAATCTTTAATTGAATATAAATTCAATTCATATAACCGATTTCAAGTTCATTGACTACATTTATTCAGAAACTATAATATGTCAAATATTTAATTACAATCCAAATTCAGACCTGTATCAAGCTTGAATATTGTGTCCATTTTTGCCCCAGCTGTTCAGGGTTGGACCTCTGCGGGTGTATCCAGCTGCGCTCAGCGAATCAGTTTATTTCTTAATTAAGAACTCATTTTTTCATTCATAAATTACTTTATGCTTGGAAATATAATTTTGCTTGGAGTTGAAAGAGTTGACATGTTGCAATGTACATTTACTCTACATAGTTCTATGGTACCAAATCAAAAGTTTATATAAAAGAAAGAAGTCAAAGGTATCCCATCATAGTTTAGTTACATACATTTTTTTTGTACCTGAGGTCGTTGAATATAGATCATTATATAAATAAGGAGATGTGTTATGATTGCCAATGATGAAAAAACTAAGGATTTTCTTATCCAAGGAATAGATTACCTTAGCCGTATTTGGCACAACTTTTTGGAATTTTGGGTCCTCAATGCTCTTCAACTTTGTACTTGTTTGGCTTTGTTACTATTTTGATCTGAACGTCACTGATGAGTCTTATGTAGACGAAACACGTCTGGCGTATAAAATTATAATCCTGGTACCTTTGATAACTAATTTGACTATAAACATAGATAAAAAAGGTACAAACTGGACATAATGCACTAGTTCATAAACAAGTGAGAACAATCGCCTTCATATAGTGCTCAGAATATGACATTCATAAAACTTGTTCAATATCATTAGAGAACTCTAAATCTTAAATACTGAAAGCCACCTCTGATAAGTACACTGTACTATGCAAGATAATGATATAACTGGACTAAAAATACACACAACCTGTAATTAACTGCCTTTACAGCGCTTTCGCGCTTTGATTTACATTTTATATGAGGAAATCCTAACAATCTGTATGTTTCATATTAGGCATGTGTTACATTTTGTACCTGAGAAAGGGGGACAAAGTCTTAACTAGCCTTGTAAAACAGTTTTACTTATTTTTTTCAAAATTAAATTAAATCATTAAAATAGTGTCCATTCTTATATCGTAAACCAAGAAAATAATTGTTTTTTTATTACTTTGTTCAAGGACATTTCAAATATCACTTACAATAATTGAAAATGATATGAGAATGGTGTTACCTGTGACTAGTGGCACTGTATAAATAACTTTTTAAACACTGGCAAATATTTTTACAAAGCTAAAACTGCAGTAAAATGGTTTTGAATCCTACATGTATTTCTAAGGTCATCAATTATTTTTGCATTTCACAAATTATGACATTTCTTACCAATGTATTTTTCAATGTAAACAAAAAAACACTTTCTTCCGATTTTTTTTTTGTATCAAAGTATTATTTGATAGAAAATCTAATAGCTGATTCCTTAAAACTAAGAAAATACTAAGTTTATTATTATAAATATATGTTTATTATTATAAATATATGTGTATCCTTATATAACTGAAATCCACTGCTCGTTGATCATATGAATTTCCCCAGAGAACTATTTTAAAGCTTACATCATGGTAACATGTCCCTCTTACAGGGTTTTCTGACCTTGACCACGTTTACATGGATGATTGATAATGTTCATTTTGTGTAATACTGGTAGTAGAATCTTTTTCTCTAAGACTCTTAACATAAATTCAATCATGATCAGTAAAACACGCTTCATTTCAACTTGTGCATGCTTATTGGAAATCAACAGTACACTTTTCAGCAGACAGCAGCAATCGTAGGTAAGACACAGGGTTCTGTGGGACTGCATTATTTTTTTGTATTTTTGCTGGAAACTTGCAGAATTATTCTTATTGCACTGTTCCAATTTAATGCAAAAATGCCTCATGAGCAAAACAGACTCCTTGGAGCCTCTAGTTTGTAGGATTACAATAGATAGAAGGTTAAGCTTTACAGGAGGCTTGTTTTTCCTTGAAAGCTAAGTACATGTCACTATATATTTATTATTTTAAGGAATTGGTAAAGTTCATGGTAAATGGTGTTTAGTGGTAGCCAATGATGCTACAGTTAAAGGTGGAACAGTATATCCAATTACATTACAGAAACAACTGAGGGCACAAGAAATAGCAGAACAGAACCATCTACCTACCGTTTATGTGATAGAATCTGGAGGTGCATTTCTTCCTTTACAGGTCAGTATATACATCTACCTACTGTTTATGTGATAGAATCTGGAGGAGCATTTCTTCCTTTACAGATCAGTATATACATCTACCTACTGTTTATGTGATAGAATCTGGAGGAGCATTTCTTCCTTTACAGGTCAGTATATACATCTACCTACTGTTTATGTGATAGAATCTGGAGGAGCATTTCTTCCTTTACAGGTCAGTATATACATCTACCTACTGTTTATGTGATAGAATCTGGAGGTGCATTTCTTCCTTTACAGATCAGTATATACATCTACCTACTGTTTATGTGATAGAATCTGGAGGAGCATTTCTTCCTTTACAGGTCAGTATATACATCTACCTACTGTTTATGTGATAGAATCTGGAGGAGCATTTCTTCCTTTACAGGTCAGTATATACATCTACCTACTGTTTATGTGATAGAATCTGGAGGTGCATTTCTTCCTTTACAGGTCAGTATATACATCTACCTACTGTTTATGTGATAGAATCTGGAGGAGCATTTCTTCCTTTACAGGTCAGTATATACATCTACCTACTGTTTATGTGATAGAATCTGGAGGTGCATTTCTTCCTTTACAGGTCAGTATATACATCTACCTACTGTTTATGTGATAGAATCTGGAGGAGCATTTCTTCCTTTACAGGTCAGTATATACATCTACCAACTGTTTATGTGATAGAATCTGGAGGTGCATTTCTTCCTTTACAGGTCAGTATATACATCTACCTACTGTTTATGTGATAGAATCTGGAGGAGCATTTCTTCCTTTACAGGTCAGTATATACATCTACCTACTGTTTATGTGATAGAATCTGGAGGAGCATTTCTTCCTTTACAGATCAGTATATACATCTACCTACTGTTTATGTGATAGAATCTGGAGGTGCATTTCTTCCTTTACAGATCAGTATATACATCTACCTACTGTTTATGTGATAGAATCTGGAGGTGCATTTCTTCCTTTACAGGTCAGTATATACATGTACATCTACATACTGTTTATGTGATAGAATCTGGAGGAGCATTTCTTCATTTACAGGTCAGTATATACATCGACCTACTGTTTATGTGATAGAATCTGGAGGAGCATTTCTTCATTTACAGGTCAGTATATACATCTACCTACTGTTTATGTGATAGAATCTGGAGGAGCATTTCTTCCTTTACAGGTCAGTATATACATCTACCTACTGTTTATGTGATAGAATCTGGAGGAGCATTTCTTCCTTTACAGGTCAGTATATACATCGACCTACTGTTTATGTGATAGAATCTGGAGGTGCATTTCTTCCTTTACAGGTCAGTATATACATCTACCTACTGTTTATGTGATAGAATCTGGAGGTGCATTTCTTCCTTTACAGGTCAGTATATACATCTACCTACTGTTTATGTGATAGAATCTGGAGGTGCATTTCTTCCTTTACAGGTCAGTATATACATGTACATCTACATACTGTTTATGTGATAGAATCTGGAGGAGCATTTCTTCATTTACAGGTCAGTATATACATGGACCTACTGTTTATGTGATAGAATCTGGAGGAGCATTTCTTCATTTACATGTCAGTATATACATCTACATACTGTTTATGTGATAGAATCTGGAGGAGCATTTCTTCATTTACAGGTCAGTATATACATCTACCTACTGTTTATGTGATAGAATCTGGAGGAGCATTTCTTCCTTTACAGATCAGTATATACATCTACCTACTGTTTATGTGATAGAATCTGGAGGAGCATTTCTTCCTTTACAGGTCAGTATATACATCTACCTACTGTTTATGTGATAGAATCTGGAGGTGCATTTCTTCCTTTACAGGTCAGTATATACATCTACCTACTGTTTATGTGATAGAATCTGGAGGAGCATTTCTTCCTTTACAGGTCAGTATATACATCTACCTACTGTTTATGTGATAGAATCTGGAGGTGCATTTCTTCCTTTACAGGTCAGTATATACATCTACCTACTGTTTATGTCATAGAATCTGGAGGAGCATTTCTTCCTTTACAGGTCAGTATATACATGTACATCTACATACTGTTTATGTGATAGAATCTGGAGGTGCATTTCTTCCTTTACAGGCTGGAATATACATATAATCAAACATGTCAACCCCTTAATATTTAAAATTAAGATCATGTGCTTCACTTAATTGGAAAAAAATGGAATTATAAACAGGTTTAACAAACTAGGCTAATTTTTCTCTTTACCTAAGAGAAGATTGATAATCATTTTTAGGTTGGAATGGCCAACCTTATGCTCTACTTGATTACCTGAGGTCCAAGTAGCATATCTATTATCAACAAAGTTAATAGTATGAGTTGAAAGAAACCCTAGAAATTCCCAAATTACTTGTCCACCCCAGGTCCCAATAAGTGTCACAATTGCTTTTCATTTTTAAGATGAAAATACAATATAAAATTGTGTGTTTATATTAAAAAACAAGTAGATTATTACTTGGGAATAAATGTATTTAGTCAATTACTGGGAAATATAGTACTATAAAATTGTATTGTAATTTTATTAGCATGATTCTAATGGAATAGCAGGTTATGTGGTCATCAACATAAAGCTTGATGTGCTTTTATAAAATGATTATTATAACAATTGACAGTTTTATTTAAGAATCAGAAGAAGCACCTTTTGTATAGTTTGATTAGGTTGACTGAAGCATTCTCAGCATTCACATATTTGTATACCTGTATGTCCTCTGCAAGTTTCAAAATTAATGACAAACAGCCATAAAATTTATTGTAGAAAAATGTTTGCTAGTGTGCTGTAAGGTAAAGGACATATTACAATTACCCATCTTGTAAAGTCATGGTCTACTGAAAATAATTAAATGTTTAAATGACCTAGCTACTTTGTTCATCTATTGTCATTGTGCATATATTTGAAAGTTTCTGAGACTGATTAGGATTTAAAAGTCATATGATGAAGGAAAAGTTACTGTTTTAATTGTATGCATTTTGTATTGCAGTCTCAGATATTCAATGATGGTGGACGGACATTTTATAATGAAGCTGTGATGTCTTCCCAGGGAATTCCACAGGTATTGTAATCATATCATCGGAAAAGATGTAAAAAAAACCTGAATAATTATATATACACAGTGAAAGACAAGCTGACTTGTTTTTATTAGTATTAAAGAGGTGCTTTGTTCTTGCTGGTGTGATTAATGGTAGACCATACTCTAAATTCTTTGATATATTGCCAGGCATTATCTACTAGTGTAATATATAGAATAATTTTCAAACCTGTAAATTATTATCTGACTATTACTAGAGAGAAATTTAGTTAGTTTGGTTTAAATATGAAAATATTGAGACCAGATTTAAAAACAGTTCTTTTGTTTTATGGTAGTTACCATGTAATATTTTGTATTGTAAAACAATAACTTTGGATATCAGTCAAATATACTTTTTCCTATGGCAAGTTTTGATATCAATTGGCTATGACAACCAAATGTAGCATAATTTTAGTACAGATGGAAACACAACAAAGTAGACCACAACTAATATTGTCGGAAATTACCTCACTAACAAATAATATTTAAGGAATTTAGTTGATTCTAAATAGGAGTAACTACACAAACAAGGTCAAGTATTTCTCTTCAAACTGGATTTTCAGCAAGCAACAATCAATCTATCAAATTAGCAAAATAAATATAGGTATGATTGCTGTTGCTATAACCTAGATAATTGCAACAAAAGTGGCAGTAAAATGTTCATATTTTTCATTTTTTTTATAACCATGATGATATATTGGTGTTATTTGTAGATAACTATAGTATGTGGAAACTGTACTGCAGGAGGGGCTTATGTCCCAACCATGGCAGATGAAGCAGTTATGATACACAAGAAAGGATACATTTTCCTTGGTGGACCACCATTAGTGCAGGCAGCAACAGGGGAAATAGTCTCTGCTGAGGATCTAGGGGGAGCAACTCTTCATTGTAGGTAAGTTTTCACTATTTCCTTTAGGGCACTCATGTCCTCAATTTCATGGGAAATGATAAAAAGCAAGTTATTGACCCTATTTATCAAGTATAGAATTTAAAGACAATTATGAGAAAGGTGAATGTCACTTAGAATGATTGAATTGATAACAACCAGTGGCAAAATTCCACTCATATTCATGGCGAGCTTTCATGGTGAAATTTACGTGAAAGTGAAACAATATACATGTATAAGCATTATTTTGATTAACATAACATAAAATATTATCATCTTTTATTTTATTCTTTTTTCTTTTCCATTATGCTTCAGAGTGCAGTTTTGATGCAGACACATTATTTTCGGTACAGATCAAAGGCTAGAGTTATAATTCCTGCAGTAAAACTGCAGTAGAAATTGAATTATGCTCTATATTTTACAGTGTGAGTGGTTGTACAGATTATTTTGCTGAAGACGAGGCTGAAGCTTTAGAACTAGGCCGAGATATTATAGCTACGTTAAATATTACAATGAATGAAAATACAACAACTACATCAGAGGAACCTTTGTATGACCCTGAAGAATTACCAGCACTTGTATCTACAGACAATCAAATGGATATCTATAAGGTAGAGTAAGAGGGTCTGGATAGGGTAATGTTTATCTCGTCATACAGACAACCAAACAGATCTATTGAAAATTTGTTGTTGATGTCAGATATTTGGTATCATTGTTGGATACTGTAAATTCAGATGAGGATATTTGCAGTAATGCGCTGACCACACAAAATGACCTACAAAATATGACATGACTACTTTTATATTTTTAGGATGTTTGATGCATCTTATACTAATAATATATTAAAACAATCTTATTGATATGTTTTATACATATATGGTAAGTTATAAAACAAATGAAATATTGTTGTTTTCATTAAAAAAAAAAGATATCTTTTAGTTGATACTTGAAAAGGAATAAAGCACGTCTTCTGGTATTGAATACAAAGATTTGATTGATTGATTGATTTATTGGTGTTTAACGCCATTTTCAACACTATTGTGCTGTTTCATGGTGTTCAGTTTTTATTTGTGGAGGAAGCCGGAGAGAACCACAACCTTCGGTAGGAAAACTGACAATCCTAGTCAATTAAGATTGGAGTCCAGTGCACCTGCCCCGTGCAGGATTTTAACTCACAACCTCAGTATTGACTGGCTAGTGATACAGTAGTTTGACTACTTAGACCACTCCCCCACCTAGGCACCACAAAGATTTGAAAGGCTGAATTTAAGTACCCTTGTTTGACAGTAGTCTGACTAAAGTGCTATCTAGATACTATAGTTAAATACAATTGGTCTTATTTGTCTTATTGATAATCTTGTACAAAAACATGATATAAAATTAGAAAAATTTTCAACTTTTGTAGGTCATTTCAAGAATTACAGATGGCAGTAGATTCCATGAATTCAAAACAAAGTTTGGTGATACTTTAGTCACTGGATTTGCACATGTACATGGGTAAGGCTATACATTATATTCTAGCATCAACAGTTTTCTAATATATATGTGACATTTAATTGAAAAGATATACAACTAAACACAAAATATTTTTCACTTTTGTATTTTCTCTTTCCTGATGATTAATAATGCAGTTTGGTTCAGACACATCATAATTGATATTGAGCAGAGGTACGAGTTCCAACTCCTGCAGTAGAAAATTAAACTAATATCTGAGAATCCTGCTAAAAAGCTTAAAGAAGTAATTTTGTTAAAAAAAAACCTTTTCATTTAGCTATCAATTTCAAACTGACCGCTATAAAAGAATTTATGTATATATATTTAAACTTACTTGTATACATTTGTTTGAGCAGACAACTTGTGGGAATTGTAGCCAGCAATGGTGAGCTGACGGAGCCTGCAGCAGATAAAGGAGCACACTTTGTACAGATGTGTGGAGAAAGGTCTATTCCACTGTTATTTCTACAGAATACTGTCTGGGAAGATAGCACTGTAACTAATGGTAAAATTATCAATCTCATTTCTTTTTGGCAATATTTGCTTACACTTATGGTAATGTTTTTTCTTTACTCAGCAGTAGAATGTTGTTTTTAGCCTGATTGTTGAGGACTTTACAATGAGTGTTAAAATAATTGTATATTGAAACATTTTTATTTTTGAAGACTAACATATTTTCAATACGGTAGTAAAAAATTGAAATAAGAATTTTTAATAACATATGAAAATAAGGAGATGAAGTATGATTGCCAATGAGACAACTATCCACCAAAGTTCAAATAAAGTGGATGTAAGCAATTTTAGGCAACTACACGGCCTTCAACAATGAGAAACACCAATACCGTATAGTCGGCTATAAAAGTTCCTGACATTCAATTGAGCAATAACAAAACAATTTACGAAAAAACAAACATGACAGACATGAACCAACGACAATCACTGAACTACAGACTCCAGACTTCGGACAGGCACATACAGAATGTGACAGGGGTTACCCTAGTTTGCTAGTGCCAAACCCTCCCCTAACCTGGGACAGTTGAGTAACATTACAACATAAGAGCAAACTATAAAAATCAGTTAAAAAGGGCTTAACTCATCAGATCGATACAAAGCAGAAAACATCTAACGAAAACACAGACCAGACGTGGCAGGGTATCTCTACATCCCACAACAACAAAGACAATAAGTAATGATCTGAGAACATGTTTATTGTTAGATTCAAATAGAATAAATGAAAGCAGATTTTTCTTGGACGTGTATCCTAGGTTTAAAGAATGGTGACAAATTAAGAGCACAAGCAAAGATGATGTCAGTTGTTAGTACCAGTCCAGTACCAAGGATTACATTTATTGTTGGAAATGGTGTGGGACCAGTTAGTTATATTATGGTAGGAATAATCTATGCAAATTTAATATTCCTATAGTCAATGACTATAATTGCAATATTCTTATATGTAAAATTGTTGTATTCTTTCTTATTTTCCATCTATAACCCAAATAATGGCAGGTTTTTAAGGTCATGACCAGCTGAAAATATAAAATCGTTTTTTTCGGCTGCAATCCTTTTGTGCTGGTTGCAATTTTTAAGTTACCGATCATTAACACCAAATTTATTTTTTTAAAGATATCAATAGTGCCAGAATATGGAACTCATTTTGAGAAAATTACTTGTATGACTAAATATCAAATAACCTATGCTAACCTGTAACATATATAAGTCCTTAGTAAATTATGATACCATAATGACAATAAAATATGGAAAAAATAGGACAATTGTTGCAATAAGCGAAGTGCAGAAATGAGGTGATGTTATACAACAACAAAATGTACTGCTATCATATTTTCAGATGAGCAGTGCATGACCGTTTAAAAAAAAAAAAGGATTTCTGTCATATCAACATGAGTGGGGTTTCGCAGGAGATAAAAAGAAAGAGCATGATGAAAATTGAAAGAAAATGGGAAAGAATGCTTTCAAATAGAAGTATTTCAATATAGCAAATAGTTATTTCATTAAATAATTTAAAGATATGATATTTAAATTTCAGGGAGGTAAAGCTGTCAGTCCTCATTTTCTATTCTGTTGGCCAAATGCTGTGATAGGCTTAACAGAACCTCAGGTTGTAGCTCAGGAAATTTGTGCAGTATGTACTTTTTCTTAGAAATCATTATTTTGGAAGTTCATTTTTACTTCTGACTTACTTTTACATCTGTATCAAGAACTTACACAAAGTTGCGTGCACAAAAGTACTAACACATCAATGTTCTATTTATAACATGCTTGTCAGCAGGACAGAAAACCATAAGTTCAACTTCAAAATATAGAATTAATATTTCCTACTTCTCCACCAAAAACACTGCATTTTGGAGTAAGAGCAAAGACTGGTTCATCAACACCTTAACATCTGGCTCAAGATGTCTGTGTAGTACAAAGCAGGGTTCATAAAAATATATCGCATTAACATTCTTGATATCAAGGTTCATGTTAGGAGTGAAACTTTGGTGACAAAGTTGCTTTTACAAGAGGAACATTGTTTTCATAACTTCTAAAAGAGATATTCACAATCAGAAACAAAGTAATAAGTTTACATGGGAAACTTAACACTAAAATTTACGACAAAAGGGATAAGCTCATGTTTTTCTCTGACTGTTAATGACGTCTTTACACTAAATCCATTGGATGTTGGATGTGTACTGATTGATATTTTAGTCTTGAATACATGAGTTTTTTTATTAGTTGTTATTGACTTTGAAGTAGCTGTTAGTAACTGTGAGTACTCTCAGATCTGTACTTAGTGTTTTTTTTTGATGTAGGGATGAATAAGTACACTTCCACTTCCACTCTATTTTTGTTAGATGTATTTCTATGTGTATCCATCTGATGAGTTAAGCCTTTTTAAACTGATTTTCATAGATTGTTTTTATGTTGTACTGTAACACCACTGTCCCAGGTTAGGGGAGGGTTGGCACCTTCAAACTAATTTAAACCCACCACATTCTGTATGTGCCTGTCCTAAGTTAGGAACCTGTAATTCAGTGGTTGTCGTTAGTTGCTGTGTATCATATTTGTTTTTCGTTCATTTTTTGGTACAGAAATTAGGCTGTTAGTTTTCTCGTTTGAATTTTTTACATTTGTCATTTCAGGTCCTTTTATAGCTGACTATGCGGTATGGGTTCTGTTCATTGTTTAAGGTGACCTATAGTTGCTAATTTCTGTGTCATTTGGTCTCTTGTGGAGAGTTGTCTCATTGGCAATCATACCACATCTTCTTATTTTTATAATTATTTAGGTCAACGAAGAAGTTTAAAAAGTTGACCCTGCTCTGATTGGAACAGTTTTCTAAAAAAGAATAGTAACTGATTGCAGGAATAAGTCTGTCTATTTTTTTTCTTTTGAAATGCTTTGTGGAGTGTTGTAGTCAATAAGTGTCAGTTCTGGGATCTTTTGTTGTAAAAAATGGTGTTTTTTATTAAAAGGTTAAAGGAAACATACCTAAAGACTACCGGGTACTAAAATGTGACCTGTTGGTCCCAAACTAGGTTAAAATAACTAAAATGAAGCCATCCTTAGAAGGAAATTATTAAGTAAATTTCCACCCAAGAATCAACAAACAAGTTCTTGTTCAAATAAAACCATAAGTTAATAAAGTAAACTTTAGTAGATAGTTGTCTCATTGACATTCATACCACATCTCCATGTTGGATAGTTGTCTCATTGGCATTCATACCACATCTCCATGTTGGATAGTTGTCTCATTGGCATTCATACCACATCTCCATGTTGGATAGTTGTCTCATTGGCATTCATACCACATCTCCTTATTTTTATAAAAAAGGATTTCCTTATAAAAAATAAGTTTCAAATTTGAAAATTTGTTTTTAGCATTGGTTTATGCAGTAAAACATATTGTTAATCAACTTATCCATCAAATTTGCTTCAGTATATTTAATTTATACACTAAATGATGCATTTATTACTGGATAAAAAAAAACCAGAAAACAACAAGTGGAATTATGACAAAGATGACAAACAAATTACATGCATATATATTTATAATATATAAAGCATATTATTATAAATAGATTTCCCGCACAATTTCATTGCAATTTTCACACTGAATTTGGTTTATACACACAAATTTGATTCATAAAACATCTTAAGAGAGAAGAACTTACAACCAAGTGCCTAGCATATAAAGATGCTAGAAAAGAACATTGAACAGTGTTGCAACCAAAAATGTGAATTAAACAATTCATGGTGTTATCCTTTCTCCCTGTCAGCCACAGAATAAAAAGTGTCTTTGCCCTGGAATTTTAAGGTAGTAAAATATATGCATGTAATATTTTTCACTGGACCTTAATTCATCCATCAATCTACATACAATCACAAAGACCCTTAAGAAATGCACACTTACCAGATATATCAGTGTACACTATTAGTGTGAAGATGAATGTCAAGGTAGTTTTTGTAAATTCAGAAATTTTTGCAATGTTTTTATTATTTCAAATAATTGTGACTGAATAGGTAATAGCAAAATTAAAAATTCAAATTTTGGTATCATTATTTGTGTGCAAAATAACACACCAAACTTTCTGAATTAACAGTATACATTGAAAGCCAGACAAATTGAAGGTAAAAGATTATTTTTTTGTTATCTCTTTTTAATTTTTGCTTTATAGTTTACCATTGTTTCATTCATCAGATAAAATGGAATTTTTCTATTTGATTAAGAAAAATTATTTGTGTATTTTAAACTGTTTGTAAAGCTCCTGTTAATTTTTGCAGAGTAAAGAGTCTTTAAGCTCTGAAGACCAAGCCAAAATATTAGAAAAGTGTAATAAAGAATCTACAGCATTTTATGGAGCATCCAGAATGTGGAATGATGGAATAGTACTGCCACAAGATACACGACAGGTATAACTATATTCTGATTTTTAAAAATTTTACAACACCCTTTTTGAAAGACCTTTTGTATTCAAATATTCATACAAGTTAAAACTATGTTCATTATATGTTTGATATGAATTTTGCTTTGAAGGAGGTAAAATGATTTCCAAAAAATATCGTTAATCTGCCAAAAATTGAATCAAACAAAAGTATAGATTAAAGGGGCACTAGCTACGCCATATATAAAAAATCTAATATATGATTTTTTTTTTGTTCAATCATTAATGAAAGTGAAATAGTGAAATAATTATTCGCTTTTAGCCGCCAGTATGGTTCAATTTTGTCAAAATGAGCTAAGAAACATTGATGATGAATTATTCACTTGCAAGTGAATAATTCGACCTCATTGAATCCGTATTCATGTGAACTTCAATTTAACTTTAGCTAGAGATTGATAACACATGAATTGTATGTGTAAAGTTATTTAAAGGAAAAGAATGTCAACATTGAAAGTGAAAAAAAGGTAAATCATTTGATTGACTGATCCGATCCACAAAAAATCATTCTTATACAGGTAAAAACGATGATAAACATATATTTTTAATCTATAATATGAAATTAAACAGACCTAGAAAAATCAAATAGCATGAGTTCGCTTAATCTATTTATATCTTTATTTATGTTTACATCGCTTTTATGGTCATCAGATGACTTTGGAGGTCAACTCAATAGTTAATTAGATGGCGTTTAGACTAAAATACACATGAAACGAAGCTACGTGTTATCATGCCCATGTCCTGTTAACTGTTTATTTTAGGCTTTTAATAGTTTGGATAAATGTTATACATTGTTATAAATCAAATATGAGAATTTGAGTCAAATCGGTGAACATGAATTTGACAGCTAGTGCCCCTTTAATTTATCTGATAGCAGTACTTGACTTTATTAATATAATACTAAATCTTAAATATTTATATCTTATTACGATAGTATTTTACTGGCTACTATAAAGTTACTTATCAGTTACTTCTTATTGTTCAAATTAATTTGTTAAGCATGAGATAAACAAGCCATGACATGTCAATAAAATTCTTACAAAAAATGTACAATTGCTGTCATTAAGTTTTTTAAAAGTTGTCAACTATTTAATAGAGCATTAAGATTAGTAGTGAAACACTTATTAGAAGCAGACATTAAAGTTTTTTTTTGGGGAGAGGGTAGTATAGGTAACTTATAATTTTTTACTTGATTCATCAGTTTGTCTTTCAAATTGACTTATACAGGCATGGGCATAAATATTCTGAAAATATTGTTATTGTTTTCAATAGGGTTCAATCTATAAGTTTATTATATTTGATAGTGTTTGAAATGAAAAGTTGAGAAAGAGCTTGTGATTGAAGAAGTAGAGCTCTTAATTTTTTTCTGTCTTAAAATGATGATAATAAACTGCAATAATATGTATCTAACACTTTTTCTTATTACTAGTTTTCTTCTTTTCAGGTTTTACGGCAGTGTCTAAGTATAACAAGAGCCTACAGGCAACCACAACCTGTCCAAGCACCTGTGATAAGAATGTAGTCTATTTATATCTATAATATATTTTTATATTCATTAACAGTTTTGATTCTTTTTTGACAAGTTAAAAATACTTTTATTATAATTATCTGAACTTGTGAAATATGTAAATTTTCCATTATTTATGACTTTGCAGTAATATTCAAGATTTTATGCAGCATTTTTGTACTTCTAGTTACCATAGTGTTTTGCTTGGTGTTTCTCACATTTATCTACTCCATATCCCATCTTTTTGTTCCAAAGATATTGGATAATATCAGGAATTAAAATTTTCTAGAGTACAATGGTAATGACCTTTATACAAAAAGTAAAAACAACAAAAGTACCGAACTCCAAGGAAAATTCAAAACAGGAAGTCCCTTAACAATTGGCAAAATCAAAAGCTCAAACACATCAAACAAATGGAAAACAACTGTAATATTCCTGACTTGGTACAGGCATTTTCTTATGTAGAAAATGGTGGATTAAACCTAGTTTTTAAGCTAGCTAAACCTCTCACTTGTATGACAGTCGCATAAAATTCCATTATATTGAGAACAATGTGTGAACAAAACAAACAGACATAATAGGTTAAAATGTCAAAAATAGGGGTACAGCAGTCAACCTGTTATAATCTCAATCTATTTAAAAGCAAACAAATATGTCAACAAAGAAAAACAAAATAGCATATAGACAAAGCACATACGCAACATTGAAACACAAGAATACAAAAAATGACAACAGCACATCAACACAATGATGGGATGTACAAGTACCGAGCCACGTCTAAAGGATATTACCAAGAATGGACCAAACAGTAAACATTAATAATTTACAAAGACGAATAAAAGAACACTATAACACATACTTAAGATGATAAACAACGTCAGTACCTAGAATCTATACATCAAGACCATCATGTATTATTTGTGAAGTTGATACGGAATATTTATCAACAAGGTCTTGGTATCTTTCGATGAACATTTTTAGAAAATGGACGAGATGTTCTTTGACATAACCCTGGTTCATCAACTTTTTGCTCAGACACTGGTGACGTTTTACAAAGTCTGAGTAGCAGCTGCAAGCTCTTGAATACCGAATGAGTTGGGAAATGTATATCCCATATGCAGGTGAAGTTGGTATATTGCTACTAAGGTGGGGGAAATTGATAATTTCAAAATTAAAATCGTCTTGTTTGTCAAAGATTCTGATACTGAGATGACGGCTGATGTCAAATTCGAGGTATAAGTCTAAAATGAGGTGGAGGAAGCCGTGTCTGTTGTTTCTTTAATTTCCAGTTCTGGAGGATATATTAATGGAACCCAATCAGAAAAGTTTGGATTGTTTATGGAAAAAATGTTTTTGATGTGAAGATTGCACAAAGTTCAATCAAAACCCTTCTGTGATTGGCTTGATGGCTTTAACTAGATTCCTGGCCTCTATTCTTCCTTTGAGAGTACAAGCAACAGAGTTAAGTGAGGTGGACATTCTTTATATCTTATTTATTAGAGATTGCTGTCATGCAATCATCAATAATATATTTTCAGATATTCAAGCTACAAAATGATGTTTATGTGTATAATGAACAATATGCTGAAAATTTTCACCATCTTCTCCTAAACCACAAGACCAATTTTAACCAAACTTGGTAGAAATAATAAATGGAAGGTCACTTATTGAACATTCACAGTTTCGTAACAATTTGCCGAAAAACATTGACGCCAAGAGCGATCTTTGTTCAATTTTCAAACAGTTTCTACTTCGTATTTTTCTTCTGTAACAGAAACATGTATAATTTACTTATTGCATAGTTTTATGGTGATTTTATATTTAGACTGTAGTCTGTAGAAAGTTCCTGTCAAAATTATCATTCATGGAGTTATCTGCTTATTGACCAGAATGTATCTTCTCTCCTTTCATTACTGAAGTCACTGTCTGGAGTATGATACTTTGTCTCCCACATTAAGTTCTTCAGTTAATCAAGAGCGTTTTCCCAGTTCCTATCAAATAAGTTTATAGTGGCTATCCTTCACAGGAAATATAGAACCAATTGTCCTTATTAACATTTCCCTGCTGATTGTTAAATCTTTACTTCTTTGTATACATTTATGGTGGTACCGTATGTTTGAAGAGCATGATAAATGACCGTTTTGTTATCTCTCTGTTCTCCATTAAGCTCTATTTTTATGAGAGTTTCCCTAGCTACATATGTTTCTATCTTCGTAAATGTCTGAGTGGAAGCTAGGAGATTGCTTGTTTTCTTGTCCATTGCTTTGTATGTTGTTGTGCTGATAGTAATATGATGTCAATTCCAGTTCATAGTAAGCATTATAATATTGGTAATTTGGTACTTAGACTGCTATAACACATGTGTTATAGTAGTCTCAGTTTTGTTGCTGATATAATTGTTGTTGGTAGCAATGTTCTTGACTTGGTTTACATGTGTATGTCGTTTAGTCGTTGATGTGTTAGCACAGCTGTTGTTTTGTAATTTGGTCAGTTCCTTATCTACTTTTAATTTCTAAGTACAAATCTGGTAACTATTTCGTATATTCCTATTATGAGTTAATCATTCCTGTATCGATTAAGACTACTTTTTTTATCTGTAAGGAATACTGTGGAAATTCCCAACGAGTTCCTGTCATGCTCTGAATTTCTCAAATTTCGCCATTTTTTTATATAAATTCTTAACTACATATATGTCTTAATTCTAGGTTTCTGTTCTCAGCTTTATACAATCTTCCCAATGTTCTAGTTTTTCTGTCATATTCTCATTTAGCGGCTGCCTTCATCAATTAAAGTTGTTCTTCCCTTTTCCGCAATCGTTATTCCAGCTTGTTATAGTTAATTCTTTCATCTTGATTTTATCAGTCTGATTAAAATTCTTATCCTGTGTCCACGCTATGTTTACAAAGCCTTGTAAGCGAAGTGGGGACACCTGATTTGTATTAAAATCCTATTGTGTTTTTTTTTTTATTTCTTATTTACAGTATATATTAGATAAATGAAACTTTCAACATTTTTTGGTAGATTTCTTGTTTCTTCTCTCTATGTTGCATTGTGGGTATCCATCCGATTATATGTTAAAGTATGTATGCCCTCTGTATCTGTTGTTTTTTTAAATGTTTGACGGAAGTGTGTTTTCAATCTGTTTATCCTCATTTTGGTCCTGTAAGACCCAAACAGAAGCAAGCGATATTGTTCTTATCAATATATAAAGTAAGAATTGATGAGACAAATAAAGCATTGTCCCATCAACAATTAAACTTTGGAATAATTTGAACATATCAGTTCGAAATGTAGACTCATTATCAAAATTCAAAGTAGAATTAAAAAACCACGACATTCGAAATGAGAATCAACCTAAACATTATTTATATGGTCCAAGAAAATTGAATATAATATTAACCCAATTTAGATGTTCGGCATCCTTCTTGAATTGTGACTTGTTTAGAGCTAACATTATATCTGATCCACCATGTAAATGTGGTTTGGATATTGAGGACATGCACCATTTTTTCTTTGATTGTCCTTTCTATCTAAATGAAAGGGCTATTCTTTTTAATGGTCTCAGCTGGCTTCCCGAAGGCTGCGAGTTGGACTTAAAACTATTGGTTTTTGGAAAAGAAACTCTTTCCTATGATCAAAATGTGCAAATTAATAAACAAGTATTCAATTTTATAAAGAGATCAAAACGATTCCTCGTAGTATAGTATCAGCATATGTAAAACGCACATCATCATCATTATTATCATCATCATCCTAATCTCCGTCGTTCTTTCCTCATTCCCTCTCCTTTTTTCAGTACTATAATAGTTTAGTAATATTAATGTTGTTTATATTATATGATGCATGCTCATGTTCAATTTGTATTGTTATATATATTGTATTGTGGAGAAGACTTTATAAGTATGTTTTACTTGTGTCTGATCCTTGTTTGCTTTGAGCAAATAAAATATGTTTAAACTAAAAAGCATTTCCATCTTTGTGAATTATCATGTTCAACGTCTGGCAATACTGTTCATTTTCGTTCTGCTGAAGTGACTCAGCTAATTTTAAATTGTGTGCATATTTATTTACCTCTAATATCTTTGCTTTTTGTCGAGTGTTTCCCCTTTTCCAATGGTACAGACCGTGCATATGTATGCGAGATCCTTTTGGTTTTAACTTAAAATGTTTTCATCCGAATTATTTCGCAATAATAATGTTTCCAATGTTCATTCAATCAGACATATTATAGCGCTAGATACAGTTCATTCTACATTTGTGACTTGATTACTGGACATATGCGTCTGACATACCTATTTCTGAAAGGTTGCAATGCCGCTTCTAGTTGTTCAGCAAATTTTTTACATCATTTCTCAAAATTTACTTTAGTAGGTTGGTGTTGGACATACTTGTGTGTATTTACTAATAATACTTTGCTCGAACTTGTTAGATTTTTTCCCATTTATCAGCAGCGTTTACTTTGTGAGATAACTTTAATTTCTTGTATCATTAATACTTTATGTTATTTGAACATTAATATCCTCTTATTTGGTTGCAACTGGTGGTTTTTCTTTTATAAAAGTATGTCCATCAGTTGAGCTTCTATAATATGTTTCACAATCATGTATAAAAGTGATGGCATCTAGTTTTTGCGGTAATACCACCTTCTTTTTAGGGTATTAATACAGTAAGTTTAGTACATTCTACTTTTTTTTTCTAAAATCTTGTAATTTATTTACAATGAATTTTTAGTTGTCTCTGAATACTTTGTATCCTGAAGTATATGTTGTTAATTATAAAAGTTAAAATTTAATGTATTAATTTGACATGTATATAATGTCCTTATATCTTATGTTGTATACCCTTTTTTACATTTTACTTATATGGAGGACCTAGAAAGATTTGCTTTGGCAAATGGGGTTTGCCTCTTGAAATACAGATTATCTATTTATTTATTTATGGCAGCACGAGTCAAAATTTGATTGTTGTTGACCAACTTTCACAAATACCCTCTGATTTTGTTTCAGCATGGCGTTTTAAAAAATAATTTGATGTTGGGTTCGTGTTGCTCAGTCTTTACTTTTCTATGTAGTGTTTTGTATACTGTTGTTTGTCTTTTGGTCCTTTTCCTTTTTATTGCCATGTCGTTGTCAGTTTGTTTTCGACTTATGAGTTTGAGTTCCATTTGGTATCTTTTGCCTCTCTTTTTGAAGTGGGTTTTCAATGTTTTAATTGATGTGACAGGCGAACTAGGTAGGTTAAGCTAGAAACCTTTGATAAAAAAAAATTGAATGAAATTTCAAATGAGGTATTCTGCATTTTAAGGGCATACGATACAGTTACAGGGGAGGTAATGACGTTGCTAACGTAAATTGTTAGTTTCGCGACGTCAAACTGTGACTTGTCGGGAAAAGATGCAGTTTTCGACTGATTTTTGTCATTCAAACTGATTTAACTTGAAAACGAGTTCATGGACCCCTCTTTTTTAAAATGACATTTGGTTTGATTACGTATGAAGATTATGTTTACCAATTTTTATGAAAAAGTCAATAGTGCAATTTTTTTAAATTTGATAAATATACAGCAAAAAATGACGTTTTTTTTCTACAATCATGATCATTTGATTAATATGAGTTATTTGTAAAAATGGAATATACAAATTTATAGAACATTTATATAAAACAGAAATTACAAATAATTTAACAAAAAACAGCTTGTGTTTATCTTTTAAAACAAAAAAGTTATGTATTTCTATCGAAAAGAAAAAACGTCCACAAATCCGAATTTTGAGGAAATATCTGAAATTTCAACCTCAATTTACTCAAAAAGTAGCACATGATGGTATATTTTTTATTACATATTTGATTTAATCAGGTAAAAAATAGCCTATATGCAAATTTTCATCAAAATTTCATTATGGGATCAAAACTGTATCGTATGCCCTTAAGATACTTTCAACGTTTTCTTTTCATGATAAATGGTTACTGTTTGCGTTGATCTATGGAATCAAGGATACTTAATGTTATAGTCAAAGCCATCTCTTCTCAAGTTATACGGAAACCATCATCATTTGGTTTATCGTTATGGAATATCTGTGTCACATGAACATGGACATGCTACAATTGTTGTCCCCACAATCCCTTCCTCTTTTCCTCATTTATATCATCACCGAGTATTAGTGGGACTGATTACTCTTCCTATACACATGGGTTTGCCCGCGTTACTGATTACCTTTCCGATACACATGGGTTCACCCGCGTTACTGATTACCCTTCCGATACACATGGGTTCACCCGCGTTACTGATTACCCTTCCGATACCCATGGGTTCACCCGCGTTACTGATTACCCTTCCGATACACATGGGTTCACCCGCGTTGCTGATTACCCTTCCGATACACATGGGTTCACCCGCGTTGCTGATTACTCTTCCTATACACATGGGTTCACCCGCGTTACTGATTACTCTTCCGATACACATGGGTTCACCCGCGTTACTGATTACTCTTCCGATACACATGGGTTCACCCGCGTTACTGATTACCCTTCCGATACACATGGACATGATGGGTTCACCCGCGTTACTGATTACCCTTCCGATACACATGGACATAATGGGTTCACCCGCGTTACTGATTACCCTTCCGATACACATGGACATGATGCGTTACTGATTACCCTTCCGATACACATGGACATGATGGGTTCACCCGCGTTACTGATTACCCTTCCGATACACATGGACATAATGGGTTCACCCGCGTTACTGATTACCCTTCCGATACACATGGACATGATGGGTTCACCCGCGTTAGTTGGTATGAACATGTTGCTTAATCTGTAGTTTTCTGTGTATTGTTTTGTAGATTGTTGATTGTTTTTTTTTTAATCTTTTTTCTATTTTTCAGTGGTATTATCCGTCTTCCTCTAATGCATGCATGGATTTTTGAATTCCCTCCCCGGTATCTTCTTATATAAAAAATGGCTAGTTTAATCACTGTGTGTTACGCCACTTTGCGTTCTTGTGTGTTTTATTTTTTTCATCATTTGATTTGTAATATCAGTCGTAATTAGATATAATTTATTTCTGCATCAAAAACTGTCAGTTCGTCTTAAATATAGGAAATGGCACTTTTGAGAGAATCATTTATTGGAGTGCGATCATTGAACATTACTGCCTTAAGGACATATAAACAGTTTTTTTTATTCAAACACATAATCATTGTTGTTACATCGATTTTATTACATTTAAATCTTTTCTAACATTTAAACTTATTAAGACGGTTGGACGAGTCGACATGTCAAAGCCCATAATTATTCACCCGGAAATGTATACTTTTGTTTTGTAAATACAGTACGTAAGTACTTAGATTATAACATATAAGATTCAGACATGCCTTGGTTGTTCAGCTTACTTAAGCCACGTAGGGACTATGAAATATAAAATCAATATCAGGTAAGTTGTTTAAATTTTTCCTATTGATTTCTGATTATCATAACATTGTAATACTTTTGTCGTCCAGTTGTTATTGCTCGACAGGTATCCTAAAGAGGATGTATAATTGGAATGACGGGTTTAATTTATTTTTTAACTCCTTACATGAGAGCTACGGTTTGGATAAAGTAACAACAATCATGCATGCTGTTTGAGTGTTCCTCATGTGTTCTAGGGATACGAAATGATATTCTCGCGCCTTCAATAAAGTCTTGTATTTATACTAGTGTATATAACATGTATAAGAAACCTGTGTTATTTTATTTTTTGTAACTAGAAAGGGAGTGCAAAGATATTAAGGTTCATGTGGACCCTTTGGCTAAAATGGCTGCATTTTCACCTCAAAATTTACTCTGAGTACAGACAAACCTGCGCATCTGGAAAAGTTTTAAGGCATAGCATGCCCTAGATAAATAAACTTCTAATGCATGGTATGTTTTAGAAAATTAAAAACTTAACTGGATTTAGCAGTACACTTTTTTTCGTCCCTGCAGAAGATGATAAAATTAACAAACAGTTGAGTTTCACTTGATATGGTCCACTCAGATACACAGTTTAAATCACCAATTATTGTCAGGTATCTATTGTCCATCTATTGTCCATGTCAATCAAAACAGTTCACTTCAATTATTACCTGTGGGGAAGTTCTCAAACCTCTTTCCCAACTTAGTTTATTTTGGCACCTTCTGGAGGAATGAAAAAAAGTGCACTGCAAAATCCGGTTAAGTTTTTAATTTTCTAAAACATAAAATATATTTGAATTTTATTTATCTAGGGCATGCTATGCCTTAAAACTTTTCCAGATGCACAGGTTTGTCTCTACTCAGAGTAAATTTTGAGGTGAAAATGCAGCCATTTTAGACGAAGGGTCCACATCAACCTTAAACTTACTATTCTACCATTTCTGTCTATTCACTATCAAATAATTTATGTATGTCACGTTATAGAAAACAATTTCAGTTTCGATATAAAATAAAACTGAATACATACTTGTAAATTTATTTGTCATGTGAACTAGTTATAAATCCGATGTCACGTATATTATGTAAACATTTCATGTTTCAGCATCAAATTATTTGGAAATAGGTAAAATGTTTATAGATTCGATGGTCTTGAAAATTTTATTTCAGCACGTTGAGTTACACAACTATATAGTTTGAAAATGTCTTAATATTAATAATACTCGATAGCGGACCAAATCGGAAGAAATTTTGGAATTTCCCAATTCCGTAGTTTTTATTACCACAACGTTATGAATGTCTGGATGGTGTTAACAGAATGAAGAAATACTACAGAATTATGGAATAAAAAATAAAGAATAGAGAAAAATAGGCAAACAAATAAGAGTAGAGAATAATGGACAAACAATTTCAAAATAGAGAAAATGGCTTAACAAATTAAAGAATACAGAATCGAGGGACCCCCATCCAGACCCTCCCAATTGCGTTTGCAACTTAAAAGTGATGTTTGAAACCCAAGAGTTGACTGGCATATTACAGAATAATACGTCCCGTAAACGGGCGTTTAAAAATTGGCACCGTTAATGTTATTACTACCAATTGGTCGATACCTCTGCTTGTGGACTGTTAGTCCCCGAGGGTATCAACATCCCGGTAGCCAGTACCCTGTACTTGCATGAAAATACGGATATAATATTATTAAAATTTGCTGTTGCAAAATTTTAGAAAATATTTCAAATCAAAGATATCTCCCTCATGCAAAGCTCTGATCCCTTGCCTCGCTCTGGCTATACTTTTTGTCTTTTTGTGGTTTTTAAGCTCTTCATTTGTTTTAATAAGTTTTGGATTTTAAAATACTTTGGCCTCGAACATCACTGAAGAGACATGTATTGTCGAAATGCGCATCTGGTGCAGAATTTGTACCGTTAATGTTATTAGTGTGGTGACCAAGGACATATTTTTATGGATTTCATCTCCCCGCCTAACACTCAACTTAATTATATATCATTTGAAAGAAGAAACCTTGTACTCTAAGAATAAGCCTGTCGTAAGGATCAGAAATGGTCCAATTAAAAAAAAAAACTATAGTTAAAGAGATAATTAAAAAAATTCTGAAAATTTTGATGGATTTTGATTTTGGAAATTTTTTACTCTTTAATATTCTGTCAAATAACAAACTTATCCTAATTTGTTTTCATCAATAGTAGATGTTCGTATAACAACTAAATCCTTAGATATGTGTTCCCAAAATTGTCTCAAAACGACTTTTTTAATTACAAAACTCAAAATACGAAGCTTTCATCCAAATAAATACAAATGACTTTGACCTTACAACTTACGTAAATTTTACGTATAAAAATCATTGCCATGAATGACAATACTGAACCTTTGCTGAAAGAAGTAAGCACTTTCCTGAGTTATAATATTTGATTTTTCAATTTTTCTGTTCTTTTTACATTTCAATAGATTATGGGAATATAAGTTTTCACGAGAAACAGTATAAGATGCTATTACAGAAATTAAAACATTATGAAACCTTTTTTAAGAAGTAGAGGAAAAAAAGTGGTCTCATAAGACAGGTGGTCTTTTAATGAGGTTCAACAGAGGGACATAAAATTAATGGTCTTATAAAACAGGTTTGTGCCTGAAAAGGTGGTCTCTTTAGGTTTGTGCCTAAAAAGGTGGTCTCTTAAGCAGGTTTAACTGTATTCAAAAGTCTGCGGTACTTTTGTGTTAACGCAATGTGACTAGAATCATTAAGGAAGCTCAATTTAACATATTCTAGAAAAAATATGCAAGTTTATAACAAATGTTCAGGCCATAGAATGCGACAAGAGGAACATCCCAATTTAGAAAAGGAAAATTTATCTGTATATATACTTTTATAAAAGTAGCTGATTTTCCATTTTGAAGTAATTACAGTCATTGTTAATCTGATTGAAATACATATTCGTTCTCTATGCTTCGTTTACAAGGAAAGCGTGGTCACAGGATTGAGACACTGTGAAGTACTTGTTGGAAATACAAAAAAAAAAAAAAAAAAATGGAACTTCGAATAATTAAGGATTCAATCAATTCAAATTTTATCGGAGATCTAGGAGATGGTTTACATTGATGTGAATCATTTCTGGAAGGATGCTTGAAGCAAGTTATGTCTTAACGTGAATTCATCAGGGGTGGCTGGACCAGAGACGTATCTTAGTTAGAAGCAAGTTTCATATATACGCAATTTTTTTTCGGTTACCTATTTAATCATACAACATTGCGGCTATCTTTCTTGCAAATTGAGGAGGTCAGTTTGCCAATCTTGCATCTGTTTAAGAACTTCGAAAGTCGCCTTGTTACATTTCCAGTGAGAAGTCATATCATGCAATTGCATGTGCTACAGGCAAAAATTAACTGATTA
This sequence comes from Mytilus californianus, assembly GCF_021869535.1. Taxonomy (NCBI): domain Eukaryota; kingdom Metazoa; phylum Mollusca; class Bivalvia; order Mytilida; family Mytilidae; genus Mytilus; species Mytilus californianus. Next base: position 125,528,140 of record NW_026262581.1, read on the forward strand.
TTGGTACAAATAATTTCATAGCCTATGTTCAAGTTCATAGCGTCTTGTGTACTCGGTACAGGTTACAGTCCCTGTTTAAAACCACAGATTATCTGTATTTTTCAGCCTGGGATAAAACAATAAAATACAAAAACAAAAAAAAAAACAAAAAAAAAAAGTCTTGCGTCAAGAGATTTTAATATGAAAAATAAGGAGTTGTGCTATGAATGCCAATAAGACAACTCTGCAACAGTGTTTTCTGTAACAGTGACAGCATCAATACTGTCTATTGACATGGATTGTGTGTAGAATCATATTCCTCTACCCGGCGTTCATGGGTACTGTCGATGCAGTCAATGACACCGTGAACAAATACGTTTTACAAATTGAGATAGGTAAACAAATTTAAAAAAAAAACGTAATTTAATATCTAATTGTGCATTAGGGTTTTTGGTTTACATAATATGTAATAAAATTGTCAAGAATCTGAAGCATTGATTGCTTATTGCCTTAATTTCGTTGCCTATTACTTCGAAACTTGGAATACTTTGGTGCAAAGGTTGATCTTTTTTAATATACTTAGTAATTTTCGTCCTTCAACTATTGAAGCGTAATAGCGCAAGTATTCAATGGAGTGGACAAATAAGTGCGAAATTTTCACACGAAATGTCCGTCGGGGATTTTGCTTTTATATGAAACGGCCTTTTTCTTTGACACAAAAAAAGCGAAAATAGTAATAGAAAATAAACATCTAAAAGTAAATGTGTTTAAGCATGACACCATTAAACTTGAAAACATTATCTATAGTAGCAAAAAAGAAGTAAATCGAAATATTTCTTGAGTGCTAACTAGGAATTAATGACCGTGATAAGTTCCGTGTTAAACTTGCAGTTTTTAATTTAAAATCAATAATATAACAGCAAAATCTTCATCGTCAATAACTTTAGAAATTTCTATACAAGTTGTGTAAGATTTTTTTTTTTATCAGCAATAACTTTAATGATTTTAATATGTTTACTGTACAATTGGTTATGTAGTAGAGAATTGATAAGAAGTAGTGGATTCGTAAACGATAATCAACGAGCGACTTTAGTCGCAAGTTGATTATCGTTTCCGAACCCACTACTTCTTATCAATTCTCTAGCTTAACCCATTTCTAGTAAAACGACTGTCTGTTTTACGTTTTGACAATGAATCAACAATATTTCATAAAAAAAGTTTGGTATTTTGTCTTTTTTATTCTATAATAGCTGGAAATGAATATATCCACACGGTTCGCATCTATATTTAGGCATTTGACAAGTTAACATAAGTTTAATATAACTTAAAGGGGGTGTTAGCTCCCCTTTTTAATACCAGATTTTATTTTTGTATATACATATTTCATTTAATCTTTAATCATTACAAATTATTTAAATTAAATAGATTTTGGTATATTTAATTTATTCAAAAAGACATATATTGATATACAGAATTTATTTATCTTGTTTTGAAAAGTTAAAAAATTTTAATTACCAAAATTTAGAATCTTCAAAATTTATATACATAATATTTAGCAACGTGACTTGGTATAATGAAATCGTAACACCATTATGTCGTTCCTAGTCAATTAAATATTATTAGCGTATATGCCATAAATCTGCCATTTCATAATTCATATTGCTGTTTAAAGTATTAAAATTATGTGCTTACGATTTAAATTGAACAATTATATTTAAGGTAGATAGGGTGTCTTCCTCCATCTTGGATTTTGAAATACCAGAAAATAATCGGTCTAGACCTGTAATAAAATGTGCAAATTTCGAGAGTAGTGGGTAATTCATATGTAAGAATTTACATTTTAATATAGAAAATGACATGTTTAATTATATTTATGGTTGTATTTTACAAAAAACAGAATACTTTTGTTTGATTCAATTTTTTCTAACTTTGCCACATAAGGGGAGGCAACTCAAATGTAAGGGCAGATAATTCAAATATTGTTACTTTTACAATAGAATGTGTTAGGAATTTATATATTTTATTATGTAGCAAGAAAACGGGCCCGGTGACCCCATTTTTTCTTTTTCTTATCTGAAAGTATAATATTAGAGCTATCTTCTCATGTTTTATCTCAAAATTCTATGGTGCAGTTTTCGTTTTATGGCAGAAAATTGCGTTTTCCATGCATTATCTATACAAAATCTGTCAATTTTGCACAACCTGTAGCGTGAAAATAAGCCCGTGACCCATTCTTTTTATTATTTTTTCCAAAAAAGCATGATATAAACTACATTTTGGCAAATTATTAAAAAATTCTATGGATTATAATTTAGACACCCCATCTACCTTAAATTTTGTTTAAACTGTTTCCGTTTCATTTAAGTTAAGATTATTTTAGCGTTATTACATTTGGTAATATCGTTCACCGGTCAGTAAAATAGTTTTTTCTGTGGTACGCATTCTGAATCCACATCAGAATTGCTCTTGCTACGGATGTACAATGAATAATTATGTTGATGTCATAAACTTACCATCAAGATGTGCATAGCCGTGATCGTCTAGTCGTTGATAACGAATGTCATAACGGTGATATTAACAGTGCAAAGTTCGAACCTTGTACGCGGAATGAATTTTTTTCCTTGTAATTTTTTTTTCTGGACCAAAATATTGTTTTAATCCTAGAACATGTAGAAGTATCATATATTTCATTTTCATATAATGGCAATGATTTTGTTCTGTTTTTATTGTCAAAGAAGTAGTTTTAACCCGTTTCTTAAAAAAAAAAAATAACACCCAAAATAAAACAAATTCAATAAACATGAACAAACCAAGATATATATATTTCATTAGATTACAAAAGCGAATTATCAATGAGACAGAAATACAGTTAAATGACATGTATTGACAAGTAAGCGCTTTAAGAGTACTATTTATATATTGATTGATGTCAGCCATCGTGGTCTAGTGGTATCATGCATAGACTGAAGACTGTATTGATACGAAGAAAATACGCGCGGGTTCGAATCCTACACATGCCACTCGTTTTTGAGAGGATAAAAGATCGTAAGTTAAAAGGTTAAAGTTATAATATAAGTTCTCTTAAGTTAATACTATGGTCAGTGGATTCTTGAAAAATAATCTACAGCCAGAACAATAGACTGACGTCAGAGAAATGGGTTAAACATGTGTATTTATATCAGTGTACAAGCAAGTAAAGTTTATGTCTATATTTTACATGTAACGAAAAAAATGCGATATCTTTAAACAACTTAAAATTGTAAAATTTTATAGATTAAATGCAAATGAAAATCTAAACTGACAATGATAAAAGATGATTATTCAAAAATAAGATTTTTTTGAAGAAAATGTTAGCATAAAAGTTCATATAAACATATAAGCTGAAAAAGGTCAATTACAAAGTTACAAAAATAATACGGAATTAATTCTTTTGATGGAAAATATGAATCTGTAAAGATAGGGGGACATAAAGTAGACGTATGTATGTTGAATATAAGACCAGTTCTAGTCGTGTGCTATATGTGGAGATTAAAGTTCAAATTTTGACGACTTTTTGCCTATTTGTCACCGCACTAGTTCACCCTTCGGCATAAAAGCCATGCTAAAGAGCCATGCTAAAGAGGGGCGTGTGTGGGATGTTAATATCTGTACCTTCTTTTTCCAATGGCAGTCTGAATTTTGCACCTTCATCAGTCCCAGTAAACTCACTTTGCATAACTTAACCTTAACTATTGTTAATTTGTTCTGATACTAACGTTAAACATGTTGCATATACAAATGAACGTACATGTAGTGCATTCAATTTTGCAATTCTGCTAATAATACAGTAAAAGGTTGCAACTTCCTCAGGCAAACTTGACCGTTGACGATTTTAGCTGTTTTGTTTTGACCATTTTTTTATTTATGCTCTCTTTTTTTTGCCTTCCAAACTTTTAATATTGAGTGTACTCGATGAACACGTGTTCTGCGCACGGAAATCATATCATGCGTTTTAATTGGTGCTGGACTTTTGACTAACTTCTTATTTTGGTTAAGCAATTAACTCAACTATAATGCTTTATATCATGATTTGTTTTTCGTTGATTGTTTTTGTACATAAATCAGTTTGGTTTTCTTGTTTTCTTGTTTTACATTTTTTTCACATGTCGGGGACTTGCATAGCTTGCTATGATGTACCGGTATGATGGGTTTTGCACATTGTTCAAGGCCGTACGGTGACATATAGGTGCTAACATATACGTCATTTGGTTTCTGGTGGAAACTTGTCTCATCGCAATCTTACCACATCTTCCTATTTCTATATGAGATTTTAATTAAACAGACCGTTTAAAGGTTAAAATAATGCTCCAAACACGACTGGAATGATTCATTTGTTTGCTTTTCAAAACTGAAAGTTTGTTTACATGTTTCCTTTGGCCATTGCAGAGGATCGTGTTTTTCTAACTGTTCGTGATGATGTTGCTTCGCTTGAAATATTTTTCGGAAGTGTAGCTGCTGATGTTATATTGTAGGAAGATTTATAAATTGACAGATAAGATGCGTACGTTCTTTGACACGGTAATGTTTTATATGTACCTGCGAGTGTTTTGCCGTTTGTAATACCGAATTAAGTGTAATTTCTTAAATGATTTTATTGTATGTTCTTCTGTAAATTTATCGTGATAAAAAGGAGAGGACGGAGTGTAACAAAATTAGTCAGTTGTTCATTGGTCCTTCAAATAAAATTATTCTTAAAGGTTACCAATTTAATATCGTAGTAAAAGCTTTTAATATTTTTTATCAATCCTAACATTGATTTTGTTTGACTATACGGTATTGGTTTTGCTCATTGTTGAAGACCTATAATTGCTAACATCCACATGATATTTTTGAACTCTAGTGGATACGTATGTCATCGGCACTCATACCACATCTCCTTATTTCTATATTAACTCCGTAACATGTTAATGCCCTAAGTTAGGAACCTTGCCACTTACTGTCTCTATTTATTTTAAAAAACACCAAGACTTTGGCAAGGTTTGTGGGGATAACATAGGCTCTGGGTTGCGGCTCTATCTTAATTGACACAGGCTCTAAGAACTGTGCTTCCCTTATAGGGCTCCAGGCTCTGATAATAGGGCTCACATCTCCGGCGATATGGATCCAGGCTCAAGATACATGGGCGTCTGGCCCTTAAGGAACTGTGGAGCCCGTGTTATTACACCATTTGAAGGTTCCTGATTTGGGACATATGTCTTATTGGGATTTTCCTGTAAAAATAGGGAGTTAATGGCAAATTTATAGTTTTCTCTATTGAATATATTCACAACTTGTGTAGCCTCGGGTCGATGTAGAGCTTGGGATATAATATATACTAGTACACAGGTCAAATAACAAGATCGTATGTTGACGGTATTTCTCGGCTTTTTCATATAGCACGAAGCTAATAATAGTGACCTATTTCAGCGACTCAACACTACTTCATTACATATCATTATCATTACATAGTAATCTGACCCCCCGCCATATAGAGCTTGATAATATCCTGTCTATTGTTGGGCACCGTATGATGACCTCTAGTTGTCTATGTGTTTTTTTCATGTCGTTTGGTTGATGTCTCTTTGAAATATGTCTAAATCTATTTCAGTCCTTCTGGTTTTACTGTGTATTTTTGGCTGGGTGTGTCATTTAAGTATTATTTAAAACTCATTACATAAATATCGACAGTATGGAAAAGTTAGGCAAGTTAATACTAATTCCCGCGTCATTAATTTTCCAAGAACACATTAAAGTTGATATTTTTTCATACAAAACTATTATAAAAGTTGTGTATTTATAACTTTACATTTATTATACCGGTATTCAATCTTTATTATAGGCTATCATCCATGATTAAAAACAGTATGTGGATTATGAACCACAACGATACAACTTTCATTCAAATATTTATTATGCTGTTTGTACAAGATTCATCATATAACAATATAAAAACATTCAATCTTTTTAACAGTGAATTTTGTGATTGTAGGGGAAATAATGAAGGCGTATCATAATGATTGAGTTTGAAATTGAACACGAGGAAAGGCCAAGACACCGACTGGAAATAAAGAAAAGGGGACACTTGGACAACATTAGAGAGGGGTGAGTTAAGAAGATGTAAGCTTAGGGAGTGACGGTAACATTGTAGGAAAAGGTATATAAATAAAACTAATATTTGGGGCCTAGGTACTAGTATAGCGACAACCAGTTACGATTCCTTGATGAGATTTAGCACATTCAGTAATAGAAAAAGTGCCACACAGATAATAAGGTTCGGCAAACAGCATTGGGATTCATGGTAGGGGACGTAAAGGGCATACATATGTCAACCCTTTGATTTGAAATTATTTCATTTTAAGTAAAAAAATCATCTTAATTATTTTTCTTTCGTTTCGTTCCAAATTGCGGTATATTTTCTGAAAAAAAATCTTTCAAAAACCTTTGATCCGCCCCTGAACAGAGTCATTTTAATACGTTTATAATTAATAGTCTTATATTTTTGGGATAATACATGGGACGGCTTCCAATCTGAAAATTGTCAAATTCGGACTGAACCTTTATTTGGGTTTCTATCATTGTTCTAAAATGACAAAACGATTCCAGCATACTGTTAGTGAAGAGAATCATTTACCTAAAAATTGTCTTCTTTTCATATGTTCAAGGGCGTCTATTCTGGAACCACAAATGAAATGTTTAAATTCAAACTCGACCTATGATCAGGGATTCCTAATATTATGGTTTCAACCGCGATTTTCGTAAAGCATACTCAGCGGAAACCTTAAAAGTTTATTTTCTGCAATATGAAGGTTCATAAATCTGAAACAAATGTTTTTTTTTAAAAAGGTCAAAGATAGCTAAAAACTACAATTTTGACATTTATCAAAAATGAATAAGAACATTCTTAACCAAAACCAAAATTCATTCAGAAGTAAAGCTTTGTATTGTCTTTCAGATATAAAGTAAGTCGGTTTGTTTTATTGATTGATTATCTTTATTTCCTCCATATATGAAGATTTTACAATTTATATTATACGATCAACATCACACACATTACACAAACATAATTACATATTATAAACAACATCTAAGTATAACATCAATCAAGAAGGAAAACATGTATTTACATATAGGAAATACCTTAAAAAAATGTCTCTTCGTCGCCAATTTTACATATAGGAAATACCTTAAAAAAATGTCTCTTCGTCGCCAATTTTTGTGATCTATAGTCTAAACATATAAACTGCTATGCGTTACATCAAGAAGCTCCACTCATCAACATTCAGGGTTTGCGTGGTCTAAGTGAGAAACTCGTCTTCAATATCGATATGCAGCGCTGAATAATATTTTTCAAATCAGGAGTCCAAATATGTTATTTAAACAATGTATGTAACTGCAATGCTTAATTTTGTTGTAATTGTGAACGTTTAATTTGTAGACCTTATATAACACACAACGTATTGATAACGCATGCTGATTTCCTGAAGTCTACCAACAAAGACAAAGACTTAACATTGTACAGAATATTTCCCACCGGTGGCGGATATAACTATATTGGGGATATTGTTGCCTTGGTAACGTGGTACTTTGTGGTAGTCTTCATTGTTGCTTCAATACCCGTGAGTATTGAACAATATTACCGATATAAGATGATACTTTGCAACTTTTTTCATTATTTCTGCTTTTCCATGAGTATAGTGTTATTACCATTATAACATGGTACATAGTTGTATTTTTATCCCATTATTATACCCTTTAATACCAGTGTTTTTTAAGGTAGTAGTCAGCATAATAAGCTGCAATTGCAGTTAGCATATTGGTTTTACATGTGCGTCGTATTAATCTTTATTACTGCGGCAATACTGATATTAATTTTTAAAAAATTTATATGGTATAGATACTTTGCGTTTGTTTTTTATCACTTCAATATCAGTGTACAGTATAAAAATTAGATTCTACATTATTGTAAGCATACATATACCCCGGATGTAAAGTTTCAGAGTTTCCTGTATTTTTTACCTTGTGGATAACGTCTGCTTGTTTACTTTTTTTTTTCATGTGTGCAAGTTTAGATATATGCATTTTAAATAACTTTTACTGCCGTAGCATTAAGTTTATGAATTATTTCAGAGTATGTCATTGTTCATTTTCCGATAATCCTAAATGTGATCTTTGCTTGTTCTTTTTTATAAGCAGTATTCATAAGTCAATATTTATCAAAGTGCAGACATCTTATACGTTCAAGTATTTCACATCCAATTTTTAACCGGATTTTTGTGTCAAAAATGTCGGTTATTGATTTCGGGATGTACGGCGGGCGGTCGGTCGGTCGGTCGGTCGGGCGGGCGGGCGGGCGGGCGGGCGGGCGGCAACCAAATGTTGTCCGTGCATTTACTCATGAACCATTCAACCAAACCTTTAAAAATTTTAATATGTTGTTACTGACAACAAAATGGAGGTCAAGTTTAATAATGACGATTTTGACTTTTACCGTTCAGGAGTTACGGTTCTTGAAAGTTTAAAAAATGTCGTGTCCGTGCATTTACTCATGAACCGTTCAACCAAACCTTTTTAAATTTTAATATGTTGTTACTGACAACAAAATGGAGGTCAAGTTCAATAATGACGATTTTGACTTTTACCGTTCAGGAGTTACGGTTCTTGAAAGTTTAAAAAATGTCGTGTCCGTGCATTTACTCATGAACTGTTCAACCAAACCTTTTTAAATTTTAACATGTTGTTACTGACAACAAAATGGAGGTCAAGTTCAATAATGACGATTTTGACTTTTACCGTTCAGGAGTTACGGTTCTTGAAAGTTTAAAAAATGTCGTGTCCGTGCATTTACTCATGAACCGTTCAACCAAACCTTTTTAAATTTTAATATGTTGTTACTGACAACAAAATGGAGGTCAAGTTCAATAATGACGATTTTGACTTTTACCGTTCAGGAGTTACGGTTCTTGAAAGTTTAAAAAATGTCGTGTCCGTGCATTTACTCATGAACTGTTCAACCAAACCTTTTTAAATTTTAACATGTTGTTACTGACAACAAAATGGAGGTCAAGTTCAATAATGACGATTTTGACTTTTACCGTTCAGGAGTTACGGTTCTTGAAAGTTTAAAAAATGTCGTGTCCGTGCATTTACTCATGAACTGTTCAACCAAACCTTTTTAAATTTTAATATGTTGTTACTGACAACAAAATGGAGGTCAAGTTCAATAATCACGATTTTGACTTGTACCATTCAGGAGTTACGGTTCTTGAAAGTTTAAAAATTGTCGTGTCCGTGCATTTACTCATGAACCGTTCAACCAAACCTTTCGGTTCTTGAAAGATTGAAAAATTGTGTTACCTGAGTATTATTGGCAGATTATACAACAGAAATGGGATTCATTACCTTTAGAAGCATTCTATGATTGATAAAGGTAATACTATTTTTTTATTTTCTTTTTACTGTGCTTGCAATCTCCATCGTGGCACCTTGTACAGTTTGAGATTTAAACAAATTTCCTTCAATGGTAATTGTGTGTATTTCTGCATGACTGATGGATTTTGGCCTTAAACATTAAATCTCAGGCTTTACTGAATGTGATACTTTGCCTTCTTTCCTGCTTAATATTCAAATTTCATCAGATATATAAATAACTATAGTCACTATTCACTATTTTATTTACACTTGCATGCATAAATGTTATATACAATGCTATCACATGTGCCAGGTATCACATTGCATGGTTAAGTCTCAATATGTAGTTTTAATTGTATTGCATATTTAGATCCTCCTCGTGGTAAGGTGCTGGTAACACTGATTCACCTTCACATTCATATATAAAAAAAAATTAAGAAATTGTAATGTTAACTTTACTTCAGCTTTGTTAGAAATAGCTATATATATATAGTATTATTTTATTAGAATGTGCATCACTGGCCAAATTAACCATGCTTTATATGTCTTTATATGTCTTAACATTTTTTTTTATTTCTTACCTGTTTAGAAATGAATGACATCACTTCACCTGTCAAGCTTATATTATCCAACCATGCTTTATTTCAACCATCATCATACTTTAAATTTTATTGTAACATATGAACATGTATACTGTTTCTCATTTAGCACTTTCACATATTTTGTTTGCAATACATGTATTGTCATGCACTTGGCATAATCATTATAAAATATATTAAATTCTGGTTCTGAATTTTAATAAATGTAACACTGTTGATTACATTAGCTTGACAGATGTAGATTGTTCCTGCTGCAAATGGACAAATATAATGGTTTATTTCTTTTATACAGTGGATCATAATAACTGGAGTTATACAGATGTATATTCCTCTACAAATGCAGATACTGAAGGGATTAGTCTGCAAATTACACACACTTTAATGGCTCTAGTGAGCTGGTTTTTCATGGCATCAGATGCTGGTTATTTTAGCTCACCTAGCCAATCACTAGTATAAGCCTTTTTCATCACTTTGACTCTGTTTTATGTTTGTTCATTTGTATACATCCATCTGTTTATATTTCACATTTATATCTCCTTTCCTAAACTGATTTGTCAATTTCAACCAAGTTCTGAATCAAACCATGTAATAATGGCACTTAAAAGACATTGAATAAGAAAATATTAATTATTACAATACCTGAATATAGTGATTTCCCATGTGAGCAATTCAGGGTTCTTGTAGTTTATAGTGATATAAGGCAATTTGTATGCCCCCTATGGCCCTATCACAGCAGGGTTGTTGCACTCAAATAAAATTACTTTAATTCATTTTTCTTTATTCAGATAATGGAAAGGGTGAATAATATTAAAAAGTCTGCCACCAAAGCAAAAGGGGTATCACTGCAAATAGTAGGCATGCTTTTCAAAGTAAAGAAAAATGGGAAAGTTTCAGAAGAGCATATGAATACTGTCAGTGATTTGACAGATGAAATCACAACTTTGATGGACGATGTAAATCATAATGCTGATTCAGTTAAAACCAATTTAACTAAAACTGATGAAGAGTTAAAGGAGACTCAAAAGAAAATTGAGGGTTTGAGGAATGAAAACCTAAGTTTAAGGAAAATAAATTCTCAGGCAAGACGTGACCAATATGAGGCACAAGATGAATGCAAAAAGTTGAAAAGAGACTTTGATTCTAGCCAGGAAGTTCTTCATGCAATGTCGTTTGATGAAGACATGGATGATTTAAATAATTCAGCTGCTGCACAACCACCATCCAATACAGACTCACAATAATTGATTATCACAAACTTTTTGTACTAATTTAATTGTTGTATATGCATATATATGTAAATCTGATGTTTTTTATGAATCATCATTATCTTTTTTTCTTGTATACTGTTTGGACAGAAATTTTATTTAACATTTAAATTGTATTTATTTTCACTGTCTTATGTATAATTTAAGTAATAAAGTTTTTTTTTTTTTTAGATATGCAACATTGAAACACATCAAAATGCCTAAGCAGAACAAAAAATCACCCAGTCAGAAGAATAGGGAAGACAAGCTACGGAAGAGGCTTGAACGTCATGTATGTATTATATATATAGTATAGGGTATATATATATTTGTTTAGGGGCCAGCTGAAGGACGCCTCCGGGTGCGAGAATTCCTCGCTGCATTGAAGACCTGTTGGTGAGCTTCTGCTGTTGTCTGCTCTATAGTCCGGTTGTTGTCTCTTTGACACATTCCCCATTTCCATTCTCAATTTTATTAATTCAGAAATTGTTTATCAAAATCAAATTCTCTCTCTTTAAACTGACAGAAACTAATTATACTTATTCTTGTGACATTGCATCTGGCATTAGGCTATTTTTTTCTCTTATTTTTCACTAATAATACTTAATCATGTGACAATGTATCTGGCTTAGGCTATATTTTTTCTTCACTTTTCACAGAAACTAGGTACAGAGGAATCCAAAGACATTCCAAGACCAGCATCTCAACAACTATTTACTGTGGCCAATCCCAACTCACAAATTCAACAGCCAACAACTTCTAAAATTGACAGTCAAAAGGTTAGTACAGTTCATATACAATTTAAACCAGGACTTACAGTGGCAAAAAGACAGAAAAGATACTGCAGTAAAAAAAGAGAGAAAAACTAATAAAACAAAAGAACAAAAGAATAAATGCGACAAGAAAAAAAAGAAAAAAATAGACGGGGTATACAAAATTATGTTGTACTATATATTGTCTATCATTACAGTTCCCTCAACTAAATGAATCACAAGAGTTTTTTGTTTATCTTTTCAGAAAAAGAGAAAAATTCAGGATACTGACATTCCAAGACCAGCATCTCAACAACTATTTACTGTGGCCAATCCCAACTCACAAATTCAACAGCCAACAACTTCTAAAATTGACAGTCAAAAGGTTAGTACAGTTCATATACAATTTAAACCTGGACTTACAGTGACAAAAAGACAGAAAAGATACTGCAGTAAAAAAAGAGAGAGAAACTATTAAAACAAATGAACAAAAGAATAAATGCGACAAGAAAAAAAAAAGAAAAAAATAGAGGGGTATACAAAATTATGTTGTTCTATATATTGTCTATCATTACAGTTCCCTCAACTAAATGAATCACAAGATTTTTTTGTTTATCTCTTCAGAAAAAGAGAAAAAATCAGGATACTGACATTCCAAGACCAGCATCTCAACAACTATTTACTGTGGCCAATCCCAACTCACAAATTCAACAGCCAACAACTTCTAAAATTGACAGTCAAAAGGTTAGTACAATTTATATACAATTTAAACCTGGAATTACAGTGGCAAAAAGACAAACAAACAAACAAACAAATATTTTATTTGCCAATCACGGCGCCCAAAATGAGCAGAATAATTACAATATAATATTCAAACATAATGTAAAGTAAATTAAAATAGGTTAAACAAAGTACATAATATGATTGATTTTGATTTAGTTGATTGATATAATATTAAAGCAAATGAAGTAGGCAATTTGTAATAATAAACATATATAATACAATATGACCAATAGTCTTTTAAATTAAGAAGGAGAGCCTTAGAGGGACATAAATGAGAGTTGTTCACTCTTGGAAGTGGGATTTCTAACACACGCTCTGAAAATTGAATGGTTTTGGTTTTCACTACTCTTAATCGGACACCCTCTGCATGAAAAGTGATATCTTCTCGAGATAACTGTCACACAGGATCAAAAGCTGAAAGAGACGGAGCAAATAAATTTGACTTTCTTAAAAAGGAAAAGAAGGCAACTAAGCAGGCTGCCCAAAAGCATAAGTCCTTACTACTGCTTAATGACAACAAAGTGAATATTTCATTTAAAATCTTCGGCGTTAAAGGCAATTTGCTATGAACTGTGCATCCTAATACACGCTTAGCATCTTTTAGTACCGAATCCATAAAAAATGACTCCAATGGAGACGTAATCCCTGCTTCTAAATGTAACAAACGGATAATTGACAAGTAATTATTTATGGAGTTAAACTGTAGTCTCGCAGACAAATAGGCTACATATCTTGCTAAGTTCAAAGGACTCAAAGGAACAAGGGCAATGTTAATTCTTCTACAGAATTCCATATAGGATTTTAAATAGTTCTGATACGTCTTTTTGGTAGACTCAGCATAAGTATGATTTCTAAATTTTGCCACAATACTATCCAGTGTTGTCATCTCCTTGGATGCCAGTGAGCCTAAATAAAAGAAAACGAAGGGCGTTACTAGACATGTGCTTAACCAGATCGCGTACAAGCAATGGTGGTTGAACATAAAACCGCAAAAATTTTTCACAGTAAGTTAAATCATGTAACCGCGAAATGTGATCTGCAAGTATATTTTCTTTGCCTGGCACATGCTTAGCTATTAAATAAAAGTTGTATGTTGCTGACAACCAAAACAACTCGCGCAAAAATGACATCAAACTTGAATTTTTTGATGTACATTTATTGATGCAGCTTACTGTAGCCGCATTATCACAGTAAACTATAATACGCTTGCCACGCCAATTTTGGGCCCATCGCTTTACTGCCAACGCCACCGAAAACGCCTCTAACTCATTAATGTGTAGCTGTGTTGCAAAGGGGTAATCTTCAACCCAGTTAACATAAAACCAATCACTGTGGTAGAAACCCCCTGCACCTGATTTACAAGCATCAGTCACTACTGAAGTGATAGGAACCTTTGCCAAGAAAAAGGACTTCCCATTAAAAGTCCTCATAAAGTCATGCCACCATTTTATATCTTGTAATATTTCACCTGACATACGCAATTTATGCCAATCCTGCTTTAAGCGCATTATGCCATTTATGATTCTACGGAGAAAAACTCTCCCGCCTCGAACCACTGCAGACGCCCAATTAAGCTTCCCCGCCAGGGATTGCAATTGCTTTTTCGAAGCATGCTTACGCAATAAAAATTCAGCAAGTTCTGATTTTAAATCAGTTAATTTTGATATAGGCAGCCTAGTCTCTAAAGTGGTAGAATCTATCTCAACCCCCAAAAATACAATTTTTTGACATGGGTCTGTAACTTTAGACCAGCTTATACAAAAACCTAATTTTCGCAACAATGCAATTAATACTGCTAATGCCTGAGCACAACGCTTTTTTGTCCTCTCGCAAATAAAGAAATCATCTAAATATGCTACAATGGTGAAACCTCTGCGTGACATCATTCTTCGAACAGCTTGGGACAATCTATGAAAAATGCCTGGTGCCAATTTTGACCCAAAAGGGAGTTTTTTATCAATAAATGTGTATTCATGACCATCAGGAAATGCCCATTTAAGCCCAGTAACCTTTTGACTTTGTTTACTTATTCTAACAGACCTATATGCAGCCTTTAGGTCCACTTTAGCCATATAAAAATTTTTTGAAACTAACTTGCAAGCATCATCTACTGTTTGGAACCTTTGTTTGTCAAATTCACCTGCAAAATCATTCACTGCAGAACCCATTGGTCTACTACAGTCATGAATGATTCGAACTCCACCGTCAGGTTTTGGAATCACTCCAAGCGGACTAATTATTTTAGGAGGGGTATTTACAAAAACATAGTTTCCATTTTCAATTTCTGTTAGGATCTGCTGATGGGCCTGTTTATAGAAGGGGCTACCGGGTTTTGCTGAAGGGTGATTTTTTGAGCGTATATCTTTTGGTATGGGAACATTCATGACAATGTCGAACCCATGTTCAATGCCAAACAACAAAAATTCTTTATCAAAGTCATCAACCAGTTCTTCTGTCCATGCAGACAGATCAAGTACACGCGAAGGCTTCACCATTGTTCTTAGTTTTTTGTATGCTGAAAAGCTGGATGTTTATCAGCACATGCAGGAATAGCACATACATGTTCAAATTTACAGTGAGACATAAAGCAGCCCTTGCGACTATTAAATTTCTTACAAATCATCTTACCACCTGGTGCATGAGAAGCATATGTGATTAAATGTTGCTTATTGCTCACTCCTTTCGAGCCTTGAGTCTGAGGTGTAGTGCGGGAATACTGACCCTGCAAAAACTTTGGCCTCAAAAACACAGAATGGAGATGTGGAATGTCAGTACCCCATCTGAACTGGTGTTGTTTTTGCAGACGCCGATATTCCCGATCAAAAAACAAGACAGACACCAACTCGCAGCTAGAAAGGAAGAGGTAAACACGCATGGTGTATGACAAATAGTCCATAACTTGTGATGAGGCAAGGTCCCCTACAGCTAACAACTTATGCATAATGGACAAATTTGCCATGGACCATTGTGTTACAGTTAAAGTTTCTAATTTGGGCTTGGCTGGCCCTGACTTAAACACAAGTTTGCCACCTGATGATTCTGAAACTAATTTTTCTTCTGACTCTGTCAGTTCTCCTAAGGTATTAGGTAAAAATTCAGTGATATCAAAATAATTTACATTAGGATCAAAGCTAGCAGATTTTAAAAATATTTGCGGATCTTTCCATGAAAAAATGTCATTGATAAGCAAATTATTGTCTCTACCTTGAGAATGAGAGGATTTAGCATTAAAATCATTGATTGAATGTCCATTATTGTCCTTTTGCACTGCCATCATTTTCATAATTTCCTGGATATATGTATCGTCCGCTCTAGGAATGTTCGCATGGACGCCGCCATCTTGAATGTTTACGGAAGTGCTTCTGCCGCCATCTTGGATGTTTACGGAAGTACTACTGTCGCCATCTTTATTGTAAACCCCGCCTCCAATCTCTCTTGTGGTGACTCCGCCTCCGATTTCACTTGTGTTGCGCATTGACGCCCCATTAATATTTCCACCATTTTCGTCTCGACCGGTCTTGAAAGTTTTCTGCAACGCTCTAAGCAAAACTTTTTGCTGGCCTAACGGGATGTTGAAAGTTGGCATATCTTCTGACTCAATCATCGAAATTGCCTCCATAGTGTCAAATCCATGTCTCAATAACTCCGATGAGGTGTTATCGTTTAATTTCGTAGTTGCTGCCCACAACTTAACCCGATCACTGTCATTAAAGATCTCCACTTCGCGGTCGCTGTCGCCGTTTTCCGCCATTTTTGCAAGTCTTTAAATGAATTTAAGCAAACGTGGTATTAACAATTCCAAATATAGATTTAAAGTTCACATTAAATCCCGACTAATCGGACCTGCTTTCTGCCTTGACGCTTCCACTACACAAATTCTTTGTGAAACCACAAAAATAGCATCCATTACAACACGCTGCACAGTCTAAAGTAATGCTCCAGTAAACGTGAGCACGATCTGCTGACGATTCCACGATATACGTTTTAATTGTTTCCACTTCTTCTGGAGTTAACAAATACCATTCTGGGATAAGTAAAAATGTTCTTACAAATTTTTCACTATCCATGGTAAAAACGATCTATCCATAAACGAAATTTTTTATATATAATTCGTAATTTAAAAATTTCCAACTGCAAAAATATAATGCTTCTGCTTCATGCAACTGAATTAGCTTGAATGCCTATGAAGACGCGCAATTGTTAGAACAAAGAACCAACAGTAATTAATTAACTATCTGATTGGACATTTTGAAATGAGCGCCCTATTCTGATTGGTTCTCTAACTAAATCTCACTACACAATTAGGGAACGAGATTTCAACAGCAGCAACTAGGAAAACCCAATCTTCTCATTGGTTAAAAGTTTACAATGACATACAAAGCTAAGGATACACTCATTTCCATAAATGACTGTATCCTGATATGAAGTAACTTAATATGTTGTTGATAAGAGGCAATGCAATCACAAGGATGAATTGCATTTCACTATACTGTGTATTAATACTCAATTTTTATTTATATAAAAATACCACAATAAACATATATAATACAATATGACCAATAGTCTGTTACTCTGGTCCCTTTATTGGCAAAAAGACAGAAAAGATACTGCAGTAAAAAAAGAGAGAAAAACTAATAAAACAAATGAACAAAAGAATTAATGCGACAAGAAAAAAAAGACAAAAATAGACGGGGTATACAAAATTATGTTGTACTATATATTGTCTATCATTACAGTTCCCTCAACTAAATGAATCACAAGAGTTTTTTGTTTATCTTTTCAGAAAAAGAGAAAAATTCAGGATACTAATTTGTTTGCGACCACTTCTGCTACAGATATTCCTACAGAACCTGCTAGAACCAAAGAACTGAATTGGTTCTGTGAATATTTAAATGATCAAGACATGAGAAATATCCATAAGAAAAGTTTATACAGTCCAAAACATTCTAAAAATCTAAATGCCTCTCTTCAAGGACTTACACAACAAGAACTAAACAATTTATCTAGACGACAAAAAAGGCAGTGTCCTCAGAATAGACAGACAGAAAATGCGAAGAGGGATTTAACTCGCAAAGAACGACGAAACATACCTGAGGTTAAGGATCAGGAAAATGCAAGAAGGAATGAAACTCGTTCACATAGACGAAGCATGACTGAGGTTAAGGATCAGGAAAAAGCTAGAAGGAATGAAACTCGTTCACATAGACGAAGCATGAAGTTAGAGAACAAGAAAGTGTGAGGAGAAATATAACTCGTCAAATACGACGCAAAATACCTGAAGTTAGAGATCAGGGTAATGCTAAAAGACAAAAAACTCGTAAAGATAGACGCAGTATACCTGAAGTTAGAGAACAAGAAAGTGCTAGGAGTAATATTACACGTCAAAAACGACGCAGTATACCTGAAGTTAAAGAACAAGAAAGTGCTAGGAGTAATATAACACGTCAAAAACGACGCAGTATACCTGAAGTTAAAGAACAAGAAAGTGCTAGGAGTAATATAACACGTCAAAAACGACGCAGTATACCTGAAGTTAGAGATCAGGGTAATGCTAAAAGACAAAAAACTCGTAAAGATAGACGCAGTATACCTGAAGTTAGAGAACAAGAAAGTGCTAGGAGTAATATAACACGTCAAAAACGACGCAGTATACCTGAAGTTAAAGAACAAGAAAGTGCTAGGAGTAATATAACACGTCAAAAACGACGCAGTTTACCTGAAGTTAAAGAACAAGAAAGTGCTAGGAGTAATATAACACGTCAAAAACGACGCAGTATACCTGAAGTTAAAGAACAAGAAAGTGCTAGGAGTAATATAACACGTCAAAAACGACGCAGTATACCTGAAGTTAAAGATCAGGGTAATGCTAAAAGACAAAAAACTCGTAAAGATAGACGCAGTATACCTGAAGTTAGAGAACAAGAAAGTGCTAGGAGTAATATAACACGTCAAAAACGACGCAGTATACCTGAAGTTAGAGATCAGGGTAATGCTAAAAGACAAAAAACTCGTAAAGATAGACGCAGTATACCTGAAGTTAGAGAACAAGAAAGTGCTAGGAGTAATATAACACGTCAAAAACGACGCAGTATACCTGAAGTTAAAGAACAAGAAAGTGCTAGGAGTAATATAACACGTCAAAAACGACGCAGTTTACCTGAAGTTAAAGAACAAGAAAGTGCTAGGAGTAATATAACACGTCAAAAACGACGCAGTATACCTGAAGTTAAAGAACAAGAAAGTGCTAGGAGTAATATAACACGTCAAAAACGACGCAGTATACCTGAAGTTAAAGATCAGGGTAATGCTAAAAGACAAAAAACTCGTAAAGATAGACGCAGTATACCTGAAGTTAGAGAACAAGAAAGTGCTAGGAGTAATATAACACGTCAAAAACGACGCAGTATACCTGAAGTTAGAGATCAGGGTAATGCTAAAAGACAAAAAACTCGTAAAGATAGACGCAGTATACCTGAAGTTAAAGAACAAGAAAGTGCTAGGAGTAATATAACACGTCAAAAACGACGCAGTATACCTGAAGTTAAAGAACAAGAAAGTGCTAGGAGTAATATAACACGTCAAAAACGACGCAGTTTACCTGAAGTTAGAGATCAGGGTAATGCTAAAAGAAGAAAAACTCGTCAAAATAGACGAGTTATACCTGAAGTTAGAGATAAGGAAAAAACAAGTAGACAAAAATGGCGACATACCTATAACAGGAACAAAAAAGAAACACATCTCAACAGACATTCAAGGATAAAAAAGAAAAGTGACATTGAAATCCAAATTTAAATATTTAGAGACTTGCTCAAAAGAAGTGATGATTTCATTTGCTCATGTTGTATGCAAACATTTTACCAGCATAGTGTTTATGCCTGTTCTAAAGAACATTATATGCAGAAAGGAATTCCACAAGAAATATTGGATCAAACTCTTACAGGAACTAAAAGTGTTTCAGAAAGTGAATGGGTGTGCAAAACATGCCATAAATATATAATGGAAAAAAAAAATGCCACCCACGGCCTACAACAATGGATTTAAGTACAACACTTTACCAGACTACTTACATCACTTGTCTCCAACTCAAACTGAGGAGAGAACTGTAGCATTGCGCATACCGTTCATGCAACTGAAGGAACTTGGAGTAGGAAAGCAGTTTGGGATATATGGCAATACAGTTAATGTACCAATGGATCCGTCTGATGTTATATCTGTGCTTCCTAGAAGATTTGAAGACACTGCTACTATTCATCTGTTATTTAAAAGAAAACTTGAGTACAAATCCTCCATCCTCCATGAAACTGTGAGACCAAAAGTTATTTATGAATTAGTTAAATATTTCATTGGAAATAGTCCATTATATCAAGAGGAAGCAATACAATTGGATACCTCTTGGACATCAGAAAATACAAATATCATCAACTTTGCATCAGAAACTGACATTGAAGTGATCGAAAGCCATGAGAAATTAGTGCAAATGCAGTCTGCAAAAAATCAAAGAGCACAAGGCAATAATTTACCACACAGTAAACAGAACCAAGAAAAGAATAAATTGATCTCAGATGAAAATGATGATAACTGGGTAGAACAATCTGATGAAGAAGTGTCAGGTTCAGGGAACAAGGACACTTTACTACAAAATTTAGACTTTACAGATGATGTTAGGCATGCCTTACAAATTGCACCTGGTGAAAAAAACCATCCTCTAAGCTTATTCCTTGACAAATATGCAGAGGAAAAGTCATTCCCTGTGCTATTTGCTGGACAAAAAAGAATTGAAAATCATCAGAGAACAATTCCAGTAACTTTCAGCACAATCTGCAAGGCAGAGTTGAGGAGTGCAGACACTAGATTTTCAACATCTGTACCCAATATTTTCTTTAAACTTAAGAAACTTCAAACATTACAAGTCAAAGACATTACAACTACTGCTTTACGTAAAACTAACAATAATTCATATACAGCTGGACAATTGAAATCATCTGAAAATATAAACAGTTTACTTCAAAATGACCAGGGATTTACATTTTTAAAGACTCTAAGGTCATCACCACCTTATTATCAAAACAAGCAGAAGGAATTATTTTCAATATTGAGACAGCTAGGCCTGCCAACTTTCTTTGCTACTTTTTCAGCAGCTGAGACTCAATCGTTAGACTTACTATGTATCTT
This sequence comes from Mytilus californianus, assembly GCF_021869535.1. Classification (NCBI taxonomy): domain Eukaryota; kingdom Metazoa; phylum Mollusca; class Bivalvia; order Mytilida; family Mytilidae; genus Mytilus; species Mytilus californianus. Next base: position 125,549,095 of record NW_026262581.1, read on the forward strand.
AGCTAAGAAAGAATATAAACGGGACATTTCTGTGGAAGAAACTATTGCAATGAATTGGATGCAGAGATGTGAATTGATTCAAAAGCACCCAACAACATGTGCCAGACACTTTCACTATAGAACTCAGATATTTCTAAACAATATTTTGAAATGTAAAAACTCCCCATTAGGAGAATTACAGGACTATTACATAAGAGTGGAGTTTCAACAGCGAGGCTCTCCACACTTGCATTGCTTGTTTTGGATTAAAAATTCACCAATATATGGATCTAGCCAAATGAGTGATATCCTTGAATTTATAGACGCACACATAACTTCTAGTTCTAATGTCTCAGAAGAAGATCAACAGTTTGTAAAATTGCAAAAACATCGACATTCCAAATCATGCAAAAAGAAAGGCAAGCGTGTATGTCGCTTTGGATTTCCTATTCCTCCCATGGCAGAAACCTTGATTTTAGAACCATTTCCTGCAGATCATTCAAAAACAGAAATTCTCAAGCATAAGGGCAATTACAAAAAAATTAGTAGAGTATTAGAAACCCTGACAGGTGATGAGGATATGACCTTTCAAACTTTCCTTACTAAATGTAAATTAAATAACCAACAGTATATAGATGCTATTCGTTCATCATTGTCAAAGAAAAAGGTGTTCTTGAAGAGAGCTGTGAATGATGTCAGAATTAACTCTTACAATCTTCAAGTATTAAGAATATGGCAAGCAAACACAGATCTCCAGTTTGTTATTGACCCGTATGCTGTGTGCATATATATATAGCTAGCTATATTATGAAATCTCAAAGAGGTATGAGTATGCTTTTGCAAAATGCAGTGGATGAAGTGAAAAGAGGAAACTTCAGTGTAAGGGAGAAAATGAGAGTTATTTCTAACAAGTTCTTGAATCACTGTGAAGTTTCTGCACAAGAAGCAATATATCTGCTGCTCCAACTTCCTTTGACACAGAGTTCTAGAGATGTCATTTTCATTAACACCTCTACACCAGAGAAGCGTATTGGTATTTGAAGCCAGCATCTGTGCTCAAAACACTCCCTGATGAATCTACAGAAGTAATTTGTGCTGGACTCCTTGATAGGTACTCAGAACGTCCACCTTCGATGGAAAATATTATAATGTCACAATTTGCATCTTCTTTTGAAAAACAAGTTGACAGGAAAAATGGTATCTCTGACACAGTTGATCAAATAGATGGAGTAGACAATAATGTGGAGGAGATAGTTGCAGGTATGAAAATTCATTTGCCTGATGGAAGTTGGCTGGTCAAGAGAAGGGTCCCAAAGGTAATACGTTCAGTGAGATATAGTCTTAAAAAAGATCCAGAGTTATACTATCGAGAGCAATTAACGCTCTTTTTTCCATGGAGAGAGGAAAATGCTCTCACAGGACAAAGTACCACTTATGAAGATGAGTTTAAAATACATGAAGCTCACATTATTTCATTTAAGGCGATGTTTGACGCCTTTACCTCAGATGAAAGCATTGAAGAAATTTTCGAAGATGCCAACCAACAGATAGTCAATGATGAAATAGATGATATTGCTCCAAATGCAAGACAAACAGAGGATGATTCAGAACAGCTCAGACAAGACATGGAATCTATACTCCAGCCTGCAGATAGTTCCTGTACACATTATGACATAGGACAAGATATTGGGTGCTCTAATAGTGCAAAAAAGCCACTGAAATTGTTATAGCAAATAAGCTATCAGACCAAGAATATTTGGAACTAGTTCGTTCTTTAAATCCAGAGCAAAAATGTTTCTTTTACTACATTCTGAATACAACTAAAACAAATGATGAACCCTATTATGTTTTCTTATCCGGTGGTGCAGGGGTGGGTAAAAGTCATGTGTTGAAAGCTATTTATCAAGCCTTATTGCGATATTTTGACACTGCAGGTGAAAATCCAGATGAGATAAAGGTAGTTATAGGAGCGCCAACAGGCAAAGCTGCATACAACATTAAAGGTAATACGCTGCATTCGATTTTCCACATTCCTGCTAGCCAGTCTTTGAAAACTTATATACCATTAGACCACAGCACTTTGAACACTCTGAGATGTCATTTTGCTAAGTTAAAAGTCCTTATTATAGATGAGGTGTCCATGGTTGGCATTCAAATGTTTAATTTCCTAAGTAACCGACTCCAAGATATCTTTGGATCAAAAGAGCCCTTTGGTGGTATATCACTGCTTTTAGTTGGTGATCTTTTTCAGTTACGCCCTGTTCTAGATCAGTGGATTTTTTCATTGTCAACAGCAGATTATGGACAACTAGCAACTAATTTTTGGCAAGATTTGGTTACATTTTATGAACTGAAGACTGTTATGCGTCAGAGAGATGATGCTCAATTTGCACATATACTCAATAGAGTCCGAGAAGGGATACAAACAGAAAATGACATTCTCACATTATCCACAAGACTTGTTTCATCACCTAGGGAATCTAATATAGACAATTACATACATTTGTTCAGTTCTAATGCACTTGTTGATGAGCACAATGTATATTCATTATCAAAGATAGAGGGTCATTTATATGTTGCTCAGGCCTCTGATTATGTAATTGGAGATGTAACAACAAATGTCAGAGACTCTATATTAAACATATCTAAGACTCTTCAACCACAAAAAACTCAAAACTTGCTCTCAGAATTACCTTTGAAAGTTTCTGCAAACTACATGATGATTCAAAATGTAGATATAAAAGATGGTCTAACCAATGGAGCTTCCTGCCAACTTGTGCATATTGACATATCAAACAATAAACCGATACTTTTGTGGGTTGTTTTTCTGGACAAAGACATTGGTGCGACACAAAGGAAAAAAAGCAAATCACTATACAAAGGACTATTAGTCCTAATTGGACACCAATACATTTCATAACCAGACAATTTCAAGTAGGAAAATACAAAAATGTTCAAATCGTTCGCAAACAGTTCCCATTGAAACCAGCTGCAGCATCAACAGTACACAAATGTCAAGGAATTTCACTTTCTAATGCTGCTGTTTCCTTCAAAGGACGCATCCAAAGTCACATGGTATGTGTGGCATTAAGTCGAGTTACCTCACTACAGGGTCTCCATCTTCTCGACTTCAACAAGGACAAGATCACAATTGACAAGAATGTCAAAATTGAGATATCCCGACTTAGAAATGAGAAACAGATTGTTTACAGTCAATTGCCACTTGCAAAGCCAAAACTTGCTATCTTATGCCATAATGCAAGATCATTACACAAACACATAGACGACTATAGAAATGATGATCGTATATATCAGAATGATGTAATATTTATACAAGAAACTTGGGCTAAAAAGTCAGATTCATTAGATCATTATATGCTGAATGGTTTTAATCTCATTGACTTTTACCCACATGCAATACATTTACACAGACCTCATTGTGGCATCTTTGCATATGTAAAAGAAGGACTACAGGTTGATTCAATAGAATTCATTGAGGAAGAAGGGATAGAGGGAATACAGTTGATAGTGTCATTATCTGAAAAACACTATTGTCTGACATCAATATACTGTCATCCATCAACCAATGTGGACAGCATTTGTGATACAATACATTCTGTTGTGACACCCAATCATTACACAGTTCTTCTTGGAGATATCAATATTGACCAATTCAAACAAACTACGCAGTTGAAAAAACTTCAGAGTACTATGCATGCACTTAATTTAGGCCAAGCTCATATCGATGAAACCACAGACAATCATTCTTCCATTGACCATGCCTATATTACAAGACAACAACAGTTTGAAAGTGGGAGCCTAGAAAGTTATTGGAGTGACCACAAGATACTATGGTTTCATATTTTATAAGGTTTAAGTCTCATAAACGTATCTCTTCCTTGTTTGACTTCATGATTTCTGCCTACCCACCCCTGCTGAACAAACGTGTGTGTACTTATATGCTCTCTAATATTTCAAAATGATGTCACTTATGATAACTAGATGGTCAAACAGGTCAAGCTTGATTTTTGCCTTTCCATTTGAAAACCATACAATTCATTCATTTGTTTTTTTAGATATTTTCAAAATCCTAGGTAGGTGGACTTAGTAATTTTTTTTTACTTTATGCATTAAGGGCACACAGTTTGTCCTGCTAGAGGGTCATTTTCTATCTAGTTTATATGTTGTTATTGTTGACAACATGGAAGTCAAGTTTGATATTGATGATCATAAATTTTACCTATTAGGAGTTTTGGTCCTTGTGATATTGATTAATGCCAGAACACAAATAAATGTTAAAGAATCCGGTTTACTGTCATTTTGACAGCTCTTGTTTATTGTAATATTCTATACAAAGCACAAAAATGTCGTCATTCACCTCAAAAACTACCCAAACCTTTACACAGACTTATTTTAAGTAGGGATATAGTTACAATACTGTTGTCAAACATGTTTAACCCCGCCACATTCTTTATGTGCCTGTCCCAAGTCAGGAGCCTGTAGTTCAGTGGTTGTCGTTGTTTCATGTCTACCATATTTGTTTTTCGTTAATTCATTTGTTATAAATTAGGCTGTTTGTTTTCTCAATTGAATTGTTTCATATTTTTCATGTCGGGGCCTTTTATAGCCGACTATACGGTATGGGTTTTTCTCATTGTTGAAGGCCGTACGGTTGCCTATAATTGCTTACATCCATTTTATTTAAACTTTCATGGATAGTTGTCTCATTGGCAATCATACCACATCTCCTTATTTTGTTTAATAAAACTCTATACCAACAGTATATAACAAACGATAAAATGTGGGTATAATTACGACAATACTACAACGCCAAACAAGGCAGTCAGCTCAAAGAACGCAATCTACTGATAAAAAATATATGCCTAATATTGGCCGTTGTACTTCCGATACGATTTTATACAGCAACATCATGAACAGTACAGAAAGAAAATATGTGCTACTTACCCACAACAAAAGATTTGAAAAATTGTTGTTCTACTTGTTTCCTTGTTTACAATCAAACGGTGTGAAATTTCCCTAAAATTTAGAAAGTAACAAGACCATGCATCCCTGTTGTCAACATTCATTTATTAATGAAGATATTCATTTCCGTCACTAAAATATCTACAATATATTAGAACGCTATCTGTGAGTATTTAATCTTCGTTTCTTAGTCATTTTAAAGAAAACCTAAGATGGTTCTCGAGTCGGTCGAAAGAACACGACCAAATGCATACTTTTATGTCCACAAATTGTTTTATGTTAATGATTCTTTTTGTAGATAGCATGTTACTGTGAGAATAAAGTCATAAACATAGCTAATGCTATCGTCCTCTGTATCATCCTCATATATCATATAATTGCTCTCTATGCTGTGACGAAAAATAGGAAAAAGTTCCGAAGAGCTTGGTTTGTAACTGAGGTATGTAGATTTTCAGATAGATTGAACACTTAATAAAGACTTCTTTTTTATGTGTTAATGAACTCGACACAATATTTGTCCAACCTAAATCTGTCTTCAATACCAGACATTTTAATCTAACTAAACAGTTAACACAAAAATGAAGAATATAAGTTATGAAAAACATTTCGTTTTTCCAAAAATTTGTCTTTGCTAGAAATTGCGTCTGTCTCTAGAAACACGGTTGTCCTCGTGTATTTGATGCTTGAACATGACTGACGGCAAAAATTACCAAGTAGTTATTCTTTTTTTCGTTAGAAATAGAAGGCCAGTGATCTGCAAAACGATCTCTCCTATGTCTGTTTTTTTCTGCAGTGTTAACACGGTCACTACGTTTGCATATGACAACACATATACAAATGTTGGAGTGAAGACAGTTTCACCGTTACTGAAAGTTTAATCATTGTCAAATCCTTTGACTAAAGCAGTTTCTTCTGTGTTGCATCTAAACCCTTTTCAGCGTCTAGTTCCCCTAGAGATAGCTTTAATTTGCCATACGATAACCGTTAACAAAATGTTGTGGACCGATTTGGAATATGTTTGTAGTTTTTAGGGGGTATATCGCTTTCAAACATACTGGTTTATTTTTATCAATAGTACCGCTTAAGTCGACGCTAGGGGCCGTCCTGACCTTATTGTAGGGTATGAACGATTCGTTCATTGTTGAAGACCCTACATCAACTGTCAAGATGAAGAACAGGAATAAAAGCCCTGTTCATTGATAATTTTTTATTTTTTCTAAGTGTTGTGTGCGATTTTGTCCCATGAACATTTACTCCATACCCTTTTATTTTCTATAATACATTTCAATTAAATATTTGTTAATACTATATTTTCAGACATCGGTAGCGAAGTACATGCGATAACAAAATTGTTTTCGTTGATGTTTTTAATTTATATCGCCAATGCTTTAGGCTTACTTTTGTTTCAGACGTCAGCAGAGAAATACATGGGATTACAAAACTATTTCGTGGACGTGTCTATAGACAATGCTCTAGAACTTCATTTTGTGAACAATGGCCAAAGACAGAAAATTATTACAATGTTGTCTAACAAACAAGGTAATGTACTATTAATATAAAAATAAAAAGATGTGGTATGATTGCCAATGAGACAACTATCCACCAGAGACCAAGGAGATGTGGTATGATTGCCAATGAGACAACTATCCACCAGAGACCAAGGAGATGTAGTATGATTGCCTATGAGACAACTATCCACTAGAGACCAAGGAGATGTGGTATGATTGCCAATGAGACAACTATCCACTAGAGACCAAGGAGATGTGGTATGATTGCCAATGAGACAACTATCCACTAGAGACCAAGGAGATGTGGTATGATTGCCAATGAGACAACTATCCACTAGAGACCAAGGAGATGTGGTATGATTGCCAATGAGACAACTATCCACTAGAGACCAAGGAGATGTGGTATGATTGCCAATGAGACAACTATCCACTAGAGACCAAGGAGATGTGGTATGATTGCCAATGAGACAACTATCCACTAGAGACCATGGAGATGTGGTATGATTGCCAATGAGACAACTATCCACTAGAGACCAAGGAGATGTGGTATGATTGCCAATGAGACAACTATCCACCAGAGACCAAGGAGATGTGGTATGATTGCCAATGAGACAACTATCCACTAGAGACCAAGGAGATGTGGTGTGATTGCCAATGAGACAACTATCCACTAGAGACCAAGGAGATGTGGTATGATTGCCTATGAGACAACTATCCACTAGAGACCAAGGAGATGTGGTATGATTGCCAATGAGACAACTATCCACCAGAGACCAAGGAGATGTGGTATGATTGCCAATGAGACAACTATCCACCAGAGACCAATTGACATAGATGTTAGCAACGTTCATGCCAGTTGTCATTGGTTTTGAAGCGATTGTTATTTCATTCTAATGACTCAGTATGAAAATATAACAGATTCTTGTCCAAACGGTTTCTTATAAAAGGCAATGCATAGTCAAAATGGTTTTTATGTAAATGATATTTGAAGCTTGAAGTGTTTGCTTTTGAACTGTAAAATGTCAGTCCCCAAAAGATTGACATACTTTTACAGTTTCTAGTACATTAGTGGTCAACCTCCCAACTTCCATGTATCATTCAAAGTATACAAGAGCCATTTTCATATGTTTTTCTTTTGAATGATATTGCCAACAGTGGTAACAAAACAGGCACACATTACCACATTTCAGTATCTGAAATGGTTACCTATCATCTAAATAGCGGTACTCGTAGTCGGTGCTATTTCAATTTGTCAGATATTAAGAGCATAGTTCTTACAGATTGTGACTACACGTGTAAGAACCCTCCTCTTTGCAAATATGTCAGTAATACGTTAGTTTTTATCCATATTTTGCTTAGAAAAGGACATATGGAGCATCCGCCTTCTTATTGATGTAAGCGATTTTCTCCTATTTTTGTTTAAAAATTAAGAATGGGTTCGCCTTGAAAAGTTGCTTTTGAAGATTTCGAGTTTTTTTGTGTTGTCGCAAAGGAGCACTTATATAGACATTATAATATTAAATGAACGTCAATGAAAGAAAAAAAAAATACAATATAGTTTAAGTGTTAAAATGAATTAATATTCCTTGATAACATTTACGATGAGATAACTGGCGAGTCGAGAACAAAAGAAAAGTAACTCTTCAAGTACGACTAACGTCAATATTCATTAATGAAATCAGATGTTGCATGGTTAATGAGACAGCAACCCAACGACACAACTAACCAATAGATATCTAGTCTCACTAAGAGGTCAACATACAGTTTTCAACAATTGACTTTTATCTACCATCTGTTTAAGCTTTGGTAACCACATTAGTTTAAAATGATTTCAAAACCACAATTACAATTTTTAAATTAAAAAGCGTTATTTGAAATACAGATACCACTGCATATTTTCCTTTTATATCTATCGAGGAGATTTTATTAAATAACTTGTTACACTGATTTATTTAACATATGTTAATCCTCGTTGTATCCATACATCAATTTTTATGGTGTTACTGGTAGTCCTTATCACCATTCTACAAATTTCCAACAACTAAGTTTTTAAGCACATCGGTTCACTCGTCATCGCAGTATCCTTCAATATAAAACAAATCGACTTGTGTTCATATAAAGATTTAAAAATTATGTCTTTTTCATCTAGAAAAAAAAGAGTATCCATTGAAAGATTTTGACTGTATTTTGAACAGTCAGAAATATGTATGACAGTTGTTTTCCATTCGTTTAATGTATTTGAGCTTTTGATTTTGCAATTTGATAAGGGACTTTCCATTTTGAATTTTCCTTGGAGTTCGGTATTTTTATTTTTTTACTTTTGAACATCTGTGAGACCAATCAATTATTGTACTGTATTTTTTTCAGTGCGCAGTATGCTGCTAATGTTATGTACGAAATCCTACTGGAGAAGCCGAGTTGTAGACCCAATCATATGCTTGTCTGTGACGTCATGTATATGTTTAATTGGAATGTTTGTACAAATTATTACATTGAGAGTTTTGGGAACGTAGCTTGACTTGAGTTCGCTATAGATTATAAACCAATACTGAGTAATAAATTTCATGCAGAACTGAAATATATATACAAGGCTTAAACCAACAAAAACTCTGTCATCACCTTTGTGATCGATACAAATATTGCATGGCCTTTGACACTTGCATGATCTGGTATGCTTCATTTTACATTATTTATTTTTGTAAACGAATTGATACACTGGTTTCAAATGTCAAATGATATTTGTAACTTTATTTAGTAACGTTAATATGTTGAAATTACAGAATGATATTTGCTAGAATAGAAATGCACATATTTGTTCACTTGATAGTCAACAAACAACTTGATGTCCGTTTAACACAAAGTTTATTCTGTGCAGTATTATATTTCTCCAGAACTGGTTAATAATTGTATAGTGGTAGTGTATCGAAGAACCACTGACAGTATAATATTGGTCAAACGCAAATCAATTAATATGAAGTGTTTAGAATTCTGAAATAAAACGCCCAAAACAATCTTGCCAAATTTTACCGGTGTTTCAAATTATTTACCATTCAGCTAGCATCATCTGCCTTTTTTTATGTTTAAAGTATAACTTAACATTTTAGGAGTATTATATGATGTTAATCACACTATGTTTGATTGTAGCTATTATTATGCCAAGCATACTTTTGTAATTTAACCTGTATATAATGGTTGTAATCTGTATGTAAGGATGACTAGACTATTTAACGTCCAGTGGCACATATTGTATACTTATTAAGAACGAGAAGATGTTATAAACTTTCGTGGTACTTGACCTAAAGCCTTAGTCGTGTTTTACGTACTAGTTCACTAGGTTAGATCAGGTTATAGTTCACAGCCCTTCGAATTCGTGCATTCAAGGCACTTATACAACAATACCATCGAGGTGATTCAATACATAAGTTTAGGAAACTTGTGTCTGATCCTTTTTGAGCAAGTAAAGTCAATTATCTTTATGGTGATTTTACTTGATGTTGTCCGATATTGAGGGAAATTTGGATTTTGCCATTTGATAAAGGACTTTCCGTTTTGAATTTTCCTTGGAGTTCGGTATTTTTGTTATTTTACTTTTTATTTTGGTACGTGATTCGGTTTCATTCAGTTTAACTTGGCACTTTATTTGGCATATTAACTTTTTTGATTCGAGCGTCACTGATGAGTCTTTTGTAGACAAAACACACGTCATGCGTACACAATTATAAGCCTTGTAACTTTGATGATTTTTTTTATCTATGTGTAATATATCTATGTGTAATATATCTATGTGTAATATATCTATGTGTAATATATCGAACAACGTGACTAAAAACATTAACGTTAGGTTTTTCTACAACTGTTATTGTACAGTAGTCCATGTTTACACTTATTTTAAACAGAATTGTGTTATCTTATTTTTGAAAATAGTTTGTCATATCTTTATTATATTTATAATTTTTCAGTTCAACTGATTGATAGAAAGACAAATTTCATATGTGATAATGTATTCATCTTTTAAAAGACATTTTTATGTACGTTATTTTTTTATCATTGTATATCACGTCGATGCAGTTGAACAATATAAATGATTTGTTATAAACCAAAGACAGCTATGTTATTCTGTATGCATGTGGCATGTTACTTACATACTCTGTATGCTCCACGCAAATGTCATTAATACCAGTGGGAAATTTAGTGGCAAAAAATTACCTCCCCTATACAAACACTGAAAACTTGATCTCTTCAAATTTTTGCACGTTCTCCATAAGGACGATATTGATTATATATTCTCACGAAAACGTTCTGGTAAATAGTAATAATAAATTGAAATTGAAATAAAAAAAAAATGACCATATAATGTTACCATTTCCCTCTTAATATAGCAACGATGAGAAAAGCAGGCTGTAGTAGTTTTGTGTAAAAGTGGTTTGAAATGTTTCTACAAAGGCGAATAAATTGCTAGTGTACCAACCCCTCAGTTTATTTTTTCTATTCGCATTAAAATCACTGGAACATGTTAGTATTCATATATGTATGCAGCTACATCAGGGAAGTTCGGAACAACATACTCGATAATTATGCAGCTTTCGAAACGCTTTTTGACAAAACAACGGATTTTTTCACAGTTCACGCCCCGATACTAGATCTTTAACGATCACATCGCAATACTTGATCACCGTTATTTATTCTTTCACGATCAGGTCGCAATAATTGACCACGTTACATACTCTTTTACGATAATTTTTCTCGATATAACGAAGGGCAGGCGTATATAACAGAGACAGAAACAACTGCTTGGTAATACAGTTTCAAATGTTCTTGTATTTTGTAAAAGCTAGTTCTGCTGATAAAAATTACAATATTTGTTTATGGGAAAACGCTATGGGTCAAAGTTCAAAAGCTTTAATTATAGACGAATAGTACTATATACATAAAACATAAGCTCTATTGGGCTTTTAGTTTTATATCATCGTATTACAAACAAAACATTAAAACATGCACGTTGAAAACAAAGCAAGCTGTTTGAATGGTTTTACACGTCATTTTTGGGGCCCTTTATAGCTTGCTGTTCGGTGTGAGCCAATGCTCGGTGTTGAAGGCCGTACTTTGACCTATAATGGTTTACTTTTACAAATTGTGACTTGAATGGAGAGTTGTCTCATTGACACTCATACCACATCTTCTTATATCTATATAACAATCACATATGAACTACATTATCAAAGCAAATCATGACGTGAAGCATACATATTTATATATACTATAATATAATTCAATGTGATCCGGATCACATCGATAACGGAGTTGATTCCGGAAAACTAAGATATATATAAAAAAAACAAAAAACAAAACAAAACAAAGGGACAACAAAGATATGTATGTGTAATCACAATAATTTATCAAATACATTTGTAGAACGAGTTATATTATAAATTACTAATATTATGAAGAAGTTATATCTTACCAAATAGTGCTTCCCTTAACTATTAGTATTAGGTAAACTAACATGAGGGATCCTAAGGTAAAAGCTGTAAACTTAGTAAATTGTTACAGCAAATATGCAATAAAGATATTGTTACGTTAAATAAAAAATATATAATTCAAAGAGAGGCGAAAGATATCAAAGGGATATTCAAACTCATAAGTCAGAAACAAACTGACAATGCGATGGCAAAAAAAACGATCAAAAGACAAACAACATCATACAAAACACAACATAGAAAACTAGACTGAGCAACTCGAACCCTACCAAAAAAACAGGGGTGATCTCGGGTTCTCCAGAATGACATGAAAAAGGTCATTATGATATACTATGTAGAAGTATTTGTGATGCAGTAATCAATCATCATTTAGAGCACATAAAATTAAAAGTTTAAAACACATGAGCAGTTCTAGCACACACTATACATTAAAGCATTAGATATTTGCAAGCATTGCATTGACACGATCTACCATTCCAGGTAACAATAAGTTTAGAATGAATTGAAATTGTTTTCTTCTCTAAAACTCTGGTGTAGTTCATCCTAGTCTTTTGCAGCTATGAAGCGAAAGAAATTGATTCTATAGCTTTTCGTTTTACCTTTGGCTGTTCAGCGGTATTTCTATATCTAAACGAATATATGTGATTTTTAAAATTAAACAAATCATGTTAATATGATGGTCTCTTTGTTTGTAATTCTAAAAGTGTCTACAGCTCTTGCTCGTATTCTTCTGACTTTAAGAGATTGACATTTTCACTTATGTATTAGATATTCATCATCTTCAAAATCAAATCTCAAGGCTCACTCTAGGATTTTTTTTTCAACTTGAGTCTGTTTTTTTTTTCACTAAAAAAATGCCATGTGACTTGGCAGTAATCAAGATTAGACAAAATAAAAGGATAATAAATTGTGACGATCAAGTCGATTCAGATATCTACCAATACGTTTAATAAGATTGAGATGACGAGGCCTTCTTACAAATCTCAGATATATGTTTATTTTCGAAATTCAACCTCTAACCTAGTTTCAGGCGGAAACCCAGTTGAAATTAAACACAAGAAATGGAGCTCTTTGTTAGAGGTGAAAAAAGGCAAAATTGGTATATTTGAAGTGTTTACATCTGTTTCCATGGGCTTTAAAAGTTTAATAAAGATGCATAATTTAGATTTTATGCATCTTATATATGTGTTTTTACTTGAATTATAGTATGGAGCTTCGAGATATTTGTAAACTTTTAAATTATGGACAAATTTTCATAAGATTGTCACTTTGTGGCAGGTTCAAATCCAAGTGGATCTTTTTTGTGCATAAGCATAAATTCCACCGAAAAAAATTCCACAGAAAGATAATAGATTGATCTTTCTAAAGCATTAATTTGCATCTCTGCCCCCGTTGACAGTTTTTTGGGAAACAATAAAAAAATGGGCAATAATTGCATCGAAAAGAGAAAGTCGAGTGCACCTTTTTATGTTCGGGCGTGTTTGAGTTGACTATTGTCTTGGAAACCTATAAAGCAAATATATTTGATACATCATCTCGCCTCAGATTCTATTATTTTATATATTTAGGCTACAGGTTGATTTAATAACATTAAAAATTCACAGGACTAAAGAATGAAATATATGGATCAAGTGAAATACTTTTCTAATGAGTCATAACAACAGAGTAGGTGAGTACGAATAACAAATTTTTACTAAAAGTACTTGACGACAGACTTTACAACTGGATCTTAAAAATGCATAACTTAAAAAAACTTCATTGTTTGTGTGTATTATCTAGGGTTATTAGTCTTCAACCTCTGAAATTTTTAGTCTGCCCTTCCACGAAATATTTAATTAGATTTTTTTAAAATGTTTTTGAACTTTCGAAAATTCCACCTGACAACCGATCAGACAATAGTTTTTAAGTTGACTGAATGCAGAAAAGTACATTAAATGATGTTCAATAGCTAGTAGATACATTTGTCTTTTAAAATGCAACTGGCATATAAGGATCGTAATGGTGCTATGTGGATAAATTAGTCGGTTTTCAAGAGCTAAATTGGCCGCGCGTCATCCCTACAATGGCTTCCATTTTTACGATTGTAAAAATTAACTGGCGTAATGGGGAGATAATTTTAACGAAGTAGAATCCTGACTGGTTTAACTCCAAGTGGCTTAACATCATTTTCACACTCTATTCTATTTCCTCTAAAGGTAAAGACAATATCATGATTAAAAGAGTTTCTACTAATTGCCAAGGCTTGAAATTAATCAGGATTAGCTTTCATTGAATTGTAATAAAACCAGTCAAGCATTTTGACAGTTTGAGACGAGACTATCACTTAACATTTTGTATATCAATTTTGGCCTACTACTACTAGATAAGGTTCTTTTGACGTCTATGACATCTTTATCGTACATAAACTTATTTTCCAAAAAGCTGGAAAAACAAAGGTTTATACCAACTTACTGTAAACAAGACTTGTTTTCACGAAAAAGTATAACACACCAATTATGTATAAATAATAGTCAACATTTTTGTTTCGTCCTAAATGTCACGTGCTCGTTGTGTTTGATTACTCCCTGTATCACGTGTATGTTTGAAGGCGGGGGCTGTTCTTTCAGAAATTTGGTAACGTCTCTCAGATAAAGATGTATTTGCCATTAGGGATATTTGCTTGTTTATTTTTGACAGGTCTGTAAAGCTTTATTATTTATTTATTTATTATCTTTATCAAATATCAAAAAACTAATGCATAAAATGCCACTAATTGTTTCACAAACAGACCACCATAGTAGTTATAAAACTGACAAATGTCTTGAAAATGTGTCTAGTCCAGTAGACCTATATTTGTATGGATTTGTCACTGTTTATAAATTTTTTAGACAAAGAAATTTACTATTATCAAAAATAAGCAAACCATTACAGATATCATAATTTCCAAAAATCATCATAACAAATGAGCAAAATGAAAAATTGTTGTTTACACCTCAAAATTTACTTCGAGTACAAACAAACCTGTGAAGGTTGGAAAAGTTTTAAAGCCTAGCATTCATTCGATATATAGAAGTTAAATGCATTGTGCGTTTCAGAGAGATATATTTTGTTTTTAAGATTCATCATTACTATTTGACAAAGATGGATGCTTTTATACCACAGAATTCTCTCTGAATACAGACAACTTTACAACTGCTGAAAGTGTAAAGCCGGGCAGCATCTAGATGTAAAAAAGTTTAAGAAATTAATTTCTGGATTAGATGAGCATTTTCTCCCCTTGCCATAGTAGAAGTAAAAATTCAAAAACCCGAGTTTTTTTTTTTTATACAATCCACTCAGCTATACTATTTAAATCACTAATAGTTGTGCAGATATATAAACTACTGTCCTCTATTGTGTATGTTACCTGCAGGGGACATCTCAAAGATTTTACCCAACTAAGTTTTATATTTATACCATCTGTGGCAAGGAAAGAAAATTTTCATTCAAATCAAAATACATTTCTTTTTTCTAAAGGAAATAAAAAACCACAGAAAATTTGCCAAAAGTAAAAACTCAGTAAATCTATTTGGACGCACGTATACTTGTAGACTGGATCCCCACCCCCCCCCCTTTAAGGAGAATATATCTTCATTCAATTAGCAGAAAATGTTATAAAGGTAACGAATTGACAAAAATATAAAAACTAGTTTCTGTAATTAAAGGCATTAAAAAGTTATTGTACCGTCTTCAACAGTAAAGACAAATTTGAACCTTATGGCACAAGATACATTATGTTTCTTCACATTAAAGGGGCATTAGCTACGATTTAGATATAAAATTAAATTATGATTTTTTTGTTGTTGTTTCAAACGTTTTTTAGAGAGGATATTAAAATAATATTTCTCGATTTGTAATCAGTTTGGTTCAATTTTGTCAAACCAATAATACATCAGCGATTCTTTTGAGCTTATTATGACAAAATTGAAACAAAGCGACTTAAATATTATTTCAATTTTCCACTTTTATAAGTATTTGAAACAAAAATGATATTTTGATTTTTGTCTCGCCTTGACGGAGTCAAAAAGCGAGACATATGTATGCTGTTTCAGGAGTTGTCGGCGTCAATAATGTATTAGTTTGTGATTAGGTCAGTTTTTCGGGAGCCACCAGTGGTAGGTCAATGATATTTGATATGCAGTTGTATTAGCATTGGCACATCTCATTTCCATGGAGATTATTTGAAGTATGTCCAGTGCACGATGTTTTGTCGATATTGTCAACATCGCAATGTCTACTTAATCGTGTCATTATTGTGTTTACATTGTATCCTATCTATATATATATATATATATGTTGTGTACCTTTGTGTTTACATCGTTCACATCGTATACATCGTGATGTTGACAATATCGTTTCAACATCGTGTTTATGTTGTATATAGAGTCTATACCTTTCTGTTTACATCGTTCACATTGTATACATCGTGATGTTGACAATATCGTGTCAACATCGTGTTTATGTTGTATATAGAGTCTATACCTTTCTGTTTATATCGTTCACATCGTATACATCGTAAAGTTGACAATATCGTGTTTACATCGTTCACATCGTATTAACGTTGTGTAACAAGTCTATACCTTTGTGTTTACATCGTTCACATCGTATACATCGCAATGTTAACAATATCGTGTAAACATCGTGTTAATGTTGTATATAGAGTCTATACCTTTTTGTTTACATCGTTTACATCGTATACATCGTGATATTAACAATATCGTGTCAACATCGTGTTTATGTTGTATATAGAGTCTATACCGTTTTGTTTACATCGTTCACATCGTATACATCGCAATGTTAACAATATCGTGTCAACATCGTGTTTATGTTGTATATAGAGTCTATACCTTTCTGTTTACATCGTTCACATCGTATACATCGTGATATTAACAATATCGTGTCAACATCGTGTTTATATTGTATATGATGTATATACCTTTCGGTTTACATCGTTCACATCGTATACATCGTGATATTAACAATATCGTGTCAACATCGTGTTTATGTTGTATAAAAGTATATACCTTTCGGTTTACATCGTTCACATCGTATACATCGTTATATTAACAATATCGTGTCAACATCGTGTTTATGTTGTATATAAAGTATATACCTTTTGGTTTACATCGTTCACATCGTATACATCGTGATATTAACAATATCGTGTCAACATCGTGTTTATGTTGTATATAAAGTATATACCTTTCGGTTTACATCGTTCACATCGTATACATCGTGATATTAACAATATCGTGTCAACATCGTGTTTATGTTGTATATAAAGTATATACCTTTCGGTTTACATCGTTCACAACGTATACATCGTGATATAAACAATATCGTGTCAACATCGTGTTTATGTTGTATATAAAGTATATACCTGTCGGTTTACATCGTTCACATCGTATACATCGTGATATTAACAATATCATGTCAACATCGTGTTTATTCTTGTATATAAAGTATATACCTTTCGGTTTACATCGTTCACAACGTATAAACCCTAAGCCGGGAATGTCACATTATATACCATGTCTGAAACATGAATTACACATATATTACTGATTATCCCTGTCCCTTTTTTTTCCAATACCAGGTATTTGTTAAACATTCACCACGCAGTATATATATTCAGTACATGCTTATTATTTCTTGATATTTTGTGAAATTCTGTAAATACAAGTTTTCCATTTTTTTCAAATATTTTTCTTTTTCTTTTTCTTTATTAATATTTTTCAATAAAGTTTTTAGATTTCATGTATACCGTTTGTATTTTTTTTTAACAACAATCAATACTGAAAAACCAACTTGATATTTTCCGCATATGTGAAGGATTTTATAATTTGCTGTGAAAATAATCCTATCATATATGCAATAATTAGTAATAGCACTTTAAGAAATTACTTAAGTATTGAATTTGTAAATAGCGTGGTTATAAATTAAAAACATATTATTGACGAATACACGTCATTATTTTTCCCTTTGAGAGCCTCTTACATTCTTTAAGTGTATTGTATAGCTTAAAACTACGTCACATAGTAACGTTTGCTATGATGACGTTGTTGATGTTCCAATTGAGATAAAAAATGTAGTATATCCGGCAGTTTTCTGAATATATACTGACATCTCCGTGTTGTTATCCAATTACAAAAATTGTAATATATCGATGTAAACGATGTAAACATTTTATTACATTTCAAACATTAAAAATAATATTGACACCATATCGTGCATACCACAATGCAAACGATGTAAACACGATATTGATAATGCTTTGTATATATCGTAATGTTAACGATGTCAACGATGTAAACAGTATATAAGAGTTGTTACAGTGTAAACGATGTTGACAATATATCTTGTTAACATTGTTAATATCGCAATGTTAACGATGTAAACACTACATCGTTACTACATCGTATACATCGATGTATACGATGTAAACGATGTAAACAGTATACAACAGTTGTTACAATGTAAACGATGTTGACACAATATAGTGTTAACATTGTTGATATCGCGATGTAAACGATGTAAACACGATATCTTTACAACATTGTATATTTCGCAATGTTAACGATGTCAACGAATATATAAGAGTTCATACAATGTAAACGATGTTGACACGATATCGTGTTAACATTGTAAATATCGCGATGTCGACAATATTGTTTTAACATTGTGCACTGGACATGGATGGATTATTTGGCCCTGCCCCCTCAGTCGTGGTCTATTGACTTTGAAACTTTTGCATAGTTTACATGTATTTGTTTGTGATGAGGTCAGTTTATAGGGAACCACTAGTGGTAGGTCAGGGATATTTGGTATGCAGTTGTATTAACATTGGCACATCTCATTTCCATGGAGATTATTTGGCACCGCCCCTCATTCATTGTCTATTCACTTTGTAACTTTTACATAGTTTACATGTACAAGTTTGTGATTAGTAGATATAAGAAGATGTGGTATGAGTGCCAATGAGACAACTCTCCATCCAAGTCAAAATTTATAAAATTAAACCATTATAGGTCAAAGTACGGTCTTCAACACGGAGCTTTAATAGGTCAGTTTATGGTTAACTACTAGTGGTAGGTCAATGATATTTGGTATGCACTTCTATAAGCATTGGCACATTACATTTCCATGGTGATAATTTAGCCCCTCTCCCTCAGTCGTGGTCTATTGACTTTGAAACTTTTGCTTTGTTTACATGTGTAAGTTTGTGATAAGGTCAGTTTAAAGGGAACCACTAGTGATAGGTAAATAATATTTGGTATGCATATGTATTAGCATTGGCACATCTCACTTCCATGGATATTGTTTGGCCTTGTACCTTCAGTCAAGGTTCATTGACTTTGAATATTTTGCATAGTATTGCTTTTTTAATTTCAACATTTGCATTTTACTATCAAAATAACAAAAAGGCGAGATATATCTCTGTTCACAGTTTTATTTTGTCTAAATCGTACTTAATGCCCCTTTAAATAATTTGACAATTATGTCCGAGATGACTCGGATTACAAACATGTGCGACCGGAAAAGTTTAAATATGTTGGGGTCAACGCGTCAATTGGAGATTAGTTCCAAAAAAGATGAGTAACCATCCCTCGCTTAAAGTGAGTGTCACGATCTCTGCAAGTTAAAGAACCCTTGTAAGGATTTTCTTTGGGATTCATAGGTGGTCTTTCCATCATACTATTTAACCTGAACCCAGTTTTGCATAACCTAACTATTGTATTCACTTGTTCTCGTTCCGAATATGCATGAAATAGTTTCTACTGGACGTGAAACAAAAAAAAATAACAATCAATCAATAAAAATTATCACCAAGAAAGCAAAATATTTGGGTCAAGTGAAATACGAAAGACTTCTTGTGGATCTAGAAAAAAACTGTATGTTTTGTATTTTATCCTTTGCTGGACTGTCGCTGGTACCCTAGTAAATAGGATGCTCACGGAAACGTCATTTGATGTTATCTAAAAACAATAAAAGAAAAATGCATTCATGGATGTTGCATTTCCCTGTGACATATTTTATGTCATCTTATGAAACATGTACTTCAACTGTATGATTCACAAGTAAATGAACGTGACTATTCAGTGTTTAACATCATTTTTTCTTTTGAACAGCATTTGCCCATACTGATGAAAAGCTTAATAGCTTGCTGAAACGTTTAGAATCGGCTCTCCAGAAACGCAACCCGTTTCCCTCGGAACGACGTCAACAAAAACAGATAGAGACGACTGCTGAGGTACCAGAAGGACAAAACTTCAGAGAAAACACCTTTTATCTTAGACACAATAAACCAATCAAGGATTACCTTAATCGCAGAAATCCTGATAGTAGACATGTAGCACCCGCGGAAAACCTTCATCGCCGACATCCTGATAATAGACATAGTATACCACCCGCTGAATACCTTCACAGCCGACATCCTGATACTAGACATGATATACCACCCTCTGAATACCTTCACCGCCGACATCCTGTTAATCAGTATGACACGGAAGTTAAACGCCAAGGTCCATACCGCCGTATTTCTTATTCAGAAGAATATCTCGACGAACGACATGGACCGAATCGCAACCAAAATTACGATGAGGTAGATGCACGTCAAGAAAAAGTGGGTTCGAACAAAAGTGATGAAGTGGATGCATTGGATAAGGATTACATGAAATATGAAGAATTTAGATGTCCGACATTAAAAAATGTTTTGATTGACTTATTTCAGGGTTTTCCACAGATTACTGACATGTCATGTAAGTCGTCAAGTTTTACCCCTGTGGCAAATTTAACTTGAATTCCTAAATTATGAGTTACTTAAACAAAAACATCGTAAATTTAAATACGTTTTTTGTAGTTACTTTCTTGCGCGACAAACTAGACAGTTTTATCTATCGTCCTGAATATGCATGAACAATTTGCCACTGGGCGTTAAGCAGCCAACAATCAATCAATCATAGACAGTTTTATCAAAATACTCGAAAGCGGCAAAAAGAGAAGGTATGATGAGGCCACTTTTTTACCCTTGAATTCAAAAAATCAAAAGTATAAATCTACAAAAACAAAAAAAGCACCAATCAGATTTTCATTAGACATGAGTCTGTCAGACATCATTATTCATATTTTTTGATTTTTTGTCTGCATATTTGCATTAGGGCTTCAAAATTCTTGGACTTGGGCGGCAAAACTGCATAAACTGCAATATATAAAATTGAGAATTATAGCCTTTATGATCCTTTAGTTTGACATATTGTTACCGATATTTAAACATAAGCAACAGCTTTACCCAAAATGGTTAATAAATGGTTAAAATATGTCAAATTCAATATGATTATGACATCACAAGTGACCTTTCTGTGCCAAAATGTCATGATTATATCAACCAGTTCATTTATCAATAAAATTAAGATAAATTTAAAAGGTCTGACTAATTTCATTTTTTTTTGCAATTTCGCGGTCCAAATATAAAGAACTCCTTTCATACCTCCTCCTTTGCCATTTTATAGAAGATCCCCATTAACAAATGTTTCCAGCTCTGAGCGTAAACGATGATGTTAAACCCAGAAGCGTGCAGCAAACGTAACAAAATCGACTTTCTCTTACCACTATTTGGTTAATATTAATTCTGATGAACTCGGAAGGGAACATCCGTCCTAAATTGGATAAATTCTCTGATTAGGGCTTTTTTAAAACGTAGGTTCCAACTGTAAGGTTAAATTGACTTTATTTGATTTTTTTTATTCTTTTTTTTTTTTGGGACACTTTTCGTTATAAATCTCATCTCGTACTTATAATGCCTGTCTCGACGTCCAATTTGCCGAGTTTGGAAATGAATACAAATTATTTCTGGCTAAGTTAAATTGATCCAAACATTTCTGAAACAAACAAACGTTACTAAATTGAAATCACAGTATCTAGAGCTTGTATCGACTTTTTAATAGAAATGTTTTTTTTCCGGTCTGTTGTAAGAATTTTGAGCATAAAGTACAGAGTTATTTTACTAAAAAAACTAATTTAGTTTTTCTACTCCCAGGCATAGATGGCTCTAGCACATTAAGGTGGTACCTAACACTACAGGGAGATAACTCTGTAAAAATCAACTAAACGTTTTAATCACGTTGTATTGTTAAGGAAATATTAAGCTTCTCAATGATCAAAATTAGTGTTTGTCAAACTGCTATATAACCAGTGAAATTTTTCTGATAAAGTGATTGGTTCAAATTATTTGATTTTTTTTTATTTTTGTCAAAGGGTCAAAGTAAACATTTTGTCAAAATTTTAGGAAAATTAAACGAGCCAAATTAATATTAGTCATGGTGTTGGGTACCACCTTAAGCACAACGTTATGAAAATGTTGGTTATCAGTGTCCTTCAACTTCGTAATTAATTTGGTTTTGGTTTTCTTTCTTGATTCGTGCACCGCTGATGAGTGTTATGTAGACGGAATAAGCGCCTGAATCCTCTATCTATTAATGATGGTAGGCTTCAAGGATTAAGCCCCTTTCCGCCTTAAAGTGAAAAATTAAAGCATTTTTGTCTTGTAAACCCAAATTCTCTGTTTATTTAAATCTAAAACTGCAATTATAATACACAGACAAATCTTGATCGCGACACAAAACAAGAGGCGCATAAGAGCCTGATATCGCTCACCTGTAATTTCATGATTTCAGTTTCAGGCATTGGACTTATTTGAAGATCTTACTGTAAAACTGTAAAATTTCATAAAAATTAACTATTTCTGGACAGTAACCCAACAATAAGTTGTCCTATTGGTCTGATTAGAAGATTACTTGACAGGTAGACCTAAACCTGTTTATCATTTTCACCTATGTCAGTTTTGCTCTTACTGCTTTAGTTTTTGAGATGAAAGCCAAAAACTTCATTTGACCCCTATGTTCTATTTTTAGAAACTGCCGCCATGTTTTTGAATGGATCAAATCCCCAAATACAATATATAAACTAGATACCCATAGGAACATTCAATTATAGTTTTTATAGTTTTTTAGTATTTGGCCAAGTAGTTTTAGAGAAGAAGATTTTTGAAAAAGTAATTAGACTTTCACAAAAAATGTTAAAAAAAAACGTTTTAAGGGCAATTAACTCCTTAAGGGGTCATTTTAGCTATGGCCGCCATGTTTGTTGAATGATCAAAACTTCGGATACAGTTTACAAACTAGATACCATAAGGAACATTCAGTTAAAGTTTGGAAGTATTTGGCCCAGTAGTTTAAAAGAAGAAGATTTTTGAAAAAGTAAAAGACTTGCACGAAAAAATGTAACGAATAAACGTTTCAAGGGCAATATCTCCTTAAGGAGTCAATTGACTATTTTGATCATTTGACTTATTTTTAGATCCTACTTAGCTGAACATTTTTGCCATTTACACTTTCTCTCCATCTATTATAATATTAAAGATAATAACATAAAACAGTAAAATTTCATAAAAATAAACTATTTAGGACAGTAACCCTACAATGGGTGGTCCAATTGGTCTGAAAATTTCATAGCAGATAGATTTTGACTTATTCATCACTTTCATTTTTGCTCTAACTGCTATAGTTTTTGAGATAAAAGCCAAAAACTGCATTTGACCCCTATATTCTATTTTTAGCCATGGCGGCCATGTTTGTTAATGGATCAAAACTTCGGATACAATTATAAACCAGTTACCCTAAGGAACATTCAGTTAAAGTTTAGAAGTATTAGGCCCAGTAGTTTCAGAGAAGAAGATTTTTAAATGTTAGCAAACATGATGAACAAACTGTAAAATTGTCTTTAAAAGGCAATAACTCCTTAAGGGGTCAATTGACAATTTTGGTCATATTAACTTTTTTGTTGAACATTTTTTCTGTTTACAGTTATTTTTATCTTCAGTAATATTCAAGATAATAACAAAAAAGTGCAAAATTTCCTTAAAATTACCAATTTAGTGGCGGCAACCCAACAATGGGTTGTTCGGTTCGTCTGAAAATTTCAGGGCTGATAGATCTTGACCTATTGAACATTTTTAACCCTGTCAGATTTGCTCTAAATGCTTTAGTTTTTGAGATATAAGCCAAAAACTGCATTTGACCCCTATGTTCTATTTTTAGCCATGGCGGCCATGTTTGTTGATGGATCAAAACTTCGGATACAATTTATAAACTAGATACCCTAAGGAACATTCAGTTAAAGTTTGAAAGTATTTGGCCCAGTAGTTTCAGAGGAGAAGATTCTTGAAATAGTTTACGACGAAGACGGACGCCAAGTGATGGCATAAGCTCACTCACATAGGTGAGCTAAAACTCCCAACTCTTTCATATTCTAATGCCCTTGTGCACGTCTTTATCATTCATAATCCTTCTATGTTGATTTATTATAGTCAATAAACACCGAACTTTACATTTTAAAATCTTCCCGTCCAAATAAAGTTATTCACACGATTAATATTGAGAGATTGCAACATTAAGGAACTTAAAAAACATTTGTCGTGTGTTCAGTTTATAGATAAAATGCCTTCTTTTTCAAGTATTAAAGTAAAAGTAAATGTAATACATCGGTCCAAACACTATTCAAGTTATTAATCTATCAGCTCTAAAAACTTATTCGTAGATTCATATATTCTATGTAAAATGACAACCAATTTAATTGGAATTCCAGTACTTACATTATATTCTATGCATAGTTTAGGATAAAATGATAATCACGAAAGCATACTATTTCTAAAACAATGTTTTAGGGAACATGTCTGTGAATATGTCTGCATTCAGACCAATTGCAGGTCGAGCAATAAGAACATACAAAGTTTCGGGTAATGGACGTTTAGCCTTTTTGCAGTTAACACAGAATTTGGCGAATTATGTAATTACCAAACGGATGGTTTGCCCAGCAACAAAATTTCAACAGCTTACAACATGTAAGTAGCAATTATTTTATTACTGAATGCAATTTTAGTTATATATTTGTGTCGATCATGCAAGAATTTCTATGATATTTAATTCAGAAAGGCTTTAGTGTACACATGTACAATAAATGATAAGAACGATTTTCATGTGACTTGTACCCTTGTTTGTTGTTGTTGTCGTATTTCATAAATGTTATCATATCCTTTGTAATAAGATTTATTATATTTCAGATTTAATGAAGTTAGGTTTAGAAGACGCCTTCCGTAATAGTAGTGATTCTCTGTTTAATCGTCTCTCTGAAACGTTTAAGTTTTGGGAAAAGCAAATTCCATATAATGAACAGTTCATCCGAAGTTCTATTGATTCTGTGCACAGCGAGATATATGGTGAGATAGTTCCGAAAATACAGGTTCGCGAGTTTCCATGTAAGTAAATAAAACACGGCCCACAAAGCTATAAAATAGCTATAATATGGTTCACATTTATATTTCATTAACATGTTTTCGTTTTGATATGCCTGTGATATTTGCGACTAAACGTTAAACACAATTAAATCAACATCATCGTCATGTATCCTTAACTGCATAAGCAAGTATATATAGTACTAATTGTATGCTCTATTTGAAAAGAAGAAACACAAATAAGGCATGTCTTCAAATGATACAGACATCTTGAAGCCTCTAGTTTTATTCTCTTGTATAATTAATACCATATAAATTTCAGAGCGCATGACACGTGTTTCTAGAAATAACAACATGCTCTACTCCAGTGCAGGTTTATAGATTTGTATTTGCATTTATTAAGAATTAAAGTTGAGTAAATGTAAATGATTTTCTTTTAGCTTTCTTGATATATATATATATCAATGCAAAGTATAATAACATAAATTACAAACCAAAATAGAAAATATGATAGAAACATTTAAATTCAAACAAATTTGAAAATGGACGTAATATCAATAATATCAGATTAAGTGATCATAATTTAAAGAACCTATTGATCGAAAAAGAAAGACCCCTAAAAATTTCGAAAAAAAAACCCGATTAGGCCTATCCTTCAATACAATTGAAGATGAGTAACATTTTCTTTTATATTGCAAGAAAAACTCAACCATTAACCTAGCTTTAAATTTGACAACTAAACAAGGAAAGTTCTAAAGAAGACTTTAAAGGGGCATTAACTGCCAAATTCATGTTCAACGATTTGACTCCAATTCTCATATTTGATTTAGAACATACTAAAACGTATATACAAATTACAAAAAGTCATATATATATATATATATAAACATTTAACAATGCATGAACTATAATATATGTATCAGCATTTCGTGTGTATTTTAAGTCTAGACGCCATCTAAACACCTTGGAAGACTGCCGACGGTCATATAACCCGATACAAACATATATATAAATACAATTAGATAGGGAGCACTTGCAATTAGATTTTTCTAAGTCTGTCAGTCAACAAAATGGTTACCCTTGTTTCACTTTAAATGTTGACATTCTTTCCTTTTAATAGCTAAACACTATTTTGTCATCAAAAGACATAAACTCACTAATAAAATGTTTTGCTTCATCAAATATTTTTTTCTTAAATCGTCATATAATGGACACGATAAAATAACATGGGCTACGTCTTTTAAAATATCTTGACAATTATCACAGACTCGCTCCTCTTAAAGAATTTTTTTCAAATCTCCCCGTTTCAATTCATAAAGGTGCCACTCCACATCATACTTTGGCAAACGAACCTCTTTGTGTAAATGGCATTGGAATTGTACAATATGTTTCAGTTTCAAAACTGTTCTTAAATAAATCACATGTTCTAAGTTTGTTGCCACCTTTACCAGATAAAGCTTTCTCTAACTGTAAATTGTATAGCCACTGATCAACATATTTATTTAACATTTTAGACATAATAATATTAACAACTGAGGTACTATCAATATATTCTGTTATGTTAC
This sequence comes from Mytilus californianus, assembly GCF_021869535.1. Taxonomy (NCBI): domain Eukaryota; kingdom Metazoa; phylum Mollusca; class Bivalvia; order Mytilida; family Mytilidae; genus Mytilus; species Mytilus californianus. Next base: position 125,575,913 of record NW_026262581.1, read on the forward strand.
ACAAATATTCTACATTGTACCCAGAAAATGTTTTCCTTACATAAAAATTCCAATTTTTAATACATTTGTGTTTTTTACTCATAATGTCTGCCCATATGAAAACCTTTCTGCTTAACCAATTATAACTCATATTGTTTAAATGGCACTATAGTAAAATTAAACATTGTCATTGTTTTTGAAAGATAGGTATCCACCCCATATCCCCTGCAACTGCAGCATTTGGAGTATGTTTACCAACTTCAAAAAAAAATCTGCAAGCTCTATTATGTATGAACAGTTTTTGCAACCCCACATACCAGCACCATATTCAACAATTGGGAGCACCAAACTTTCATATGGTTTTGAAAAGACATTATGAGTAACCCCAACTAAGATTTTGCACTTAGCTATAACAAGACCAAGTGCTCTATTTGCAAATGCTGCAACAGCTTTAGCAGTTATATTATAATTTAAAAATTCACTTAAATCTAGACATAAATAGGTATAAGTAGTAGAGTATTCAAGGATACTATTTCCACATTTAAATACAACATGTGACTTATTAAAGGGGCATTAGCTACGAGATATAGAAAACAAGAATGTGTCCATAGTACACGGATGTCCCACTCGCACTATCATTTTCTATGTTCAGTGGACCGTGAAATTGGGATCAAAAAACTAATTTGGCATTAAAATTAGAAAGATCATATCATAGGGAACATGTGTACAAAGTTTTAAGTTGATTGGACTTCAACTTCATCAAAAACTACCTTGACCAACCAAAAACTTTAACCTGAAGCGGGTCAGACGGACGGACGAACGGACGCGCAGACCGAAAAACATAATGCCCCTCTACTATCGTAGGTGGGGCATAAAAATAGAATATGATTTCTTTTTGGTCAATCATAAATGAAAGTGAAATGGTGATATAATAATTCACTTTTAGCAGCCAGTTTGGTTCAGTTTTGTCAAAATAAGCAAAGAAACATCGCTAATGAATTATATTCACTTGCAAGTGAATAATTCGACCTCATTTAATCCGTACTCATGTGAACTTCAATTGAACCCCTTAGCTAGAGATTGGTTACGCATGAACTAGGCGTGTTCAGCTTTTAAAAAGAAAAGAATGTCAACATTGGAAGTGAAATAAGGGTAAACCAATTGGTTGACTAATTCGATCTACAAAAACCCATTCTTATACAGGTAAAAACGATTATTAGCATATTTTTTAAACCTATAATATGAAATCAAACAGACCTAGAAAAATCTAATTGCACGAGTTCGCTATCTATTTATATCTATTTTTATGTTTATATCGGGAGATATGACCATCGGCAGTCTTCGGAGGTCACCTCGATGGTTAATTAGATGGCATCTAGACTAAAATACACACGAAAATCTGATGCATATGATCGAGTCCTTGCATCGTAAATTGTTTATTTTAGACTTTTTATTATTTGGATATACGTTTTAGTATGTTATAAATCAAATATGAGAGTTTGAATCAAATCGGTGAACATGAATTTGACAGCTAATGCCCCTTTAACAGAAGGTGTTCTAAAATGCACAATATTACAATTTTTGGAATTAATAGTCATACAATTATCTCCAAACCATGTATATAATGCGTTTAACAGAGTTTGTAATTCTTTTTCAACATTTGCTAGAATAACCACATCACCAGCATAAAGTAAAATACAAACCTTTTCATCATTGATATCGATACCTTATTCATTTGATTTCAAGAACGAAACTAGGTCATTTAGATAAAGATTAATTAGCATTGGTGATAATTGACATCCTTGTTTATGGCCATTGTTGACATTGAACCATTCTGATAAATGGCCATTTAATCGTACTGAATTACAATTAATAAATAGACTATAGCAGCACAAAAATTTTCTGCAACACCTTGTCCATTTAGCTTTGACCAAAGTATATTGCCGACCATACGGTATGTGTTTTTCTCATTGTTGAAGGCCGTACGGTTGCCTATAATTACTTACATCCACTTCATTTGAACTTTGGTGGATAGTTGTCTCATTGGCAATCATACCACATCTCCTTACTTTTATATATTTCCATTGATGGTATCATAGGCCTTTTTAAACTCCATAAAGCACAAAAAGTAGATTTACGAAGCTTTTTCTGACATAAATTATGGTTTTAAAGAGAAGATAAATGATCTATAGTGCTTCGATTTTAATGGAAACCATTCTACTCGTCGGCTTATATGTTGTTGTCATCTACCCATTGCGTTAGCATTTATTAACACTTGAAAGAAAAAGAATCGTATTTAAAAAAAATTGTCTAAGTCGTAGCTGATGCCCCTTTAATGATTTGAGGATATTTTTTAAAATATAATCAACAACACAAATATCGCACCACTTCTTCCCATTTAAAGTAGTTTCATAATTTCTAATTTTCTGATGATTTGTAAAGTTCTAGTATGCTTTTTAAAAGTATAAACTTCAAAAATTTATCCACGAAATTACAGAAGTTTTTGTTTAAGACGTGACAAAGTTGGCTACATTTTTCGTTTTTTTGGTTGAAAATGTGTTTTTCGAGAAGTAAAAACTGAAATTTTTTTCACAGAATTTAATGCTTATGACTCCAGAAATAGTATTTCAAGTTTTTTAATCATTTCAATCACATTTTTAAAGGTTATAGCGTTAGTTTGTATTCCAAAAAAATGAATAGAGTTGGTACATTTCTTTTGTAGTTGAATACATATATATTCTCTGCCCATCAACAAAAAAAAAAAACAGACCTGCTTGCTTCTTAGCATTAACATGTATCACTGAATGTTAGGCAAACATCAATCAATTAATCAATCTTATCATTTATCATATTGCGCATTTGTTATTGTGTGTTTTGTTTATTTTGTCACAATTTATTGGTTATTTATTTGACAATAAAGTTTTGAATGAAATATCTAAATTCTTCAATGAGGACGAAGTCTGAATATATCTATTTAACTGTAAAATGAACAAAAAGTTGTTTGGTTAATGGTGGACCATACACTTTTAAAAATCGCCTTTTGAAAGAGTAACAACTGTTATTATGGAACAGATAACGCCATTATAATTGAAAAACATGCTTGATCAGTATGTTTCTATATGTGCAACAGCTAATATAGAATTGCTGGTTCGCCAAAAACAAAAATAAAACTAAGATTCTATCCACTGATCAGAACACTTAAGTTTCTATCCACTGATCAGAAAACTATGGTTTCAAACCTGATTCAATAAAAAAATTACGTGTATCGGTCAGTCACCTTTCGTTTACAATTTTTAGATGTGAGACTCGGTTTTTTATTAATTATTTTTGAACAAAATATTTAAGAAATTAAAATCGGTGGTGCTTTACTTTTGTCCGACTGTATATAAAGCAAATTTGAGTTAAATCTCGTCTGCAAGTAGAAGAAAAATTCCAATAGAAAACGCAGCAATATTCATGTAAAAAAAATTTGAAATGTCTTAATTCTGGCATAAAAGATAAATGTTTGATAAAGACTGACAATTACTTTTATTGAATGTATGATTATTCACTTGAAAATTCATTCAATATTACATATGTTACAGACTTACGAGGTATACTGGAAAGTATTTACATGAAAGGAATGGAACATCTGATAAAAACTGGAAAATTCCCCTCTGAAAGAGATTTATTTCAAATGTTCAATAATACGGTAGTTATAAACAGCCAAGCATTCCGTTGTACACCCGCCAAAGACTTATATGAAAACCAAAGGCAGATATTTCGACAGTTTCTTAAAGAGTAAGTATAAAGTTATAAGCGGTTGACATTTTAAGTTTTATTTTATATAAGCTGCATTAATTGGCGATAATGTGATTTGCATTACTTCCCCTGTATCGCCGTCTGATCGGTCTGTATAACTACTTTCCCTGTATCGCCGTCTGATCGGTCTGTATAACTACACATAATTACCTGTATTAAATTTTAAGGGCCCCGCATCGAGGATTTGGGAGCCCTATACTATTCGCGTTGTCTGTCTGTCCGTCACCAATTTTTGTGAACGCGCCAGATTATGAAGCCCTTTGCTCATCTTGCATTAAACACTGGTGTTAAACTGATAATCGTAACTGGAATTACGACGATCCCAATATGGCGACGGCAGAAATAGGTAAAATCTTTTCAGTCATTTTTCTCAAATGTAGCCCGTTGATGTCAAGAGTTACTCAGCTGCAAGGTTTTTCTATACCATTACATCATATTTGAATCGTAACGGTGCACTATAATTGTCTAAGCGCTTAGAAAATTGCCGTCCAAAAATTCGGGATGATAATCGTAACTCACAAAAATGATAATCGTAATTTCGGTATTAATAAATAAGAAGATAATCGTAACTGGATAGTGTTTGATTGGTATTGACACGAAAAACGTCTATCTAATAGCATATGATGAAAATAAGGTGATGAATTAATCAAGAAAACGTTCCCACATCTTATGACATTTCTTTTTGTGCATATATGATTAACAGTTCTAATGTAAACAGCTACATACTAGTATATATCATATTATGCACCAATACACATATATATAATATATTTGTGTTTTTTTTCAGTCCTTCAAATGCGTCGCAAGACTATACGCGCCATTTAGTTAAGGCTAATAAAAACAATAAACACAAGTAACAATAAACACAAGTAACAATAAACACATGGAACAATAAACACAAGGAACAATAAACATAAGGAACAATAAACACAAGTAACAATAAACACAAGGAACAATATACACAAGTAACAATAAACACAAGTAACAATAAACACAAGTAATAATAAACAATAGTAACAATAAACTGGTAACTACTCTAGATCCTTTACCATCCACCCTGTTTAAAGAAACGTCCTAAAATACATGGGTATTTAATCATAATATTTGAATTTAATTTTTAAAATCATATAAAATATCAGTGTAAAACAGAATAAAAGTGAATTCACTTGAAAAATATGAACGGCTATTATAACTGGGATAATTTCACTCCAAAATTAAACTATATGTTTTTCTATTGAAATGTAAGGAAAAGGGCAAAATGAAAACTCATATCCACCAATCAAAGTATCAACTGTTAAGTCCAATAATGCAGTTAAGTAACTGATGGAAAATTTTGTTCATTTCTCGCAGAAATTTAGTATAAACGTTCAGTTTATAGCACCCCCCCCCCCCCCCATTTCCCTTTTACATAATTTGTGGACCCATCCCCGAATATAAACAACAGGGAACTCAAAACTGACAGCGATCTTATGATAAATGAGTTCTGTATAAGGCACGGGGGAAGGGGTGGTGTCACTTCTGGCGTGCTGCTGAAATTAAAAAAAAATATTAGAAGACCAAAAATCTGATCCATGTTATAACTTATATATTTATATAGGAAGTAACCCACAGCCACCCCCGTGGTATAGGGAATATTGAGATAGGGGAGGTTAACTTGCCCTTTTTATTGATTTAAAAGTCGATTGGATATACGCAATATTTGAGGCAAAACATATATATGGCATATTGGAATGTGGTTTACGGGACTTTCATTTGATTGCACTTTTGGGATATGGGATAATGCTATTACCCTCCCCCCCCCCTCTTCCATACTTCCAAAAAAAACCTAAACGCGAAAACAACATTGAAACTTTGAAAGAATTTAAATTATCTATTTACCACAATAACTGACTCGACAGCTGCTTCATTTTCCATATCTTTAACAGGTACATGTATATATTAAAAGGTTATGCATATTGTTGTCAGTTATACATGTAAGTAAATTTGTCCTAAATATTAACCTGTAAGTTGCTTCATTATTTTTTATTTTGCGCGTTAATGTCATCGTTTAACTGGACATTGCCGTTTTTACACACAAAATACCAATGACAAGCTGGAAGACACATTTACTATTTTTCAGTTACTATTATCCCATAAAGAAATTACGATTATCAAACAAGAAAAATGCCATTGAATTACGATTATCATCCCGAATTTTTGGACGGCAATTTTCTAAGCGCTTAGACAATTATAGTGCACCGTTACGATTCAAATATGATGTAATGGTATAGAAAAACCTTGCAGCTGAGTAACTCTTGACAACAACGGGCTACATTTGAGAAAAATGACTGAAAAGATTTTACCTATTTCTGCCGTCGCCATATTGGGATCGTCGTAATTCCAGTTACGATTATCAGTTTAACACCAGTGATTAAATGAAGTTTAATGGATTTTCAAGAAGAGTGTTCTTCATTTTAATGCAGTTTAAGCTACAAAAACACCATGCATGACCTTTATAAAGATCTTACAGGAACATTGCAGATAAAACAGATTTGGTTTGAAAGTTTGACTGTTCATGTAGAAACCTTGTAACAAACGAGATTTTATCGGTGGCGTTGTTTCGAGTGCCAGTAAACTTCGACACAATCCATGTTAATTTAATGAAGTTATTAATTAACACTGTAGTATGATCTTTGAAAGTTGTCTTCATCGGTACTAACATTCATTCAGTTTTTGTCGAGCCTGCGACTTCTGTTGCAGAAAGCCAGACATAGTGAGTGATCCGGCGGCGGCGGCGTTAACTTACTAATTAAAAGTTATATATTTTAGAAGGTGGAAGACCTAGATGCTTCATACTATGTATATAGATGCCTTATGTAATGAAGTTTTCATCTGTCCTTGACCTCATTTTCATGGTTCAGCGACTACTTGAAAAAAAATTCGATTTTTTGTAATGTTAATTTCTCTCTTATTATGAGTAATATGATACCTATATTTAGTATATGCGTACCTTGCAAGGTCCACATGCCTGTCAGACAGTTTTCATCTGACCTCGACCTCATTTCATGGATCAGTGAACAAGGCTAAGTTTTCGTGGTCAAGTCCATATATCAGATACTATAAGCAATAGGTCTACTATATTTGGTGTATGGAATGATTATAAGGTGTACATGTCCAACTGACAGGTGTCATCTGACCTTGACCTCATTTTCATGGTTCAGTGGTTAAAGTTAGGTTTTTGTGTTTTAGTCTTTTTTATAATACTATATGCAATAGGTCAACTATATTTGGTGTATGGAATTATTTTACGATGTACATGTCAGTCTCGCAGGTTTTATTTGACCTTGACCTCATTTTCATAGTTCATTGCTCAGTGTTATGTTTTTCTTAAACTATAAGCAACAGGTCTACTTTATTTGGTGTATAGAATGATTATAAGGTGTACATGTCCAATTAGCAGGTGTCATCAGACCTTGACCTCATTTTCATGGTTCAGTGGTTAATGTTAAGTTTTTGTGTCTTGGTCTTTTTTTTAAAATGCTGTATGCAATAGGTCAACTTTATTTGGTGTATGGAAATACTTTACGATGTACATGTCAGTCAGGCAGGTTTTGTTTGACCTTGACCTCATTTTCACGGTTCATTGCTCAGTGTTAAGTTTTTGTGTTTTGTTCTGTTTTTCTTAAACTATAAGCAATAAGTCAACTATATTTGGTGTATGGAATGATTGTAAAGAGTATATGTCTGTCTGGCAGGTCACCTTGACCTCATTCTCATGGTTCATTGAACAATGTTAAATTTGCATGATTAAGTTTGTTTCTTAGATACTATTAGCAATAGGTCAACTATATTTGGTGTATGAAATGATTGTAAGGTGTATATATTTGTCTGGCAGGTATGATCCGACCTTGACCTTATTTTCATGGTTCATTGGTCAATTTTAAGTTTTCATGGTTAAGTTTATAAGCAATAGGTCAACTATATTTAATGCATAGATTGATTGTAAGGTGTACATGTCTTTCTGGCATGATTTATCTGACCTTGACCTCATTTTCATGGTTCATTGGTCAGTGTAAAGTTTTCCTGGTTAAGTTTGTTTCTTAAAAACTATAAACAATAGGTCAACTACATTTGGTGTATGGAAGGATTGTAAGGTGTACATGTATTTCTGTATCTGACCTTGACCTCATTTTCTTGGATCATGTTAAGTTTATGTGATACTTGAAGTTGTAGTAAAGTTTTATATTTAGGACTATCAACATAAAATCAATGATCAGTAAAGCAGGCGAGACATTTCAGCGTGTGCTGTCTTGTTGATAAATTAAAACATAACGAAATATGTATGGCTATGCGTTTATGAAAATTTTTGATCCTACATCTTGTCCATACGTATGTTGGCAATGCATAATGTTATGCTTTTCTCAGGCATTTTTTGACGTCTTTACACACAATATATTGGATGTTTAGTGTTTAATTTTGAAGTCCAGGGAAAGCATGATTTCTTTATAACCAGTTTGAATTGGTTTTCAACTAGTTAGTTACAGTACATTTACAGTAAGTTTATTCAAAACTTTCAAATTTATTACTATAAGATCCATACCTTGTATCTTGTATTTGTGTCTTTTTATAAGGATTTTTATCTGTGCTTGAGTGCTCACAAACATGTTTTACATTGCCTCATTGTTTATTCGACTGTCATAAGTCCGGAGCATGCAATTCAGTGGTTGGTTTCTCTCTGAACTATTTGTTTCTTGTTTATTTGTTTTTTTGCTTATATCAGGCTGTTGGTTTTCTGTTTTGAATTGTTTCACATTATGTCATGCAGGGTCCTTTTATAGCTGACTAAGCGGTATGGGGTTTGGGTTTGTTAATTGTTGGAGGCCTTACGATAACCGTTTCTGGTGGAAAGTTGATATTGTCAATCATACTATATCTCCATATGTTTATGCATGTCAATAATTTGCATAGATTTCAGATGAACCCGTTTTCATAATAGAAACAAAATAAGGTTTATTATATTATAAACCTGTACAAAATATAGGTATACAAAACTCCTTAATATATTAGTACATATAAAAATAAGGAGATGTGATATGATTGCCAATGAGACAACTATCCACCAAAGTTCAAATGAAGTGGATGTAAGCAATTATTGGCAACCGTATGGCCTTCAACAATGAGAGAATACCATATCGGATAGTCGGCTATAAAAAGCCCCGACATGAAAAATATGAAACCATGACGGTGGTGTTACAGCACAACATAAGAACAAACTCTAAAAATCAGTGGCAATTGGCTTAACTCAAAAGATCGATACGAGAAAAAAACAACAGACACAAAGCATCGAAATAAGAACAGTTACTGAAAGTTAGTTCAATTTAAAAATTCAGCTTTAATATGAAATATTTTATTCAAATTAAAAATAGTTTCACCTATGGTTATCAAATACATGTAAATTGTCTCTTTACAGATATGATAACAAAATGTTTACTTATGAACTTTCAAAAGAATTTATTAGCATCTTGCAAGAGTTGTTTCGAAATCATTATCCTTCACAAATACTGAACACGAATGTGGAATACCAAATGACATTAGAATTTGATCAGTATATAGAGGGCATTATAGACGGTATCAGAGAGTATCTCAATGTCATTGGAAATGGAAGCACAAGTGCACGTGCTATGCTGTTTAAAGACATGCTTGGTAATTGATGATAAAAATTAACATATATGTAGGAAGGATAGCTCTGTGTTCGGTTATATAATATGAAAATGGTCGTGTTTGACAGAAATTAATACAGCTTTTCAGAGCGGCCTTTTCAGAGACGGTACAACCAAGCGAATTTAAAATACATATGGACTTACTGTTAAGGCAATTGTTTGTTTTAAATAAATTTTATTGTATTGGCATTAGCCACGATTTAGACAAAAAAATATGTTTTTTTGTTTTTGTTTAAAACATTAAAAGCGGAATTGTGAGATAATATTTCGCTATTAGCAGAAAGTTTGGTTTTGTCAAAATAAGCTCAAAAACATCTGTGATGTATACTTGGCTTGCAAATCAATAATTCAGCCTCATTTCTAAGGGGGCCATTAGCTACTCAATGGCTCAATCTTGCTTTTGTAATATCTAATGATTACCGAACTTATTATTTATCTACTTCATTATCAAATACGGCGTAGGGTAATCACCAATCAACCAATCATTCATTATCAAATATTGATTAGTCTGTTAATTTCTAGAGACCATTCTAGTATTAAAACTTGGACTTTGTACAATCAGTGTTGGAATGTTTTAGGGCTGTATTAAATTGTGCATTATCGAAAATAGCACTGTCTTCATATACATTGCAGATGAAAACCAGCTGAAAATTGCCATGAAGATTGAAGCTTCTTTAAATGGTTATGCAGGTAAAGTTAAACTTAAGCATTGCTATATTTTATAAATCATTTCGTATATATAATAAGTTGACAGTTACTTAACCGTTTTATGTATAACTTGTTGCATATCATATTCGTTTAAATAACTATATTTTAAAAAAAATTATATTTATAGTGCAATGCATTATTATACCCCCGCTTTAAAAAAGTGGGGGTATACTGTTTTACCTCTGTCTGTCCTTCCGTCAGTCCGTTAGTCCATCCGTCCGTCCCATGAATATTTTCGTCGCATTTTTCTCAGGAACTACTTGACAAGGATTTCTGAAATTTGGTTTCAGGGTTTATATAAGTAAGTTACACCGTGTGATGGGTTTTCAGATTCATCACTCAACAACTTCCTGTTTACCGAACACTTGTATTATTTTACAAATGATAGCCAAGTTGAAAATTTTCGTCACATTTTTCTCAGGAACTACTAGACAAGGATTTCTGAAATTTGGTTTCAGGGTTTATATAAGTCAGCTATACCGTGTGATGCGTTTTCAGATTCATCACTCAACAACTTCCTGTTTACCGAAATATTTCGGCGGGGGTATCATCAGTGAGCAGTAGCTCACAGTTTTACTTGTTTAAAGTTTGTTTTAGCGAATGTGTCAGTTTGTATTTCAGACGTTGAGTCTTGAATCCACTTTTGGAGAAGCCATCTCTTTCTAAACATGTTACAATTCGTGCAACTTTCAATTATGAAAGTCCGAAGATGAATCCTTGTCGATAGATTTCATCGGACTTTATTTGCATTAATTTGCCAGAATTTATGAATGGATAAATTGTTTAACATGGTATTGTTGAAAACATTGAATTTTCTCCGCTTTACTTTTTCAAAATATTCTGACTCAATCTTTCACTAAAACAATACACCAATGTGTCCCATTTAATACTACAGGTCTTAATACTACATCATGCCCACCAACATCATGTCCACCTAATCCGACAACAAACGAGTGGATAAGTCAAGTGCAAAGTGTTATTGACAGGTATGTATTTATCTCTCTAATTCGAACATCAATTACTTTCTAATTCGAACATCTATTTCTAATTCGATAATCAATTACTTTCTGATTCAAACATCAATTACTATCTAATTCGAACATTTAAAAGTTATGTTACAAGCGAAAGTTTGTTGATGTAAATCAAATTTATTGTCTCGCTGGCATTACACAGAAGATTTTACAGTTCTACTGAAATGATATATATTACTTACCTGAATCACTCTCTTATAAAACCATTTTGAATTTTATACACATTTACACAAAAATCATTTTTCACGTGAATTGATAATTTCTTAATTTGTATAACAACATTTACAGATTAAGAAAGATGCCGAATTCAAACGAGACAGATATAGCAACCTCAATACAGGAACTACAAAACATCATCGACAAAAGCCAGGATTAGAAATATCAGTGCATTTTATGAACACAGTGCTATTACAGTTTCTGCTCGACAAGCAAATTTTCGTACACCTACTAGTATTGTTTTCTGAATACCGTCTATTTTCTTAGAACTACTTTTGTTTTTGTTTGTTTTCTGAACCCCTATCTTTTTCTTTTGTTTTCCGAACTCCGTCTTATTTCTTTGGTTTTCTGAACCACCATCTTTTCCTTTTGTTTTCTGATCCCCCGTCTTTTTTTCTTTTGTCCCCCCCCCCGTCTTTTTGCTTTTGTTTTCTGAACTACTATCTTTTGTTTTTGTTGTCTGCAGGACCCCCTGTCTAATATCTTACATTGTTTGTGTTCTGATTTTCAAATTTATGTATGTCTTCATACATAATTATGTTGTATAATAAATCTGATACAACATAAAAGTAATAATTTGCTTTGTTTATTTTATATGAATTGCTAGAGATTGATTTTTTAATGAATATAATAACTAATATTTAACAATACCAACAGCCCTTTTAGCATGGTTTAACATCTGCAATCGGTTTTCAGTCGTTTTAACACCATTTATGTTGGTATGGTCTAGACGAATGACATTAACCATAAAATGATCAGCGAAAAAAAGTTTAACAAAAATACAGAACTCCAAGATAAATTCAAAAAAGGGAAATCCATAAAAACTAACATAATCTAACGTTAAACTTTATCAACCAACCCTGATTTGGTACAGGCATTTTCCGAAGAAAATGGTGGATTAAACCTGGTTTTATAGTAAGTTAAACCTCCGCCTTGTATGATAGTTGATTATAGTTCCGTTATATTGAAAAAAATTGGTGAGCAACCCATACATAATAGGTTAATTTGACAATAGTTGGTATCCACAGTGTGTAAACATGCATCAAAGACACACTACACAACTGACCAAAATCCAACAAACACACAAAGACGCCAACAGAAAGTGTATGTAGTTGATAGTAAATTTGACAAAGACGCCAACAAAATAGTTTTTGTACTTGATAGTACATACAGTTATATGGTATACACTTTCTCAATAAAGTACAAATTAAGTAAAATATAGATACAAGGGTAAAAAAAATGAAAACAACACTGTTAAAACCTTTTGCGTCCTATTCACACCTCGGGACCCACATGCACCAGGAACGCCCAAAGCCAAAAAACCCGGTAACTGGATGCATAAAAATCGAGTTACGCCGAGAGTCATATGAACAAAAGGAACATAATATATCACAAAGACAAATGAAAGGAAAGCTGTCAAGTTAATAAAAAGACACAACTTCGACACATAGAATCTATAACTAAAGACCGCCTTGTATTATTTGTGAAATAGGCCCTGAATATATATCTATTAGTTCTTGGGAACTTTCCGATGAACTTTTTGAGAAAAAGAAAATCAAATCGACAAACAAAAATATCTACAAATAAGGTAAGACTGGTATCTCTCTCTCTCTCTCTCTCTCTCTCTCTCTCCACCGAATACAATTAGACATGCTCTATCCCATAGAAGATACAATTTCCGGAGCCGCTAGCCGAAGGAAATTTCTCCCGGAGACTGGTATTTTTCACAAATATCCCTCCTGAGCATGCTATAACTGTTTAATTATACCTAATATCAAAAGAGATACTAGTAATCAAAACATTTAAATTTTAATTCCGTTATTCCTTTTTGCTTCAAGACAACCGCAATTAATAAGCGTATAAATAATCCAGCGTCGCCGCATAGGGACGTTTTGGCAAAAACCAAGACCGAGGGGGTAAAAAACGCATATCCTTTTGCAAATTCTCCGGCGATTGTGAAATATGAAAGAAAATAATACTTTAATCAATTTTGTGCGTCCGATGCGCTTTTCTGGAATTACACCAGGAGCGATCAAAACTTGACATTTGAAAGCCAATGATGTATATGTACGTAGAATGGTTATGTGCTATATGAACAAAAGGTAAACAAAAATAATGGCCAAATTTATTTATTAGCCTTAGGGAGTAAACACAGGAGTTTCGAAAGGATTTCTTGACTTATCAATTGGGAATTTTAGAGAAGTTGTTAAATCATGTCATCACCGAAGCAACGACTGTTCAGCTAACGATTTTACACCCGGGAACAAACAGTTCGCCAGCATTTATATCATCCTAGTGCTTAAAATGAAAATAACACTCAATAAATTTCGTGCGCCCAAAACACTTTTCTTGATTTACCTTCATCGGGAACGCTCAAATCTAAACGATGTACAAATACGTAGTACTATTATGAGCTATATGACCAAAAGGAACCTAAAATGAAAGCCAACTTTATATATGACAAACTTTGTCTGAGGGAATTTAAATCAAAGTTTCTTAACAATTTCTTATCAACGGGGAATTTAGAAAAGTTGTTATAAATCTAGGAGTAACAATCGACCCTGAGCTAGTAAATAAAAAATAACACTATATATTTCATGCGGTGTGTCCGAAGTGCTTTTCTGGATTAACCTCCACCAGGAACGCTCAAAACTCAAAGATTTTAAGGCCAGGGATTCATAATTACGTAGAAGATTTATAGGAGCTATATGACCAAAAATACCTAAAAAGTAACCTAGTTTATCTAAAGTCAACTTTGCTTAAACGACACCCACGGTGTTACACATGTTTGTTTGATGAGTGTAACTGTTATTGAATATAAAAACTCGACCTATTTACCCTGTATTTGGTTCACCAGTAGGTCCAAAATATAAACGCTTTTGCGTATTACATAAATTCCGAATGTTATTCAGTTCTATGTTGCTGTTGAAAGCATTTTTATACAACATTGGAAGTTTTAGATGTTTCATGAAAGTTTGCATCGAAGGACATCGTTAACCAATTTGAATTTGCATGTATCCAAAAAAAAACATATATAGCTTTACTTCCGACCGAATTTGTCTTGGTTAAGGATTTCCTTCTCATACAATTTTGGGGAAATACTTTAAATTTTCCAAAAATTTTAAATCTGTCAAAATTACGATTTTAAGCTATTTTCAATCGCTTTTAATTTGGTGATCTGCTTAGACATAATAGCCTCATATTTCATAAAAAGACCAGGAATATCCAATTCTTTTACTTTGTCTCCGTCTATTTAGCGGACCTAAGCTGGCATATTGAAGCATATTGAAATACGAGGCTTCAATAATGGCTATTGTCATATATGACTGTAAAATAAATAAATAAGCTGTCATGGGGTGTTGTCAACTGCCCGCCGAAGTATTACATATTCTATACTTATTCCAATTCACAATAGGAACACTAAATTAGTAATATCAATTTTATCAGCAATCAAAACCGGGCTTCAAAGTTATTGTGAAACTACCTACTCTAGGGGTGGCGTAAATCAGACGTGGGTACTAAAAAAACTCAAAAGATCTCTTATAGTACATATAATTTAAGTGTCTTTCCTCTTGCAATAGTATTAAATATTTGATGTTTATCTAACCTTTACACAAGTATTCCTCATTCCAAACTAAAAGACAAATTGAAGAATTAGTCCTTGTTTCATAAAAAAAGAATCATCGGGTCAATAGATATGTTCCAATTGTGGTTACAACAATCCCGTCCACTTTCCTTGATTGTGACCTACCGAATTAGACACCGGGTTTGTGCTTAAATGAGCAACAGGACGGTTGTCACATGTGGAGCAGGATCTGCTTACTCTTCCGGAACACCTGAGATCACACCTAGTTTTGTTTCAGAGGGATTCGTGTTGCTCCTGCATTAGTTTTTACTGCTTTCCTTTGTTATTTTTATTTTTTTAATGTCTGTGATGTTTATACCAGTAACAGTTTGTATATCCTTTGTTATGAAAAACTTTTTTCAATTTCAAAATTTCACATTCGGTCATGTTTCAGAGTTTACATGACCGATGGTTTATGAATAAGATGATGTCTTATGACTAGATAAGAGTCAATTACCAATCCTCTATTACATGATGCTTAATCACTTGATATAACTGATCAACATGCAATATAGGAGTAACACGACGGGTGTCACGGGTTGAGCAGGATATGTTGCCCTTCCTGAGTTTTTCTTTTCTTGTCATGGTATTGTCGTGCAGTTTTTTTTCGACTTGTGAGTTTGAACTACGGACTTCCCCCTTTTTGAATTTACATTAAAGTTTGGTATTTTTGTCAATACTTTTTTACAAGGTCGTCCAAAATTGTTTCGATTTCCGTTAAATCAAAGGATAAATATGAACATTCTATATTTTTGCGAAAATTAAATGACCTTTTTCTGGTTCTTGTATGGTGAAAATTGATACCAAACACTTGTGAACATTATAGAACAGAATACAAAATTTCTGATCAATTACACGTTAAAAAGTCAATCACGTAAACAATTGCAAAAGTCATCTGAAAATAATATAATTCAAGCAAAATTTTACTGTGGGGACAATTTTTCATTCCCATATTAATATTTTTTTTTCTTTTAAACGTAAAAGAAATTTACATGGCCACGGAAAGTCCAACAACCATTGTTTTGCTTTCCTATATGTAGATAACACAATTATAGTTGTCCGTATCTCTATCAGGTAGAGGCACTTCCCTATAATTAAAAGTGAGAAAGGGAACATGCGAGCTGTATACAGTGAAAATATGTTTTTTCGAAGTCGAACTTATTTACAGTTGTAGTCGTATTCAAAATGCCAAATGAAATGACAGCTCCTTAATCAATGGTTCGGTAGATTGATATTGTGAAAGATTAGGGAACAACCATTTAACTTCAAAAGGGGGGGTTATTGTTTTTTCCTAAAAAAATATTCTGATCCCCAATTTGAGGAAAAAAAATATTGTGGTCAAGCAGATGACAAAAAAATATTCTGAATCCAGATTTTCCTAATACCTTATAGTGTTAAATTTTGAAAAAAATAATTTGATTGATAGCGTCGAAAAACTAAAAAAAAAATTCTGACTCGGACAAAAAACCATAACCCCCCTTGACGTTAAATGGATGCTCGTGCAGCTATCTCACCAGCGAAGCAGGGATAACATAACCTTCTGGAGATTCTTAGTTAATCCCAGGTTTTTGTTGGGGTCGTGTTGATTTTAAAATCCTCATCTTTCTGTGAATTATTTTGTAGACTGTTGTTATTATAGTCGTCTTTTTTCGATTCCCCATCGGTATCTCCATCCTTTTTTCAATCAGAGAGAGGATAACCAGTTTGCTAAAAGTTAACTATTCAATGAATTTACAAGAGTATTTAAAAAAAAAACTCATTTATGTGTGCATTGTGGGAGTTTGTTTTCCTCGAGTACCGAGTTTACGAGATAGGAGTTGAACAAGTTAAGATTGCGAGTTAGAAATGTCGAGATACGAGTTGAAAAAGTCAATATTGCGAGTTAAAAAAATCGAGCTGTGAGTTGAAAAAGACAAGTTGCGAGTTAGAAAAGTCGGACTGCGAGTTGTAAAAGTCCGAGTTGCGAGAAAAAGAAAAGACATGAGGTCAAAAACTACCTTAACAATAAATAAAGTTGACCTAATAATCCAGATCTTTTTCGTAATCGATCTCTCCTAATCGTGAGTCAATAAACTTGACTCAGTACTAAGAGTACAAAATATGTGCTCAAAACACCAAATCCAATATATTGATTGGTTGATTTCTGAGACCATGGAAGTCTTATATTGAAGTCAGTATAATACTTCCTTGCTGAGAGTGACACTGAGTGCGATAATCGGCGTACTCCAAATATTTATGATTGCAAAGCGAGGGGTTGCAGTCGTAGAGAACGGGATATAACGACTGAATTATTCGGGTTAAAAATATAGGATTTTATATGATTTTTATTGTCGAGCCTACGACTTTTGTCGCAGAAAGCTTGACATAGGGATAGTGATCCGGCGGCGGCGGCGGCGGCGTTAACTAACTTCTTAAAAGCTTTTTATTTCAGAAGGTGGAAGACCTGGATGCTTCATACTTTGTATATAAATGCCTTATGTTACGAAGTTTCCGTCTGTCACATGTCCATTGTCCTTGACCTCATTTTCATGGTTCAGTGACTACTTGAAAAAAAAGTTAAGATTTTTTGTAATGTTAATTTCTCTCTTATTATGAGTAATAGGATAACTATATTTGGTATGTGCGTACCTTGCAAGGTCCTCATGCCCGTCAGACAGTTTTCACTTGACCTCGACCACATTTCATGGATCAGTGAACAAGGTTAAGTTTTGGTGGTCAAGTCCATATCTCAAATACTATAAGCAATTGGTCTAGTATATTTGGTCTATGGAAGGGTTGTAAGGTGTACATGTCCTACTGGCAGGTGTCATCTGACCTTGACCTCATTTTCATGGTTCAGTGGTTATAGTTAAGTTTTTGTGTTTTGATCTGTTTTTCTTATACTGTATGCAATAGGTATACTATATTTGGTGTATTGAATGATTGTATGGTGTACATGTCCAACTGGCAGGTGTCATCTGACCTTGACCTCATTTTCATGGTTCAGTGGTCAAAGTTAAGTTTTTGAGTTTCGGTCATTTTTTCTAATACTATATGCAATAGGTCAACTATATTTGGTGTATGGAAATATTTTATGATGTACATGTCAGTCTCGCAGGTTTTATTTGACCTTGACCTCATTTTCACGGTTCATTACACAGTGTTATGTTTTTGTGTTTTGGTCTGTTTTTCTTAAAATTATAAGCAACAGGTCAACTTTATTTGTTGTATGGAAGGATTGTAAGCTGTATATGTCTGTCTGGCAGGTATCATCTGACCTTGATCTCATTTTCATGGTTCATTGGTCAATCATGAATGTTTAGTTTTCTTGGTTAAGTCTGTTTCTTAGAAACTATAAACAATAGGTTAACTATATTTAGTGTATTGAATGATTGTAAGGTGTACATGTATTTCTCTTTTGGTTTATCTGACCATGACCTCATTTTCTTTGATCATGTTAAGTTTATGTGATAGTTGTAGTAAAGCTTTATATTTAGGACTATCAACATAATATCGATGGTTAGTAAAGAAAGTGAGACATTTCAGCGTGTGCACTCTTGTGTAATTAACAATTGAATCACAAGGACATAGTTTTTGCCATTTCACTTGAATTACTGAAAATAAATGCACATTTTTTTAATTTAAAATACGTCATTATTATTGCAAAGGACTTTTGGTTAGCCAATTTAATCTTTGTTCTAGAAAAATTCTGCTGACAAAAAAATAAAACATAGAACTAAGTTTACGTAATTTGAATACCATCGATGCATATCAAATACAGACCGCCAAAATCGTCTGAATTAAAGGCGTCATCTTCATTAATTAATCAGTACTATCCAAATAACTATTTCACCGTTTTTTTTAAAGAACTTTAACTGATACTAATATTAAAGGGAACATTTTAGATTAAGAAAGCCTTTTCTCCTTTAATGCAAATTTATCAGTTTGATTCTTCAAAATCACGAGAGAAATGTCGCTTCGTTTATAATGCATTGTAGGACAAAAACAACTGATTTGCACTATGTTGCAAACCATGGATGCTCGCCATAAATATTATTTTATAAATTTTCTTTAAGAATAGGACTATACCTCATAGAAAGATGAGGTTTCTACCTGATGTTTGCCTAGTCACGCGGCAAGGTTAAGAACAGAGGTTAATCGATACAAATATTAAATCACGCGGCAGTATCATAGTATATTCTCAATACCTATTACTGCAGTATATTTTATTTGCTATGAATACACATGATCTTTTGTTACATTTATGTTTGTTTTTCTGCATCAGATACGAGGAGGCTTGTTAGGGCTCTTAAGCTCACAATCCTAGAGCATCGTCCCTTGGTACCTGTTGCAGCTAAACAATCTTTTATATTTATACATTTCCAGCAAAAATAATATAAAATCAAGTGAGAAAAAACGTTTACCACATCTCCGGAGTAGCAACTCTTAAATACTTTTTTTATTTAACATATAATAGCCTGTATGACTTTGTATCAAAAGTTTAGGTTTATTATATGAATGTCATGTAAAATACTGTATGTTGTAACAATTATATATGTTATGTGTATATTCCCCCCTAGGGACCTAATTTGGAAAATAAAATATCTTATCTTATCATAGTGATGAAAAAATCAAAGAATTGTATTTATATTTGATATACAACTCCTTGAAAAAAATGTTGCACGATATTTGAACTTTAATTCTTTTGACCTTAGATGTAGACAAATCGGTCATTGGTCAGTATAAACCAAATGAGAGAAGCATTTAGTCGTTGCAGTTGTAGAACGTAAAACTATGTATATCTTTATGATCGGTTTATTTATCTTTATGGATCTATGTGACATTTATATGTTGTAGTATACATGTCATAAGTTTGCTATCTCTTCTTATCTTAATCATCTACAAATTACCAGATTTACTAATCTAAAATTTAAGGATTAAAACTTACAAGTTTTAACATTCTCGTAAATTTCATATTTATCTATCTTATTTAAGAGCCAATCTGCCAGAAACCATGCAATAGGCTCCAAATGTAATGTTATCATATTGACCTGATATTTTGCAAACATGACACCTTCACTGTGCAAAATATTTAAAAAAAAAATCATTGGTAGTCTCTTTATGGAGCGCCATCCATAAATACGTTAAGCTATAATACGGCGATTGTAGCAGTTTAAGCTGAAAAATATCAGTGTTTATCATCATTTTACTGTTTTATTGTAATGCTGTATCCTAACTGTCGAAATATGTTCAAAAAAATCCTTTATTCTCTGATTCATGTCCCAAATATCTTAACTTTTACAAAACTGTCAAAACGGTAAATTTTCATTTTTTTTAAAGTGTGTATTTTATAAATACGTTCTACCCATAAAAGACAACACTAACAAGAACAGAATAAAACAAAACAGTAAAATATTAAAAAAAAAAAACAAGGTGTATATTGTAAGTTAAGTAATTTTTTGCCAAATATGGATCTTCTTTAATGGCAAGAGAAAAAACAATTCAAATAAAATATCATATTGTTGAAAAATAAAAAATAAATGAATAAAAAGAATCACATGAAAAGAAATCATAGGAAAATGAATGAAACAGAACAATATCTACTTTTATTATACATATCAATTAACACTTGTCATACATGTTTGACAAGGAGTTATTGTTCCGTTATCTGGGTGTCGACAAACATGTAAACATACCCCACAGTTGTTCATTACATTAATAGGTGTAAGACAGGGAAGTCTTCCCCTACCTCGTGTCTAGGAACTATTTACACATATATAAACGGTGTTCAATAGTTGTTCTACTAAGTCATTCTGCAAACATATATTTAAGGTAAGTTGTGAATATATTTTGTTCATAAATTTAATGTAAATAATATAAAAATTAGAAGATGTGGTATGGTTGCCAATGTTAAACTCTCCACCAGAAGTTCACTTTTAAGATCACCCCCGGTGTTTAGGTTGGTTAGTGTTTTATGTAGTATTTTGTAAACTGTTTGTCAGTCTTTTCGTCGTTTTTCTTTTCTTTTTGCAACGATTTCGTCGGACTTTTTTCGACTTCAGAGTTTTGTTTCTCCATTTTGTATTTTCACTTCTATTTTCCCCATAAATATGAATAAAAGGATATATGGGGTATATATATCTCAATTAAACAGAAACACAACCAAAACAGACATTGGCAGTTGTAAGTAGTTGTTATTTTGTTATTCACTAATAAAATTTAACTGATTTAGGATTTTTAGAGAGCACTTTTCTGTTATAAGGTTGTAAGTATACTATTAAAACATTGAAGATATTATTATTTAAAGAATGAAGGGTTGTAAGCGTGATCTAAACATTGACGATAGTCGCATTGTCGAAGAATAGATAACAAATTATGTTAAGCCTATTATGTAGTCGGGTACAAATTATGTTACTCTTCGATGCTAATATTCCCCCCCCCCCCCCCAAAAAAAAGAGTTCTTTTTCAATTTGAGGCATACCTTTATAAACAATTGGTGCTGGCATAATTTTGAAAATAATAGTGGTACATAAAAAATTTCTATATTAAAAATATTTGCACCTAGGTACGAAAATAATATAAATTCAAATTTGATTGTCTGTATATGTATGTTTTGCATGTTTGTTGAGGTATTATCAGTAATCACGTGTATAAATTGCAAAAGTTTCGGCGGGAATATAGCCAGCGTCGCTATGGCTGGTTTAAACAAATTTAAGCCCAGTTATGCAATGTTTGTATGCTTAAGAAGTATCTAGAAGTTTATGAAATACTGATAAAGCTATAAAAGAATCACCTTACAGAGAAATACTTAACTGGCCGGGGCATTTTTATCTTTCAGTAGTAAGTAATCCATTGATTAGAAGATATGAGCTGACCATTGTTTCCTGATAATTTGTAGATAATGAATAATGACCAAAATATAATAATTTTACAACCACGTGATTTCATTGAAAGATTCTTTAAAGTCTGATATCTATAGGTCGAGATAAAAGTTACAATCATATATAACTTCTATCGGTAACTGCGTAACCAAAATATGTTAACCTTTATCTCTTGATATAGCTTGGTCAAACTGGCCTCTGAACGGTCAAACGGTCACTTTTAATAGTGTCCACTACAACTACCTGCGAAAGTGGATGTATAGAGGGAGGAAATCGACGACATTACAACAAGCATCTTTCATTAGACTACAGGTAAGATACATCACATTAATTTATCAATTATTTGTATATCAATGGAATGTTTTATGTTTATATTCTGAGATAGTAAGGTTATTTAACAGGCCAAAGAGTGTACAGTGTAGATGTCGCCCGAAGATGAATACAGGTATAACACGCCTTGGTTTGTACATCTAATGACACATATCTACAACTAGTAACATGTCTGTCCTCTAGCAATTTTTCTTCCCCTGCACGATGTTTGAAGTCCAGTTTGTGTTATCGACCCTTCTCGTCCCGTTATCGCGGATTATTACTACACCCCTTCACGTTGTAACCAAGCCGAGATAGCGTATCTATAGGTCATTTACACAAGAGAAATTTTATGTCTCTTTCAGGTCGTAAAGGGGTGTAGGACAGGTAAGTGAATAATTATTTATTTTTGTTTTACAGATACTTTACAGAATGAATTATAATGCCCAAAGTATTTCGTGAATTTCGGTATACTGCAGTCGTATACAAATTTGTATTATGCTGTTATTCACGAGAGGTGAATGGGTCAGTTTCAACATGGACATTGGTCAATCTTTACGCTATACAAAGGTCAGTTACAATCAATATACTGTTCTTTATCGCGTCAGGACTGAAGCAAATACGGTTTTGTAGATTTATGTTTCTATGCAAATTTTTTCCTTACCAATCTGATTTTCTTACATTTGTGATTCGTTGCAGCACCAGCAGTACATTGTGCTGCCATTAAAAACAAGCATATAAGATAAGGACCACGTTTCATTGCGTCTTATATTGTTATTCTATATTTTCCCTTAAAATGCTGATATGAAGTTTTTGTGTATTTTCTAAACATTTTAAGATATAAACACCTATACCTTCGGCTATATTTTGTTACTAAATCACATGACTTAGATTGTCACGTGTAGTAGTATATATATATCAAAATTAAATACTAAGCGCGCTAAAATGTTTTCATCTGTGCAATTAGTATCTTTTCTTTAAAAGATATCATAAAAGGTTATATTTACCAAGGAACTAGCTTGCTTTAGAAGAAAGATCGAACAAATATATGTGAGGGAGGAAATGGTTTTATAGTTTATAAGTAGACATTAAAAAGCTGCATAAATTTATTTTCTGACAAAATTGCACCCATAACATTAAAATGAAAAAAAAAAATACACGTGTTGTAAGTGTACGAAACAAGGTGAATTGAATAAAGCGGTTTTTTTTTCTTTTGCTAAAATGAAAATATTTTTTTTCATAGGTTCCATAATGGACCAAATAGAAAGATTGCGAAAGCCAGTTTCTACCCCGATCCTTCTGAAAACGTGAAACATGCTTCTCTTTTTATTAATATGAACTGCTTGTTTTGAAATCAGGTGCTTTTTAAAAAACGATCAGTATTAAATCACTTGTTGAAGACCATGTAGTGACCACTAGGTGCATTTTTGTGTTGTTTGGGTTGTTGTCTCATTTACGGATACACGTCTCCTTTTATTTTCTTTCTATTCAATTTGAAGGAGACAACTTAAAAGATTTGGTTGAGAAAAAAATAAACAATATAATATCTTTTGTAACAGTAAACTGGAAAGATACAATTAAACTGTTTCAATGTTGACGTCGCCAATTTTTTTTTATTAACGAACCCTTAAAAGTATATTTATTTAAAAAAATATAAATAAGAAAGAAAAAAAATCTGCTCGTTGCGCTCGACATCAGACAAACAGAAATACTTCTACTGCTATGATATCCCTTATGATGATATGTATTATGGATATTATAGCAAGGGAAGGACGTTTTTGGTCTATTTTTCAAATTACTTAATTGATCTAACAGACTCTTTCAAAAAGTCAAAAATATTCCAGGCTTATTATTGAGGGGGTGGACAGGGGGGTACCCTTCTCCCACCTCCCGCCCCCTATCTCCCACCTCCCACATTTAGAATCTTTTTTTCTCTCCCACCTATTTTTTGTCTACCACCTCCCCCCCCCCCCCCCCCACCTCCCACCTCCCTCAAAAGCTGTCCACCACCTCATTATTTTTGTACGCCAGACGCGCTTTCCTTCTACAATAGACTCCTCAGTGGCGATAGTATAAAAAAAGTTAAAGGCCAAATTGAAGAGCATTTAGGAACAACAATTCCGAAAGGTTTTGCCAAATACAGCCAAGTCTATCTATATTAAGCTTTTCCGGGGGAAAAAGGGGGGGGGGGGGTGTAAATGATATGAATGTGCAAATAGTAAATAGATCACACTTAATTGTAAACCCGAATAATCCAGTCGTTTAATTTCGCTCATTTTGATCATTCCATTAACCTCTGGAGAACACTGACCGTAAAACATGAAAAAGGCGCGGTATTATTCAAGTTAATGTATTGTGAAAAAAGAAACTTACATACTACAATATTTGAATTATTTTATGAAGAAAAAAATGCAGATTCATGCATACCTAACCACAGCATTAAGGCAAGACTTAATTGATTGTGGGTAGATATATGTATACTAGTATGCCACTCAAACAGAAAAAAAAAATTAAATCAAATCAAAATCCAAAACTAAAAACTAAAACCAAAATGAAAAAAAGAAACCCTCTTTCTAATGCATCCATTTTATCTGTCATTGTCGAATGCCGAAGGACCTGATATCATCCCAGCGTCATTTCATATACTTATATAAATACGTTAAAGTTCCTGTAAATGACACTGCTTTAGACTGAATTTATAGATGGCTCTTTCACTAAATATTTAAAAAGTTGTAATAAATTTCATTGAGTACAAAACTAGTCCAAATCAAATTCTAATTATTTTGATTTTCTAAAACTTTCAGGATATATTTTGTTGGTAATTGTACAATTCTTGATTAACTGTCATAATTATAGCTATATTTAAGACTATCAAATAGACTTTTCTTTTTGACAATTAAGAGTTGTCATTCCTTTATCGATGAACTTTTAAAAATAATGGGGTGCTAAAAAATATAAAGAAGAGAGAAAAAATGACCTAGAATAATAAAAAAAAACTAGATATGGACAATGCCCCCCTCTGCTCTGCCATATGCATGAGAATACATGTAGTTCCACATACTTTAAATTTGACAAGCAGTGATATTGAAGTACAAATTGAAATTGTTGCGTTGTCTGTAAGACACAAATGATGCCCCCGACTCAACATAAGAAATTATAAATTTAATAGTATATATAGCTACTAGTATGTATGATGCTCTATCTTTTATTTTTGTTCTGAATGTCTACAATTGCAGGACTGAATGTCAAGCCAAAAGGTTTCAACTTTTCAGTTTTAGTAATCACCAAGTTCAACTTTCTATTTCCAGTGGTCACTTAGTTCAACTACCCGGTTTTGATTAAATATTTGACAATACTAAAAAGTCTTATTTATTACATTTGGGACATTAAACTGTAGTAGTACAACCCATGTTTTCAATTATATAGCAAGTGAGAAGGAAATGAAGTCCAACTATCGGTATTTGTGAATATCTAACATCCCCCTTTCTGACTTTTAGTACAAAAAAATGATCAAGTCCTGGCATTTTAAGAATATTAAAAAAAATCAAAATCATGTGGACATGCACACCCCTATTTTTTTTTTTTTTTTAAATATCTACAAAATATTAAAGCTGTAGCTCAAAAACTATAGGAGGAGATAGCGGGACAAACCATATCTATTTATGCAGCTAGCACCAAAAAAAAGTCCAAATACCGGTCATTTTGAGAATTTAAAAAAATAAACAAAATCCTGTGGACATGCACACCTCTATTATGTGTAGAAACATCCTACAAAAGATTAAAGCTGTAGTTCAAAATCTGTGGGAGGAGATAGGCGGACAAAACATGTATCTATAACCAAACGGACGGACGGACGGAGAGGGGTAAATCAATTCGATACTGTTGATCCTCAAGGCTTACTATTGAATTTCTGAATTAATCCAAGCATATTTCGCTTAAATTATTCCCAATTTTTATGGGATATCTGTAGATGACTGATTGTGTATATAACCTTTGATTCTAGTTAAATAAGATATGCTGTGAATCTGAGACTACTATATGTATTATAGTAGTCTCACGGTGAATGAGTAA
Source organism: Mytilus californianus (assembly GCF_021869535.1). Lineage (NCBI taxonomy): Eukaryota > Metazoa > Mollusca > Bivalvia > Mytilida > Mytilidae > Mytilus > Mytilus californianus. The sequence goes on from NW_026262581.1 coordinate 125,602,212, forward strand.
ACAATTGAGTGTTGATTTTTAAGACTGGTAAATTAGTCAAATAACTACTATATTCATGTAGCCTAGACAACCTTCAGGCATTGAGATGTAGAAATAATTGCATGATGATTAACAACTTATTTGTAGACAATAGAACAATAAAACATCAGCATTTTCTTACACTTCTTCAAAACTTTTCTATTCTTGAAACATCAAAACTATTTTCCGATGCTCACACTCCATTGTCACTTTCGATGTGTATATATGAAATTGAGAAAAGAAATCGTTTAAAAAAAGGGAACTGCCCACCAACTGAAGAAATGAAAAATGGGACAACGAAAATGTGGATACCTTTATTGAAAATATAGATAAAATTCATACTGACATTATTCTAACTGAGCTTGAATCTGTAAATATAGAAGATGTAAATCATAATTGTGTAAATAGTTAAGTTAAAAGAACATGTGATATACTTGTTGATGCTGCTAAAACTACTTTTGGTACTTATATGAAACATAATAAACAAACTAATGTTAAAGTAACTACATATAAGCCTTGGTTTGACGAAGATTGCAAGACTGCAAGGAAAAATTACAAAAAATCTAAGCGAAAACTGAAACGTAACTTTTCACCAGATCTTTCCAATGAGACAAAATCTCCAGAAAAGCAATACAAAAGAACTATGGATATAAGTATCCATAAACACCGCAAGAAAATTAGAAACAAAATTAGTAATTTAAAATCGAAAAATCCAAAGGAATACTGGAGAATTTTAAATAGCAACAAAAAATCAAAAACTCCAGATATCCCAATCACCGTTTTGTTTGATTTTTTCAAAGATTTAAATAAGGGAGAAAATGTAGAGAACGAAAACCCTACAGAAAGCCATGTTGATGTAGATAGTTTAAATATATATATTAACTCTGTAATTACTCGTGATGAAGTTGAAAATGCTTTAAAGGGTCTGAGTGAAGAATAATAATTGATCTGCTAATGATAAAATTGTTAATGAATATCTTAAAAATTCATTTGGTATGATATTTATGTAAAACTATTTAATATAATTTTTGATACAGGTATCGTACCCGAAGAATGGCTATGGGGCGATATAATTCCAGTGTTTAAAAATAAAGGGGATACATTTGATCCAAAAAATTTCAGACCTATCAACATATTAAGCTGCTTTGGGAAACTTTTCACATCTGTATGAAATAACAGACTAAATAAACATTCGAAAGAATATAGCTTGATATGCGAAAACCAAGGATGCTTCCGGAAAGGATACTCCACCATTGAAAATTTATTCATTTTATATTCTCTCATTAAGACGATGAAAAACAAAAAGAAGAAACTTTTTTGTGCTTTTATCGATTTTTCTCAAGCTTCTGATATCGTTTGGCGAAATGGCCTTTGGCAAAAATTACTATTAAATGATATAAATGGTAAAATGTATTATGCAATTTTTAACATGTATAGTGGTATTAAATCTCGTATTTCATTTAATGGTGAAACTACGGAGTACTTTCCATGTAATATTGGTGTTAGACAGGGAGAAAACATCTGAATGACTTGGAAGAATTTTTTCATAGAAATGATGTATTAGGTTTAAACACAGCGAAAAATGAAATAGAAGAACAAATTAACATTTACTTGAAACTTTATGTACTACTTTATGCAGATGATACTGTTTTATTTTCTGAAACTGGACAAGATCTTCAACAGCAGCTTATTACATTTATGAAAACTGTGAAATATGGAAACTGAAGGTTAATCCAACCAAAACAAAAATTGTTATTTTTGGTAATGAAAGGTTGTCAAACAATCTACATTTTACACTTGATGGTAATGATTTAGAAATTTTCAAGGATATATCATACTTAAATAATAATAATAAATTTCAGTATCGAAAAAGCTTAACTCGATTTAGAATCAGTGCTCATCAGTTAGCTATTGAGAAAGTAAGATATAAAAAAGTCGATAAAGATAAAAGTTTTTGTGGGCGGTGTAAAAATATGCAGGTTGAAGACGAGTTTCATTTTTTAATGGAATGCACTGCATATGAAAAGGAACGGAATTTTATTCTTAATGAAGCACGCATTCAATGTAAAAACTTCCCTTTTATTTCAAAATATGAACAATTTATTTGGTTAATGTCATGTGAGTCTGAAGATGCTAATATGTCAGTGTCAAGATTTATAAGTACTTGTTTTGAAATAAGAGAAAATTTGCATTCCAGTAACTAACTAAATATACATGTAGTAGTGATGTTTCAGTAGTTATTTTTATTTTTATGTATTAGAGAGGGTTAATATTCTATTTTATTTATTTTCAAACACCATCTGGTATGGAGTATAGTTATTTAATCATTTATTTTTAAGGTAATATATCTTAAAAAATACTGTATAATTAATACTATTTATATATATATATTCTCGGAAACGGGCCCTTTAATTGGATTCAATAAATGTTCTTATTCTTATTCTTATTCTTATTCTTACTTAGGCATTATTTTTTCCAAAACGGGTAGTTTCACAAGTACTAAAAATCAACTCATTAGAAAAGCCATCAAAGCTATGTGTGAAGTTCTTAAAAGGGGCGTTTACATAACCTGACATCTAAATGTCAGTACGATCTTTTTTGATAAAATCGTTAGACCAATATTGTTATACGGCTGTGAAATTTTGGGATTTAGCAATATTGATGCAATAGAAAGAGTCCATTTAAAGTTCTATAAACTTTTGTTAAATTTGAAAAAAATCAACCCCAAGCTTTATTGTTTATGGAGCTCGGCGCTTATCCTATGTCAGTATATGTGGAACACCGTATGGTAACCTTTTGGTCTAACATTGTAAATAGTTCTGATAGGAAATTGACAAATATTCTGTGTAGATATATTCATAAACTCAACGAAGATAGTGGATATACTTTTGAATGGTTGGTTTGTATAAAAATATCTTGAATAAATATGAATTTTCAAATATTTCGATAAATCAGAGTAATTTCGGTTTTAACCCAAATAGTTAAAGTTGAGCATAAAACAGAGAATATTTGACCAATTTCAGCAGACTTGGAAATCATAAATTGAAAACTCTCCAAAAGCATTATGTTATAAACTTTTTAAAGGAAACTTTGAATTTGAAGAATATTTAGACTTATTACCTTATAAAGATAAAACAACGTTATGTAGGTTTAGAACTGGAAATCACTGGTTACCTATAGAAACAGGTAGATGGATTGGAATTGTTAGACAGGAAAGGTACTGTGTACTTTGTTATTCTCGAGTGATAGATGGATTTCACTATATTCTAAACTGTACAGTTCTAACAGAAAGTAGAAGAGCTTTTCTTAAACCTTACTATGTAAGCCGAGTAAATGTTTTAAAATTGGGCAGTTTATTTTTTTCAAAAAATATTCGGGTATTGAAAAATTTGTGTAAATTAATCAGAATTATCAATACAGAAGTTCTCCAGGTTGATCATCAATCGGTCATCTTTTTATGCTCGTTTTGTACAAACTTGTCATGCGCAGAATCTGTGTGTTACATGTAAAAATATCTTTCTTTGTACCATTAACTTGGTTTTATAAGAAATAAAGAATTGTGAAAAAAGGGAAAATTGTCTGCTTTAAAACCTGTTCACGCTATGAATTCATAAACCAAGATCGAGTCTGTAAACTATTTTAAACCGGGAAAGTACCCTTTTCTGTCGTTCTGTAGGATTAGTTTTGAAATTATTTATCAATTTTAATATGAAAGTATGCATTAGTAAACTAAAAGTAGAAACGTGGTTCCTACAATTTTACGATAATATGTATGTGAATCTTTGATCCGAAAAGAACGGTTATCTTATATTTTCCACCCAAGAAAGATTTTTCTGAACTACATTAAATGCCATAGGGTGAAAGTTGCATTTAAATTTTTGGTAGATATCAGGGATGATAACATATACCTTGACATATGTGTTCCTATATTTTAAAGACAACAATGTACAGGAACCAGATTTATTAATCTCTCATTGACTCCGTTGTCATAAAGATGTACGGATTTTCTACCCCAGGTAAGATTACATTGGCTGTATTTGGCAAAACCTTTCCTAATTTCGGGTCCTCAGTGCTCTCCAACGTCGCACTTTATTTGACCTTTTTAACTTTTTTGGCTCGAGCGTCACTGATGAGTCTTTTGTAGACCAAACGTTCGTCTGGCGCACACAATTTTAAGCCTGGTATCTATGGTGTGGTTATGTACAATAAAAATCGAGTTAACTCGAATACAGGAAGCCGACCCTGGCTGCTTCGCATCTTCGTCCTATTTATCACGGAACACTTATGAGGGAAATGAATGTCTGGTGAACTGCCTATTCTTTTGTGGAGTTCGTGATGCTGAAACTTCTCACATTTAGCTGTGTTAGCTTCTCCACTTCGACCTAGGACTTTTTTGTAATGCACCACCGTGTTTCGAAAACGACAAGATTTTTCCATTAATCTAGGTAAAGGATCTATATATTCAATGATTCAATATAAATCATGATACGGTTTCCAGGAGAACAAAATTCAAATGGACCGAAGGCCAATGACCGATATCCGTAATAAGAAATAATTATTATTTCTCCCGTGAATGCGTCTGGGAAAACAACAGCCAAAATTAAATATCTGTAAAAAAGAAGAAAAACCCAGTAAGAATTTTTCTTACATACCTATTAAGATATAATATAATATCGTGAGATAAATGGTTTCTTGTGAATTGAAAGGAGTCCCACATTTCTCTGACTTCAAACGGGCTCTGGGTAAAGACTATTTATCAAAAACTGCTGTCGGACGTCAGGGCAATCTCGGACAAGTATATTTTTGCAAAATTGAGAAGAAAATCGTTTATAGGTCATGGTTTTCGGTACCGGTCTTCGAGGGTTTGTTTGTTTGAATTTGTTCGTCGAATGTCAGAGTATTCTCGGCTTGATATAAGGGACTAACATACAAAAAGTAACTTTTGGGCAAGTTGGATCTAGGTTCAACTTTCCACTCAATTCTTCACAAAATATGATACAAAGGTTCCTTCAACAGGTATGCTGTAGTACTGTATTATGCACGATACTTATCTTCCTGTACGAGACCAACAGGGATCCGTTGTATACCGCGCCCACGTTCGTCTTTTATAAAATGCACACTATCAACCTTCACAAGCCAATTTAATTAATATATAGATCTTTGATTTCGTTATACTTTGACGAGTAAGAGAGTTACGATATATCTGAATATTAATCAGATTGTAGACAAACTCTTTGTTGGTTGATTTCTAATACTAGTTGTATTTTGGTACGATTTTTTTATTTGAAAATATTAAAAGAGAAAAATAACAACAAGTAAAGCACGTCACATCTTTCCTTTTCTACGTGTAGGACTTGGCCCTTTTCTTGCGTCTGAAAAGTTAAAAAAAAAATGTATATCACTTAACAAAGACAACACATATGCAATTATTATGTAAGAGAGGCTATAAAATATATGGAAATGTTTACACATATTCATTACGGTGAAGTTTTTACCATTCGAATTCATCAAGTATCAATTAGTTGATAACGAACAGATTATCAATAGTTATTGGCCAATCCAATAACAATAATGGTGTGTTGAAAATTTCTTTGAACATTTTTGCACTAGCAAAAAACATATCTGATCTTTAATAAGACCAAATTTAAAAACTTCAAAAATCTCGTTTTGACATCTTCTTATTAACAGTTACAATGTAGGTACATTGGCATCACGGCTTCAACGAGCACGATACAGGATGCTTAATTGAAAGATACTTTGATTAAAATATGACTTTTTTGTAAGTTTATGTGTTCATAATTGTTATTTTAATCTCAATGTATGCATAATAAAAACCAATATAAAAAAAGATGTGGTATGATTGTCAATGAGACAACTATTCACCAGCGACCAACTAACGAAGATGCAAACAACTATAGATTTCCGTATGGCCTTCGCCAATAACAAAAACCCATGATACCGTATAGTTATGTAAAAGACCTTAACATGAAATAATGTAAAAGAATTCATACGAGGTACCAACGGTCTGACTTATGTACAAAATCGAAAAAAGAACGAAAATTATATGTGTTGGAACGACACGAATGGCCCCGCTCGCAAAAAAAGCTTGAAGCCGTTTTTTAGGAGTGGACATTTTCGAAGCCCTAAGCCCGTGATTTCGGCAAAAATCAACGGAGCGTAACCAAACGTCAACTTGATCTGTAACTCATCATAGTAGACTCACATAGATCAGCGGAGGAGAACCAAACGTTAATTCGATCTGTAAGTCATCATAGTAGACTCACATACTAAAATCAGCTCAATATGTGAAGGCGTTTAGAAAAAAGTCCGTAGAACTGTTATTTTCACGAAATTTTCAAAGTTCAAAGCCTGTAATTTCGACAAAAATCAGCAGGTCGGAACCAAACGTAAACTCGAACTGTAACTCATCAAAATAACTAACAATCAGCTCAATAGGTGAAGGGATTAAGAAAAGAAGTCCCTTTAACTGTTCGTTGCGGAATGACGGAATGACGGTAAGGGTAAACTATATGGCCCCGACCAAAGTCGACGGGGTCATAAAACAACAACAAATATGATAAGACAGCAACCATTATGCCTTTTGGTTTGTATCAAGTTTTAGACTCGAATGTTTTGACCTGGAGAGAGACAATAATTGTCGAAAAGCACATCTGGTGTAGTAAAATTGGTAACGTTAATGTTATTACTAACCACTGGGTCGATACCTCTGCTGGTGGACTGCGGTTATTTCGTGCGTAGCCCGAGGTTATCACCAGTCAAGTTGCTAATACTTCGACATTGGGAAAAAATACTGATATTGTTTATTTAAATTTGCTGTCATAAAATTTCAAAATCATTTTGAATTAAGGAGTGTATCTCCCTCTTGCATAGCTCTGATTCCTTGCCATGTTTGGCTTTACTTTTGGTCCTTCTTGGTTTAACCAGCTCTTCAACGATTGTATATGGTTTACGACTTTTTGGCCTCGATCATCACTGTATATACTTGTATTGTCAAAATGCATTACACCTGGTGCACTAAAAGTGGTAACGTATAATGACATCCTCTGAATTACAGGCTCCTGACCTAGGACAGGCACATATAGAATGTGGCGTGATTACACATGTTTGCGAGCGCCCAACCCTCCCCTAACATGAGACAATAGTGTAACAGCACAACAAACCGTAAAAATCAATTGAAAAAGTCTTGACTCATCAGAATTACACAAAACATACAAACTAGTTACAAAAAAAAAAAACAGACAAAAGTATCGATCTTAGAGTATTCACAGTTACTGAAAGCTAGTTCGAGTCCAATTACAACTAATACATATATATACTGTTTCTTTTTCCAGGACTAAAATGGGTATTTTCTAATTGTTACATGCCTGTAACGTCACTATGCCACTAAACTTGACATTATGGTACTGATGACAAAATTTAGCAATTATATTACAATTTCGTTTTTTTTTTTTTGTAAATAAAGGGTAAAGTTCTCCAATAAGTACCTGTCATTTTAAATAGTTGAGCTTAATCTATAAAGATTATACAAAATATAATAAAAAAACCAAAACACGAACGATGTGCTTTCGTGCACACATTGCATGTTCTTCGATAACAGTCATCACGTAAAACATAAAAACCTAAAGGTCTAGATAGAACAGCTGAAACCGTCAGAGGTCAACTTTGATTGCGAACAAAATAAATTAATTATATGATACTTGAAAATTACAAACAAAAGGTATTGAAATTAAGCCAGTGGTCGGCTGATACACTCTGGAGCTTATAATCCACCAGAAGCGGTCACGACCAACTGAAACTGTAAAAATGAACAGCATGAAACATTAATTTGGTTTTAAATAATATCCAACCTGATTTATAAGAAATTTTGAAGTTTGGCACAAACATTGTCAAGTTACTTACAGAGAAAATCTGTTGGTACTCGGTCTTGGTGTTAAGTCTGAAAGCAACTTTTGCCTAGCATTTTGTTGTGGTGATAATAAATCTGCTGATAATTCTGTAGACTTAGTGATGAATACGTCTGATTCTAAATGATTGTCATCGGAAAGAGAATCATGTGATTTTGTCATTTCGACTGCTGAGGTACATTCATCGAATGGTTTACATTCTTCAGCAGTTTCTTTAGAATGACAAGAGTGTGGTATAAAAGCTACACTGAGATAACCACCTTTGTTACCGGAAGATGATTTTGAGTTACTATGAATGGTCCCACACTGTTTACATGGATCTGTCGATTTGACATCTGTCACATCTGGCTGAGCCTCTTTCAGAGATTGACCTTGAGCAATGTCAGGTAGGTCAAAAGATAATTGCTGTTGTTTCTTACTGTCATCTGATTTAGATTTCGTTGAGCTCCGCTTATAGTGGACCACACATTGCGCTGCTTGTGGAATGTGGATTTGGACATGATATTGATATTGTGGATTAGCAACATGACATTGTTTTCTAAAACATCGCAAATGATTCGCGTGGTTATTTTTATCATCATCATGATTACTTCCCCTTGGAGACGTGATCGAGCAACACCTTCTAATGTAGCTACACAGTTTCCTAATGAAAGATTTCCTTAGTAGAATATATAACCATGGGTCTAAAGTTTGATTTAGACTCGCTAGTCTCACCGTTGTCAGATCTATCAAAAAATTGGATTTTCCTGTGACCATTGTGATTATTATCTGAACCTGCAAAATAATAGAAAATACGATAATACATTACGTTATCTTATTCTGGGAAACATGATTTATTTATAAGTTGTATTTGGCTTTCAGTAGCTTTCAGTAACTGCGAGTACCCTTAGATCGGTACTTTGTGTCTTTATTTGTTTTGTGAGTTGTTTTTGTGCTTTATGTCAATCTGATAGGTTTATTATTTTGTACATAAATCAGACTGTAGGTTTTCTTGTTTGAATTTTACATGTATTCATGCCCGGGGACTTCATGTACTATTTTAGTTTATCTTATTGTTAAAGGCCGCACGGTGATGTATAGTTGCTAAGGCTATACGTCATTTAGTCTGGTGGATAGTTGCCTCATTTGATTGCATAACACATCTTATCTTATTATTACCGTCTCCGAGGAGACGGTATTAAGAGTTGAACGATGCACAGTCTGCGGGCTGGATGCTTTCTTACTACTTGATTGGGAGATATTATCTGACTCTATAATAGTTTAGTTCGTTGATTGGTTGGGACACTTCGAAACCTAGTAAATGTCGTTTAATCCCATAGAGTGTCGGATTTGAACTCTTTATTTTAGTAATAAGATTTTGCCTGGTTACCAATCATGCGGTAACACTTATCCATGAATAGCCGGAATTCCTGAAATTTTGTAAACATACACGTGCTTATTTCACTGTTACGTAATTGTTATACATGAAAACATAGGAAAACACCGCACTTGCTTTTTTCTTAGGTTATAAATATTTTTACTTGGTAAGATAGATATCCAAATAGTTATTTTCGATTAAAACTAATTTACACGGGAATCTTTATCACAGGAGGGAGGGGGTGAGGGGGCACTTCGACCTTTTTATGGTAGGGATGAGCAGCTGAGACATCCATACCCCCGCCCTTTTCATATGTTTTGAATAACAAAAGAACATACCCTAGCTTTCATATTTTTTTACAATAAGTATGCCTACATATAGCTATCATTGTTACGCTATTTCATGGGGAGATAAATAGTTTTAATCCCGTAGAGTGTCAGATTTGAACTCTTTATTTTAGTAATTAGATTTTGCCTGGATACCAATCATGCATATCTCCCCATGAAACATGTAAATCAATATTAATCGAAAATAACTGGTTGGATATCTCCGTTTTTCAATTTTGTTGTTGCCTTTGGATTATCTTAATATGTATGAATATTTATAATCTAAGAAAAAAATGAATTCAAAAATTAAGCTTTACATTTTAAGGACCATTTTGAAAATATGTGAGAAACCGTTGGAAATATATTATTTGTGTTCTTATATGTCTCAATTTATCACGTTTCACTCTCTACACTTTTCGATGCCTATTATGAATGAAAAAAATTCAGGTGGAAGCAGCCATACTTTTCTAACACAAAGAAATACAAAAAAAAGAAAAAAAGTAAACGAAAAACATATCTGTTTAAAAAAAAATATCGAGAAAAAGGTACAAACGCAGATGATTAAGACAATACCCCTCCCCCAAAAAAGAAATTAGTAAATCTAAAAAAAAAATGTATCAGCCTTTTATAATTTTTGTAATCCACTACAATTTATATGCAAGGCTATTCTGAATGAATTAAACTACAAAGCGAAAACATTTTCCACTTTCATCAGCTATGAGACGGCCAGCTTTTTAGAAAAGCTATTACTTGTTGTTATGTTCAGAATCTGTGGTATGTTTCTTGGGTAAATCTTAGCGTCATATTAAGTTTTGGACACGTAAGATAGTAAAAGTGTTCTTGTGTAATAAATCAGAGTTACAACTGAGAAAGAAATTCATAGTATACCTAGAATTTTTTTTCACTAAACGCTACTGAAACCTATGCGTGTATTTTTAAGGTCTTTCCACTCCGTTAGGAAAGACCTTATTGTTTTTCTAATGTTTTTTTTAAGGTCTTTCCACTCCGTTAGGAAAGACCTTATTGTTTTTCTAATGTTTTTTTTTTTCTTTTTTTTTTTTTTTTCTTTTTCTTTTTTTTTTTTTTTTTTTTTTTCTTTTTTTTTTTTTGGGAATGCCCTCCCCCCGTTTCTGTTCAAGTTATCAAGACCAAATATGGACCATCGATAGACATTATCATGAAGTATTACCACATGACCCTGTTAAGGATTTCATCATCCCCTGTAGAAGTTATCCCCCTTTTATTGGATTTTTTCAACATGGACCCCCTTCGTTGTTTTTGAAGATATCATGACCTTATTTTGACAATAGGTTGATCTCATCATGATGTACTACCATATGTGACTGCATAGGATTTCATCATCCCCTATGCGAGTTATATCCCCTTGAAGCGATTTCTTTCCTTTGCATTTTTCTCAAAAAGTATTAGAGATAGAATCGATTTGAAAACGGCAACATATACAGGAACTGATGGCAATGTTAATGAACATATAAAATAATTTTGTTATTGACCCTTATAAGGAGTTATTTCTCTTAAAAAAATATACACAATTTTTGAAAAATTGTATTTCGAGAACCCTAAGTCGTAGAGACTTGGGACCTACACCAATAATCTTAAGTTCATGTGACGTTCAATTTGCACCCAAGGTCAAAGGTCACAGAGTGCAAAAAAACTTTACGCTGCAATTTCAAGCTTGCATATTAAGAAAACCATAAGAGTTTGCTGCATACATACTGTGTATAAAATGTTCCTCTCGACGAGCTCTACAATTTATACATTAAGCTCAAAAATGTCCGACTGTCTGTTCAAAAGTTACATTAACATAATTCTTAAAACTATAGTAACATATGTATATCTTTTAAAAGGTAACAGATATCAACCTACTATAAACTGCAAAGATGATCAGTAGTTCAAGGCCTTCAATTTGAGGTCAATGTCAGGTCATGATGAAATTTAACCTTGACCTTCAGAGTGTACTATGACCTTGACCTTGTGACATTTGAAAGGTCAAGTGGTCTTGAGTTGAATGGTGGTAGTCCCATGTCTCTACGACTTACGGTTCTCAAGTTTGATATTGCATCATATATTTGATAATTCATTGTGACCTTGATGAACTTTGGAAATGTCCAATTTTTTTCTAAAATGTTGTCCTTTTACTGTAGATCATTTTTCTTTTAACAAATTTGAGATACCTGTTGTCGTTTAAGAGATAATGCACTTTGAAATTTTGCGAGCGGAGGCATGTATTTCTGAATCAACAACAGGTAACCACCTGAAATTATAAGAAATTGAAGAGTTTAACATGGTTATATGTTTGACAAAATACCAAAAACATTCAATGAAAAAAAAAACCAAAAAATCAATTTGAAATTTTCATGTTTTGCATTGACTTTGTAAGTTTCATAAGTTCTCTTTATATAATTGATATGGCACTTTGCCAAATGGGGTCATTTGATATATCAAATTGAAGGTCTTAACGAGCTCTACTCAAAAATGAAAATGTAAAACCCCCTTTTCATCCCAGGGGGAAGGGTGGGGTCATTTAGTGCAAAAAATTAAAACTTCTCAGATGGTTAGGTTGTCGCATATCAAATGAAAGTCCATAAAGCGTACATTTCAAATATCAAATTGACGTCCCCAAAAAATGGGTTGGTTGGGGTCATTGAGTGCAAAAAAATTTTCTTTTAAGATAAGGTTGTTGTATATCAAATGAAAGGTCTTACCGTGTACATTTCAAATATCAGATTCCCGTCCTCAAAACATTAGTTGGATGGGGTTATTAAGTGCAAAAATCAAACTTTCTAGAACACGGCGTTGTCGCATATCAAATGAAAGATAATCAAGTCTAGATTACATATATCATACTTCCGATATCAAAAATGTAGGCGGATGGGGTCATTAAGTGTAAAAAGTGAAAATTTTCAGAAAGTATGCTTGTCGTATATCAAATGAAAGCTCTTAAAGAGTACATTACAAAAACATCACTTTTGCAGGAAAGACCTTTCAATTGTTTTACAAACAATTGAGATACTAGTTTTCTTTTTCTTTTTCTTTTTTTTTTTTTTCTTTTTTTTCTTCCAACATTTTTTTGGGAATGCCCTCCCCCCGTTTCTGTTGAAGTTATCAAGACCAAATATGGGCCATCGATAGACCTCATCATGAAGTATTACCAGATGACCCTGTTAAGGATTTCATCATCCCTTGTAAAAGTTATCTCCCTATTATTGGATTTTTTCGACATGGCCCCCACTGGTTGTTTGTAAAGATATCATGACCTTATTTGGACAATAGGTAGATCTCATCATGATGTACTACCATATGAGGCTGCATAGGATTTCATCATCTTCTATGCGAGTTATATCCCCTTGAAGAAATTTCTTTGTTTTGCATTTTTCTCAAAAAGTATTAGGGATAGAATCGGTTTGAAAACGGCAACATGTACAAGAACAGATGGCAATGTTAATGAACATATAAAATAATTTTGTTATTGACCCTTATAAGGAGTTATTTCTCTTGAAAAAATATACACAATTTTTTAAAAATTGTATTTCGAGAACCGGAAGTCGTAGAGACTTGGGACCTTCACCAATACTCTTAAGTTCATGTGACCTTCAATTTGCACCCAATGTCAAAGGTCACCGAGTGCAAAAAAAATTTACGCTGCAATTTCAAGCTTGCATATTAAGAAAACGATAAGAGTTTGCTGCATACATACTGTGTATAAAATGTTCCTCTCGGCGAGCTCTACATTTTATACATTAAGCTCAAAACTGTCCGACCGTCTGTTCAAAAGTTACGATGAGATGATTCCTAAAAGTATAGTATTGTGTGTATATCTTTTTAAAGGTAACAGATATCAACCTACTATAAATTGGAAAAATGATCAGTATTTTCAGACCTTCAATTGAGGTCAATGTCAGGTCATGATGAAATTTAACCTTGACCTTCAAAGTGTAATATGACCTTGACCTTGTGATATTTGAAAGGTCAAGTGCTCCTGAGTTGAATGGTGGTAGTCCCATGTCTCTACGACTTCCGGTTCTCAAGTTTGGTATTGCATTATATATTTGATGATTCATTGTGACCTTGATGAACATCAGAATTGTCCAAATTTTTTTTCTGTAATGTTGTTCTTTTACTGTAAATCATTTTACTTTTAACAGATTTGAGATCACTGTTGTCGTTTTAGAGATAATGCACTTTGAAATTTTGCGAGCGGCGGCATGTATTTCTGAGTCAACAACAGGTAACCACCTGAAATTATCAGAAATTGAAGAGTTTAACATGGTTATATGTTTGACCAAAAAAACAAAAACAATCAATGAAAAAAAAACCCAAAAAATCAATTTGAAATTTTCATGTTTTGCATTGACTTTGTAAGTTTCATAAGTTCTATTTATACAATTGATATTGCATCATTTTTGGCACTTTGCCAAATGTGGTCATTTGATATATCAAATTGAAGGTCTTAATGAGCTCTACTCCAAAATGAAAATTCTAAACCCCTTTTTCATTCCAGTGGGAAGGGTGGGGTCATTTAGTGCAAAAAATTCAAACTTCTCAGATGGTTAGGTTGTCGCATATCAAATGAAAGTCCATAAAGCGTACATTTCAAATATCAAATTGACGTCCCCAAAAAATGGGTTGGGTGGGGTCATTGAGTGCAGAAAATAAATTGTCTTCTAAGGTAAGGTTGTTGTATATCAAATGAAAGGTCATAATGTGTACATTTCAAATATCAAATTCCTGTCCTCCAAAAATGAGGTGTATGGGGTTATTAAGTGCAAAAATCAAACTTTCTAAAACATGGCGTTGTCGCATATCAAATGAAAGATCATCAAGTCTACATTACATATATCATACTTCCGATATCAAAAATGTAGTCAGATGGGGTCATTAAGTGTAAAAAGTGAAAATTTTCAGAAGGTATGCTTGTCGTATATCAAATGAAAGGTCTTAAAGAGTACATTACAAAAACATCACTTTTACAGGAAAGACCTTTCAATTGTTTTACAAACAATTGAGATACTAGTTGTTTTAAATTTTGCATATTGCATCATTTATAACTAAATGTATTTTTGAAATATAAACAGTTTTTGTTTGCTTCATTACGAAACTTAAAATGAATAACTAGACTAGACAATTAATTTAGGCATGCACCAGAAGCTGTATATCTTCACCCCACTAAACAAAATGACATTTACAATATAATATTGATGAACATAATGATTTATGGACTCATGACTGTAATCAACATTTGCTAACCGATTTGTGTTTCTAAATGAATTGCTGAAATGAATGAATAATTTTTATTGAGATATAAAACCACAAATTACCATAATTGATGAGCTGTCAAAAGTCAAAGCTTTCATTAGAATTAAAAATAAATACTGATAACTTTTAACTGCATTCTGAACCTATCACGCAACTGATAACATTTTGTAAATTGAATGTATGGATGGTTGTCTAATGTCCAGTAACAAGCTTATATGACATGAATATGAATCCGTCTTTGTACTATACATGTAGGTACGTTTAACCGAATTTGTAAAGTGCTTAAGTCTGACTTTGATCCGACTAGTCTTTGCTCTTGCTCGTAAAAATCCCTATGCTGCAAATACTGGCCAATTTTATCTATGTATATGGTTATTAGTACCGATCTGATAATTTTTTACAGTTTGTTCGTATATTTGTATAGAAATAAAGATATGTTGTATGACGACCAATAAGAAAACTTTCATAGACGAAAACTTAATTTGTTTCACCACTGGTCCATGGCGATCGGGAGGGTTAATCGTTCACAATGTTATAGGACCCAGCCACATATGCATGTCCCAATTCAGAAGCCTTTAATCGATGGTTGCTGTAATTTTTTTGGGGGGTTTATGTTGTAGCATTTGGTTTCCCGTTTGAATTGTTTGACATTTTGTCACATCCGAGCCTTTAATAGCCTATTATACGGTATTAGCCCTGCTCACGGATGAAGTCCGTACTATGACATGTAATTGTCACATCTTTGCCTTTTGGTCTTTGAAGGACAATAAGTTGCCTCATTAGCAATTTTACCACATCTCTTTATTTTTGTATTCGTTACCTGTATATGTCTTTTATATAATTGTATGCACGACATTTGTAATAAACGAAAAAAATCTATTTCAAAACATTATATGATTCATCTTTTTCAAATTCAATATTTTGAAGACGGAAATCGTATACGGTTTTTCTTGTGCAATATGTGGGTTATGGCCATTTTATTCGTATACATGCAGAATTCAAAATTTCGGAGCTACATTTATATGTGCTTTTGTAATGGTTGAAGTAAGAATACACAACACGAATGTGTTGCTTTAGTTACAGTTTTTTTCATTAATGGTCAGTGGTAAATATTTCATACAAATGTAGAATAAGAACAAAATAAACAATCAATTTGGTAGATATAGTCTAAATAGCTCAACCGGGATGTCGATGACGATTTGACACAGTAAATGTCAACAGTCGCACAATCTGCGCACTTCAGTTATAAATACAAAAAAAAACAACAACAAATATGTGAAGTCATTGAGATATTAATTATTTTGAAAAAATATAGTACATCGTTTTCCAAATGGAATATACTATTGTCACGAATGTAGGTATAATCGGATATTCATTCTGGACATCAAGGATTCCAACATTAAACATGTTAAATTATATGGAGTAATAGCCATAAACAGACGATTCTATATCATAACATTATTTATTACCGAGACTGTTAATATTTGAAGAGCGATCTTATTTGAAATGTTTACACTGCATCATTTATTGAAGCCATGTATATAATATATTATGATAATCTATAGAAAATGAATAGTCTATGTGGGTTCGGTAATGCTGTTAAAACCAATTACTTTATATTAGAGTAGGAGTAAATCGGAATCAGAACATACACCAAGCGAACATAACATATTCATTTACCAGCTTATGCTGTGTACAAATGTGTGTCTCTGGTGAGAACTCATTAAATTAAATGTTGATGATGAAATTCCGGTAGAGCAAAGAATATCATGAACGGATCCATATGGCGAGGGGAATGGTCATAATGGTAGAAGAATGGTTGACGATTTCATGCGAAAAAGTAAATGTTTTATCCGATAAAAAAGGGGGAGCTGAAGCCTCCCCAATGAATAAGAAAAAAGAAAATTATACACAGAGACGGAAAAAAAAGAATTGTTTAAATAGATTTACTATTTATAAGTTGTGTATATGTTCAATATACGTAGTTTTCCTTTCAGATGATTTACTTATAGTTCTTATTTTCAGATGATTTACTTATAGTTCTTATTTGATTTGCACAACTACCAAAACTTGAATGTGATTGGTCCGTCAGTTAGAATTTCTTTCTTGGGTTTACACTTCGATAGACCATGTTGCCTGAACTTCTTTCCTTACCTATCTAACACTGTTTCGTCGGGTTTTATGTCATATATTCATTCATGATACATATGAATGGAATCTAAGGGTTCCAGAAAAGGTGAAATTTAAAGAGAAAAAAAACCCAAACAAATATTTGGCTCAAGAAGTAAAAGCATTAAGCGCATATTTCTGGTGGTTTTTAAATGTAACCTGGTTCACTAACTTTACATAAAAAGTCATTTATGTGTACATCTGCCTAGTTTACACACCAATAATCTCTAGAAATCAAAGCATCACTGGTGCTGTGATGCATACAATTTGTTGCACTGTAGCAAGCTGGCCTTGCTGTCTACGTTGGGGTTGGAAGCTGTAAGGAGTAATTTTGTCATGTCATGTTAAATTGTCTGAAGAAGACATAGTGTCCGTCTCCATATCTTCTTAACCGCTGAGAATATACGTTGATAGAGAAAGTTAATAACAGATATGAACATGTTTTGTTTATCAAAATTCATGTAAGGATAAATATGACGTGAAAAGTTTTTAAGGTGATTTAAATGGTGTTTTATACTGTCTGCAAGTAAGTTTCACATCTATGGTGTTATTATATGCCTTACATTCTGTTATCTTAAAATTAGAGTCACGGCTAACATAAGGCAGTGTTGGCGGCCTAAAATTGGGTTTAATCCTTTAACATATCACTTTCAGCATATATGTAACATTTCATGTAAATAATTTGTGTTTGTTTCTAGTGATGCACAAATATATTTTTTGCAGTCAGACATATGGCTATCTACTCACCATTAGCGGCGCCCAACAAATAGCAAATACTGTTGTTATTACGCACATCAGAACAATCATTTGTTTTTCTATATCTTTTTGTTTTCGAAATTTCTTTCTGGCTTTTGCATTTTCATGAAAAATTGGTTCTAGATTGCCTTGCTCTTTGAGTGTCACTTTCTTTAAATATCTAACACGTAACAATATAAACATGACGTATATATTACATGTTGACATCACAATAATTACGGTTAAATTAACGGAAGAATATAAATATCCATATGCAGAACTCACTGGATCGTGACTATGGAAATCTAAAAAACACCAAGTACATGGATATTGAATAACATAACGTCCAAAACCCAGCAAGGGAAATATTCCAATGACAAATACAGCGATCCATATTGTGATCAAAACAATTCTTCCAAACTTTTTACGACAGTATTGGTTATGAAAGAATGGAAATCTAACTGCAAACAATCTTTCTATCGCCATTGCACATACAATTAAAGGTGTTGAAATTCCGAAGCAAACCATACAAAAGCCGTTGAATTTACACAACATTTCTCCCCCGACCCATTGCCTATTATTTACATACTCTACTACCGGTACGGGTGATGTAAAAATAATTCCAGTCAAATCCGTCCAAGCAAGACCAGCAACTAACGTATAAAATACACTTTGACTTTTGTTTTTATGCAACACATATAAAGCAAGAATATTTCCCAACAAGCCCGCTAAAGACATCAATATGGGAGATATTATGGTAGCTCCTTGATGGTCATCACTCTCTGATACAGTTTCATTCGAACAGCTTCTATTGCAGAATTTCGGCAAGCTAAATGATTCCATCGTTCTATCGAAGTACATTTCTTTCCATTATAATCATCACTAATGAACAAGATTCGAGGTTGATTTATAATTATCAAATTGACTAAGCCTTCAACCACGTAGTTTTATTCCATGGTTTCAGATGATTACACCCGATATAAAAATACGAATGGAAATGATGACCTGCAATAGAAAGTTCTTATGAATTATTTGTTCACGGAACAATCAGTTTAATCAATATGCGTTATACTATAAATCCATGTTTATCTTAAGTGTTAACATGAATGGAAAAAGTATCATATTTTCCACCAATATTTGGCTAACATCTTAATGGGGTGGAATCAGTAAAAGGTTTATTGTTGAGGTTATAGACCAAATAACATTCAACTCCATACACAGTAACTTAGACCGTTGTCGGTCACCAAAACCATGTTAATATGATTAACTTTGACATTTTGTTCTATTTAATGTACGTGTAATGCATCGATCTGTTCTTTACATTAGGGAAATAACAACACATAAATTTTACAGATTCTCAAAATTAAATCTCCTTTGACTAATTATCTCAAATCGAAATGGAACAATATTCATGTCCCAATTAACATTATTTACTTATTCTTAAAATCCATTACCGCAGGAATATCCCAGTTTGTTGGAACTGTCAGATATTGTATGAAGAAATAATTCAATTATATTACCTAATGACCGGTTAAAGGTCTCTGTTGGGATTTTATAATGACAATCAGTAATTAAACATTGATATTCACAAAAGTACTAAGACTGTTGGAGAAACTAGGACTCCGATGTGGAGAATAACAGATTTGTAATAGCGAACGACCACAGTATAATTATATAAAGGTGATGATAAGATCCAGAACTCCGAAACATACAAATGAACCAAAATTTAAAAAAAAACATACAAGATTAACAAAGGCTAGAGACTCCTCACTTTGGACAAGCGCAAAAAATGCGGCGGGGTTATACATGTTTTGTGAGATCTCAACCCTCCCCTTTACCTAGCCTATAAAATATTCCTATGAGATTTTTGTTGATAACTTTTACGTTGAATCCAAATTTTCGTAATCTAAAGATGAATGAATTACCATCCTTTGAAATATATAATGGCCAGCAACAATCGAAAGTCCACAACGAGATCACATTTTTAGCAATTGCAGATTCCAAATTGCGATATTTTCTCTCTCTCCAAATTTCGGTCTTGAAGTAATTTATTTAATTTAGAAAACATTTTATAAGAATATGCATTAACAATATTCCAGATTTTAATATCTGTACTTTAATTGTTTTTAATATAAAAAAAAGACGTATGCATATGAATGCTTTCATAAAAGTCTTTTTGTTTGCGTTGTATATACATATATATATATTGGTGCCACGATATCTCAGTAGTATAAGTTCGAATCCCGGCTAGGGAAAAACAAAAAATTTGCTTACGCAAATTTACAAATCTAACATTGTTGGGCTGTTATTTAGACGAATTATGTATAGAGAATGTGTTTTCAGCCTTGTATCACCATCACTGGTGATCCGATGGATAAAATCTGTCGTAGAGTTGTCACTGGTTCAGATGTACTTATTATTATTTATATATATATATATATATATATATATATAACCAGTCTAAAAGGGTACAACATCACCTAAAAACGACAATAAACGAACAAATGTAACTATAAATATTTCGGATAACAGATATCCTTCATCAGTATGAGCACGATGTAAAATGAATCAGATCAATCTATTCTGATTATTAAACTATAGCAATCTTGTTATATATTAAATTTTGTAGTGTACTGTATCATATTTATATGATCCATCGCCCCGTAAGATTTATCGTTGGCTATTATTCAGTCATTTTAGATATATATATAGTAAACAAGTCTAAATTGAAAACAACGTTCAAACCTATGATTGCGTTGGATAAAAACCGCAATTTTTATACGTGTGCATGCAAAACAAATTTCTTAGTAGAGGGGTCTAAATACAGCACAAACAACATTTTCCAAAAGACCAAAAAGTGAAAAGTGTATTTTAACAAAACGCATATGACTAGCAGGTCGAACAACGGATGTTCTTAAACCCTGCTGACTGCCATGGCGATTGCCAAATAAACGGATCACAGATGTAACAAAATGGATCTAAATTTTAATCTAATACCAAATAGAAAATAAAAAACTTGCGGAAAAGATGGTATACCGCAAACATGAGGTGCAAAAATTTGTACACCATATCCGGATTTCGACAATTAATGTCTCTTCAGTGATGTTAGGAATCGAAACGGTATTTGGAAGGCAATATAATTTACCTCAATTTGGGATTGACTCTTGAATTTTGAAGAGTCGAAATAGGATGAACGGATCATATCAACCCGAAGGCAAACATAATACAAGCCCAAACGAAAAAATATACTAGTAAACAAGTCTAAATTGAAAACAACGTTAAACCTATGATTGCGTTGGATAAAAACCGCAATTTTTATACGTGTGCATGCAAAACAAATTTCTTGGTAGAGGGGTCTAAAAACAGCACAAACAACATTTTCCAAAAGACCAAAAAAAGTGAAGAAGTGTATTTTACAAAACGCATATGACTAGCAGGTCGAACAACGGATGTTCTTAAACCCTTCTGACTGCTATGACACACAATGATAACCCGCACCTTGCTTAGTCCGTGATTCGCTAAAGAAAACCTACAAAATAATTCGGACCAAAAAATATCACTTAAATAAGAGTGGAAAATGGCATATATTACATATGGTTTGATTTTTCTTGTTTCTCATTGTTTTTTTTGGTTACGTGTTTTCCAATGTATATTTTGTATTTTTTCACTATTTTGACATACTGACTCCGTGTTACTAAAAATAGTAACATCGAGTCAATATCATTTCCAGAAATAGTAACATCGAGTCAATATCATTTGCAAACTTAAACTATTTACATATGTAGTATATAAATTAAGGTTACATATTTACCTGTTAGATTATATTGAACCTCGGACTTCGTCCTCGGTCAATATAATCTGAACAGGTTTTATATAATGTATTGACCTCGCCAAAAGTCCATAATTGATAAATATGGTTGAGATTTAATTAAATTTCGAATAGGGGTTTAGGTGGAGAAGCGAATACAAAGGTGCACTATTGTGTACAGATATGGAAATTCAATGTAATCCCAAAGTGAACCCCAAAGATCGTCCAGATGTAGAAATGAAATAAGAGGCGAACAGTACATATTGTAAGCAAGATTCTATGAAAGTTTTAAAAAAATTATACGGAGATTCAGTAGCAGATGCGGATAAACAAAAAAACCAAAACTGTACGTCGGCAGAGTAAGCGTCTCCTGCTTTGTTGCTTCATTTGCGATGTGAATTTTACACTCAGTCAAAATGTCACAATCGGGAATAGAACACAATCGGCAATTTTACAGATTAGACGGCTATTCTGTTGTCAGAAGATCCAAGACCACGAAAACATGTTACTAGTGAGTTCAAGACAAAGACACACGGTATCAGTTAACCAATCCGTGATGGTCACCGTAAAACTTATGTAGTATTGATTTCACTCGTTTTCCCTAATACTAAATAAGTCTGGTTGAGCAAATTTTGTGTCAGGAGCACATCCCCGTTAAAGAAGTACGTGTAGTGTGAACTTTAAAGACTTTTAACACTAGTTTGAGTATAGCATCAAATTCTAACTTCGCCTGATAATAAAAACAAAACAATTTGTAAATAGCAAGAAAATGTGGTTTTCTGTCACTGTTGACAGATTAAATACTCTGTAATGGACTTTATAAATTTATAATGTGATTTTTTATCCCATTCAGATTATTGAAGTTTTATATAATCCTTCTAAATAACCAGTCGTTATCTATTAATCCCAGCGCCATTGAGATAAATGATGACTGGGCTGTCTTATGGGATTGTGGTGGAATCTTCCTGGTAACAGATTATTAAGTATACAAGAAATAAGTTTGTTAACCTTGAATGATCGAAATCGGATTTACATCTAAAGTCTTGACTTGAATTTTTTTTTTAAAAAGTAGACTAATCAGGATTACAATAATAAATGGCTTGGAAGTTTTGAACACAAGATGAAATAATTGTTGATTAGACAAATTGCAACCCACATGATGACATTTTGTAATAGTTCATTTGACAGCTACCCACTCAGATCACATGGCATGAATGAAATATTGTAAATTTGTTTGATAATCAGGTCACATTGAAACTTCATGGCATGCAAGAAAACAAATTACAAATTTCAATAAGTTAGCTGCCCAATTCAAAGCACATGGCATAAAAGAGATCGTGGTACAATTGTAGACTAGTCAACTGCCCGATTTAGAGCACATGCGTGGAAAAAACCCGTGGTACAATCGTTAATAAGTCAACTGCCCCATTTAGAGCTCATGGCATGACAGAAAACGTAGTAAAATTGTCAAAAAGTCCGTCTTTAATTAAATGAAACACCTAAACTCTCTTACTCTTAAGACTTCATCATTTTGAATATCCCATATAGGTTTAGTTGAACTTAGTACGTCTAAATATAAAGGTAGTAGATATCGAAGGTCAGATATTGTATACCGTTTAGGCTCAAACAAATAGGAGTTTGAGTGAAAACAAATGGAATTATATGTGTCGTCAAGATAAGCACCTCCTGTTAATCATGCGTCATATATTTTCAAAGTGATGTCCAGTAACAAGCATCACAGTCAGTTACGTGACCAAAAACCGGCAACTACTTTCAGATGGACTATAGCTGACATATAGCTGACTATAGCTGACATGTCAGATCTATGACAGGATTAAAATGTCACTATTAAGTTAAGAAATGAGATACCGTTATGATCATTCAATCAATGACGGCTACTGGAATCGAGAATATATATCTGTCACAATGAGAACAAGTTCGGGAATCGTATCAACTGAAACACGTAAACGCGAGATATTAATACTGTGTTACTATTTAAGAATGGGAGTTGATAATAGGAGAAATGAAATCTTTGCATCTTTCATTAATTCTAGTTATTAGTTGAAAGTCACTTACTAGAAAAAGGATGATTGAGTAAAAGTTAATTATCATTAATATATCGGAAAGTGAAATAAATGGATTTTACTGCTGGATTTTTTTTTCTTCTGGTCATTGTGGAATATGAAAATAAGGAGATGCAGTATGATTGCTAATGAGATGAATATCCACCAAAGTCCAAAGAATAAGTATGTGAACATTTACAGGTCATCCTAGGCATTCAACAATGAGCAAAAATATCGTAAAGTAAGCTATAAAAGACCCCGGGTTAAGAAAATGTGAAGCAATTCAATAGAGAAGTCCAGAGACTTTATTAAAGCTAAAAACATTCAACGAAAAACAATTATGGCAGACAGGAATTTACTTCTGCTTCACATACGTAGATAAAACAAGTCTGGTGGTAATGTGAACTCAATCCGGTTTGGTTGTTCATTTTAAATAAATTTTCAGTTTGCATTGTTACTTTCATGACATCAGACATGGCAATTCATGAATGAAATTAATCGATATAGTTATCACATCGCCAGGGACCAGATATAATAACATCAAGTTTTCCGCATGGGAGTTAAAAAAGACCTCCAGATCGAGTAGATTTCGTTGATAGCTATGTATACTTGAATCCATAAAATGTTCATTTGACAAATAATTAACAGCAAATGCATAAAAAAACATCGTATTATTCTCTTTCCTTGAATTTAACGCTATTTATAATGACCTCAGGGTATATCTATTCAAGAAAGTCTTCTAGAACTTCGACAATCGTTGTATTTTGTCAATAAACCCGGAAATATGGATGCATATCAATACCGAGTTGGATTTTACGAATGCCACGAGATTTTTTTGTGACAGACGAATCGTGTGTGTTTTTATGGAGGGTTTCTTATCGTCGAGTTGCAAGTTGCGAGTTGAAAAAGCGGAGTCGCTAGTTAAGAAAGTCGAGTTGCGAGTTAAGAAAGTCGAGTTGCGAGTTACGAAAGTCGAGTTGCGAGTTACGAAGGTCGAGTTGTGAGTTACGAAAGTCGAGTTGCGAGTTACGAAGGTCGAGTTGCGAGTTACGAAAGTCGAGTTGCGAGTTACGAAGGTCGAGTTGCGAGTTACAAAAGTCGAGTTGCGTGAAAATGGGGAAAACTATTTTAATTTTTTGGTATACCTCTTATCGAAACTCGACTTTCGTAACTTTTGTAACTCGCAACTCGATTCTCGTTTTTATGTGTTGGTGATAGGATTTAATAAAGAAAAAGGAAAACATGGATCTAAACTTATTGAATAAATTGTCCTTTATAGATTATAATTCTGTTTTTAACTTGTCAATTAAATTTAATCATTGCTTAGTACATATTTTGGAGAGAAAAAAGTTAAATCACATATTTAAGTAAGTTTTGAAGCTTGCCAAAAACAAATATCTTGCACAACATATCACTTGTTTCCCCAAATGAAAACAAAATAGTTGACGGCTGCGAAGATTGTTTATTAACAAATTATTTGAGATCTATCGTAATTGCACATGCGTTAGAATATAGCTTGATCATTGTTATATAATGATGATAAAACAAATTTACTAAATATTATACAGTGCCATGAACTTCATTCTGGTTGCATACATATTTTTTGTTTATGAAATAAGAAATGAATAACAAAAAATATACATTTCGAATCTGTTGACAGTTTTGATTTTTCTACCCTATATACCACTTTGCCTCATAATCTCATTAAGAAAAATTCACACACCTAATTAACTGGGCATTTAAAAAGTCAGAATGCGAATATATATGTTCAAACTCTTTTAGGTCATTTTTTAGTAACAACAAACAAAAGAACTATGTCAATTAGACCTGCTTTGATACGGTAACGGCACTTGAATTTTTACTAGATAACATTTTTGTTCGCTACGGAGATTCAGTATATCGTCAATTTATCGGAATTCCAATAGGGACTAACTGTGCACCACTTATTGCGGACCTGTTTCTGTATTGTTATGAGTCACAATTTATAACAAAAATCAGCAAAGACACATCGAAACAACATCTGATACAAACATTTAATAATACACTAAGATATTTGGATGATATATTGGCTCTCAATAATGACGACTTCAGTATGTACACTAAATAGATTTATCCTGATGAACTGACTTTAAATAAAGCTAATACTAACAATGAACACTGCCCTTTCCTGGATCTTGATATCTATATCTTTAACGGGAAGCTTCATAGCAAAATTTACGATAAAAGAGATGATTTTTCATTTCCTATTGTTAATTATCCATTTTTAGATGGTGACGTTCCCTTGTCACCAACTTATGGTGTTTATTTATCTCAACTTGTTCGATTCGCTCATGTATGTAACAACGTATTTGATTTTAACGAAAGAAATCTCTGTATTACTGAAAAATTATTACACCAGTGTTTTCGATATCACAAACTTGTCAAAACATTTACAAAATTTTATCATCGGTACAAGGACATCATTCGTAAATATAAATCAACGTGCAGACATCTTATACGTTCAGGTATTTCACATCCAATCTTTTATGGTAATATTCTATACAAAGCACAAACATGTCTTCATTCACCTCAAAAGCCAACCAAACCTTTAAACAGACTTATTCAGAAGGGATATAGTTACGATACTGTTGTCAGGTCATTAAAGATGGCGTTGTAATTAATATTGATTCACTAATATGGTCTTTGCATCGGAAATAAACACATTTATTTTAAAACCAGTTGTTGGCATGATACGAGTTATGTTCTTCTCGTATATTTTATGATGGCATGATACTTAAACCCAAACGTGTGGGATTGTGCTTGATTTTCATATGGTGAAGACATAATCTTTCAATCAGTTTAATTGAGGTCTGGAGCTGGCATGTCAGTAACTGCTAGTAGTCCATTGTTAATTTATATATCATTGTCATTTTGCTTAGTTTTTTTCTGTTACCTATTCTAACATCGGACTCAACTTCTTTTAAACTGAGTTTTACCGTGCGTATTGATTTGTGTATTCTACATTGGCTAGAGGTATAGGGGGAGGGTTGAGATCTCAGAAAACATGTTTAACCCCGCCTGTCCCAAGTAAGGAGCCTCTGGCCTTTCATAGTCTTGTATGTATTTTTGATTTTGGTTCATTTATATGTTTCGGAGTTTAGTGTGACGTCCATTTTCGCTGAACTAGTACACATTTTTGTTGAGGAGTCAGTTGAAGCCTGCCTCCGGGTGTGGGATTTTCTCGCTGTTTTGAAGACCCATTGGTGGCCTTGGGCTGTTTTCTGCTCTTTGGTCGGGTTCTTGTCTCTTTGACACATTCCCCGTTTCCATTCTCAATTTTATGTACTATGAAAAATGCCTGCAGTTACTGCAGTGCTTTTACACAGTCATGCCTTCATACTCTCCGATAGATCTTGTACAACGCAAAAAGTAAATCTGTAAAGAATTTCAATGCAGAAAACATGAAAAAAAAACATTCAAGTTTTATTTCAAATCATAATTCTGCAAATAGTAATCCCTCCAAATCCAGACGCAATGATTTACACCTAAGGGTTTTTACTTACAAAAGAAAAATCATTGGACAACATTACTCTTCAATTACTTTTCATTATAAATAATTTATCAATGAAAAGAAAGGTGTGAAATGCAACTTTTGATTAAATTCCTGCAAGTGGAATCATACTGCCACCATATGGTAATGAAAATATTACGTCTATCGATCGAAATGTGAAATATATATATTGCAATATGCAATTCTTTCTCCGATATGCATTTCGAAGCAACTGGGAAACGTACTTTCCAAAAAGGAGTAAATAGAGCATCATCACCAATGAGCGTGCTACGGTCTCTGCTCGACAAGGAACCCTAGCAGCAACTAATTGAGAGGTTCATAAATGACCTGTTTTGAGGCAAAATGTCTGTCCCTACACATCATACCATCATTTTCTAGTAGTCTGAATTCCTGCTCTCCGTTACAATTGGGTTTATTTGTTACTTTGTTCCTCGTACTGAATATGCATGAAAATATTTCAGTGCCATGCACTGGACGTTAAGCAAATAACAAATAATCAATCAATCCCGTCACTAGCATTGTAAATTTTTAAAGATTTTTACACATAAATATCGCCCTGTTTCAATTTTTTTTATAATATATACATTGAAAACTGCTCTAATGAAAATATTTTTCAGTGAAAAATCTGATTTGACACACGAGTATATTTCTTTTTACCAATCTCTTATCATATCGTTCCAAACTAATTGTCTTTGAAATTTGACACAAATGAGAGCTTTAAACAGTCCAAGATTGATAACGTTTAGATTAGAAAAAGGCACGTATGTACAATAGTTTTTCATATATATGGCGTTTCTAAAACTTTTTTTACACTTTTAAAAATATCGGAGGTGTTGAAAAAAAACCGAAAACCCTTTTTTTTTAAATGTAGGAACACAAACAAGAAAACGACTACATAAACCGTCCCATATGTAGTCCAAAACTGTGCTCTTTCCATAAGGCTATGTACAATCGATATGACATAATTCTTATAAATTATATAAGGATACCAATTACCGCGCTCTAGGACAAACACAAACCAGCCAGGTATGTTACCTACTTTGGGAATTGAACCTTTGGCATAAGTAAGATAGCGCAATAAACAGTCTTCCAGGAAAGTTGACAGAGTGTATTTCCAACTCTCTCAGGCAACGTTAACATTTAAGTCAAAGTCAAAGATTTTATTGATATCAAATCAAAAATCAGGATTATGTTATTTCCAACTCTCTCAGGCAAGAATGACATTATATGTTAAGCATTTTCTTATTCCCTATACATTTTGCAATTCTGACTCTTTCCAAAATTTTAATCCTTTAAACTTGATAAAATGAATGATAAAAATGATCGTTGTCATAGTTGTATCTGTGAATGTCTTACGATTGTCTTCATACAAGTTTATAACAAATGGGACGACTTTCGTTCCTTACTGTTAAGTTTTCTTTTCTTGATGATATTCTTGTTATGGGTCGGTTCATATATGCATTATTTTTTGCAACGTCTCATGTTTCAATGAACATAATATTTTCATTTTTTACATTAAGTTAAATGTTCTTTTTCTCTAAGCGTTTCTCGGTACCGTATTATTTTAATGACTGAGATTATTTTTTGTTTGGGGGAGGAAGGTGTAGAGTACTTATTTGTTTTTGAAACTCCACAACATTTTATGTCTCAAAGCAGAAACATCGCCAGTAGCTGAAGTTTTAATGCTAGTTTCCAGTAAGGAACTCGGTTTGTTTATAGCTTTTTGGCAATGACAACTTTACTAGACCAAATACGACTTAGAGCCTGCTAAGTGGTATTCGTTGACCTCTAGATTTATACTGTTATAACTTTAAGATTCTGGAACAGCTAATTTTTAACTTATCTGAATTTTCATAAAATATTTTCATTTTTTGTTAACGTTGGAATTTAATTATTAAACAAAGCAATCGTTATATTATCCATAGCACATTAATATAACAGCTCGTGAAACTGGTTTTGTTCCACACATTCCTTTATCGAAATTTAATAATATTTAAAGATTATCAAATGTGTATGAAACATCGTCTTATCATTTCGAAGCTGTTTCTTAAATAACTAGAAAAGGTAAAAAATAGTAGTAATATTATTTTTTAAGAAATACATTGTATTGGGAAGATTAGAATTAATAATAAAAGAAAACGAAGCAACCAAATACACACATTTTTAAAATATCGAAACAATATAAGGTGAATGCTGACAGTTGCAGTATTAACATGCCTGTAATTCAGTGGTTGTCGTTTGTTTCTGTGTAACATATTTGTTTTTCGTTCATTATTTTGTACATAAATTAGGCCGTTAGTTTTCTCGTTTGAATTGTTTAACATTTGTCATTTCGGGGCCTTTTATAGCTGACTATGCGGTATGAGCTTTGCTCATTGTTGAAGGCCGTACGGTGACCTATAGCTGTTAATTTCTGTTTCATTTGGTCTCTTGTGGAGAGTTGTCTCATTGGCAATCATGCCACATCTTCTTATTTTTATATATTTATATGTTTCGGAGTTTAGTGTGGCGTCCATTCCGCTGAACTAGTATGCATTATTGTATAGGGGCCAGCCGAAGCCCGCCTCCGGATGCGACATTTTCTCGCTGCGTTGAAGACCCATTGGTGGCTTTGGGCTGTTTTCTGTTCTTTAGTCGGATTGTTGTCTCTTTGACACACTGCGTTGAAGACCCATTGGTGGCTTTGGGCTGTTTTCTGTTCTTTAGTCGGATTGTTGTCTCTTTGACACACTGCGTTGAAGACCCATAGGTGGCTTTGGGCTGTTTTCTGTTCTTTAGTCGGATTGTTGTCTCTTTGACACACTGCGTTGAAGACCCATTGGTGGCTTTGGGTTGTTTTCTGTTCTTTAGTCGGATTGTTGTCTCTTTGACACACTGCGTTGAAGACCCATTGGTGGCTTTGGGCTGTTTTCTGTTCTTTAGTCGGATTGTTGTCTCTTTGACACACTGCGTTGAAGACCCATTGGTGGCTTTGGGCTGTTTTCTGTTCTTTAGTCGGATTGTTGTCTCTTTGACACACTGCGTTGAAGACCCATTGGTGGCCTTGGGCTGTTTTCTGTTCTTTAGTCGGATTGTTGTCTCTTTGACATCTTCCCCGTTTCCATCCTCAATTCTATTGTTGTTAGCATTTTATATTTTACCAGTATGAAAATTGCGAGATGTGGTATTATTGCCAATGAGACAACTATCTGTCAAAGGCCAATGGACAAGGATGAGAACAACTACAGGTCACCGTATGGCCTTCAACAATGAGCAAAACCTTTACTGTATAGTAAGATACAAAAGGTCCTGGGATGACAACAAGTTTTATCAGACTTGTTAGTAAATGTTTCATCGACAGACAGACGCTGGTTGTGATATGTTTTGACGAATAGGAGTCAAGACAAAAACTTTGATTTGAGATGTAAATAAGTTGAATGTTGAACGATGATAACTAGAGTTTAATATCACAGAGTTATAATTACAATGAAACTGAAAATTAATGATGAGCATGATGTCCGACAACACAAAAAATAAACAAGAGAAGGACAGATACTTACTAGCCTGCTTTGTCTTGGAAACTAAAACGTGATTAACCATGGCCACAACAATGGCCACTACTTAAAAATGAACTCACTGACTTTTCAGTTTATCATAAAACAAAAAAGCAAATGATTATGAAAGGTAAAATAACAAAAATACCGAACTCCAAGGAAAATTCAAAACTGAAAGTCCTTCATCAAATGGCAAAATCAAAAGCTAAAACACATCAAGCGAATTGAAAACAACTGTCATATAAAACATAGTAGATCTAAGGAATTTAGAATACAAGATCGGTATATGTTCCTTCTATTAAGCTCACTCTTGTTGCCATAAGGAACTGAGGAGTTTAGTCAGAACCGCGGTTCATAATTCAAGATAATAAAACTTATCATGAGTATAAGATGTTTAAATCAAACATGCCTAGGTCTACAACAATAGTATATATATATAGGACAACAATAGTATATATATATAGGACAACAATAGTATATATATATAGGACAACAATAGTATATATATATATAGGAGAATATTCGTACTCAATAGAATAAACAATCATCATTAATAATGATTTTCCCTGGGAAGAAAGCACATGCTTCTTAAAAATTTTCAACAAATAATTAATTATTTATTAAGCGATGTTTTCAGATAAGATGAATCCGGAATCCATACAATTCCATGACTACTAGGAAGATCTGGCCGTTTTTATTTATAATTTATCATTAATATATTTACAAAAAGACAACTAGTTATTAGTTACATGTTTCTTTATTACCAAATGCATTTGAATACAGCATTTTACAATAGTAATATATATAAATAAACAGCTGCAAAATGCATCCCATTGTCAACAAATAGACGAAGGTAAATTGTTGATTTCCTTCTACACAATGTATACCCCCATGTATATGATGGGTTGTTTGTTAATGTAAGCACTACTACTGCTGGAATGTTTAACGACCTTGACTAAACTTAAGGGTCTCGCACGTTCGGTAAATGTAACTACAGGTACAAGACCATTTCATCTGCGGCACATGTGTACTTCCTTCATCAGGGAGGTACGGAGCAAAAAAAAAAAACCAACAAAAAAGACCCGTAGGAAATTTAAACATTACTTAATATACCGGGAGACTCAAGTTAAAAAGACAAGAGCTAAATAAAGAGAATAACCCCTCCAAGATAAACTTGTCTAGGGAAATGGTACTTTTTTGGTAAATATTTCACTGACCAGCTGATTTTTTTTTCACACAAATATGTAACAAATCCTAGCCAGAACTGACACTTTGTTTTGTGTACTGTTGTTTGTGTTTTTTCTGCCACTGCATTGTCAGTTTGTTTTCGACTTATGAGTTTGGATATCCCATTGGTATCTTTCACCTGTCTTTGTCAAATAATATTTAAAAAATTTAGATTCGAAAGCAGACAGATAGAATTGTAAAATGCTATCTATAAAACCATATGAAATTAATTCAACAATAAACGTAGCTTATTATTAATATGAATGAAGCTAAAGTGGAAATAACGTGTACAATGACAATTTCCATTAAAATAAATGGAAATGATATGAGATAAATAGAAATTACGTGCTTGTGGTAAGTTGGAAAAGACAGACTGATATAATTATCTTATAAGTAGTTCTACTTAATCTTAGTTACACATATTTACAAATGGGATAGTGCAGATAATGCTGAGCTCTTTTATCTGAATGAGTAAACAAGAACATATCGGGTTACGTTAATGAGACAGCAACCATCCGACGGAAAAATACCAAAAAAAACCCCAACGTACTGAAAACGTTAACCTAATGGCACTCGAAAAAAGTAAAACAGAGGTGAATTTTTAATAAAGATCCATTTGTACCAAATGGACATTCAAAATCATGACAAAAAAAACGACAATGCAATGGCAATTGAATTAATAATTTTAATATTTTACTGCGAACGTGTTTTCACAAAAGGATATTTATTCTTATCTAACCTCCTATAAACTGTAAAACCAGAATTATTTACTTCACATAAATGTTTACTCATAAAGAGAAGTTGAATTGTTAATGTCTAAACATCTCCCATCGTTTTATAAATCAAACTTATTTAATGAGTATTGTTTCAGCAATTAAAGTGCACAAATGCAGCCTAAAGTGTAATCAGAGTTGTTTGTATGTTATTTAGATATAAAAATAAGAAGATGTGGTTTGATTGCCAATGAGACAACTCTCCACAAGAGACCAAATGACACAGAAATTAACAACTATAGGTAAAAAAACGGCCTTCAACAATGAGCAAGGCCCATACCGCATAGTCAGCTATAAAAGGCCCCGAAATGACAAATGTAAAACTATTCCATCGAGAAAAACTAACGGCCTGATTTATGTACAATATGCTTATTTTGTATCTTAAAACGCTATTTGATATACTTTTCAAGTTAAATAGACATTTTTTTTGGAAAACAATAAAATCTTTAAACGTCACAAAAATGATTCCAATTACATTTCTCAATAAATATGATCTTACTTTCAGAACAACAATAAGCCAAATCTCCAAAAGTTAAAGTCATATTGCATTGTATTAAGTAAGGCAATATGCGTTCTCTAGAGAGGGGACAGAAATAATCGTATAACATTCGCGTGATAGCCATTTTTTTCGCCGGTATAAATATTGAATATATTATGTTATTGATACAGGCTATTCTATAATAAATGGAGATAAATAAGTCATCTGTCATTATTGGATAATCAATTAATACGCTCATGGAGCAGAACAATTCCCACCAGGATAGATGTCATATCGCTGTTGTTTCAGATAAATAGGATTTCTCTTTATTAATGGTTTTCTTATAATAACACAGAATTATTCTACGTGCACCCTTCTATAGCAATCGAATCGCGTGAATCGAACAAAAAATATAATAAACACGTTTCAGTGTAACTAACTCTTGTTACATACATCGTAGGTCGACCTTTTTACATCGGATGACCGTTAGGGCATTCCGGTGTATTGCTGTCACCTAGATTTCCATTACGCAACTTTCATGTTGGGATTGTAACCAATCTATAAACATGATAAATACGCGGACATTATCGAGTGCAAAATAACATTCCTTATCGCTTATTATAAATTCATTTTTTCAATGGATACTCCTAAAAGTATTTTTTTTCAGAACATAAATTAATAATATGAAAATTTTTTGTCGTTAGAAATATATATATAAGTAAAAAATCTCTAATATCTATGCACAAGTACAGAAAATGTGTGTTAACGCATGCAGAAGAATATCTCAAGAACGTTTGCAATCTTCCATGCAGAGTTATCGGTCCTCGCTCTCTCTCAAGGACCTATAACTCTGCATGGGAGATTGAAAGTTTGGCGGGAAAATATGAATGCCTACTGAAATCCAATCTATTAGAAAAATCGAATTATTACAGAAGGGTGTCCACCATGCACTTGCACTGCACTATTATTAATATAGTAGAATAGAATGATATACAAATGGATGAAAATTATATATACATGTAACTGTAATATACAAATATTAATATAATATATAACAACAAACCAGAGTATACTGATTTGTATCACTTCAATATCATATTTATTACGGTGAGGTTGAATTCCCCGTCATTTATTTATCATCCACGCACGAACTTGTCTAAGAAAAAAATATTATATCTGTACATTAACCTCACTTTCAGATATGAAGATGTGATTTTTTTTTCTGAGACAAGTGCTTGTGACCATCCACATGCAAGAACTTGCAATCATCCGATGTTCAGTACTTCAGTACTTTGATTAATGATTTGAAACCCCAAGGTTGACTGGTATATAGAAAAATTTAGTTACGCTGATATCACTCGGTCTGCGGTTAGGTCCGGGATGTATAAATACGCAACCACGTGCAGTCAGAATTGTGACATCAAATACAGTGCCATGTTTTTTGAAGAGTGTTACAAGTTCTGTTCACCTAAAATTACCATTATTATGACTCTTTGAATTTTGAAATTGACCTGTTGAATGGCGAACATTAAATGGCTGTCCAAATTGGCCGCCCTTGATCACATTTGAACTTCTTTGTAGAAACAACATATTTGAGTTTTTGATTTTATGCCCGCTTCTGATATTGTAGAGGAGCCTTTTGTTTTCTTGTCGGTGCGTCCGTCCGTTCCTTATCATGTTAAAGGTTGATTAAATATGTAGGTTTAAGTTTTGGTTGAAGGTAGTTTGTGGTCATATCAAAATGAAACTTAGTATATGTAAGAGAATGAAAATCCCGTTCTTCAGGATTAAGTACGAGTGTCATCGTCTATAAACTTATATATTGTAAAGTGCTCTAGGTTCAAATGATCTCTTGATTGGTTTTGATCTAGAACTCGTT
Organism: Mytilus californianus; assembly: GCF_021869535.1. NCBI lineage: Eukaryota > Metazoa > Mollusca > Bivalvia > Mytilida > Mytilidae > Mytilus > Mytilus californianus. The sequence continues at coordinate 125,637,327 of NW_026262581.1, forward strand.
TCATTGTCAGTGCAAAGTTTATGATTAATGCAGGACTTCCTTTTCAGGCATTTCATTTATCATGCTTTTGGATCATTCTTATTGATGTAAGGACTTTATTATTATGTGGGAAATTTAAAAACGTTTCAATCATAAATCCTTTCAAGATGATAAATGTTCTTCGGGCCAGTTGTAACTCATTTATTGAAACTCTTTGTTTCGAACTGTAAGTAGGCATAAACATTAGGAAAATTAATCCCTTACTAAGAAAATTATTTACATTCATTCTCCACAATTAAGGAACACTATTTCATTGGTCGAGAGCACTTTGCTATATTCTAAGTACACATATATGAAAATAAGAGATGTGATATGATTGCCAAAGAGACTATCAACCCAAGTTCAAATAAAGCGGATGTAAGCAATCAAAGTGAACCGTACGGCCTTCAACAATGAGAAAAACCCATACCGTATAGTCGGCTATAAAATGCCCAGACATGAAAAATATGAAACAATTCTTGAGAAAACTAACGGCCTAATTTATAACAAAACAATTTACGAAAAACAAATAAGACAGACATGAACCAACGACAACCACTGAACTACAGGCTGCTAACTTGGTACAGACACATAAAGAATGTGGTGGGGTTTAACATGTTTGCGAGCGCTCAACCCTCCCCCTAACCTGGGACAGTAGTGCTACAGCACAACATAAGAACACACTATAAAAATCAGTTGAAAATGGCTTAACTGATCAGATATATACAAAGCAGAAAACATATAACAAAAACACAGACCGGAACTGGCAGGGTATTTATTCATCCCTAACAACAACAAAAAAAACAAAGTACAGATCTGAGAGTACTCGTAGTTACTGACAACTATAGTTCAAAGCCAATAACAACTAATAAAAGAAATCATGTATCTAAAAATAATATTCATTATGAAGTGAACTGTCTTATATATATGCCAAAATTGGGCTTTTGACCCAGATAATGCTACAGGACATAAAGTAAACACATGAGTCAAAACATCTCACACACTGAGAGTGTATAAAAATACCTGAGAAAATGTATTTCTGAGTACATATTCCTATAAATTGTTTGAAAAAACAGAAAAGAATATTAGAATGAACGCCTAATCGAATAGAGTACTACTATGTTAAGGTAATTTGTATGCTTTGTAAATTTCACATTTTAAGTTAGTTTTTATTGTAAAATTTATCCTTGCAAATGTTTTGCTTTGTTGATTTTTGTAATCCATTTCTTTTCAACAGATATTTGTTATATTTTATTCAATAAATTTATAAATATTTGCCCTTTCAAATTTGGTTTTTGAGTGGTTTCAGTGTGAACGTTAACCCAGAAAGAGATTCGAATAGAGCATATTCGTTATGTGTGATTTACTATACTAGGTTTGCTTTTTAACGTTTAATCAAAATACTTTACCATAATGAACAATTGCCTGCATCTTTAAGTAATTGGTTCATTTGTCAACAACTGAAAATTACAAGTCATTGACAAGCTTCAGGTGACAAGAGGGTTATCTATAATATGCAAGGTTGCTGAACTTTTTCAAATACCATTAAAAACTCCGCATGCCCACCTCCTCCCGCCAAAAAAAAAAATATGCCATAGGGTAACGCGATTAAGCTTTTAGTTAAAACATATCTGATTAAATAATTGATCTTTGTTGAAACACAATCAATGACAGTACAAGTTACACAGTCAATCTATAAGATTGGGAAATATAGAAACCCGCCCTGTCCAAGATCGTAAATAGAATTTGATGATCTCTGTACTGATGTAATGCATTGTCTTTTCGAGAATAAAGATATATATATATAAGCAAGTCTAAATTGAAAACAACGTTCAAACCTTTGATTGCGTTGGATAAAAACTGCAATCTTTATACGTGCGCATGCAAAACAAATTTCTTGGTAGAGGGGTCTAAATACAGCACAAACAACATTTTCCAATAGACCAAAAAAGTTAAAAAGAATATTTTAACAAAACGCATTTGACTAGCAGGTCGAACAACGGATGTTCTTAAACCCTGCTGACTGCCATTGGCGATTGCCAAATAAACGGATCACAGATGTAACAAAATGGATCTTAACTATTAATTGAATACCAAACAGAAAACAATAAACTTGCGGAAAAGATGGTATACCGCAAACAAAAGGTGCAAAAATTCGTACACCATATCCGGATTTCGACAATTAATGTCTCTATATATATACACAAAATAGTGTTTAATCCTATTTTTGCTATTATGCAGAACAGACGACATAAACGATTATCCGCCTTTTTTGGAAATAACAACAAAATAATTAACTTAAATTTTAAATGTTTTGAGCAACTTTTAAAAAAACTTAAATCAGGCGGTTACTTTTCTCTTTTTAAATGTTTCACATTTGTCGCTCCTTGGTCATTTCATATCACAATTATATTATATTGGTTTTGCTCGTTGTTGAAGGCCGTACATAATTGTGGTTATGACAGATGGAACATATTCATGGCTTGTTGTTTACGTACTTGTTCACAGACTTTAGTGGATAGTTGTCTCAATCATATTACATCTGCTTTTTTATATATTGACAGTACAAAGATAACATATAAATCAAACAAACTGCATGTATCAAATATATTCAATTCTATGGAAAGTAGTTATATATACGTTAATAATGAACTTTATAAATTAGAATGCTTTATAAACAGAAATATCCTTAATTAGGGAATTTGACTACGATACAAAAAAAAAAAAAAAATAACAACATTACTCCTGCACAGGAATGTTCAAGAGTACACAAAAACAGGAAATTATTCAAAACTAGCTGCTGCAGCCTTCTTCAACTACGACATCTACAAACATTTTGAATCATGTATAATATGTTGATATTATTTTTTTACTTACCTTTTTGAGAAAAAAAATCATGTCGGAATACTGAACTTCAAATTAACCAAATTCCTACTTATACCATACGACCGTTTGTGTGTGATTATAGAATCAATGTTTCACGTCTTATAGATGACTGACGCTGAAACAATCTTATTCAGTTATTTAACATAATCAGTAGGATATAAAAATGATGTAAACAAAATCATTGCTTATACTTACTTAAGCTTTAGTTTTTAAATGTAATTTCCTTTAAAGAAAAGATAAACTATGATAATTATGTTTTGCATCATATTTCATATTTTTCTTTACTGATTGTGTTTCCTCTCATACACAATGAACATACAATATTTATTTACTAAGTTATAATATCAGTCCTCTCCGTTTGATACTCTATTAGGGATTATACTACGTTCAAAATATTTTGTTTTTACAAGAATATAGAATTATTTGCAATTTATATATATCACTTAGTACTTTTCTGACTTGTAATAATTTATTAAATACTATTTTAAGATGTAACTTCCTATTTGAAATGATGTTGATTAGTGTGTTACCAACAGTATTGTTGGGAGCTTGGGTCTAAAAACTTTTACAAAATCACAAGAAACGAAGTAAAGATGAATCATATGCATTTCAATAATTATCACCAGTGTCTCTCTAGGAACACTGGAAATTCAACAGTATTATTAAAGAGGTTAAAGAAACAAGAAATAAATCCATTAATATAAACCGTGCTGTTTTCCACATAGACGGCGTTTTTTCCTTATCCTTTTTTCTCCACCCTTTTCATTCTTTAAAAAAGCTACTTATTTCTCATGTCAAGTTTTGAAATATGAGTGTGTGTCAAATTCATGAGTATGCCCTTCGTAAATAAAAAAACAAAACAATTATTGGAAGTATCATATAATTAGAGTGGAATATTGAACTAATGATAGATATCCCGATATCCTCAATATCGGTACGTGGAAATAAAATATTTCTTTTAGGTAAATTGTACGTTTGTTCTGATATCTAATTACCAATAATTGTTTTATTCAATTTCAAGTGGTGTAATAGGGGATAATTCAATAGGCCTTACAATTATTGGTGAGCTTTAATTACATTTATCTTTTTACAATAACACATAGAAAGGTTAACTTTCGGCAAAAGGGTATGTCTTGTTATTTGCTTTGAACCGCGAGTACTCTCAGATCTGTACTTTGTGTCTTTCTGTGTTTTTGTTAGTCATTTTTGTGCTTTGTATGGTTCTGATTAGTTAAGTCCATATCAACTGATTTTTATAGTTTGTACTTATGTTGTGTTTTACACCACCGTCTCAGATTTGGGGAGGGTTGGGCCTCACAAACATGTCTAACCCCGCTACATTCAATATGTGCCTGTCCTAAGTCAGGAGCCTGTAAAGGAGTGGGGTGTCATTTATTGTCGTTTATCATATTTGTTTTTCGTTTATTGTTTTGTACATAAATCAGGCATTTAGTTTCCCGGTTGAAATGTTTTACAAATGTCATTTCGCGGTCTTTTATAGCTTGCTATGAGTTATGGGTTTTGCTCATTGTTGAAGGTCGTACGGTGACATGTAGTTGCTAACTTCTACGTCATTAGGTTTCTTGTGGAGTGTTGTCTCATTAGCAATCATACCACATTTTCTTTTTTTCATATAAGTGTTAAATTAAAATTTTGAATTGCCAAAGACAAAATTTTAATATAACATAAGTGCCATTCATCTTTAATAAAAAGTTGTGAACACGATTATTGCAGGATTTGATTTTGGAAAAAAACTAAATTTTCTAGTGAACAAGATTTGTCTTTCAAAAAATAGATGAAATAAAAAAAAAGTTGAAAAAAGAAAAGTGTTCATGAACTGCGAGCTGACGAGGAATATCTTGGAATTAGTTGAAGGGCGTTTAATGATGACATAAAGTGCAAGAAACAACAGATGATACTGGTATGTACTGTATTTGAGGGCAAACTTATTGGTGAATCCAAACAGACAATGGCCTTAGACGAATTATCATGCAAGTTCAGCATCCATATTCGTAAGTCTATTCTTTTGGATCTGGTCATATTGAGAGGTCCAATAAAGACTAAATATCACTTTTATACACATAAATCTGTAATGGATATATTTTGAACGATAACACATAGAAAAAAAAATGAATTAAAAAAACCTGCTGACTTTAGAGAAAGCCAAGTCAATAAACATATAGTGATTAAAACCAATGGTACGCAAGACAAAAACGTGTCATGTAATAAAACTGATGACTTCTGATTCGACAGAAACACATTTGTTTATAAAAAAAAAACCAGAATTATTTACCTCGGCCCAAAGCCTTAGTGAATATAATATTCTTTAGTTTATCAAACATTGTACCCCCTTCATCGTGGTAACAAGGGCTGAAATGGATGTTTTCTTAAATTTTTATAATATTTTGCAAGTGAAAAAAAAAAACATGTGGAACTTCATCCGATTATGCATGCTATTTTGATTATATGCTCTACTAACATTTTAATTTATTCTTGCAAGCAAATAGTAAATAACGTCGGAAAATGCCAAAATAAGCTTAGCGTCGTAAAGGTGTCAAATTTTTTCTATGTGTTAGATACATCACACATGCACGTGCATTCCTCACAGCGAAACAATCAAATTTGGTGATCCCTATAAATCTTTCAAAACATAGCAGAGCTTTCGCTAAAAAAAAATTACGAACCATTTTTACAGAAAATTCGTATGAAATGTATTCGAGAAATCTCGATTTTTAGTATAATTATGTAACTTTTCCAACTATTTTTACATTCAATTAGTACATTTACACCTCTGTTTGACTAATTTCTAACCAACTTAATTAGAAAAAAATAAAAGTTTTATAAATATATGTTACAGGCATTTTCTAAATTTAGGCATTTTGTAAAATGACTGAAATTTCAAGGCATTTTCTAAAATGCCTGTGCGATTTTTGCATTTTATAAATTGACTATTTCTTTAATGCAATATATTAAATGCCTGAAAAAATTGTACGGCATTTTACAAAATGCCTGAAAGTATAAAACAAAATGAAATGTACACAAAAATAGAACGACTGGAAATATACTTAAATTGAATTATTTACAGTTAACATAAAGCACTGAAGTTGACAATCATTTGTCACTACATGCAATGTTTGGATGACAAAGACTGTTACACATTTGTTCACATTTTTCTCGATTAGGTGACTCAAAAATAATAACCAGAAGAAAAAAACAGGAGCAAAAACATTAAGTCTCAATGCATCGTCGATTGATTGTTGCATGCTGAACGTCCAGTGGAAAATTTTCATGCATATTCAGTACGGTCTATGCGGGGACATACGAATAAGAGATTCGCTATACAAGATCTTATAGAACTGAGTCGTCAACTAACTCATTATATGTGATATTGTCCTTATTTGACTTGACCTTTTCTTAAAATTATTCCTTGAGTGCATCTGATTTTTATTTTGAATATTTTGCACATACCTTTGCATATGTCAATAATCCAAAGGATGTTCTTTTATTCCAATCTTGATTTTTTTCAAAATAGTTTCATTATTTTCTCTGTTCCATATTACACATTTCTGATAAGAATCAACATTTTCAATTAAATGGTTTTTAAATCTTTGTTCTGTTATTGTAAAGAGAAGGTCATTAAATGACCATGTGAAATACAGAGCAGAGTAGTTTTTCTATACGGAGTTCTAGTTATAGACATTATAACTATCAAAACCTCAAAATTTACCTGCAATAGAAATTTCAGGCATTTTAGAAAATGACTAGGTATTTTTAGGCATTTTATAAAACGCCTGTCAAATTTTAGAAAATGCCTAAAAATTTAGTCATTTTACAAAATGCCTAAATTTAGAAAATGCCTGTAACATATATAATATATGACACACCATATATATTTCACCTCTTTGCGAACAAAGGACGACGGCCAAAAGCAACATCTATAGTCCTGATCAGTCCTATTGAAGAGGTAAATTAATTTAGTTTTCTAGTATTTTGTACTATTTTAATTTAATTCTACTACAAATGTTTTAATAAAAAAGACGGGAGATACCAAAGGTAGAGAGACCGATAAAATCATGGCAAGAATCTTTTTGTTGTTCTCGGTACCTTTCAATAACCTAAAGATGTGTTGAACATGTAGTTCCAGGAAGAGAACAAAGTTACAAAACCGACAAGAAAGATTATGAAATTTTGGTTAACCGGGAGGGAGGGCGAACAATTGGAACTTTCACTGGAAAAAAAAAGTATGTAAGTTAGGGCAGAAATATAACCTTGAAAATGGTGATCTACGGAGCCCTTAAGGGGACATTGCAAGGGGTCTATTAGGAGCAGAGAACATCCTCTGAACATCGGATTGAATTTCACCTTCCGATCGGATGTGTCTGCCTAACTATATATTTACATCTAGCACATCTAATCGGGCAACCAAATTAGCTTGTCGGACACGAAAAGACCAAGTTATCACTATTTCCCTGTAAACATTAATGGCAACGTTATAAATGCTAAATCATATTAGTTAAGTACGTAGTTGTGGGGGAAAATAAAGAAAAACAACAACCAGTGTCATTCCATGTATCCCGCTCTTCGATCGACACACTTCGCTGAACCTACCTAATTGATTTCTTTGTTTTTATTTTGATCTCACCCTGGACATGCATAAAATATTTACCACTTAACCTTAAGCATAAGGTTTTATCAAAATGCAACGTACCAGAAATCTACATGTAAACGTTTGAATGAACGCTTTTGATCAATCGGCTGTAATTCAAAATTCAAAGCTGATCGTGGAAAATGTTGCATTATTCTCGCGGAATTCCTCAGAGGGCATGTTAGTGCAAAGGGTCATTATGATTATAATAATTTGTCATTTGGTAATTTACTAAAATGTTTCTTACGTCATAACAGATGATTACATCATGAAGCAAATTTTACGATTACCTTGACAATACAAACTAGTTAAACAAATTACAATGTCCAATGATATAAAACGCGTCACGATTTACTTAAAAATTGAAAAGTTTAATTATCAATCAATAAATAACCTTCCATGCATTCTACGCTACCTTAGAGAATTTATGTGCAAAATTCATACATTGTAAGAAAATATAAAATTGATTTGTACGAGCTTTAGAAATCGAGAGAAAAGCGAGTCTCATCGAGCTTTTCTTCTGTTTTGTAGCAAGAACACACACATTATATATTTTCCTACAATGTACGAATATTGGTTTTTTTTATCACGCAAGTAGACATTTTTGCAAAAACGTTTAGTTTTATTTACTTCCCAAACGTTGAATTTGTTATTGAAAGAAATATTAAACGCAGACCGCGACGAGGAAATCAAATTGATAAGTAAAGTGGTCATGAAACAGAAGTTCCTTCATAATAAAAGTTCCAAACGGAAAACATAATCTGGAATATTATTTCAACTTGAACGATTATCACAGTATTTGTTTTTAACGGAGAAAATTGTATAGAATATTTGCTCCAATAGGAACAGATATATGGCAATTTTTTTAACGATGTTTCCAAAGAAATTTCTGTTAAGCGGAACAAATATACTTTGATAACGTAAACAGTACTAAATTAATTTGAATCACAACAGAAGCAGGATGGATACCAGGAGACTATAAACTTATACTATACGTTTGTTGTTTCATGTTACCTGTACACGTATATTTATATCAAAAAGGTCGATTGCAGAATAAAAAAGTTTGTGACAGTTCACCGAATCGATTGGCTGGGGTAAGGACATGTAAATGTTTGTTATCCGTGTGGACTGTTAAAAAAAGTTTATTAAACCAACTTCATTTCAAACTTCAGCCATGATATGATTAACAAAACATGCTTCGAAATCAACATCACTAAAGTAGAGTTAACCTTTTTTTTGTTCCGTCCCTTGGTTTTATTTAACCTTTATTTTTCAGATTTATATCTTTTCAACTTTAGAAACAGATATCGCGAAGCAACATTTGTTTTTTTTACAATCTCCATCAACATAAACCGGATTTGCTGTGGCTACAACAATATTATTTCATCTTTTATAATTCTAGGATCTGAGTATCAAGAATGACTTCATAGGTTAATGGTTACTATTATCACACAAAAAGCTTGTATAATAGAACCAACACATTATCAAATGTACAAATCAGCATCGGAAACAATGATTACCTTTGATCGTCAAACCTAGTCAAATGTCTTTATAGTAAGTTGACATTATCAGTGTCAAACCATATATTCTGGCTAATTGATATGCACTAAAATTATCTAAACCAAGCATTATTCATTTCCAAATCCATGCTTATTTCAATGAAAGCTAACTAGTCTAATATCGATCAATTGTTATTATTAGAAAAGATTCGCAAAAAAATTTAATAATCTATATACCAATTGCTAAAATGACAACCTCCATTTCGTATTCCCTTTTGTAGAGCGACGTATCAAGTGTATACCATATCTGTTAACAAATCTGTTGTTTTACCTGATACCGGTTCAAAATAACTTTTCATTATTTATTAATCCAGTCATTATTACAAATATGGTCACGATATAGTCTGTTGGGACTATTGTGGAATTTTACAATGGACAAGGGGATTATGTTTGTTCATTATTATCTAATACGAAAGAAATGTTGACGTTCAATGAAAAATACAGATTATGCTACTGATTTATCTGAAAAAAAATAAGTTCAGAAAAATTGATTTGAAATAAGTACCAGAAAAGGTTAGAGAAAATGAAAATCTGACAAGTTCAAATAAGAAATGGGTTTTTACTAACGTTTGTATTTGTCTTGATGTTTCGTAATGCAACTATACATTGTTAAGAATTGTAAATGAATAAAAATAAAGAATTTGCTCTATCTTTGGTGTTCTGCAAGTATTGCGTTTGATCCTGTAATGAGGATTTTGCCCCATACTTGTTGAGTTTGGTGGATTTATATTTCAACAGATCAGTTGGTTCAAAGGGGCGTGAATGGGAATTTATTGTGTATCCATAGTGACCGACTCGTTAGTTACTCATATGAAGCAGAATTCATAGTAACATCTCAAAACATCTTGCAAAAGTCCATTATATTTCTTTCGGATAAATTGATGAAGTCCTGTCACTCAATAACCAACATTTCAGTGAGTGCTTGCATCTTATATGTCCCAGAAAACTAGAGATTAAAGATACTACCAAAACTAGAAGGTCTGCTTCATATCTTGATCTCGATATTGACACATATAGACGACTTTCATCACTAGAATCTATGACAAACGTGATGATTACTTTTTCCAATTGTTAACTTCCCATTTCTGATCAGCAGTAACGTTTACATATCTCAGTTGATACGTTACGCTCGAGCATGTTCATACTAAACAGAATTCATTAGAAGATGTATGCTCCTCATACAAAAACTGCCCCAAACAGAGTTATCCGACTAAAACCGACACTACATACGTTTTACGGTCATCACCACGAATTGGTTGACCCAAACGATATGTCTGTGTCTAACCTATCGATTTGTTTTAACAGCCCTTGCTCTTTATTTACTAGAATATAAGTCTAATCCGTATTACTTATTGTATCCTATTCCAAATTGTGACATTTTGACTGAGTGTGGATTCGCATGGAGAGTGAGTCATGTATAGCAAAGATACACTTACCATGTCGTGTCTCGACGCACGGTCTCGCTCCTTTCGGAGTTCATGCGATTCCATTAGTTTTTGTTTATCTTTATTTGTATTCTTAATCGATTTATGAAATTAACTACTGTTGTTTACATTTACAACTAATTGCTGTCATTTTAAGTACTTTAAGTCCTTAATTAGTAAGTAAACCTAATCAATCGTTCTTCATTACTATTTGTAATTTTAATTGATACAGATAACACAAAATTTCCATTAACGTTTCTAATATTTATGAACTGAGACTATGAATTGCCATAGTAGATAAAATTGACGACTAAAGCACTTAAAAGTTAATAAGTTGGCGTACTCTTGTGCAGTTTTATTTGCTGACTATCAAAAATTAAGGATTAAATAGATTACACATTATCTTTGTACTGAGGAATGAACAGTAGAACAAAATATCAGCTGCTGCTACTCCATACAATTATTTAAACCATAATCGCCAGAGAAACCACTAATTGTTTGATAGAATATAAATGAAGGTAATTTATATCAAGTTTAACATAATGTTATAATTTTAAGTATATTAATAGTTTTCTTCATCCGATTAGAAAGATCAAATTAAAGAAAGCTACAATATAAAATGTGTTCATAATATTTCTTCTTGGTTGATTTCGTCTGAGAGTGTGACATTTTAGTCAGGGAGAAAATAATATAAAAATTGAATTGGGCTTTGAACTAGCTTTCAGTAACTGTACTGTGAGTTCTCTTGTATCGATACATTGTGTTTTTCTTTCTTTCTGTTATTTGTTTTTGTGCTTAGTACCGATCTGATGAGTCTAACATAACTTTAAGGCAATGCACGGATTATCTTAACTAAAAGATTCAAGGTATCTTTATTTGCGGTTTATGAGGCACACTGACGTAGTGTGTAGAACGAATACATACAGGGTGTCTACTAACATATTTAACCCCATTCTCTGTGCGCCTGTCCCAAACCAAGAGCCTGTATTATAGTGCTTGCTGTGGCTGCCATAATTATTTTCCATTTATTATTTTAGCGTTAACATGACCGTTGATTTTCTCGTTTGAATGGTTTCTCTTTTTGCTTCTTTTCTTTTCTTTTCTCTCTCTCTTTTTTTTTAATTTTTGTTTATCTCGGACCATTTATAGTGTACTGTACAGTATGGGCTTTGCTCATTGTTGGTGGGCCACGCGATGAATTGTAAGTGCTCACATCCTTGTCCTTTGGTCTTCGGTGGAAAATGTTCTCGTTGGCAATCATACCACATCTCCTTAATTTATATTGATAACACCCTTAAGATCACTTTGGTTAAAATCTAATATAATTTAAGGATATAACGTACAATCAAATTATATGTCTATACCATTATGGTTCTGTAGGAGAATCGAAAACAAGAAAACGTTATTAGAGGAGAACAACCCACTTAAGAAATGGTTTTAATCACATACACTGTTGAGTACATGCCAACAGGGGTATATTTAAAAAGAATAAAAGTACATGTCGTCATATGCCAATTATATTTTCGATGTCGCAATAAAATCTTTTAAAATAAACGTCAAAAGAAAAAAAAAATAATTATCGAAACAATTTTAAACTGACATTAATTAGGGTTTGATAATTAAACTTTGATAAACCAACAATTGACAGAAAAATTACAAAAATATCATCCATATACGGTGGAATGGTATATAAAATTAAATGCCTTCTGTCACTAACAAACAGCTCAAAAAGAAAAAGTAAACACTTCTAAGGGATATTTTTTTACTTAAAAATGTGCATATGGTCCATCAAATTAGTTTTTACATAATTTTATTTTATTACTACCACTGGGTTGTGGATTGCAATTCAGCAGGGTTATCACAAGCCTCATAGTAAGTTCCTTTGTTCGAACTTGCTGTGACTTTTATATTGATACGTGTGAAATTTAGTCGACAAAAAAGAATTTTGTTTAATTGTTTAATTATGGTTATTTGCTAAAAGTACAGATGCACTGTATGAGGTATTAACGTCTTTTTGTTGGGTTATTTGTGGATTACTGATATCCAATATTTTGCTTCGAAAGGCCCATATGTTGCATATCAGATTATTATCAACATCATGCAATTTTTAAATGTAATAGCTGCAAATCTATATAAATGACGAATGAAATAATCGAAATCAAATATATAATATCAACGTTGTGTTTTGAATTGAAAAACATTAATAAGAATAGATATGATAATTGCTTTTATGCTCCTCATTTGAACTCTGGTGGATAGTTGTCTCATTGGCAATCAAACCACATCTCCTTATTTTTATATGTATTGGTATTTCTCTAATCGTTCACTGATACGCACCTTTTTATATATCTTACAAAAAGTACACATGACTCGCATATCAGATGGAATGAGCATCTCTGTGTTATATTTACCTAATATGCAAGGTGACTTCCATATCAGAATTCAAATAATAAGTACATAATTAATCAACAAATATTACAGCTTACTGTTGTGCTTATTATGCAAGATCTGACCCTAGAGGGTATGGGGTTAGGGTTTGGGTTAGGGTTAAGGTCAGAGTATATCCAATTCCCTCAGTTGTTTTCACTTGGTTTGTATATTCAAAGTTGTATAAAGAGATTTGAACTACTGTTTCCACTTCATTTTTTTTATAAATCAGAACAATACGATGGATACTGTATGTGGAGTTTGTTATCTGTACTTTCCCGTAGTTTCTGATAAATAATATATCAAGCTATAAATCGCCCGAGTCAATAGGCAACTAGTGAAAAATATAGTTTACTTGTGAAGTTGTTTTGTATTCATTTTCCAGTTCTCATTTTTAGGTTGTTTTGATCTTGTATAAGAAGATGGTTATATAATATTTAGCTTTAATGTTTTTTCATTTTGAAAAAGGAATGTCAATTCTCTTGAATTTTTCACAACAGAGTCATTTTCAAAACGTCGTTCAATCTTTACCGAAATTCACAGTATGATAGCTTCACGTCTGTACTCTTGAGGTTCTATCAATATTGATGGCTTATTTCTGAATCTATAACCAAATAATAAACACTGACGGTAGCCCAAATCCTAAATGTATTTTGAAGTAAAACTGTATAAATGTTTTTCAAATACAAATAGAATCATTTTGGTTTGAGGCGTCCTTCAATGGAGACTTTACAACATTTTCAACTGTTTCAAAATGCCTTAAATAGCAACACGAAGCGCCGAATAACAGTTTGAGAATAAGGAAATATGTATAATTGTTGCAAAATATTTCAATAATATGAATTCCAGTAGCGACATCTTTCAGATTTTCGACCCTGTGAGTGAAAAAAATACAGGGGAAATTGGCTCTACCTTTTCGTCTGACAAATTAATTATTTATTACTAGATGTTGGTATTAATTCAACTTTCTAATTTGAATAACTTCCGTTGAAGAAAGTCTAGTTACAATATATATCCAAGTAGAAAACACAGAAACAATTTCCATTTAATTTCCGATCAAATTACACATCAAAGATTTTAGCGATTACTTTTTGTTTTTCTAAACTCATAAATTATTTATCGATGCAGAAAAAGACGGACGTTTGTAAATTCGTCATGCAGTCTTCTGACTGAGTAAATTATAAAAACAACGTTCCTGTAATAGAATACGGTGAGCATTTCCACATAAATTCTTACGACTAAAATTGATCGTAAGTGATACTGAAATGTTCATAACTAATGCGGCGTTCACACATTATGGCCGATTATGGCTCCCGTTTGAGATCAGACAGCACTAAGACACGAAAAGTGAAAAAGTCGGATTACTATCCTCAATGATCTGGAATGTCCTATCATTGTCTGAACGCAGTCGTATACACTCGTAACAGATTCCTACGGATCGGGAATGATCCGGAGAGATCGACCAAGCACCCCGATAGTTAGGTGCGTCCCGTAAAATTCGGGGAAACTCAGCCGATTTTGTCTAGACGGATTACAATCGTGACTATGTCGTGATAGATTCTGCTGCATCGGATCAAAATCGTAACAATGTTCTGTGTTTTCTGGACGGTGTCCTGTGGAACGGGCATGATCTGGAAAAAATTTGTCATTGCTGTTTTTTTGCCGATTGAGTTCAGATTGCATCCTGATCTTGCCGAATGCGAACCGGAACAGTCCCGTTATTAATACAAAATTCGGCAATGATACCCACGTCAGAGTCCCGACAATTACAGAACACAACACGAATGAGTACAGACAAAGCCGTTTTCACTGCGGTACAGCAGACTGTGATAGGATAGCGTTCCGACAGTACCTGATCATCCCGAATATGGCGACAGTTTTCAAACGGATATCTTCCGTCAGCGTCGGTTCAATGTCCGGTCACTGTCTGATCTCTGTCGGATCATATTCGGTAGAATTGGGACAGATTTATTATTGTTGTAAATTTTACAGTAAAACAAACAAAAAGTCAAGAACAATTGGTGTAACACTAAAAAAAAACATTGTTTTTGTTAGTATATGAATGTCATTTTCGATAAACTAAAACAACCTAGAGGAAAAAAATGAAAACAACACGTTATAAATTTCATGCGTCGAAAGCGCTTTTCTGGATTTACCTTCATCAGGAACGCTCAAAGCCGAATATTTGAACGCCAAGGATGTTTGACCAAAAAGGACTCCCAAAATTAGCCAAATCAAACTAAGGTCAAATTTGCCTCATCTTCGCTAGCCAAGGGTTACGATCCAGTGGAGAGGAGGGGACTGGATCGTAATCCTTGGCTAGCGAAGATAACTTTGACTGAGTAAGTTGAAACCTTTGTTACTTTTTAATATATGAATTACTTTCTGGCACATATGTCATCTATTATTATGATGACTCAACCGTTTTCCGTCCAGATTAATGGCAATGGTAACTGGATATAGAGGTAGCATATTTTGTTTCATCTCCGAGATTTTGAAAACAGACCGTATGTTTCTAATGTGCATCCTGAGAATTGGCGTAGAAAAATATCTTGACAAAGTTATTCATGTCACAATAAACAATTGATATCACTATAATATCAATGTAAGCATTGAAAGTTTAATTCAAAAATGTCTAAATGAGAAAACGTTTTAACATTCATAGATCTGAATAACATTTCCTTGTACTTATCAATTTCACATCAAAATAATACCGATCTCTAAAATCTCATAAAATGTATATTTAGTTCCTATGAAATTCGCGTTTTCTTTCTTACAGACGAATGTGGTATTAAATATAACTGAATAATTCAGAACTAATCAAGATATATATGTATTCTTCCATTTGTATTTCTACTTTGTTATGCAAGTTATCATTTTCACATTTAATATGACCGTATAAAAAATAAGAAAATGTGGTATGATTGTTGATAAGAGAACTGTCACCAGAGACCAACCGACGTAGAAGTTAGCAACTATAGCCCAACGTGCGGCCCTTAAGAATGAGCAAAACCCATACTGCATAGCAAGTTAAAAAAGGCCATGACATGACAAATGTAAAATAAAATAGCAACTTGATTTACGTACAAAACAATAACGAAAAACAAATATAATATACAGCAACAAACAATCAAAGTACTGAAGTACTAAACATCGGATGACCGCAAGTTCTGGTGGATAGTCACAGGCACTTGTCTCAGAAAAAATAAAATATCTCTTTACCTGAAAGTTAGGTTAAGGTACATAGATTTGTTTTTTTTTCCGAGATAAGTTCCTGTGTGGATGATGAATAATGACAGACAATTCAACCTCACCGTAATAATTATTATATTGTAGTGATATAATCATGGGACAATCATTTGTTATCAGTATAATCTGGTTTGTTGTTATATATTATATTAATATTTGTACAACAGTTATATATATAGCAGATCTTCTTAATAACTCTACCGGCAAATTTTCATCCATTTATACCACTATTCTATTCTACTATTCTAATGATAGTGCAGTGCAAGTGCATGGTGGACACTCTTCTGTAATAATTCGTTTTTCTAATAGGTTTGATTTGAGTAGGTATTCATATTTCTCCCGCTAATGAATATGTATTGATAAAATTAATATATAACAAGCGATAAGAGATATTCATCCGCACATTTCGGTACGTGTGCATAGATATTAATGATTTTTTACTTATATATATATATATATTTCTCACGACAAAACATTTTCATAATATTAATTTATGTTCTTAAAAAATATTTTCATGAGTATTCATTGAAGAAATGAATTTATGACAAGCGATAAGGAATGTTATTTTGCACTCGATAATATCCGCGTATTTATACGAAATACGTTCGGTTATCAGTCAAAAACGCAAGTCACGTGGGTAGAAATGTATGCGGCAACTTAACACCGGAATGCCCTCAAGGTCATCCGCTGTAAAAAATAAATATATCAACAAACGACAACCATTGAATTATAGGCTCCTTATTTGGAGCAGGCACATACAGACCTGGCGCAGTGATGTAACAGCACAACATAAGAATATAAGACGAATATTTTAGCGTCCTCTATCGACCGACAGTTCTTCTCCAAAAGTTTTTCTCGTTAACATTTATATTCAAACTTTGAACAGTGATTGCATAAAGATTAAAGATGTGCACATCCTATTTCGGAAAGCTTTGATTTTTTCTAAGAATGCCATTATGTGAAACTTTGTCATATTTTTACAGGTGGTAAATAGTTTGTGTTATTTACAACAGTAGTTATATTTTTAACGTGTGATTATTATCGTCTATTTCAGACCGTTTATGAAATATAAAAACAATGATGTTTACGTCATTTGTTGGCTAAAAATGAATAAAAAAAATAATTATAAAAATTAAAGGTTCTTACATTGCACTGTTCACTGAAATTCCTATACCTAATGAATATGGATTTTACAGTTACTTACAAAAGCAAAGTATATTAAAACTAATTCTTAAAAAGAGGAAATATTGGTACTGCACATACTATAGAATAATACCTTCTATAATGCACTAAAAAGTATAATTATCATTGCCATATTTGAATGGCGAGTTTTTTTTTAAATTTGTTATTTCATCTGTTTCAGACGAGTCTTTTTATTATTTTTGTTGTTCATTTTTTTCAAATAAAATAAATTCACAACTGCACGTTTCTAAAAAATACTTTAACTGAATCCGTTACTGTGCGGGAAGCGTGTATAATATATGGATCAGTAAAAGTCTCTTGTATCCTATCATAACTGTTCTGTTTTCGAAGCTTCGAACTTGTGCTGATCTATATATGCATGTTCTGTCATTTCGCTACTAAAAGTATAGTTGTTTAACTCCGCTTATACATGCTTAAATGATGAACGAACAGAAAAATAACAAGCATATAAATATGCTTTCATTTCCCTTATGAAAACAAAAACAAATTCTGGAGCTATATTATATTCCGGAGATGGGTTATATTTTCATCATATTCCATCAATTACTCACCTTTCAAGTGTTAACAAGTTATCTTATATTTTATTACTGAAACATCTGTCAGCATAGACGCTTCATTGACCATAAATTATCTCTGCATGTAATGTACTGTTTTTTTCTATACTTTTTCATATATAATCCTTTTTCCATATCTGAAGCATTTTTGAACTAAGAAATTTGCTTCTTATGGAAATCTCCCCTGTTTGATGTTCAGCTCAAGCTATGGAGTGCACAAAATTTTTTTGTCATCAAGCTTTGTTCCCCGCATTGTCTTGAACGAATACCCACCCCCCACTTACATATTTGCACAACGTTATATAGTTCTAATTGAAATACTCATTAAAGAATTGTTCACTACATTCCAATCTGCATCAGTTTCATATGTTGTCCTATAATTTGTTTTGTTTTCATCTCGAGGTTTTCATCAGTGATCTAGTGTGTCTTAATTAATAAGAAAAGGTAATTCTAATATCATATTTTAGCAGACATACACCCTGGTCTACATTGAAATATTGTTACTTTAATTTTTTACCATTTAATGTCTTCATTATTTACATGTATAGTAGTAAAATCTTTTTTACATACCTGGTGTGATCAAAAGTCTCCATTAACAAAGCATCAAGAAAATATTCTCAATCACGTCATTCATTCAGTAAACAATTGAACATGTTTCTAATTGCAAGTTATGGTTCCATACTGACAGTAAAACTCCTATAGGCTAATTGCAATACATGACCACAAAGCTATCGTCACGATTTATAAAATATTGGCAAATACATTCATGTTTTAATTACTAAATCAATGACTGATCTATAGGTTTGATTAAGCATGAATTCAAATCAGTTCCTTCAAATATTAATTCGACAGCGATTCGTGATACAGAGCTATCCTTAATTATTACATAGAAACTGTCGTAGTTTTGTTAAAGCATTATCATAATATATCATCACTGTGAAAATAAAATAGCACATTTCACAAGTTACGCTTGTAAACTAGTGGCATCAATTAGTAAATATGAACCAAAACGACGTTTATTGTTGATAGGAAACGCAGATATATACTACTTTTGCAGATGTTGCTGGGTGTTGTTACATAAAAAAATGGAAATCTCACAATGAGAAAATTGAAACCATATGTTTTGTTGGAAATTCAGTTCTCAAAAGAACCTCACTGTCAATTTGTAAAAGTTCTCAGCAGAACCTCACTGTCAATTTGTAAAAGTTCTCAGCAGAACCTCACTGTCAATTTGTAAAAGTTCTCAGCAGAACCTCACTGTCAATTTGTAAAAGTTCTCAGCAGAACCTCACTGTCAATTTGTAAAAGTTCTCAGCAGAACCTCACTGTCAATTTGTAAAAGTTCTCAGCAGTACCTCACTGTCAATTTGTAAATACAAATCAAAATATGAAGTACGCTTAACTGACTGTATGTGTGGTATCCTATGTGTTAATCTCAATTGTATAACTGCAATGAACATAGTCAACAAAGTTTGATTTATTCATAGACGTTGTTACAGGATAATGCTATTCTTTTGTTTAGATTCTATCAAGTACGAAATTAACAGTCCGTCTATCGAATCCAATTATAAAACGAAGCTGTCAAAACGACAGCAAACTGGGGTTTTATTACTATTTTTAGTCACATTATTTTAAAGCAATTAAGAACCATAACTCATGAACTACAAAAAGTGAAAGTCGCAACATGTTACAATTTTAAAAGCATTGATTGAACGGTTTTAAAAGTTGTTGCACAGACAACAGCTAAAGCCGCCAGCCTACTCGTCGTGCAACCTTTCATCACATCCTGGATTTCCGTCCGAAAACCCTGCTTATGAATTGTTGTCTACATTTTCGGCATAACTTTCATAAACGAGTAGTGGCTGTAATCAGTCTTTGTTTTATCGTTTATTTATGTTTGTTTGATTTGATTTTACTATAAGCTAACAGAACAACAACAAAAAATTGTTTGTGTACTCTTTAAACATTCAAAGTTAACCTTACACGCAAAGAAACGATAATGTCAAAAAGCAAAAAGACATCATCTTGAAAAAAAGTTTAACAAAAATACCGAACTCCAAGATAAATTCTAAATGGGGAAGTCCATATAAAAACTGACAAAATCTAACGCTATCAATCACGGGAACAAGTGAAAAACAACTGCCATATTCCTGACTTGGTACAGGCATTTTCCAAAGAAAATGGTGGGTTAAACCTGGTCACAGTTTTAAAGCTAGCTAGCTAAACCTCCCACGACACATCACAACTGATAAAAAATTCAAACAAACATAACGTCACAGTACCCAAATTGCACCGAGTACCCAAATTGCACCTATTCAACAAAAAATAGCTGCGGAAATCTTACAAGTTTTCTTTGAGGCTAAATGATTTGTATTTTCATGGTTGGACATTACACGTCTTTCAACATAGGTAAATATATTTAAATATACACAAAAGGTTCACAGTATATATCAACAGATGAAGCATTCACTGGAAAAAGTAAAATCTACGGAAACATCGCTATGCGACGTTCACAAAAAGTCATCTTTTAAAAATGAGGAAATAAAATATGTTACAAGCATCCATTTCTTTAAAAATGAATAGTAAGCTTGGACTAATGTCAAATTGTTCTAAATATTCGATTTTTAAGGATGTGAATTTAATCATGGATGCCATTTGGGTACTCCTCATTACAGAATCATGGATCGTTTGGAGGTCGGTTCAAACCCATTTTTCTATGATTCACTATAGATTCAAAATTGATTTGGTGTAACTATATAGTAAATACTAGTAAGGATACATCTACAAAATAAACACAGAATTGAAACTTTTATCTGGATCATAAAAGAACGTAGGTGAAAAAACTGTCAAAATAGGTGCAATTTGGGTACTCTCACGTTACAATTTAATCTAACAAAGTCGCCCAAAAAAATTAAAACAACACGTTATATTCATTTCATGCGTCCGAAGTTTGACAATGACGTCAAAAGAAAAGTTTGTCGTTGATAGTACATACCATATATTGCATACATACTTTCTCGATAAAGTAAATATTAAATAAATATAAATACAAGAGTAAACAAAATAGAAACAACACTGCAAAAAACCTTTGTGTTCGAATCGCACATCAAGACCCAACTGAACCAGAAATGCCCTTAGTTAAAAAGTCAAAAACCCGATGGCGGGACGCATAAATACCGAGTCACATAAACAATCATACGACCAAAAAGAAACATAATAGCACGAAGACAAATAACGGGGAAACTAAAAGTAATAAAAATATACACAACTTCAGCACCTAGAATCTACAACTCAAGACCATCTTGTATTATTGAAACCTGATCTACAAGCTAGCGAGGTAATTAGCATAAAATAATAAAATCAAACCTTCAACGTTGAGTAAATCCCATCACATTGTTTGTTTCCCTTTTTATATAACAATTGTCTATTTCTAATTGAATTGCATGCACAGCTCACACCCAACAACTAGGAGCAACATGTCTACAATCCTATTTGTCTCTATTTAAAATAAATACTAAGTGTTTACTGGGGTATAGAAAGGTGTTTACCTGCACGTCTTCCACCCGGCAATGAAACCCAATGCTAAATTTGGACTTTTGTATGCCTTTGCA
Source organism: Mytilus californianus (assembly GCF_021869535.1). Lineage (NCBI taxonomy): Eukaryota > Metazoa > Mollusca > Bivalvia > Mytilida > Mytilidae > Mytilus > Mytilus californianus. The sequence goes on from NW_026262581.1 coordinate 125,658,903, forward strand.
TGATGTATTAATACGCAACCACTTCCGGCCGAAATGAAGAAGTTAAATCTCATGCATTATGTGAGGAGCGTGCCAAACTCTCTGCAATTTAAAACATTTCTTTCAACAACTATTTGAGGGGACGAAGATGACCTGTTGCATGACAAAATCCCTGCCTTATCCAACATAACAGTAAATTGCTTATCAATTGACAGTCTACAATCCCCACCTTTCAAACCGGTTAACCAACTTTGCAAACCTCACCTTTTGGATTTATTGCTAATCTGTCCTCGTCATGAAAATGCATGAAATATTTGTCACTGAACAACCAATCTTTTCATGATAATGCGTCGAATGAAAAATCGTTTATATGATTTTTGAATGTTAGAGATTAAGTTTATTTGGATGCCAAGTCTATGATGCATCCGACAACAATTTCAAGAACTGATATGAAATAATCAATAGATCAATAGAGGTATAAATTAGATATTGAGCAGGGTCGTTATAGAAAGATTGTCAAAGATAAATTAATTTATCAAATTTTGCTTTTAAAATTCATTTGGAGATGAAATTCATTTTCTCATGGAATGTCCAGCATTCGAACAACAACGACAAGTTATGTTAGATTCTGCATTAAAATATGTCATAATTTCAAAAATCTAGATATAGAAACTTAGATTTGTTTGAGGTAAAATTTCGAAATATTCTTTATTAAGCTGAGGACAACCCATGCTTTGCAAATTTAAGGCGGGGACGCACACCCGCCACGCCCCAGCCTGAATCCGCCCCTGCTTTTTCCTAGTTGATCGTTCTCCGAAGGAAGGTAGTTAAAATTATGAAAAAAAAACATATAGCTAAAGAACATGAAGAAATACAACAAATATTAGTTAACAGTGACATTCTGTAAAAATACATTTGAATAATTTGGCGTTTTGGGGATTCACGAATATTCATATGGTACAAAAAATGTATCTAAAACTTTGATTAATCGACAATTATTTGATAAAACAAATTCTACAGAAGAAATCTTTGTGGTACCACGTGGGCACATTTAATGATATAAAAAATAAATTTCTGTCACTTCTTGAGTGAGATACGAGGCCTCCACTTGAAACAATTAATCTTTATTTCTTTCCCACGGAGAGTGGAGAAATAATATAAAGCACGAGGTGCATTAATAGATTGGTACTGTTGGAGCAAACATTTTTCTAGTGATATGCAGATATTTGATGCTGTTTGGCTTCAAGCAAACCATCCCATTATGTCATGCCTTTACAGTATCAAGACTATTTCGGGGGGATAAAGAAGCGGAAGATACCAAGGGGACGTTCACAAATCATTTGTTGAATATCAACCGAAAACGTAATGGCTAAAAAAAAAAAAAAAACCAACAACAAAAAAACCCAACAAAAAATCGAAAGACGACATAAAGACACACGAGTCAATCAGAATATCTTAATATCAAAGAAATTTCTATTACTTTTGGCAAGATTTTCTCATAAGAGTTTTGATAATGTTTCCAATCATTACCAATACTAGTTACGTTGTATTTGGAGAGACTTAAATTTGTATCTGCTATTGAAAACTTCTTTGAAACGAGGTATCTGACACGTGATCGGATAATTTGTACCATAAATGCAGACTTAAATTTAGCAATTAAGTTTTAAATCCGGATTTTCTTGAAAAACCGTTAAGTGGTCTGTACATTTCAATCAAAAAGAGACATAATTTGTGTTTTTAGTCTACGAGAATGCTGCTTATAACTGTATTTTTTTTAATTTTAATATATTTCCTGAAATAGAATAGAAATGCTGATATAATGAAATAAATTGCCTCCTTAAACATCTATCGATTTTTTCATTTATTATCAGAAAGTGCACATTCAAAGAAAGCCGGCTTAATAGAAGTCTACATCGAAAATAGCATCTTTATAACAAAATTTGAATCAAACAGCTTTGAAATTCAATAAAACAAATAAATCAAAAAATGCGTCGTAACCTGTTTACATCTAATTACAACAAAACACAAGTGTACGAAACAAAAGAACAAGGACATAGATTTGTTTGATTATCTTCCAACAGCCAGCCATGAATATTTAATTGTTTCAGTGCATTTCAATTTTACATAGAAATAAGCCAATGGATAACAGGATTTTAATTACCCACTTACTGAATGTTTATAGAAAAGTTGATTGTTTCATTGCCAAGCATTGTTTTAATAAAAACACTTCTTCTGAAATTGAATTTCCAGAAAATGCAAGTATAGTATTGCAACCTTTGATATCGTAAGATCGTGCATTCATTTTATTAAAATTTCCTTCATGTTTATTCAAAAACAGTTTAAATAAAATGACTCGGTTGAGCTCTGTTTGGAGTACATATGATTTCTCTAGGTTCCCCCTTGATTTGTATATTCAGAATAGATTTACGAGTTTTGAACCCGGTTTAGCTCTGTTTGGAGTACATATGATGTCTTCAGGTTCCCCCTTTATTTGTATATTCAGAATAGATTTACGAGTTTTGAACCCGGTTTAGCTCTGTTTAGAGTACATATGATGTCTTCAGGTCCCCCCTTGATTTGTATATTCAGAATAGATTTACGAGTTTTGAACCCGGTTTAGCTCTGTTTGGGGTACATATGATTTCTTCAGGTTTCCTCTTGATTTGTATATTCAGAATAGATTTACGAGTTTTGAACCCGGTTTAGCTCTGTTTGGAGGACATATGATGTCTTCAGGTTCCCCCTTGATTTGTATATTCAGAATAGATTTACGAGTTTTGAACCCGGTTTAGCTCTGTTTGGGGTACATATGATTTCTTCAGGTTCCCTCTTGATTTGTATATTCAGAATAGATTTACGAGTTTTGAACCCGGTTTAGCTCTGTTTGGAGTGCATATGATGTCTTCAGGTTCCCCCTTGATTTGTATATTCAGAATAGATTTACGAGTTTTGAACATCGGTTTACTCATGTTGCCTCTTATCTTAGCAGGAGTTAATGTAGTACTGCTCAAAGAGCTGTTAAAATTGCAATCTTCCTACACGAGGCATCTAATTAAATGTCCCCATGCATTTTAGCCAGACGTATTTATATATCCCACACTGTCTTTAGCATTTGTTCCGGCAGATAGAAAAAGTCCAGACGACCATATTTCTCTACTCTTCAATCCTTGTCTTTTTTTTCTATTCGGCATGTTAAACTTATTGATAAAAGTTACAAATAAACTGTTAGTTGTAAACTATTGCGTCTTAACTTTTTGGGATTATCGATTCGCTTTTGTACAATTTGTAACTGGACACATTTTAACATTTGGCATTTCAATAAACTCATTCAGAAAAAAGTTTGCTTCTTCCGAATAGCATTAATGTGTCTGTTAATTATTCTATTTCAATATCTTTATTTTTATAATCAATAGTAAAATGCTATTTTGCTTGCTCTTTTCCTGTACAACATAAGAACATTGATAACATGATTTTTGATTGGCTTTGAACTAGCTTTCAATAACTGTGTGTACTCTCAGATCGGTTCTTTGTGTCCCATCTATTGACATATGCCATGTTTAACCCCGCCACATTATTTTTATGCCTGCCCCTACCAACGAGCATGTAATTAAGTGGTTGGCGTTGGTTCATTTCAGTAATGATATTATTATTTGTTTTTGATGTTTTGTAATAAATCTGGCCATTGATTTACTCGATTGAATTGTTTCACATTTTGTCATGTCGAGGTCTTTTATATTATAGGGTATGGGTTTTGCTTTTGAATGTCGAACAGTGACCTACAGTTGTTTACATCCATGTAATTTAGACTCCCGTGGATAGTTGTCGGATTGTCTGACGTCTAATTATTTTTATATAATCTTATTGATTTTGTCTTGAAAATATTATTTAT